>NC_140581.1:1153176498-1154376498 GCF_964204655.1 Triturus cristatus | reverse complement strand
AGGGGTCGATGAAGTGGCGGCCTTCCTCCAGAATTTCCTCACGAAGCTCCTCACGAACCTCTGGCTTGGACCGGTACCGCTGAAATCGCGCCGAGTTGGGCGCCAACTAAAGTACTGGGAATTTTAAGCCCAGCGGTGCAGGGGAACACACCCTATGACTTCGGGTTCTTCCTGTTTCAGACCTACAGAAACACAGAGTCTTCTGGGTGAAGTCAAAGATCAGTTTATTGGCTGCAGACCAATTACAGGTATCCTAGAAGTACAACAGCGTGTATGTTCTCAGGAGACTGCTGAAAATCACAGAAACGGGCTTCTTCTTAAATACAGAATATCCTGCTTCAGGCATACATTCCTAGTTTACGATATGGCCATTACATGTATACATTACAAACGAAAAGGCAGAGTCATGATGACCATCCCACATTCCAGCTAAGCCAGCCCGTAATTATTTACCCAGCAAGGCTCAGATCCCACATCAGATATCGATAGGCCCCAATAAACATGAGCATCTCCTGTTTGGAAAACAAGCCATAAAGCAGGAACAGTCAGGTGCGAAAGAGATTAGCTGGAGGCTTGTGTAGGATGAAAAGACTTTATGGTGTGTCAAGCCCTGATGCTAATCACAGGTGGCCAGGGGACGGGGAACTCGTGAGACCGGACTGACCTGGGCAGCGGAGCCAAGCTGCCCAGGTCACAGAAAAGTCAAAGAAAGGCACATGTGCTCTAAAAGGCTTGTATTTGCTCCATGCTATGTAGCCTAAGTGAGGGCAACCATAAGATGGCCACCGCTCTAAAATGGAACCCACGTAGTGATGTATAATAGTGTATACACAGTGCATTCATAGCTAAAACGTTACACAAAGCACTTGTACATACCGCATTAGCCATTCGCGGTTCACTAATACCGGGATAGACAGGGGTAGGGCCCTGCCTCCTACGCGGTCCCAAATTCTAAAGTACGACAATTTGCCCCTAATATGGTGGCGGTGCTCTGTACATGAAAAGGGGTAATGCAGATGAACCAAAGACAAGGGCAGTGAATGATAGGCTACAGAAAGGCTGGTTGAAGGGGATAGAACAGGAGGAAGGATTCACTGGCAGCAAGGGAGTCGGGAATTTTCAGGGATGACAGGCAGTGAAAGCCTGCTAGTGACTGCACGATGTGCAAGGGAAGGGGTGGAGTGTGAAAGTCGAGGTTGTCATGCAAGATGGGAAGGCGAAGGGCAAGAACAAGAGGTGACAAGAATAGGGAAACAAGGTCCCTGGAATGTTTTTTTGGAGAACATGGTTTGATGGAGATTGGTGATAGAAGGAAAAGTGGGGTGTCACTTCAGCTGACTCCATCAACCAGGTGGTTAAACTGATATTTATAGGGCTCAAAGCAGAATAATTATCAGGGTTCTTTAAAAATCCTTCTTCACAAATGGTGTTAACACAGAGACATGCATATATTTTAATTGTGAGTCTCTCCAGATATACCTGTTGTGTCTCTGTGAAGGAATATTTATTTTCTCAGCTAACTTTCAGTTCTGATCTTCGGTGAGCGTACAAGGTTGCAGCCAGAGTCACCCCTAAAATCCCGGCTCCTTTATTATTGAGTGTGGCTGCAGCCAACTTCAACTGACTGCCAGAGCTCGGGTCACCGACACACACAAATACACAGGGAGTGGGTTTCGGGCCATCCCACTGCATCTATTACCTTGTTTGGCGTGTCTTTCACATTTTGCCTCAGCTCACATAAGTATTATGCAACTTTGCATTTTGCAATGGCGATTGGCCAGATAATGTGGGAGAGAGACAAACAGCTGGCGTGCACTCAAATATTTGAAATAATACCAGATTTAAGACATTGTTCAACAACTTAAATTAAGCTTGGTGTGCTGACCCTGAGGTGGTTCCACCCGCCACCAAAATTCAAAATAGCGTAAGAGACTAGAGCGAGATGCACTAGACAGGGACTGCACTGCTCTTGAAACTCAAAGCTGAGTAAAGAACAAATTAAGCATCATTGATCTATTTAGCAAAGCAGTAAATTGTATTCATCATCAAACCATCAATAATCATTTATAAATGGAAGTAACAAATCGTCATTTCTTCTTGTCAAAGTGTTATTTTATTCACACTTCTACCAAGATCAAAGCAAACCTAAAATTCATGTTTACAAAATCCTATAGTACATATAATATAGCTTAATCTTCCCAATGCATTTCGGGCGCAATGTTCGCCCTTCTTCAGGGGATTTCTGGAAGTGAAACATCAATCAGTCATATGCAAAATCATTAAAAGATTCACAACGAAAAAGATTTACGGAAGGCAATTCTGGCGTCACACGGGTATTAAGACAAGATGAAAAGTTAAGAATTGAGGCCACTGAGTTACGTAACCAACGAGTTGGTGAAGATTCTGATAGGTATATACAGAGAGGAGGGGTGGTCCCAAGCAAGAGAGCAACACGGATAGAAGCGGAAGAGTAAGTGAAACACCATGAGCGAGTGAAAGTAGTCACACGTAAAAAACGTGAAAGAATTAGACCGTCACCAAACCAGGAGATCGAATAGTTACCTTGAAAAGCTAATGTAACTGGAAGCTATCCGGAATTGTAAATATTACAGGGGACAATCTAAAGAGAGTGAAACCTGTGTCTTAAAAATAGTCAAAATGAAATGTGGGGCTTTTTGAGTCATAAAACAAACTTAAGAGAGCTTACCGAAAGTTCTGTCAGCCCTGGCGAACACTAGAAAACAGTCGATGATGTTATGTTATGTTATGTTATGTTATGTTACAGCGTTCTTTTATAGCGCACGGCTACTCGAAAAGAGTGTCCCGGCGCTTTCCACCTGCATCTCAGAATAAAAATAACACAACACAGCAAAAAAATGAGAAAAAGAACTGAAACTGAAGCAATATGACTGTGTTTACAGACACGAGGATACGGCGCTGTGGTGGAGAAGACAAGAGCCTGCGGGTAATGGACACGGGGGGTTAAACACAACGCTGTGTGCACTAAACGGGAAAATTAAATGCTTTTAAGAGAGTCAACCATGGTACCTGGGGGTTTCTGTCGGTGTCTGCAAAGGTGGTCCGTAGGTTCGTGGAGCAGCGAGTAGTCCCGCACGTGGATTCCGGTGAAATACGGGTGCACGAGTGGGAATCACAGTATGAGAAAGTGAAGAGGGGCTTATAACGCGCGGGACCAGGAGCGGCCATATTGGATTGGGAAGTGTGTTCAGTTAGACAGAGAACGGATCGGAAAGTGAAAGGGTCCAGTGTTGAAAAAGCGTAAAAGGACAAGATGTGGAAAAGAGTGAAAAAACGCACCTGTGGTTTAAAATATCGACATAAGAAGTGCATGCACAAATTTTGAGAAAAAATAAACGGAATCCTACCTATTTACAATCTAATAAGAAATAATATTCCCTAAATTAACATCCTACCTATTTACAATATAAATCGACGAGAGGTACTAACAATATCTCTGACAGTAAGAGCATTTCTATTGGCATCCTGCCTATTTACAATCTGGATGGAAATGGAGATTCTAACAATGTATCTAACGAATGACACCATCGCACATGTAAAGTGTAGTAAATACATGGGTGAATACAAATATCTTTATTGATAAGTCAAGAGGTGATGTTAACACCATCGCACATGTAAAGTGTAGTAAATACATGGGTGAATACAAATATCTTTATTGATAAGTAAAGAGGTGATGTTGACAAGTCTCCGAGTATAACGTGATATGTCCTAACTGTTACAGATATGCGTGTAAATGTTTAGAGACAAAAAAGGTGGAATATATTGTGTGTGGCACAGAGCCCACGAATATATGAGGGGAAAGTGGGGTGAAACAGTGATGGAACATACCAAACTCCATAATGAAGCAAAATAAAAATATATTAGTGCTCTAATGCAAAGTAGGGACTACTGTGTCCCCCCCTTTTTTTTGAAAGTGCAAACGGAGGTGCTTACAGGAAGCATGCAAATTCAATTTTATCATTGAGACCCTTTGGACTCAAGGTATTAAGATACCGAATCCAGAAGGACTCCCTTTGAACAATGAACTTGCTCATGTCGCGATCATTACAACATTTAATGACTTCGATCACACTGAATTTGAGTTGAGCAATCGTGTGATGTGAATCGCACCAATGACTAGCCAATGGTGAAGATGTGGATCTAGTGCGAATACGGCTTTTGTGCTCCGTAATGCGAGTACGTAAAGATCTCTCAGTTTTGCCTACATAATATAGGCCACAAGGGCATCGAATAATGTATATGACATTTGAGGTGTTACAATTGGCAGTGAAATTAAATTTGACTGGCTTACCCGACCAGGGGTGAGCCAGAGACACACCTGTAATAACATTATTACAATGTGAGCAATTGTAACATCTAGTCATCCCTTTAGGTGCCACATCGGTGATAGGTTCTCGTTTTTTGAGAAGTTCCTTCAGGTTGTTAGAGCGTTTGTATGCAAAAAGCGGTGGATTTGTGAACAGATTCCCAAAGTCTGGTTCAGTCTGCAATATATCCCATCTAGTGAGGATCGTTCTTTTGATGGCAGGAGAGAGGGTCGAGAACTTGGAAACGTAAACTTCCCTAGTTTGAGTGGGTTTGAAACGTTTCTCAAGGAGTGTTAGTCGAGACACCTGGTTCAGGCGTTGAACTGAAGATTCAATGAGTTTTCTGGGGTAACCACGTGCCAAGAACTGAGTTTTAGTCTCTTCAAGGGTGGTGTGAAATTGTGCGTCATCAGAGGTGATGCGTTTAATTCTCAAAAATTGAGAATAAGGAAGATGTCTTTTCAGAGATTGCGGGTGAAAACTGTCATAAAGTAGCGTGTTGTTGCGGTCTGTGGGTTTTTTGAACAAGGAGGTAACCAAATGGTTGGATGATAGTTCTATGTGTACATCAAGGTACGAAATTGAATGTTTGTCCAGTGTGTGTGTGAACTGGATTCTAGGATTGAAATCATTTAGAGCTGCAAGTTTTGATTCCAATACCTGTCTGTTGCCTTGCCACATAATGAAAATATCGTCAATGTATCCACGATATATGACGAGGTTGTCTGTCCATTCACTATCATTGAGGATGTTCTCCTGTTCAAATTTCATCATGTAGATGTTTGCGTAGCTGGGAGCTCCCGCAAAACCCATAGATGTTCCGTGAGTTTGGAGGAAAAATTTATTTTTCCATTTAAAGTAACTGTGAAATAAACAAAAGTGTAAGAGTTCCAAAAGAAAAATTTTGTTGGCATGAATAGTGTCCATTTGGAGAAGTGCCCATTCAATAGCTTCAATGCCCTCAGAGTGTGGGATCGAGGTGTATAAGGCAACAACATCAACTGTAAGTAACCATATATCATCAAAACTCTGAAGATTGAGGTTATTTAGTATTTTCAGAAAGTGTGTGGTGTCTTGTACATATATTGAACCAGCCTGAACAAATGGTTGCAAGAAGTAATCCAAGTATCGACCAATGGGGTCGTGGATGGAATCACACCCTGATACTATTGGTCGAAACGGAGGATTGATCAGACGTTTGTGTATCTTAGGGAGTGCGTAGATGACTGGTCTACGCGGATGTTTGTTGTACAGGAAATCGTATGTTTTGGTATTAATCCACTCCATATCTTTAGCATGTTTAAGAATGGTGATCAAGATCTCCTGAAATTCAACTGTAGGGTCCGATTGTAATGGAACGTAAGTGGACTCATCAGACAGCATTTCATTGATTGCGGATTCATAAAAACTTGTGTCCATTATGACCAATGCGCCACCTTTATCAGCCGCTTGGAATGTGAAGGAGGAGTTATTCCTCAAGCTTTTCAATGCTGTTTTATCCTGTGGTGTCAAATTCTGATGTTTTTTCGAGGGTATACTGAGATGTGATAAATCATGTTTAACCAGTGATTCAAAAGTAACTAACACTTTATGCGAAACAGGGGATACAAAGGTGCTCTTAGGTTTAAACTCCTTGTATTCCATCTCACTAGTTATCGGGACGGAGACCATTTGGGTGGAAAAGAAGTATCGCAATCTTAGTTTTCTCATAAATTTGTAGAATTCAACCTCCGATTGAAATGGAGTGGTGTGATAAGTGGGAACAAAGGATGTTCCCTTATTAAGAAAAGCGATTTGGGAATCTGACAAGCTGGAGGAAGAGATGTTCACAACTAATGTTTTTTCTGTCTCCTGCCTGTACTTTGTGTTTTTGTGCTTTCCGCTACCTCTGCGGGTTTTGGTGGAATTGAATCGAGGGAAGATTGATTCGTCGGTGGACTGTTGGCTGCTGGGCTTGTTTCTAAAAAAGAAACCTTAGTACTAGAGGTTGATGGAACTGCTGAAGTCCCTGACTCACTTGCAGAAGGTACTGGAGGTCTGGTTAAGCGGGTGTCACTTACCGAAACTACGCTTTCCTCAGATGAAGCGTCTCCTGATTTGGCAAATGTACGTTTCTGGGCGCAGACTTCCGCCCAGGAATAAACTTCATCGAGTTTATAGTCAATAGTATCCCGCCTAAACTTGCGGACTTTGCGTTCGTGAATTTCCTTGGCGTAACCATCCAGCTTATTGTTAATCATTTCAAGGGAGTGTGACCAGTCTTCTCCAGTCATGTGTTTTTTTAAAGAGTCTTGTAATTCAGAAATTTCTGTTTCAAGATCAGCCAAGACTTTAGAAAGTTCTTCCACAATCAATAAAATTAAGTCTAATGAGCATTTATTGAGTATTGAATACCACTTTTCCATTAATTTCTTATTCATCTTAAACATCATGGGCCTTAGTGGAAGTCTCAGCCCTCTCGGAATCCTGCTGGCTTTGTGGTACTGTACTAGAGTCGTGGCATGCAGTCGCTGATTGATTTCGCGACGCATCAAGTATTCCAATTGTCGTAATTGTTGCATGGTTGAGCCCTGTGTGGCGTCAAATGTGCGAGCCTCCCGGATAAGTCCGTATATTTCTTGTGCTTCAGTGTCAGTGTATGCCTTGGTGTCCGCCTTGTTGGCGGTGAGGTTGAGAATGTCCTCAAATGACATGTTGAGTGTGGTGCTACAGTTAGCTGTTAGAGGTGGAAGTTAATGCACTAAATGTGGGAGAGAGACAAACAGCTGGCGTGCACTCAAATATTTGAAATAATACCAGATTTAAGACATTGTTCAACAACTTAAATTAAGCTTGGTGTGCTGACCCTGAGGTGGTTCCACCCGCCACCAAAATTCAAAATAGCGTAAGAGACTAGAGCGAGATGCACTAGACAGGGACTGCACTACTCTTGAAACTCAAAGCTGAGTAAAGAACAAATTAAGCATCATTGATCTATTTAGCAAAGCAGTAAATAGTATTCATCATCAAACCATCAATAATCATTTATAAATGGAAGTAACAAATCGTCATTTCTTCTTGTCAAAGTGTTATTTTATTCACACTTCTACCAAGATCAAAGCAAACCAAAAAATCATGTTTACAAAATCCTATAGTACATATAATATAGCTTAATCTTCCCAATGCATTTCGGGCGCAATGTTCGCCCTTCTTCAGGGGATTTCTGGAAGTGAAACATCAATCAGTCATATGCAAAATCATTAAAAGATTCACAACGAAAAAGATTTACGGAAGGCAATTCTGGCGTCACACGGGTATTAAGACAAGATGAAAAGTTAAGAATTGAGGCCACTGAGTTACGTAACCAACGAGTTGGTGAAGATTCTGATAGGTATATACAGAGAGGAGGGGTGGTCCCAAGCAAGAGAGCAACACGGATAGAAGCGGAGGAGTAAGTGAAACACCATGAGCGAGTGAAAGTAGTCACACGTAAAAAACGTGAAAGAATTAGACCGTCACCAAACCAGGAGATCGAATAGTTACCTTGAAAAGCTAATGTAACTGGAAGCTATCCGGAATTGTAAATATTACAGGGGACAATCTAAAGAGAGTGAAACCTGTGTCTTAAAAATAGTCAAAATGAAATGTGGGGATTTTTGAGTCATAAAACAAACTTAAGAGAGCTTACCGAAAGTTCTGTCAGCCCTGGCGAACACTAGAAAACAGTCGATGACTGTGTTTACAGACACGAGGATACGGCGCTGTGGTGGAGAAGACAAGAGCCTGCGGGTAATGGATACGGGGGGTTAAACACAACGCTGTGTGCACTAAACGGGAAAATTAAATGCTTTTAAGAGAGTCAACCAAGGTACCTGGGGGTTTCTGTCGGTGTCTGCAAAGGTGGTCCGTAGGTTCGTGGAGCAGCGAGTAGTCCCGCACGTGGATTCCGGTGAAATACGGGTGCACGAGTGGGAATCACAGTATGAGAAAGTGAAGAGGGGCTTATAACGCGCGGGACCAGGAGCGGCCATATTGGATTGGGAAGTGTGTTCAGTTAGACAGAGAATGGATCGGAAAGTGAAAGGGTCCAGTGTTGAAAAAGCGTAAAAGGACAAGATTTGGAAACAGAGTGAAAAAACGCACCTGTGGTTTAAAATATCGACATAAGAAGTGCATGCACAAATTTTGAGAAAAATAAACGGAATCCTACCTATTTACAATCTAATAAGAAATAATATTCCCTAAATTAACATCCTACCTATTTACAATATAAATCGACGAGAGGTACTAACAATATCTCTGACAGTAATCATCCTGCCTATTTACAATCTGGATGGAAATGGAGATTCTAACAATGTATCTAACGAATGACACCATCGCACATGTAAAGTGTAGTAAATACATGGGTGAATACAAATATCTTTATTGATAAGTCAAGAGGTGATGTTAACACCATCGCACATGTAAAGTGTAGTAAATACATGGGTGAATACAAATATCTTTATTGATAAGTAAAGAGGTGATGTTGACAAGTCTCCGAGTATAACGTGATATGTCCTAACTGTTACAGATATGCGTGTAAATGTTTAGAGACAAAAAAGGTGGAATATATTGTGTGTGGCACAGAGCCCACGAATATATGAGGGGAAAGTGGGGTGAAACAGTGATGGAACATACCAAACTCCATAATGAAGCAAAATAAAAATATATTAGTGCTCTAATGCAAAGTAGGGACTACTGTGTCCCCCCCTTTTTTTTTAAAGTGCAAACGGAGGTGCTTACAGGAAGCATGCGAATTCAATTTTATCATTGAGACCCTTTGGACTCAAGGTATTAAGATACCGAATCCAGAAGGACTCCCTTTGAACAATGAACTTATTGCACCTATTACCTTGTTTGGCGTGTCTTTCACATTTTGCCTCAGCTCACATAAGTATTATGCAACTTTGCAACTTTGCAATGGCGATTGGCCAGATAAGACACCATTTAGTTTGTGACTTGCCCATATCTGTATGGTGACTTTTGTTGTAGTAATGTTTGCTTGATAATCAAATCCCGGTAAACTGAACTAAATATACTGGAAACAGTGGAATTAAATAGAACGTTTCGCTTTCACTGTCCAGCATGACATGACGCTTTACACTTCCTAGCTGTCCCGTTTCACATCTTTGACATTTTGGTGAAATATTCCTTATTTGAAAGTGTTCAAAAAGCCTTAATTTAGTCAAGCAAGGTGTAAGGACAAACACTTTTATCAATATTTCCCAAGGCAGCACTATCGTTAAAGCATTAGCAGTGCTGGGTGTACCTCATGACACGTTCACCAAGCATCAGCAACTTGCAAAGAAAAGATATAAGAAGCAATATCTGCCCTTCTGAGCAAAGCAGCAACTCTTTCCATGAGGGTGACATGTTCTTGCAATGTTTTCATGGATTTTAAACCCTGGTGAGCTGCATTGCATTGGAAAGTGACTAAATTGAATGAAACATCGCAGTAATATTTTTTCAAGCCAGTATTGTAAAGCATTCCATGTACTTGTGGTGATTTATATGTTAAACAACACGATAAGACCACCCACTGTGTGTGAAGAAATCCTGTTCAGATACTGGTATTTTTCTGACAAGTTATATATTTAAAAGTGATTTTAAACACCTTGATTTAGTTCAGCATTTGTACTAGAAAGGGATCTGTAGTGCCAGCTTCTGGTACTGCATCCTTTCTACTAACTTCAGAGGGGCTTCGAGTAATAATAACCTGGAGTAGAAGCCCATTCTGCGACCTGAGGTACTGCAGCTTTTCTTCATATTTCAATGGAACCACTGGTAACGACTGACGTACGGCATCCTTCCTGCTGACGTCAGAGGTGCAACTAGTGACCGCCTGGGGGCCCTGCACCCTTTTTAGGTCTCGCCTGACCCAGCGCATGCGCTGGTCTGGTGAGACTTATTGAGAAGGCTCCAAAAAGTGCTACCAGCCTAGAGCTACAGTGTATGTGCGTGGGCGCGCGCGCCGCTTTTACCGCAACTACTTTCACTTTAGCGGCCGCTTTGATGTTTGATCGTGATCGCGATCCCTTTAACTTTCGCGGCCGCAAGGCCGCTTTGCATAGCCAATAGGTCTCGCTTTTGGGACCTTATAAGTATTTAGTTATGCAACTGTTGCATGGCTAAACACTTATAAGGTCCCAAAGGCGAGACCTATTGGCTATGCCAATGCTTGTTATCTACTTTACCGTGATCACTAGTATGACCTGTAGTGCTGGGTTCTGGGGCAGCTTGCAGCATAAGAAGGAAAATAAGGTCAAAAGGTCACTTTTGGGGAAGGAGTGTAGTGTTGTCAGCATTAACACGTTGTCATTTAGTATGAAAATGACTAACTGCAACATTAGCAAATGTGACATTTTTGTCGAAATGATTGCAAATGAACGAGGCAGTATGGCTGATGCAAATATGGGTATGAACTCGGGATTAGTCGAAAGGATGAAA
Source organism: Triturus cristatus (assembly GCF_964204655.1). Classification (NCBI taxonomy): domain Eukaryota; kingdom Metazoa; phylum Chordata; class Amphibia; order Caudata; family Salamandridae; genus Triturus; species Triturus cristatus. Next base: position 1,154,365,687 of record NC_140581.1, on the reverse strand, counting down.
TCCTTTAGCATGTGCGCATGATTGCTGAGTCAGGGTACAAACCTGAACATGCGCTAGCATCAATGAGTGATAGTGCAAATGTATTTTCAGTGGTGGAAATCCGGCCTTACACTCGAAATATTTGACTGCAAATCTGAACAAGTGCTCAAGATAAATAAGTGACGATGCACAGTTGAACATGCACTTGGAATTATTGGGGGAAGGGGGGGATTTAAAAATACATTAATGATTACCTAGTAGTGGGGCAAATCTAAACTTGCAGTAAGGTCGATGAAGATAGTACAAATTTGAAGCTGCATTAAGCATTACTGAGTGATGAGGCAATTATAAGCGTGCAGAATGGGGATAAGGGTAATTTGTGACATTTGGTGTGATGGTGTCTACTCCTGCGTATTGCTTACAATGGAATGATACAAAAAGAAACAGTGGTACCCTTCCAAAAGGAATTAGACACCATTTAATAAATGCAATTAATGGCATACATTTGAGAGTTTCATGATTACTCCAGTAATTGTCATGCAGTCTGTGAGTCTGGTGTATCATGTTTGCATCTCCTACACTCCTGGCCATAGACTGGATTACTACCGATCTGCAAACCCCAGGGGCGTAGACAGCATACTAGACTACTAGGGTAATTTATATTACAAAGGAATGGAGTAGAGGGCTATTTTCTCTGGGCATTGAGACATCAACCCTCACCCTGGGCTACCATCACTTTTTTACATTTTATTTATTTATTTATTTATTTTGGAATGAACAATCATGTTGGCATACACATCTACTCGCCTACAACCCTGGGGCCGGCTGCTTTGTAACTGACAATCACTGCGTATCTCAGCGTATCCCACATCCCGGGGGCCGGGTATCGCTGTCTTATACATACCATAATTCAACAACTCTATGCGTGGATGCCGCCCAACATGTCTATTCTTATATTCTGTTCCCTAAATGGGAGCACAAAGTTTTCTTCTTAAAAAATCGCCAAACTAGTTACCAGCACCGCCCCCCCCCCTCCCACCACTTTTGAAAGAAGCTGTCAGTTGCTCCCAAGGGCTCCCCCTCGCACGCTATGCCTGTTCAGGTCTTCTCCTCTCATAGGTCCGCTTTACCCAACTGGTGCGCACCCAGACCAACCGCACCCCATGACCAACTGCGCCGTCCAGTTCTCAATCCGCAGCATGGAGTGAATGCACCCTTCTACGCTCCAATATTAGAACTCCGCCAGCTGTCGTATAACACCCTTCGCTAGCCTCCATGTCCGGGGCGAGCGCACCCTCCTCCCCGGCGTCGAGCCACGCACCTGCTCCACCGCTCCTGAGGTAGTCCGCATACAATCCCCAAAAGTTCTTTGGCCTGCTCCTCGGAGGCAGCAGTTCACTAAACGTCTCCGACTGCGTACAGCAATATAGCACGTCACGCTTCCACTGCGCTATTGTGGGCAATGGACCTCGCATCCAGCACAGAGCAACTCTTCGCCTGGCTATTAGCATGCCCATGTCCACTAGCCTACGCGCTGCCTTTGGGAGCCCCCTCGTGTGTCCTAGAAATGCCACCGCGGGATCCGGTACTAATTCTAAGTCAGCTATCTCTCCAATCTGCCGAAATACAGCTTCCCAAAACTTAACCACGCCGGGGCAGTACCATGCCAAATGAATGAAATCTGCCATGGGGTGTGCACACCGTTCGCACGCCGACCCTTCACGCAAGCCATATCTGTGCAGCCTTTCCGGCGTATAATAGACTCTGTTTATAAATTTGAAATGTATAAGTCTATGCTTGCCATGCAGCGATATGCGACGCGTACCCGCATAGCAATATGACCACATGGCATCATCTATCACTGTGTCCAGGTCTCGTTGCCAGGCCAAACGGGCCTTGGTATATTTCTGGGATCTCTGAGACATAGCAATGGAATAAAACTTGGATGTCATCTTACGCGGGCTCTTGTGCTTAATGAGATACGACAATTCCGGGATCTCAGGAGGCTCGGCCATTTCATCTCCTAGATGTTGTCGCCATGTGCCTCTAACCCTGTGAAATTGAAACCGCTGTAGTTGTGTACTGGTCTCCAATGTCGACGCCACGTCTTCCCACGTTTTGGAAATACCATCCTTAAACAAGTCTCCCACCAGGTGTATGCCCAATTGTGAGAAGTTGGCCTGGTATATGATGCTCACTAGTTAAAGTGATCACCTTGTACCATGCCAAGCAACCCTTATGGTGTGGTTGTAAGTCAACCTTTTCGGACTAGCTGCCCTAGTGGTAGCGTAGGCTAAGCAGTCTTTGAGGCTAAACTCGTGAAGCGTGTTAAGCCAGCTGTTTTACCAAATGTAACCCCCTTTTACACCAATGAAAGGACACCACACAGATATATATTCAAAATATATATGTATTTATTTCTCAAAGTAACCCCTAGTCTCTTTATGAGCACAGGAGCACAAATCGTCAAACAAGATTACAGTAGAATACACAGAAGTTGCACTTTATATGGATAGGCCCTGGTGGCCGCTCGAACCATATACTAAAATAGTGGTATAAGTACCACGAACAGAAAAGGGAAAAGGCCTAGGGCCTCTAGAATCGCTGGGCCTACAAGGAGCTAACTTCAGTTAGTGACCGGGAGGTCCACGGGTGGCGTGTGCAGAGCAAATAGTCACACGCGTGCTCCCATAGGTTTCAATGGGTGCGTAAAAAGTACAAAGTTACTGCAAAGAGGATCTTCCGGATGGACTAGGAACTCAAGATTTGGAACACAGGCACTAGAGATGTAATACTACACTTGGGCACAGGAGTGCCAGCTTTACCTCACCCACAGGAAACGGGTGCATAGGCCTCGAAGTGCGTCGGGTTTCTTCTATCTGTTCCGTGGAGCCTGAAGACAAAGATGCTGCAGGCGGTCGGTTCGGGAGAGATGCGGTGGATCCAAGAGTGGATCGGAGATGTTGAAGACCTGTAAGCAGAGGGGACAGTGTTCACAGTCACTAGCCAGTGACCAGCGTGGCACCAGGTGGGTACCAGGCAATGTCGGGTGCAAACAGGAAGAAAGGTGTAGCTTGTCTCTGCAGCCACGTGGTCCCTGGAGGTCAACGACGCCCAGGAGTCGGTTCACGAGCTGTCCCACGCAGGCTCTCGCTGTCGGCGGTGTCGGCGACTTGATCGAAGTAAACAAGCCTTGGCAAAAGCAATTGTTGTAGGAGAGGAAATAAGCTGATGGTTCTGACCAGCAAGGTCAGAAGGACTGCTCCTTTGGAGGGGAGCAAGGGCCAGTCTGGAGCAACCAGACCAGCGGTGTATTTTGTGAAGTTCGTCGCCAAGATGGCTACTAGCCAGCGGGCCAGCAACCGGTTAGGCGCGTCGAGTGGCAAAATGCAGAAGGGCCCCACGCAGATCGTGGAGATGCTGGAGGGCTCACCTTTGGTGCAGATGCTGCTCGGGTGTTGGGCTTCTCAGATCCCAAAGCACAACTTGGAGGGAGCCTTGGTTGTTGCACTTGTCAGCTTGTCGTGGTCGTTTCAAGATGGCTGGCTCCACGTGTCTCGGTGCCTCCACGGGTCTCCTCTTTTCAGGGACTGTGGATCGGGTGGTGAGAGGTCTGGAGGTCCAGGTCTTGTCAGTCTCTGGGCTCGGGCTCCGGCGGGAGGCGGCGGCAAAGCAGACGTTGATTCGCTGGATGGTGCTTGCGTTAGCAAGGTGGTCACTCCCTGGCCACAGGGGAGATTTCCTTCAGTCTTCTGTGCAGCAGAACGTCGAAGTTCCCGTCTTCTTCTTAGTTTCAAGTTGATTCCAGGATGTCTGAAGTCTTAGGACACAGCTCCTACCTTTAAGCGGATTCTAGGGGCCGGACTACCTGCTAGGTCCCTCCCTATGGGTGGGACCAGGAAGGGGGGTGGTTACACCCCCAATCCTTTGTCCAGCTCGCCCCAGGCCCGGGACTGGTGTGCCCCAGGACCGGTTTGAACTGGCATATGCACCGAGGCTCCTTGTGAGCCACAGGCATGTCTGGTTTCTTTCAAGCCCTACCTGACCAATACACAAAATCCTGTCTGGGGTGGTGCATGCACCTCCCCTGGCAGGAAACCCTTTGTCCACACCTCCCAAGCTGGAAGGACTCCCAGCAGCAGGAGGGCAGACTTGTGTCTGTGGTGGCAGCATCCATTTTGTTGAGCTGAGGCTATGTCTGATTTTACCCGGGTTTCAGGTACTGTACATGTCGTGTCCCTCTAGAAGGGTGGAATGCTAACCCCGTCGCCAGAATTGGCGAGGGGTTAGTATTCCAATTCGTATGACACCTTACTCGACATGTTTTGATAAAGCCAAACCAAAGATAGCATTTAACCGCGAGGTTCATAATGCACTTAAGAGTATATGGTATGACGATATCTGGAAACAGTAGAAGGAAGTTGTTCCGACCACTGCAGACTGGCTCAGCTCATGCCAGAGCACCATCTCACATGGAACCAAGCACTCTGCCTTCAGGATTGTTAAGGCCTGCCATAGGAGTGACTTATAGGTTACCAGGTGTCCCATTTAAGGTTAGGTATAGGTATACTACACCTAAGTAAGAGGTGATTACACCAACTTACCCCAGCTGAGTGATGTGATCAGCCAGTTGTGTCAGATTGTTAGGCCAAGCCTGGGGTGGCATAATACATGCTGCAGCCCCTGGCAGGCCTTGGGTACACCAATGCCCTGGGTACCTAGTGTACACTGGTACAGGGGCTGACAGGGTGATCCACTTCCAATTGGTTATGCACCTAGGGTGCATAGTTTAAATTTAGTAGAGAGAACAGCAGGCTGGGGGTCTGATTGGCAGGCCCACAGCCTCAATATGTCAAAAACCAGTGAAGCAAAAAGCAAAAATTTGGGGTGACCATAGGATAGCAGACCCTACTCTCCTACACAACCCCCCCCCCAAACGCTGGGACATTAAACTAGCCTTGACCAGTCTCGTCTTCATGTCCTAAGTGGAAGTACCTGGAGAGACCATCTGCATTCCCATGGTCAGTACCTGGCCGGTGCTCCACTGTAAAGTCCATCCCCTGTAGGGAAATGGACCACCTAAGCAGTTTGGGGTTTTCACCCTTCATCTGATTTAGCCACAAGAGGGGCTTATGGTCGGTCTGAATCTTGAAGTGAGTGCCAAACAAGTATGGCCTCAGCTTCTTCAGGGCCCACACCACAGCAAAGGCCTCCCTCTCAATAGCTGACCAATTCTTCTCTCTGGGGGTCAACCTTCTGCTAATAAAAGCAATGGGTTGGTCTTGACCATCTACATTAAGTTGTGACAGCACAGCTCCCACACCCAACTCAGAAGCATCTGTTTGGACAATAAACTCTTTGGAGTAGTCAGGACTTTTCAAGATAGGTGCAGAGCACATGGCCTCCTTCAGGTCATCAAATGCCTTTTGACAGCTTACTGTCCACTGAACCTTTTTGGGCATCTTCTTGGATGTCAGATCATTAAGAGGAGTCACAATGGACCCATAGTTCTTAACAAACTTCCTGTAGTACCCAGTCAAGCCCAAGAAAGCTCGAACTTGAGTCTGGGTGGTTGGAGGGGACCAGTCCTTGATGGATTGTATCTTACTCTCCAGTGGTTGAACTTGGCCTCCACCTACAAGGTGGCCCAAATATACAACCTTACTCTGCCCTATCTGGCACTTAGTAGCCTTGATAGTGAGGCCTGCCCTTTGCAGAGCCTCAAGAGCCTTCTTCAGGTGGATCAGGTGATCCTCCCAGGTGGAGCTAAAGACAGCAATGTCATCAAGATATGCTGCGCAAAAGTCATCCAACCCAGTAAGGACTTGGTTCACCAGCCTTTGGAAGGTGGCAGGTGCATTCTTCAGACCAAAGGGCATCACCACAAACTGGTAGTGCCCACCTGGGGTTGAGAATGCTGTTTTGGCCTTAGACTCCTCAGCTAATCTGATTTGCCAATAGCCAGCTGTCAAGTCAAATGTGCTCAAAAACTTTGCAGAAGCTAGTTTGTCTATGAGCTCATCTGCCCTTAGAATAGGGTGTGCATCTGTCCTGGTGACAGCATTGAGACCCCTGTAGTCCACACAGAACCTCATCTCTCTCTTGCCATCTTTGGTGTGAGGTTTGGGGACCAGAACCACTGGGCTAGCCCAGGGGCTCTCTGAGGGTTCAATGACACCTAATTCCAGCATTTTATGTACCTCAGCCTTTATACAGTCCCTGACGTGGTCAGGTTGTCTGTAAAGCTTGTTCTTTACAGGCAGACTGTCACCAGTGTCCACCACATGGGTACACCAGTCAGTTTGACTAGGTATCAAGGAAAACATATGTGAAAATGATTGTAGAACTTGTCTACATTCAGTCTGCTGATGGGCAGTGAGGTTGCCTCCAAGGGTCACTCCTTCAACTGAGCCATCTTCAGGGTTCTGAGACAACAGGTCTGGGAGAGGGTCACTCTCTTCCTCCTGTCCCTCATCTGTAGCCATGAGCAAGCCCATGTCTGCCCTGTCAACATATGCTTTAAGCCTGTTAACATGGAGTACCCTGTGGGGACTCCTGGAAGTTCCTAGGTCCACCAGGTAGGTGACCTCTCCCTTCTTTTCCAGGATTGTATGGGGTCCAGACCATTTGTCTTGGAGTGCTGCTGGGGCCACTGGCTCCAACACCCATACCTTCTGTCCTGGCTGAAACTCAACCAAGACAGCCTTTTGGTCATGCCAAGCTTTCTGTAAGGCCTGGCTTGCCTCAAGGTTTTTGGATGCCTTCTCCATATACTCAGCCATCCTGGAGCGGAGACCAAGTACATAGTCCACTATGTCTTGCTTAGGCTTTTTGAGAGGTAACTCCCATCCTTCCTTCACTAAACACAGTGGGCCTCTTACAGGGTGCCCAAACAACAATTCAAAGGGGCTGTAGCCAACTCCTTTTTGTGGGACCTCTCTGTAAGCAAACAGAAGGCAGGGTAGAAGGATGTCCCATCTTCGCCTGAGCTTTTCAGGTAATCCTTTGATCATACCCTTTAGGGTCTTGTTGAATCTCTCAACAAGCCCATTGCATTGTGGGTGATAAGGGGTGGTGAACTTGTAGTTGACACCACATTCCTTCCACATAGCTGTCAAGTATCCTGACATAAAGTTGGTACCTCTGTCAGATACTACCTCCTTAGGAAACCCCGCTCTGGAGAATACTCCCAGCAGGGCCCTGGCCACAACAGGAGCTGTAGTGGTCCTAAGGGGAATTGCCTCTGGATACCTGGTGGCATGATCCACTACCACCATTATAAATCTGTGCCCAGATGCAGTGGGAGGATCCATGGGACCCACTATGTCTATTCCCACTCTTTCAAAGGGGACCCCCACCACAGGTAGTGGTATTAGGGGGGCCTTTGTTGTGCCACCTGATTTGCCACTGGCTTGGCAGGTCACACAGGAGCGACAAAACTCCTTTGTATCTTCATTCATATGAGGCCAGTGAAAGTGAGGGACAAGCCTGTCCCAAGTCTTATTCTGGCCTAAGTGTCCTGCTAAAGGAATATCATGGGCCAAGGTAAGAAGGAAGCCCCTAAATTGCAGAGGTATAACCAACCTCCTGGTAGCACCAGGCTTGGGGTCTCTAGCCTCTGAATAAAGGAGCCCTTCATCCCAATACACTTTATGGGTACCTTGAGCATTCCCAGCAGCCTCAGCAGCAGCCAGCTGTCTGAGGGGTTCAAGAGAGGGACAGGATAACTGAGCCTGCCTCAAGTCAGCCCTTGAAGGTCCCCCTGTCCCCAGAAACTCAACCTGATCAGGTTCAAGCTCTTCAGGGACAGTTCCTTCAGGGTCCTCTAGATCAGCTTCCTGGGAAGGCTGATCATCACTCTGAGGCAGGGGGGAAGGCACAGCCTTGACCCTCCTGTTCTTCTTCTTGGTAGGTGCTTGGTCCATTGTTCCAGGATCCAATACATGAGGTTCAGTGAGGCACTTTTTGGCCTGTGACCTGGTCACAGCAAGGACATGTGATGATATACCTAACATCTCTACATGAGTCCTGTAATCCACTTCTGACCATAGAGAACTCTCTAGGTCATTGCCCAACAAACATTCTACTGGGAGGTCTGCACTAACCACAACCCTTTTGAGGCCAGTTACCCCTCCCCATGAGAAGTTAACAACTGCCACACTATGTGAAGTAGTGGCATTGCTGGCATTGGTCACCAGGTAATTCTCACCTGGTATGTACTGTCCAGGGTCCACAAAGCCTGGTGTCACCATAGTGACACTGGCACATGTGTCCCTGTAGGCTTGAGCCACTTTTTCGTTAATTAAAGGAGTCTGTCTGTACTTGCCCAGGTTACTGGGGCTCACAGTCAGGGACAAATCAATGTCCCCATCACAGATCAAGACTGCCTGTGTCAGGGTTCTGTCTAAGTCAGAATCTCCTTCAGTTCCCATAGTGATTCCCACTACACCCTTTGTCTGGGGACCAACACTGCTAACAGTAGTACTGGGAGCAGGTGCCTTAGGGGCAACAGTGTTGGGGGCTCCACCCTTCTTACAATCACTAGTCCAGTGAGTTGTATTCTTGCAATGATTGCACCAGGGTTTCTTATGACCTTCTTTCTTCTTTCCCTTGGATTGTTGTTGGGACCCACCCTCCTTAGCAGTAGTTTGGGGCCCTGTTGAAGACTTCTGGTCTTTAGATTTCTGATCTCCACCCTTTTGGTCTGTTTTCTTCTGATCACTCCCTTGGCCCTGGTTCTGGTTCTTTTGCTTAACCCTGGTTCTGACCCATTTGTCTGCCTTCTTTCCCAATTCTTGGGGAGAGGTCAGATCAGAGTCAACCAAGTGTTGATGCAGTTGCTGGTTTTGACAGTTATTTAAAATCTGTTCTCTCATCATCAAATTATACAATCCTGTAAAATCAGATACCTTACTTCCCAGCAACCAACCCTCCAAAGCCTTAGTGGCACATTCAATGTATTCAGACCAGTCCTGAGTCTGTGTCTTTTGGGTGTCTCTGAACATTAACCTGTACTGTTCAGTGGTTAAGCCTAACCTATCAACCAGAACACTCTTCAGGACTCTGTAATTTCTGACATCCTCTTCTCTAACAGTGAGGAGTCTGTCTCTGCCTCTTCCTTCAAAGGAGAGCCAGAGGATTGCTGCCCACTGGTCTTCAGGAACCTGCTGTACTTTGCAGGCTCTCTCAAGAGCAGTTATCCATTTGTGGATATCATCCCCACTTTTGTAGGGGGGCACAACCTTAGACAGGTTCCTATTATCAAAGACCCTATCTTTGTCCTTAGGGACAATGCTGCCACCAGTGGGTATAGACCCACTCTCTCTAGGTTGCCTAGCCTTGTTCAGTTTTTCTTCCATCAGGGCTACCTCTAGCTCCTGCTTCCTGATCCTCAGCTGGGCTTCCTGCATTCTGGCCTCATGTTCCCTCCTCTGAGGGGTGGTCATCCTTTTCCTGGAGTGACCTTGAGAGCCTCTAGAGGCATGAGAAGCATTAGAGTCACCTGAGCGATTCCTTTGCCTCCCAAGCCCCTGGTTAAGTCCACTGGGGAGATCCAATGGGATGATCCCATTGTCAGTCCCCAATAGCCTTAGTTTAGCTGGGCCAAGTATAACACTTGGCACTGGGCTAGTTCTCCCTTCATCATCACTACTCTCTGTATCTTCTCCACTTTCCTCCTCTGTAGTATGGTTCTCATCTAAGGGATGGCTATTGGAAAGGGGTACTTCTGTAGCATCTTCAGAAGGGGGGCCTCCTGTTCCTGACCCTAAGGGGGCTAACTGGGAAGCTTTCTTGAGCTCTCTCTGATTTTCATCATTTTGCAAGAGTTCTCTGAGCTCAGCAGAGGTAGGGTTCTTGGGCTGTTTAAGGCCTCTAAGAGTTGCCAAATGCCTGAGCTCATTCTGATTAAGGGTAGCAAAGATGGATGGTGCCCTCTGGGGGTCACTCTCAACAGAGATGGGTACAGGGGACCCCTCTGCCCCAGCCATTGCTCTTAAGTGTGGGTGGATGTGTTGCAATCTACCTACACTTGGGTTTACCTACTAAACCTATCTAGTAGTTGTAGTCAGGGTGTGCTACTCCCTTTGCTCTACAACAACTAAGTTCAGTAGAACTTATGTATATCTAATCTTGTTTTATATGTACCTACAGGTACCTATGTGATCTTTCAATTGGTAACCAAGAGATTACAATGGTAAAACACAGCAAGCTCAAATCCAACCGCTGCTCACCAATGTGAGAAGTTGGCCTGGTATATGATGCTCACTAGTTAAAGTGATCACCTTGTACCATGCCAAGCAACCCTTATGGTGTGGTTGTAAGTCAACCTTTTCGGACTAGCTGCCCTAGTGGTAGCGTAGGCTAAGCAGTCTTTGAGGCTAAACTCGTGAAGCGTGTTAAGCCAGCTGTTTTACCAAATGTAACCCCCTTTTACACCAATGAAAGGACACCACACAGATATATATTCAAAATATATATGTATTTATTTCTCAAAGTAACCCCTAGTCTCTTTATGAGCACAGGAGCACAAATCGTCAAACAAGATTACAGTAGAATACACAGAAGTTGCACTTTATATGGATAGGCCCTGGTGGCCGCTCGAACCATATACTAAAATAGTGGTATAAGTACCACGAACAGAAAAGGGAAAAGGCCTAGGGCCTCTAGAATCGCTGGGCCTACAAGGAGCTAACTTCAGTTAGTGACCAGGAGGTCCACGGGTGGCGTGTGCAGAGCAAATAGTCACACGCGTGCTCCCATAGGTTTCAATGGGTGCGTAAAAAGTACAAAGTTACTGCAAAGAGGATCTTCCGGATGGACTAGGAACTCAAGATTTGGAACACAGGCACTAGAGATGTAATACTACACTTGGGCACAGGAGTGCCAGCTTTACCTCACCCACAGGAAGCGGGTGCATAGGCCTCGAAGTGCGTCGGGTTTCTTCTATCTGTTCCGTGGAGCCTGAAGACAAAGATGCTGCAGGCGGTCGGTCCGGGAGAGATGCGGTGGATCCAAGAGTGGATCGGAGATGTTGAAGACCTGTAAGCAGAGGGGACAGTGTTCAAAGTCACTAGCCAGTGACCAGCGTGGCACCAGGTGGGTACCAGGCAATGTCGGGTGCAAACAGGAAGAAAGGTGTAGCTTGTCTCTGCAGCCACGTGGTCCCTGGAGGTCGACGACGCCCAGGAGTCGGTTCACGAGCTGTCCCACGCAGGCTCTCGCTGTCGGCGGTGTCGACGACTTGATCGAAGTAAACAAGCCTTGGCAAAAGCAATTGTTGTAGGAGAGGAAATAAGCTGATGGTTCTGACCAGCAAGGTCAGAAGGACTGCTCCTTTGGAGGGGAGCAAGGGCCAGTCGGGAGCAACCAGACCAGTGGTGTATTTTGTGAAGTTCGTCGCCAAGATGGCTACTAGCCAGCGGGCCAGCAACCGGTTAGGCGCGTTGAGTGGCAAAATGCAGAAGGGCCCCACGCAGATCGTGGAGATGCTGGAGGGCTCACCTTTGGTGCAGATGCTGCTCGGGTGTTGGGCTTCTCAGATCCTAAAGCACAACTTGGAGGGAGCCTCGGTTGTTGCACTTGTCAGCTTGTCGTGGTCGTTTCAAGATGGCTGGCTCCACATGTCTCGGTGCCTCCACGGGTCTCCTCTTTTCAGGGACTGTGGATCGGGCGGTGAGAGGTCTGGAGGTCCAGGTCTTGTCAGTCTCTGGGCTCGGGCTCCGGCGGGAGGCGGCGGCAAAGTAGACGTTGATTCGCTGGATGGTGCTTGCGTTAGCAAGGTGGTCACTCCCTGACCACAGGGGAGATTTCCTTCAGTCTTCCGTGCAGCAGAACGTCGAAGTTCCCGTCTTCTTCTTAGTTTCAAGTTGATTCCAGGATGTCTGAAGTCTTAGGACACAGCTCCTACCTTTAAGCGGATTCTAGGGGCCGGACTACCTGCTAGGTCCCTCCCTATGGGTGGGACCAGGAAGGGGGGTGGTTACACCCCCAATCCTTTGTCCAGCTCGCCCCAGGCCCGGGACTGGTGTGCCCCAGGACCGGTTTGAACTGGCATATGCACCGAGGCTCCTTGTGAGCCACAGGCATGTCTGGTTTCTTTCAAGCCCTACCTGACCAATACACAAAATCCTGTCTGGGGTGGTGCATGCACCTCCCCTGGCAGGAAACCCTTTGTCCACACCTCCCAAGCTGGAAGGACTCCCAGCAGCAGGAGGGCAGACTTGTGTCTGTGGTGGCAGCATCCATTTTGTGGAGCTGAGGCTATGTCTGATTTTACCCGGGTTTCAGGTACTGTACATGTCGTGTCCCTCTAGAAGGGTGGAATGCTAACCCCGTCGCCAGAATTGGCGAGGGGTTAGTATTCCAATTCGTATGACACCTTACTCGACATGTTTTGATAAAGCCAAACCAAAGATAGCATTTAACCGCGAGGTTCATAATGCACTTAAGAGTATATGGTATGACGATATCTGGAAACAGTAGAAGGAAGTTGTTCCGACCACTGCAGACAGGCTCAGCTCATGCCAGAGCACCATCTCACATGGAACCAAGCACTCTGCCTTCAGGATTGTTAAGGCCTGCCATAGGAGTGACTTATAGGTTACCAGGTGTCCCATTTAAGGTTAGGTATATGTATACTACACCTAAGTAAGAGGTGATTACACCAATTTACCCCAGCTGAGTGATCAGCCAGTTGTGTCAGATTGTTAGGCCAAGCCTGGGGTGGCATAATACATGCTGCAGCCCCTGGCAGGCCTTGGGTACACCAATGCCCTGGGTACCTAGTGTACACTGGTACAGGGGCTGACAGGGTGATCCACTTCCAATTGGTTATGCACCTAGGGTGCATAGTTTAAATTTAGTAGAGAGAACAGCAGGCTGGGGGTCTGATTGGCAGGCCCACAGCCTCAATATGTCAAAAACCAGTGAAGCAAAAAGCAAAAATTTGGGGTGACCATAGGATAGCAGACCCTACTCTCCTACACCAATCCACTTAGGGACTGTACCACCCCGCGTTCCCTGCATGGGGCCAACCAGACCGCCCACTCTAGCGGCATGGCTGGGGAATACAACAGCGCCCCGCAGTCCGCTGCAGTATCCAATTCCATGCATGCCTAGTAGTGTTTAATGAATCTAAGAAGCCCGTCCTGCGGTCTGCGGGCGTAAACATGATCGCGGGCAACGGGAGAGGTGCAGCAAACAGTCTCTCGAGTTTTAGATATGGAATTGTGTCATCTCCATGAACCCAGTTATGCGCCTGTGCTGCCTGCGCTATCCTGTAGTATAGTTCCATGTCGGGCGCCCCTAGGCCCCCCATATGGTAGGGTAGCGTCAGGACAATCCAGCTCACGCGGGCCTGCTTCCCGGCCCATGCCAGCCGCAATAGAGACCTGGTCAGCCTAGCAAAAAAGGTGCGCGGCAGCACCATTGGGATATTGGTAAACAGGAATAAAAATCGGGGAAGTACCACCATCTTAGCGATGGAAATTCGGCCCATAAGTGACAGGGGAAGTCCGATCCAAGTCTCCACATCATCCTCCAATTTGTCAATGGCTCTCCCATAGTTCTCTGTGAAGACAACGTCAGAGTCCCTATGCAGTTGTATCCCAAGGTATCTGATCGAGTCGTCCGACCACTGCAGCGGGTACTCCATCTCAAACGGGGTGGTGGACGGTGTCAGCGGGAATGCAATGGACTTGTTCCAGTTAACTTTCAGTCCAGATAGTGCCCCGAACTGAACTACCTCCCGCAACACCGGCGCCAAGTTGCTCTCCGGTTCCCTGACATATAGCAAAGTGTCATCTGCGTATGTGGAGACCACAATACGATATGATGGGAAGCTAACGCCTCTCAGGGTATGGTATTCACGCAGGGCCCGCGCCAATGGTTCCGCCACCAGGGCGTACAATATAGGGGACAGAGGGCAACCCTGGCGAGTCCCCCTAGAGATTGGTATAGCGTCCGTGACCAAGTCGCCTAGGCGGATCCTAGCAGTTGGGTCTCTATACAGCACTCCAATCATTTGTAGAAAGACCGGGCCCAGTCACATTTTGATCAGGACCCGCCGCTTGTAGGGCCACTCCACCGAGTCGAAGGCCTTCTCCATATCTAGGAAAACCGTAAGAGCCCTCGAGTCCCTTTTGACATGTTGCAATACACCAAATACCATCCTGAGGTTATACGTGAGGTTCCTGCCCGGCACAAACCCCGCCTGCTCCGGAGCTATCAGCTCCGGCGTGAGCAGCGCCAGGCGCGTGGCGAACCACTTTGTCAATAGTTTATTATCGACATTCAACAAAGACAGCGGCCGATATGAGCTACACTCCTCCTGGTCCTTACCTAGTTTGGGGATAGCTACCAGGATCGCTTCCCGCATAGATGGAGGCATATGGCCGGAAACACATTATCATCAAACAGCATTGATATATGTGGAAGTAGCAGATCTATAAAGATCCGATAGAAAGCAACCGTAAGACCGTTCGCTCCAGGGGCGCTATTTGCTTTCATGCCCGCCAGCGCCTCTAGGATTTCGTCCCTCTCTATAGGTAGGGCCAAAAACTCCCTGTGCTCATTAGAAAGGAAGGGTAGCTGAATATGGTCCAAATATTCTTGTATGCTTTCTTCCATATTATTCTGTTGGGAGGCATACAGGCTGGCGTAGTAAGACTTGAAGCGCGCGGCTATGTCCGCCTCTTCTGTCAGCGTTTCCCCATTGTCAGACCTGACCTTAGTAATCGCTGCTTTGCATCTACGGGCCTTTAGCATATTGGCCAGGACGGAGCTAGGCCTCTCGCCCTCCCCATACTTTCTGGCAGTGGCATACTTCCCTAGATGTTGCACTTCCGCGTCAGCCTCCCTATGGGATTCCGCCAGCAGAACGTTTAGCTCTTCTGCAATGTCTTCCGTTGCGCCCGACTGCTGCTTAGACTCTGATTCCCCTATCCTGCGCTCCAATGTAGCTAACCTCTTCCGGATAGAGCGCAGCACCCCTGAATGTTTGGCGATCGCCACCCCTCTAATATAAACTTTAAATGTTTCCCACACCGTTTGAAAGCTGTCTACTGAGCCCAGGTTGGTGTCAAAGAACGTTGTGATTGCCTCCGCCATTTCTTCTTTAAACAAGTGATCTAGGAGTGAGTATGGGGGAGCCGCCATACAAATGGGGGTATAGTTTTCCTGGGTGCGGCTTTTGTAAGTAATATGGGAGAGTGATCCGATAGGGTACGCGGTAGCACCTGACATGCGCAAACCTGAGGTACAAGCGTTGACGAGGCCAGCCAATAATCTATGCGGGTGTGCAGATTATGATAAGAGGAATAATACGTAAAGCCCCCCTCCGCAGGATAGAGGACTCTCCATACGTCTGAAAGGGCCATACATAGCATCTCCCTCTGAATTGTCTTAGCTGATGCTGACTGCGACCTGGTCGGGCCTCCCGATCTGTCAAGATCCGGGTTCATAACCAGATTGAGATCCCCCCAGAGCATGCATGTAATTCCTGAGTCCTTGACTCTGTTAGCTAGGTCTGCGTAAAACTCAGGGCTGTCATAATTAGGTCCATACACATTAACCAATAACAAATCCAGCCCCTTACCCTGGTACCGTGAAAGGACGAACCTGCCGCCCCCGTCCGCATACAGCAATTGTGCCTTGCTACCCAACCTAGGATTAAACCAAGTGAGCACACCCCTGGCGTGCGTTGTGAAGCCAGCCGCATGCGAGTTGCCAACCAGTCCTCTCGCGCGCAGCATCGGACTACGACTGGGGAGGTGCGTTTCCTGGAGGAGGGCTATATCTATGTTATGTCTGTTAAGGTAGTGCAGTACCTTGCGGAGCTTGCGATGGTCATTCAGACCTCTAACATTCCAGGTCACCACTCTAATGGAATCATGCAACCCACTCGCTATATTGGTGCTAGCCATGACAGACCCATCCGGAACCATTGTGCTCAATCTCTACATGTCTTATATGACTGTCGTGGAGAAAGAAACATATCAGAGCGTACTGACAGTGCAACTCAAACACAAAAAAAATTAACAGTAACCCTGTCCCCTCCCTCCTCCCACAGCAGACCCCCCCCAACTCGGCCTTGCCGTGTCCCATCAAGGAACTACTCACACTGCCCCCCCTCCCAACCCCGAAAAACTTGATCCCAGCAAAAGGTGAAAGGTGAAATGCACTCGCGGGCGGAGGTCACTCAGTCCGTAGTATATGACCACTTATCTCTGTATATGTGAGCTCAGCCTGCCAGCGCAGCAACCCCATCACTGCCCCACCACCCTATCCCAATCTCCTCGCTGTACTCCTCCATATGTCGCCCGCAGCGTGTGACTGCACGCCCCATGAGCGCGTCCCCCTTACTCCCATCTACAAGGTAGTTTGGCCGCTAAGGGCAGGGGCCATCCGCCCGACATCGCTCCATTAGCCACATAAAATTCTATGCTTAGGCAGCAGTAGCGCCTACCGTATGACTGTATTAATCAGACATTTATCTCAACAGCACTGTGCGCCTCGTGCCCTCCCCGGACCGTCGCCCCCAACACACTTTCTATTCCTGCCTTGGCGCATAGTGATAAGGTAACTTGCTTGCCAGTTCGCCATTATCAGTCCTGCAACTCCAGCGTGCTCTCCGTATCCTCACTCTGTAGGCTCTTCTCCGGGCTGCCCCGCCGGTCTCTATTCCAATCCTTCAGCGCCTTGTGCAGTGCCTTGGGGTCCAGAAAAATGTGTGATTTCCCCTGCCTATTAACACGGAGCTTGGCCGGGTACAACATCGCATAGTCCAATCCCATTTCGCGCAGCTGTTTTTTCGCAGGTGCAAACTGCCGTCTCGCCTCTTGTACCTTGGCCGTGAAATCAGGATAGAGAGATAGTCGACCCCTCGTATACTAGTGTCTTTTTCTCTCGCGCCGTGCGGAGGGCAGCGTCCCTATCGCGATAGTTCAATAGTATCGCAATAATCGGCCGTGGCGGTGCGCCCGGTGGGGGCCTTGGTCCTAGCGACCTGTGTGCTCTTTCCACTACAAACATTCCAGAGAACACCTCCCGGCCAAGCAGCTCGACTAACATTGTCTCTACAAAGCACTCCATTCGTCCCGTTGAGGTCGTCTCCGGCAGGCCTGTAATGCGCAAATTACAGCGACGGGTGCGCGCCTCCAGGTCTTCTGTCTTGTCCTGCAGCACCTGTAGGAGCTGTCCAAACTGCTTGTGGCCCAAGTCTAGCGAGGACTGGGCTTCTTCGACCTCCACAATGCGTCACTCCGACTGATCCAGTCTCTCCACGTGCTTATCAATTCGCTCCCCCATCCGATCCATTCTATAGGAAAGTGCGTCGATCTTTGGACCCAGGGAGGTGATTCCATTCTGCAAACCTTTCTCCATAGAAAGCAGCAATCCACGGTGGTCCTGCTCTTCCGCAGGAGGGGCCGTGGCCCCGCTAGCATCGTCCACCCCCAGGGTCAGGGTTTTAGAGCGTTTTTGGTCAAATGACAGCTTTGGTTGGGACTTGTCAGACTTGCCCATTGTGGCTGCCGTCTCCGAGCGGCGCTGCTCCCAGCTGCTCAGACAATGGCTAGGGGCACCACCTCGTGCGTGCAGGTGCGGAGCGCTCAACTCACCGCGCAGTCAACTGCAACATCAGGCCTCTTTGAGAAACATCGAGCATGGGTGCAGCGCCGTCTGTGGTGCTACCCCTGTTGTGGAACGCCTCCATAGCCAGGCCAAAGCACCCCTTGTCACAGCCTGCAGGTCCGATCCGACCTAGGCTGTTCAATTCACGCAGCTCCTAGCTGTTTCTGGCGTCAGGGATCGGTGCTATACTCTTTCGTCTCTTCTGCGTTCAGGCGCCCGTTGCACGCCACACCGTAGCGGTTCAAGCAGCTCCGCGAGCAAGTCCCATTCGCACATGCGTTTCAAATCCACTGCAAACCAGCCACCACTTTCCTCAGCTCTCGTGGGCGACATGCACCGCCATGTCTCACCGTGGTCAGCAGGGTGTGTGGTGCGCGACCATCCGTATCTCGAGAGGGGTCACTGTAGTTAGCCACAGGGCGCTGTACACTGCCCGGATCGCCCCACGCGCTACTCCCTCACGGAGCGCACCTTCCTCTCGTTGAAGCCCGCACCAGTCTCTGCTGCGGCACCAGCCCCAGCGCTTTCTCTTTCGTCCCCTCCAGGCCGCATCGGCTTGTCCTCAAAGGGGGGTCCTGCTCCCCGCTTCACCCCACACGCTGCTCCGGCGGCAATAAAGGATCACTGCCCTCTCTCACCGCGTCTTGCTCGTTCCGCCACCGTATCCCGAGGCAGTTCCTTGGAGGCTATGCGGCGGGCAGTCCACTTTCGCTTTCACTGGCCGCACGTAGAGTGATGCACGCCCGCCAACAAATGACGCGACGGCCGGGGATCGGCGGCCTAGCGTGTTGCGATTCTTCCACCGCCGCCCCGCGGCTGTCACAGCGTCTACAGGGACCGGAGTAACAGCCTTAAGTAGCGCGTCCGATCCCATGCTCAAATCCCCTGTCAGGCTGCGTTCACCAGCAGTGAAGGGCAGGATAATTGCTGGATAGTGGCGCTGCTAGCCGGAGCTCAAGGCTCAGGCTGCCATACTCGTTGCGAGCCAAGCTCCGCCCCCGGGCTACCATCACTTGGGTGGGAGGCTAGCCTCCTGTAGCATTTCTCCACTTCCAGGCACCAGACGGTCTTTCTTCCCTTTGGGGGTCAATTGAGGTTTTACCCCCAATCTGCTCCCAGAGGAACACAAAGCCCACTAGACACCAGGTATTGGTGTCCAGAACAAGGAATGAGGTGAGGGGCACATCTATCCTAGCATCAGGCAGCACCCTTTCAACCCTGGGCTCCAGGCAGTCTTTATGTCCCCCTGCCTGGGGTAGCTTGATAGGTTTACACACAATATGCAACCCAGTGGGACATAATACCCACTAGAGTGCAGAGGAATTGGTGTCCAAAAAATGAATGTGTGTGATGTGATGGTCTGCTTTGCCCTCAGGACCCCCTTCAGCAAAACAGTCATTCTGTACACGTGGTGGAGGATCACACCCAATCTGTCCCCTCCAGGAAGCAGATAGTCCGCTGGACACAGGTGATTTGTTTTTTGTGCCATTAGGGTGAAGTTCCAGCCCATAATGGCTTCAGGCTGCACCACTCCTCCTGTGGGCACCAGAACGTCTTTCTGTCAACCTACAGGTGGTGGGGGTGTTTAGCCATGCCAGCATGTCCTCGTTAATCAGAAAACTCACTAGACACCTGGTGTTGGTGCCCAGAAAATGGAATGTGATTGGGGTGTGGGGTGCTGTTTGATCTAAGTATCGAGCCTGTTGGAATTGGCCCTCTATACAAGTCATCTCCAAACTTTGTGTCTTCACCCTCCTGTTTTCTGAACCTGTTTTTGTTGGATTTTAGGACTCAGTGCACTTTACCACTGCTAACCAGTGCTTAAGTGCTTGTGCTCGCTCCTTTAAACATGGTAATATTGGCTTACACCCAATTAGAGAATTTAATTTACATGTAAGTCCCTAGTAAAGCGGTACAATATGTACCCAGGGCCTGTAAATTAAAAGCTACTGATGGGAGTGCAGCACTAATTGTGCCACCCACTGAAGTAGCCTATTAAACATGTCTCAGGTCTGCCTTTGCATCCTGGGTGTGCAGTCTTTAAACTGTCATTTCAACCTGATAAAATAAATCTTTTAAACAGCCTAAATCTTCTTTTTGAATACATGTAATTCAAGCCTGGGGTAGGTGCTAAACTGCCCATGGGACAGTGTGCAGTGTATTTAAAAAGTTGGACATGTACTTTTAACTTTTAGATGTCCTGGTAGTGAAAAACTCGTAGATTTAGTTTTTCACTACTGCAATGTCTACCTCTGTCATAGGATAACATTGGGTTACCTTTTTACATTTAACAGTTGATAACTTTCAATTGGGAGCTTTTAGGAATGCCAAGTTTGTCTCCAAAGAATTGTAATTTTACACCCTCTTTAATGGTCATATCTGAAAATGCAATTTTTAGAAAGTTGACCAAACGCTGGTGCCCACACAGTGCATCAGTCCTTAGGTGCACTACTAATACACACAGAGAAAATAGTCCAATTGATTCAATTTAATCCATATTCATCCAAATTTTGAATGTCAATATTTTATTCAAAACATGATGGATTAATTTAGAATTTGTATGTAATCCTTAACAAATGTTGCTCCTAGATGGGATATTTCCGAGATGCAGAAGAGTGATAATGACATCAACACAATGCATTTTGGGACAAGTCCCTTCGTCAGGGGTAGCTGTATTATGAGACATAAAAAGAGACCATAGCAGGATCAGCAGTTCACAACATGTTGTCAATCAACAGGATAATCCAAACTTATCTGCTTCAATGCCCTGCACTACTCCGAACCACAGTCCTTCACCAAATTAATCTCTAAATATAGCACCCTGTGAAGTGACCAACCAAGGACTAAACATGCTCGTAAACCCCCCATTGAATAATGAATCCCTATTAAACCACCACCAAGTGACTCATTTTCCATAATAATATTTAATGCACCTTCCACGTTTTGCTGAATGCACCACTAAGTGATTGGCAATTGTACTTTGTGTATGGGGAGAACATCTACCCGTGCCCCAATGTAAACACTCTGGGCCCGATTCACAGAATTAACTTAAGACAAAACCCTAAACTTACTACTTTTGGTATTCACAGAATACACTTACTACTTTTGGTATTCACAGAATGCACTTACTACTTTTGGTATTCACAGAATGGATTTACGACTACTAACTTTACGTCCGCACTCGGGCCGGAAATTCCGGCCCGGAGGCGGAGCTTCCAGCCCAGAGGCGGAGCTTCCGGCCCGGAGGCGGGGTTTCCGGGCCGGAGGCGGAGCTTCCGGACCGGAGGCAGAGATTTTAGCCATGGCTAAATCTCCGCCACTGGCCGGAATCCCCACCTCTGGGCCGGAAGCTCCGCCTCCGGCCCGGAAGCCCCGCCTCTGGCCCGGAAGCCCCGCCTCTGGGTCGGAAGCTCTGCCTCCGGGCCGGAAGCTCCGCCTCCGGGCCGGAATTTCTGGCCCGAGTGCAGACGTAAAGTTAGTAGTCGTAAATCCATTCTGTGAATACCAAAAGTAGTAAGTGCATTCTGTGAATACCAAAAGTAGTAAGTGTATTCTGTGAATACCAAAAGTAGTAAGTTTAGGATTTTGTCTTAAGTTAATTCTGTGAATCGGGCCCATAATGCACTCACTTAATGTTCATTCGTTTAAAAAGTCTATCACATCCCAAGATGAGTTTAGTGATTTTCATATTGCAAATAAAAAAAAGAACTCATCCGGCCTGTATATAAAAAAACATGCTGTGAAAAAAATAAACTGACACTTCAAGTGAAAGAAACATAAGCCATCGTGACACGAGGTGTGCAATTTACTTCCCCCGGAGCTGACTAGCAGCAAGCAGACAGGCCATCCATGTGACCTCCATAAACAAGCGAATCCAAGGTCGTTTAAGCACCCAGGTGAGGTTGATTGAAAACACGTGATCCAGAGATAAACCCCTGACGGAAAAATAAACAAAATACTAGCTTTATGCCTTGCGCTGCATGCGGTGAAAATGAAAAAATCAAACCTTATGACTATGGATCAGCATCACACTAACATTTGAAAATAGTAAATCAAGCAATTGTGTTGAAACATAACAACAGTGGACATGTTAAAAAATACACGAATCAAGTATACATTCATCTGTAAGTCAAATTGGTATTCACCGACATAGCTAAATGGCCTCGACAATTGAAACAACATATGAGTCTCCGCTGTTGTTCCCAGTTGTAAGCACACGCATTTCTTTACTTTAAACAACAGAGATCGATGTCCAAAAAGGAAAATGACATCGGAGGTTACCCTGTCCCAGGCATTAGGTTGACCCGCACCTCTGGTTACCAGTCAATATTGTTCAACCCCCAACTCCAGGAGGGCAGAAATGGGGGCGTATTCCCTCTCTGCTGGCCCAGTTTCCACTCATTTTCTATGAGGAATGGTAGAAGTATTTGTGCCTTGGGTCAGCTATCACCTATGGAACCCTACCAACCCTGGATATTTCTGATAAATAGAGACCCTTGGGAAGCAAGGGTGGTGTGGATTGTGTAGGTTTATGCATGTGTTACTGCCCAGAGTTGTAGTTGCACAGCTGTAGTTTTCGTGCATTAGGTCTCCTGCCACCCAGGTAACCCTACAAACCCTGGGCAGTGGTTGATAGGGTTGCCCAGATCTAGGGTAGTGTCGCTTGCATGGATCTTAGGATAGTTTTTCCTCAGAATTCCTATTGAACTTCAATACTACACCTAAAACACCAAGTTTCTTCTTACTTTCCAAGGGGCATTGCTGCATTATTCGGCCTACCAAACCTTACACATTCATGAAAATTGGCAACCCATGGGAATTCAAGGTTGTGGGACTAGCATGAGTTCCACCGCTTTTACTTAAAACGAATGCCCTGCAAATGTCAAGCTTAGTATGAAAAAACTCAATTTCCCATATTGATGTAACAAAAAACTACAGAATTTGGAGCCAATAGCAAACATTCCCAAGCTTTGCATTTCCACTGATGGAAATGGTACTGCGCATATGTGGGCGGGCCTATCATACTAAACAGGAACTGATCACAACCAAGACTGGTTAGCTGTAGAGTCCCCCTAATTTCATCACCCTGTCTCCTCCAGATTTAACTGTTGACTTGATCAAGGACGTGATGAATGAGGTGTAACCCGAGAGTAAATTAATGAGGTTGAATATGATATTTATGCTTGTCTGTTTTATCTCAGTTGCAAGATCAGCAGAGGCAAATGGTAGCAAAGAAGCATCAATCAGGCCACTTTACCACTTTACCTTGTTCAGCACCAGTGTCCCTGCAGTCGACCAGCATAATCAGCACACCTCTGAAAGTCACTAGCCGCTTGCTGGCAGCCATGTGTTACACCATAGCAATAGAAGCATCCTGGCTGAATTTGGGCAGGGTTGTAAATAAGGATCATATTCATGCCTGTTTTTCAGGCCATTATCTGACTATGTAAATAAGTTCCATTCAAATTGATTCATTGTAGCTAAAAGTTAGAATATTCTGAAATAAAGATAGGACATCAATGTATCAGGGGACCTAGCAGCCCCCCACCCCCGTTTTCTTTGGGGTGCCACTCAGTGCTCCTACAAGAGTGTTACCTCAAGAATTCAGCAACTAATTTGTGCCCCCAGACTATTGTGAAGGTGGGAGCTGTGCTAACAGGTTGGGTGTGCCTGCATTAAAAGAGCAGTGTTATCCAAAAATACACTGTGGCCTTAAACATTTTGGGCCCCATGTTCAGGGGTCAAGATCTGCCCTGCCTCACTCCATAGGAAGAGAATTCAGCAAGGCAGCTATATTGGATATGAACGGGCGTGGCTCCCTGCCATGCACCAGAGAAAGAGACTTTAACACAGAGAGCATGGCAGGGTGTGGCCAGGCAATAAAAGCAGACTGCATTTACTGGAGGATGGCAGCTATTAAGAATCTCAGCCAGTGGGAGAAATCTTGCGTGTGCACCTGAACCTACTCCTACATTTCTTCAGTGGACCAGTAAGATAGGAGACAGTATACTTTATAAGAAAAAGTGCTCAGGAAAAGAGGTGAGGGTATATTCCTAGACATTGTTTGGTGGCATTTTCTAAAGGTTTGGCAGATTCTCCACACCCTCATCCTAGGAAAACTTTGGCTACATGCATGGTTCTTTTGTGGTCAGTTTTTTGAGAGAAATAAATTAATTGTTTTGAGACCAAGGATTTGGGTTGCTCATACGTCTTTATTTTGGAGAGAAATTTAAGCTCCATATTTTACTTTGATAAGCAGTGAAATAACTATCTTTTAACAACCGAAGGGACTTTCCATGCTCATACACTGAATGTGCCCTGATAGTTTTTGGCAGTTGTTTTAAAGAGGTCACAGGTGAACACTGATGTCATTGCCATAAAGTAACACATTTGAAGATTGCAAGAGTTATGGTGAGTGTGTGTACTAACATTGTTGTTGATTTACAGGGTCTCAGTTTCAAACCCAAAACTCATCCCTCCTCTTCACACATCCCTACTGGAGAGTTCAACTCTTCTCTCCCTCTCATCCAGTAGGCTTAGGACCTCAGCCTTCCGAGATAGGAGAGTTTACTTATTAAAGCCATTACATGTATGCAACCTCGAATATCTAGGTCCAGACTCTTTCCACCAATAGCAGGTTCAATTCCCCAGAGTCCGTTTCCTAACTCCCTCGCCCTTTGTCTTGTTGTGGGCATTCGAGTTCATCCACACCAAGGGAATGGCGGTACTGGTTACCAATCTGCTCCTGCATAAGTATATCAGGCTTGTGAGAAAATAGTAGCGGTATAAAAATATGCCTGCGTAGAAGGGAGAACTGACTCTCCACCTTGGCCTCAATTTTACAAGCAGTAGATAAAGTTCAAAAGTAATTGGTGCCTTTGCAAGCTGAAAATGCAATACTTGAGAACCAATTTGACCAGTTACAGGCTGGACTTACCCCATTGCCTTCCCAAGCTCATCCTGGGGTGTTCCCTGCCCAGAATCCAGATCTAGTGCTGGCCTCACCCTTTGTATCAACTTCTCCATCTTCAGGAACAGATGTCACCAATCCCGTGGTGGTGGGTGTTCCTCCCGTGCCTTCGGCCACTCCTAAACACCATTCACGGGAGGCCAAAAAGTTTCAACAATTTGTGACCCAAATTAATCTTCCCTTTCTAGGCCCCTTTTGTTCCCTGATGATCAGACACAGGTGGCATTTTTGATCCCTTATTTATCAGGGGATGCTGCATCATGGGCAGTGCTGTTAGTTCAAGCTAATGATCCAATTATCTCTAATTAAGCAAATTACTTATGAGAATTCAGTCCAATCTTTGGCCGTCGGTTAGTTTTGCAGTACATAGACAATGAACTTATGTACTTAAAACTTGCCAATTGAGATAACCTATCCTATCTTACCCATTTTAACCACCTAATAGTAGATGCTGATTGGCCCAAACAAAAGTGGGCAGCTGTATTCTATAGAGGGCTCAGAGATGATTGAAAATATGCTCTCTCTCATGTTGAACCTCAACCTCTAACATGTCACAAATTAATTGGCCTTGCGTTATGTCTTGATCCGCAAATCTCTGAGCAAAAGGGTGTAAGGGATGCCTCTGCTTTCCACCTCCGAAACCAGAGAAAAAATCTGAAGAGAAACTAATGCAAATTGGTTCTTGAATCAAAGGCCCTTTAAATAGGGAGGAAAAGGAATGCAAACGAAAAGATAAGTTATATCTATACTGTGATAAAGGGGGACATTTTGTACATGAATGTCCCACCAATCCAAAAAGCTTGACCACAGTGGGAAAATCCAAATCCCGACCATAGAGGGAGAAACTGGTTGGGAAGCCAAAGAAGGTCTTCTCTCGCATATGCTTGCTAATTTCCCTGCAGGCAGCTATGCCACATGTTAATTTACCTGAAATATTAAAGTTTTTTCAAAAAGAAGTAAACATTGAAATAATGGTTGACTCAGGTATGACTGGAAATGCTATTGATGCCCAGTTCTCTAGTTCAATAATTTGCCAATTGGTTAATGTAAAACAGCCATAACTGGTAAGGGCTGTATAGACAGAAACAAACTATCCACTGGTTTGATAAAGTTTTAAACAATTGATGTAATATTTCATTGTCATTGTCTGGAGTATGCTCATTAAGAGGTTATTGCCTGTGAGGTTATCACTGCCCCACAGTTTAAAATTTTAGTTAACCCTTCATGTTCCTAATATTCATTGGGCTTCACGATTCATAGTTTTCTGGTCTGAATTGTAAAGAGTATTCTTCTGCAGGAGGTCCACCTGAAACTCTGCCTGCTGTCTCGTGGCCAAGAGCTTGGCTCATTTAGTGGAACATATCATAGCTGCAACTGGAGAAAGTTATGTACAGCTTCTAGCCTTTTATGAGTCCTTTCTTAACGTATTTGAGAAAAAGGAGGCTGAAACACTCCAGCCTCCCCATCCCTTTGACTTCTGTATAGATATGGTGGAAAGGACACACATCTCTTCTAGCAGTGTGCACACCTTAATGCTGCAGAAAACAATTACTTAAATAATTATATTGAAGATAACCTTGCAATTGGTTGCATTAGGTGATCCTGGTACCCTGCAGGCTTTCCATTATTCTTTGTGCCCGGGCCCAAGGGTGAACTGAGACCTTGTATGGATTACAGGGCCTTGAACAAGGTAACATTGAATAACACTTACCTGCTTCCACTCATCATAGTCTTGATCGATCAGGTAAATTTGCAACTATTTACACCAAATTGGATCTTTGCAGAGCTTACAACCTGAATCGAGTAAGGGAAGGAGATGAGTGGAAGACAGCTTTTAAGACTCGGTTTGGTCTTTACAAATACCAGGTGATGCTATTTGCAATTTTCAATGCACCAGCAATGTTCCAATTCTTTGTGAACAAGATTTTCCGAGAATACTTGGATATATTTTTTATAATTTCCATCAATGACATTCTGATCTACTCTGAGAATGAAAAAGGGCAAGTGCCACATTATAAAAGGGTTTTAAAGACATTTCAAGAAAACTAATTGTTTGCAAAAATTAAAAAATGCTACTTCCATGTTTATGCTGTAGAGTTCCTTGTTTTTGTAATTTCTCCTCTATGAGTCATAATGGACAGGAAAAACATTAGTGCTGTGGTGAAATTGCCAACTCCTTCAATGCTGAAAGAAGTTCAATCCTTTTTAGGATTCACAAATTTCTACAGGAGATTTTTGTACAAAATTTCTCAGAACATATGACTCATATCACAAAGTTATTGTGAAAAGATGTGCCCTGTGTATGGAATACTGAAACATATCATGCCTTTACTAATTTAAAGACGACTTTCACCACTGCACCAGTCTTAAGGCACCCTCAATCAGAGTTACCATTTGTAGTTGAAGCTCACGCTTCTGATACAACAGTGGGAGCCATTTTATCAAAGAAAGACCCTGAAACTCCAGAAATTCACCCAGTAGTCTACTATTCCTGAAAGTTAACCTCTAATGAGGGAACTATGTCGTAGCTGATAAAGAGTTACTAGCAATCCGGGATGCATTCAAGGAATAGAGACAGTACTTCATGAGAACTCCTCACCCAAAAGCTATCTTCACAGACCACAGTAATTTACAATATTTTTAAACTACCAAGACTCTAACTCCATGGCAGTTCAGATGAGTGCTATTCTTTGCTGAATCCCCATTTACTATTACTTTCTGGCCAAGGACTGGTATCCGCAAATTGGGCTTTCTATCCAAAGTACATGCTGATTCTGGAATCAAAGAACAGTCAAAATTGAACATTGGTCCAAAGCATTTTATAGTACCTGTCTATAATAATTCATTTCAAGTGGATTTAGCTCAGCAGTTGTCCAAGAAAGAGCTGGATAAGTGGATAGATCAAAAAGACTCTAAAAATGTAAAACAGGGGCTCACATATGAAGAAACTTTGATCTATGTCCAGAGAAAAGTTTTCAGAACCAAATCTTAAATTGGTACCATATAGCTCATTAGCAGGCCACCCAGGGATCACCAAGAACATAGATTTAAATAAACAGAGGTTTGGTGGGAAACTCTAAAAGCATATGTTACAGATCATATTGCACAGTGTCCCATCTACGCACAATGGAAATCTGAGCGTCATAAACCTTATGTTTTATTAAACTTCATGTCAGCATCACAAACCCTTGGGAGCATATCCCCATGGATTTTACATTCAACTTTCTTACTATTCAAGGCTATAACACTCTTTGGGTAGTTATAAATTATTTAACCAAGATGGAACATTTTGTACCTGTTCGAGGAATCCCTTTTGCCCCTCAACTTGCAACACCCACCTTGTTGAAGTCTCTTTCTCTGGTGCATGGCATGGAGACGTGACTAGCCACACCCAAGATAGCTGCCTTGCTGAAGTCTCTTCCTCTGAAGCGAGGCAGGGCAGAACTTGACCCCTAAACATGGCACCACAAAATGTTTAAGGACACAGCGCCTTCTTGGGCAACACTGCTCTTTGAATGCAGACACACCCAACTTGTTAGTCAAAACAGTTCCCAATGCTTGTTACATTTCCTGCACCTTCTTACGCCAGATTTGCTGTACTCACAGGGCATTGCTTTTATTAACTCATTCAATGGTGAGAGAGTGTGGTTTAACAGGGCTAATTGGTTTCGATCTTATATAAAAGATGCACACAGAGACAAGTAACATTTCGCCAGACACACACTCGCACCCATGCATACATACACGCGTGAACACAGACTTTTGAATACAATTCTCAGCAGGCTGCACAAATCAGATGTGGACACTTTCTTGTAGTCTTAGTTCTGGCCATGGTAACAGGCTGATTCATGTTAAGTAAAGCCAGGTCTGGCCTGAATCCGACAGTTCAGTGAGCCCACACTGTGCCATGTTCATTCTCGCTTTTTCTGATACGCTCCATACTATAAAATAGAGTGAAGGTTATTTAGCTGAAAAATTAAAGAAAAAACAATTAATGCGGGGGTTGAGAGGGCAGAAACCAGCATGAGGGAGAAGGGTGGTGGAGTATGGGACAGCAAACAGTGGGAGGAGTGCGGGGATGAGGGACAACGGACAGTAAGTGGGTAGAAAAAGCTCTATGACGTGGCCAGTGTTGAACGTGTCATATTGTTTTTTTTTAAACCATGCTGTCCAGCCCTCGGCGCTGCTGTGCAACATGTAAAGAAAAAAACAAACTGCGCTTGCAAGCAACACGAGGGAGGGACAATGGACAGTGGTAGGAGGGCGGGGAATGGGGACAATGGATAGCTTCTTTACAAAGAAAAAAGTAGCTCCAGTAAAGAAAGCAGCGTATGAACACACCGAAAGGAAGAAGTACTTGGTTCGTGATCCAGAGAAAACACAAACACATATGGGAGAGGGTGTGGCCTAATGGCTAGGGCGGCCGCCCTCAAATCTGGGGAACCGGGTTCGACTCTCGGCAACAACACACAACATCCTGTGATTCTGGACAAATCACTTACTCTCCCCATGCCTAACAAAAATGAATGTCTCCTTGTGTAACGCAACTGGTGCGCATGTAAAATGCTCTGATACCCGATACCTTCGGGTCAAGTTCGCGCTATATAAAACTCTGAACCCCCCCCCCACAGAAAAAACATATAAGGCTCCAAAGAGAGACAAGAAACCAATAGAAATTTGCATGCAGTAACGAATGGAAAGCAAGGAAATGAGAATGACAAGAAACCCAAAAAAGGGTAAGTAATGGGTGGATTGTAAGCCCCTTTTATGATTTTATTTTTAATAAGCAAGTTTGTATAAGAGAGTTTGTAAGCCCAGCGCAAGCGCGGTGCAGGAAAAAACTAAAAAGGGGTAGAATAGGGATTATGAAAGTGAGGCAGGAGTCTGACAAGAACTCTGAACTCTGTGCATACTTTTGTATCGGACATTTCACGTGGTCCAAAATCGGAAGAATGAACGCATGCCACATAATTCAATGCCACCAGCCCTTTAACATCAGACATCTTCCATGTTACATCATGTACCCATCAATTAACACAAATGTATTATGAAGACACACAACATATAGCCAGCAATGAAAAAGCTAGGAACTCTGTACAAATAAGATTTTGTATTTGAATTTATTTACGAATGAAGCATTTGTACCAAAATTGTGTACATAACATAATGGTGGCAGAAATGTAAGGTGCATAAGAAGTACAGATGATTGGTGAGGAATGGGGTATACAATTATAGTACATTACATGCCATATGTCAATGACTATACATGTATAGAAATAAGGTATAAGTCTCCGGGGTTGTGGGCCAAGAGCTAAGAAATTGAAGGGATTATCACTGGTGAGTGCCAGCCACTCAGGCCTCAAGGGCATATTTGAATGGTGCAAGACAGCATTTGTCTGGAGTTTGCTGGGAAGGGTATTGCAGTAGATTGGTGCTATATGTTTAAAGTCCTGAATTAGTGCAGAGTAGTTTTGTGATGGAAAGGTATGAGACTCAGAGGCTGAGAGGGGGAAGAGGCTATATACTTACCACTTTAATAACAGCAATGAGGAGGTTTGACAGTGTTATGTGTTGACGAAGAGCCAATCTTCTGTTAGTGGTGGTAGGCAACAGTTAGTGTAAGTTTCAAGGGGTGGAAAGGTGATATAATTGTTCCGAGGGGAGGAGGAGTACTGTTGGAGACTGGCTATTTGTATTTGTTCCCCTTCACCAGGGTGCTGATTAGACATTCAGCAGTGTGAAAGGCTAATTAGGAGTGGATTTTCCTGATGGTCTGCCAATTAAAGGTAGCAGCAATGGTGGTGGTTGTGGTAAAGAATGACAGGCTGATGCTGTTGTACAATCACCACCACATGGATATTCCTGCAAGGTAGACATTGTGGGCCTGATTCACAAAGGTCATCCACACGCTGGATGTTATCTCCTCAATAAGAATTCTAATTACGGAGATTCTGGCCCAGGTGCGAAGACTCCCCTACGAGTGCGGGGCCTCCGCTATGAGTGGAGAGGCCCTTTGTGAATCAGTCCCTGTGAGTGTTTCAGGGTTGAAGGACTGGAGGGTGGGGTGGGGGTGGTGGGGATGAATGATAAAGATAGTGGAGTCAGTGTATCCGCTGGCGTGTCCGGGGAGGACTGTACCAACTGAAAGGAGCAAAGGCAGGCGTTAAAGAGGAAGCACGTAGTCTCTCCTGTGGAGTATACTACCCTTATTCGCAAGGGATTCCTATTCCCCCCTTCCTACCTGAACGAGAGTAGGTTTGAGCGACGGAACCCCCTTTCCATCTGTGGAGTCGCCAAAGGGAAAATGGACCGAAAGTCTGGTGCAGGATCCTCCTCGTACCGGTGGCCGCAGGAGGTGGATACTTCCCAACAGAGAAGCCAGTTCCACACTCATGCTGTTCTCAGCACAGCGTGGGTATAGCTGCTCAATATCGCTGCAACGTTAGTCCCCCCTCTGATAATAGCCAGAGCAGTCTGGGTATACGCGTTAAAAAGCACGCATGAAAGGCCTCAGTACCTAGGTTTAAGGGCGGGTCCCAGCTCAGTCCGGGAAACAGGAGAAACAAGGGTCTCGCACTCGCGAGGAGCCCTACCTGGTCCGTTGTCGAATATTTCGGGAAAGTCTCGGAAGAAGGCGCCCGACCTCCGGCGGGGAGGCACCATCCGCCTGGCGCTGGCTTGTAGTTCAGAATATCGCAACGGTAAGCCTCTCAGTAAACGGGGTCCTGGAAGGATGAAACACGCCCGACCTCCGACAGGGAAGCACCGTCCGCCTGGCCTGCGTTGGTTGATTCGGAACGGAAAAGATTGTCAAGCCCCGTTTCCTGGAACGGGCGGGGCTATATAGCCGCCCAATCAGTAAGCGCGCTGGTTCTGGTGCGGCGTGGGGAAAAAAAGGGTGTTCTGGGAAGTATAGTTTTGTGGCCGGGTTTTTGGTAGCCGTACTTTCCACAGATCATGACAGTACCCCCTCTTGAGGACCGTCGTCTCGGCGGTTGTCCAGGTTTTCCTGGGTGTTTTGCATGGAATTGCTTGATTAGCCTTGGGCAGTTTAAGTTTGATATGGGTTCCCAGGTTCGGTCCTCCACCCCATACCCTTTCCAGTCCACCAGATACTGTACCCTTCCCCTCACTAATCGGGAGTCGAGGAGCTCTCGAACTTCACACTCTTCCTGTCCGTCTATTTCAACAGGTGGAGGGAGCACGGGCAGTCTCACATCTTTGGGACAGGGTTTTAGTAAGGAAACATGGAACACAGGACGGATGTTCCAGGAAGGGGGAAGAGTCAGACGTATGGCTACAGGATTTATAATACGTTCTACGCTATACGGGCCTATGAATTTTGGCCCCAGTTTACCCACCCCCTTTAGCCGTAGGTATTTTGTAGCCAACCACACCCGGTCTCCTGCTTGATAACTAGGTTCCTGGCTTCTCTTTTTATCAGCATAGTGTTTATGTGTGGTTTGTGCTTCCTGTAGCTGGTTTCTTGCTTCTTTAAGCACTATTCGGAGATGATTGTGGTGTTCTTGTATAGTGGGGTGCTTGGACTCTGCAGGCCATTCGAACGGAAGCATGTTAGGATGAAACCCATATAAGCAGAAAAATGGGGAACAACCAAGTGTGGCATGATCAGCGTTATTGTAGGAGAACTCGCCTATCCAAAGTAATGGGAACCAGTCCATGGCGTTCTGGAGAGAAAAGCAGCGCAGATATTGTTCAAGAGGTAGGTTAAGACGTTCCGTCTTACCGTCGGTTTGGGGATGATAACTGGTTGAAAGTCTAGTGTCCACTCCTATGGTGGAGCATAACGCCTTCCAAAACCGAGAAGTAAACTGGGAGCCCCTGTCGGTGATAAGAACCCTGGATAGTCCATGGGCCTTCACTACGTGTTGGAGGAAGGCTACTGCAAGTTCCGCCGAAGTAGGCAATCTCTTCAAGGGGATGAAGTGTCCCATCTTGGTGAGATGATCGACTACCACTAAGATGGTGGTGAAGCCGTCGCACGGGGGCATCTCCACAATGAAGTCCATCGACACTGTGTGCCACGGGAGTTCGGGTATAGGAATGGGACGTAGCAGTCCCGTGGGTTTCGCATGGCTGGTTTTGCTCTGGGCGCAAACTGAGCAGTTTTTGATATACTCTTTGGTGTTGTTCTTCAATGTGGGCCACCAAAAGTAACGTTCTAAGTATGCAATGGTTTTGTTTTCTCCTAGGTGTCCCCCTAAGGTTGTGTCGTGAGCCCAAGATATTGCTTGTTCTTGATGGGCCTTTTCTGGAAGGTATAACGTCTGGTTGTGGTAGAGAAAGCCTTTCTCATAGGTACGATATTCAGGATAGTCGTCGATCCAACCTTGCTGGTCAACATTTTTGAGTGAGTCTTGCAGGTTTTCTAGGAAGGATTCCGAGAAGATTGTAGCTAGAGTTTCGGGTTGAAAGGCTTCTACCGGAAGAATAGGTGGACCGTCTGTAGTACTTTCAGGTGTGCCTTCTGTCGGGAAGGGAATGCGTGACAGGGCATCAGCCTTTCCATTTAGAGTTCCTGGTCGGTATCTAATGACAAAGTCATAATCCGAGAAAAACAAGGACCATCGGAGTTGTCGGGGAGTGAGTGCTTTGGCGGACTTTAGGAATAGCAGGTTACGATGATCAGTGTAGATCTCTACTGTATGACTGGCCCCCTGGAGGTAGTGTCGCCATTCTTCACAGGCTCTTTTTATGGCGAGGAGTTCCTTGTCCTTAATGGAGTAATTGATTTCGCAAGGAGTACGTTTTTTGGAGTAATATGCCACCGGATGTATTTGTCCCGTTTCTGGGTGTCTTTGGGAGAGGATTCCGCCTAAGGCGAATTGGGATGCATCTGTCTCGACGATAAACGGCAGACTGGGATCGGGGTGTTGTAATATGGGAGCTTGGGTGAAACGGTTCTTCAGCTCCTGAAAGGCTCGTTCTGCTTCTGAATCCCATACAAAGGAGGTATTCTTTCGGAGTAGATGTGTGATGGGGTGGATAATCCTGGAGAAATCCTTAATAAAGCGTCTATAATTATTGGCGAAGCCAAGGAAGCTTTGGATCGCTTTGGTATTATTCGGTACTTTACAGAGAGTGATGGCCTCCACTTTTCCTGCGTCCATCTGAAATCCTTGGGCGTTGATGACATAACCCAGGAACGCTATCTCGGTCACGTGAAAAAGACACTTTTCCAATTTGGCATACAGGGAATGTTGCCTGAGTCTGTCCAGTACGATTTTGACATGCTCCACATGTTCCTGGATGGTCTCGGAGTAGATGAGGATATCATCTATATAGACTATGCAGATGGTTTCCAACAACCCCCGCAGCACTTCTTCCATGAAATATTGGAATGCGGCGGGGGCATTGCATAGACCAAAAGGCATAACCTGGTACTCATAGAGTCCAAATTTGGTCCTGAAGGCCGTCTTCTACTCATCCCCTGTTTGGACCCTAACCAGGTGGTATGCCCCTCGGAGATCCAATTTTGTAAAAATACGCGCTCCTTTTAATTGGTCCATGAGAACGGGTATTAGGGGCAGTGGATATCGATTTTTGACTGTAATCCTGTTGATTGCCCGATAGTCAATGCAGGTTCTTAATTCATCGCAGTCCTTCTTCGATATAAAAAAAAGGGGGGAAGACGTGGGGGACGATGAATGCCCGATAAACCCGGAAGCAAGGTTTTCGTCCAGATAAGTCTTCAGGTACCGGGTTTCAGGCTCGGTGAGGGCATACAGCCGACTACAGGGGATGTTTGCTCCTGGTTGGAGGTCAATACGGCCATCGTACGACCGATGGGGGGGCAAACGTGTAGCCTTTTCTTTGTCAAAGACGGATCGATACTCATGATATTCATCCGGTAGAGTGGTAGCGCAGCAGTAGGTGGCTTCTTCATATCCTTCCGCCAACAAACCTGCCAATGGACCGTTCTCTTTCACTGTGGGTTCAGATCTCGCAAGGCAGTATTCTCGGCAGTACTCCGAGGTAAGGGATATGGATCGTTCCGCCCATCGGATAACGGGGTCATGCAGGGTGAGCCATGGCATTCCCAGTATGAGGCGAAAATGAGGAGCATCTATGAGGTCAAATTGCAAAGTTTCGTGGTGATTCCTTCCCACCCGCATTTGGAGAGGAACGGTGTGATATCGGACGGGCCCTGAGGTGAGGGGTTTCCCATCCACCACTTTTACTACATCAGGGGCCTCTTTCCGTATATACTGGACTCCGATGGCGCGGGCATAGTGTTGATCGATGACATTCCCGGTGGCACCTGAATCCAGGAGGGCCGCCACCTCCACGGTAGGGGTGGGTCCGGTCCAAAAGGTGACACACACATTCAGATGCGCTACAGAAGGCTGGATGGTGTTGGCAAGCGAGGCTGAGACCTGTTCTATGTTTGGACCCAAGGCAGAGGTCTCCTTCTGTCTTGGGCGATCTAGTTTTCCGTCGGTGGGAGAAGGGCTGCGGCTTGTTTAAGCGAAAGGGTTTGGCCTGTCCGATGCATTGGCTCTGGCACGGCACTCTCGGATGAAGTGCCCGCTCTTCCCGCAGTATGAGCAGAGCTTTTGTTGCCGGCATTTTTCTTTCTCTTCTAGCGTTAGCGGTCCTCGCAGTCCCCCTAGTTGCATCGGCTCTGTCCCTTTGTTCGGTCTTGTCGGGAGGTCAGTCGAGGCCTTTGAGCGTATCGGAGGAAAGCGTACCTCGTTTCTTCCTTTCTCTCCTTTTCGTTCTTGTAAACGATGGTCCAACTGGACCGTAAGATCTATCAGTTCCTCACAGGTATTTGGCAACTGGACAACTTGGGACAGAACGTCTTTTAATTCGCCCCTTAGGCCCTGAAAGAACAACGTTGTCCTCTTTTCTTGGGGCCAATTCGTTTCTACAACGAGGCGATTAAAGGACGTGATACACGTGAGCAAGTCCTGTGATCCCTGTCGAAGGGTTAGGAGTTCTCTATCAAGAGACATCATATGGGTTTTGCGGTCGAATAATTTTCTAATTTCCTTGCAAAAGTCTTGAAAATTATGGAGCACTGGGTCGTTGCGTTCCATCAAAGGAATGGTCCAACTGGCGGCATTCCCCCCATGTACGACATCATAAAGGAGGTTTTAGCCTCATCGTCTTGAAATACTGACGGTTTGCATAGAAAATGAAGCCTACTCTGGTTCAAGAAGATTTTTGGGATCCCCGAAGAATCGCTCAGGAGGAGCAAGAGAAATGCTTTGTGTCTGTAGTACATGGACCGTTGGGACTGTGCCGTCATGGGGAGCTGTAGAAGAGGGCATGGAAAAAGTCCCTGGACCCTGTGCCCCACCGTCGGGTGCTGGTGAAGTGGTAGGGAGTGGAGGGGGAAGCGTCCACTCCTTGATATACGACCCTTTTCCTTTCTCCTGTCGGAAAATGCATGCCACCTCCCTACGCAGCGTCCCCAGTTCCTTTTTTAGTTCTTGATTTTCTAAACGTGAGGTATGTACCTCTTGCTGTAGAGCTGCAAGGTTCTCAAGCAATGATTTCAGGACCAGATTGGTATCCATCGCCCGGGCTGCCTAAACTACTAGGGCTTGACAATCTGTTGTGACAGCGTTAGAAGCACAACTGTGTGAAAGCCACTAACCTGACCAGACGGCAGCAGGGACGATGTCAGAAGAAAGTTCCTTCCTTCCCGAAAGCGCGTCGTTCCCCAGAGAGGAGTAAACTACTCTGTGGACAGACGCCCCCCCCCCGGGGGAGAAGGGAATAACAATGGGTGGCTCTGTGAGGTGCTCCTTTAGAGCGGCTCTGAAGAGTCTCGGTATATGCTGGCGTGTCGGGGGAGGACTGTACCAACTGAAAGGAACAAAAGCAGGCATTAAAGAGGAAGCACGTAGTCTCTCCTGTGGAGTATTCTACCCTTATTCGCAAGGGATTCCTATTCCCCCCTTCCTACCTGAACGCGAGTAGGTTTGAGCGACGGAACCCCCTTTCCATCTGTGGAGTCGCCAAAGGGAAAATGGACCGAAAGTCTGGTGCAGGATCCTCCTCGTACCGGTGGCCGCAGGAGGTGGATACTTCCCAACAGAGAAGCCAGTTCCACACTCACACTGTTCTCAGCACAGCGTGGGTATAGCTGCTCAATATCGCTGCAACGTTAGTCCCCCCTCTGATAATAGCCAGAGCAGTCTGGGTATACGCGTTAAAAAGCACGCGTGAAAGGCCTCAGTACCTAGGTTTAAGGGCGGTTCCCAGCTCAGTCCGGGAAACAGGAGAAACAAGGGTCTCGCACTCGCGAGGAGCCCTACCTGGTCCGTTGTCGAATATTTCGGGAAAGTCTCGGAAGAAGGCGCCCGACCTCCGGCGGGGAGGCACCATCCGCCTGGCGCTGGCTTGTAGTTCAGAATATCGCGACGGGAAGCCTCTCAGTAAACGGGGTCCTGGAAGGATGAAACACGCCCGACCTCCGGCGGGGAAGCACCGTCCGCCTGGCGTGCGTTGGTTGATTTGGAACGGGAAAGATTGTCAAGCCCCGTTTCCTGGAACGGGCGGGGCTATATAGCCGCCCAATCAGTAAGCACGCTGGTTCTGGCGCGGCGTGGGGAAAAAAAGGGTGTTCTGGGAAGTATAGTTTTGTGGCCGGGTTTTTGGTAGCCGTACTTTCCACAGGTCATGACAGTACCCCCTCTTGAGGACCGTCGTCTCGGCGGTTGTCCAGGTTTTCCTGGGTGTTTTGCATGGAATTGCTTGATTAGCCTTGGGCAGTTTAAGTTTGATATGGGTTCCCAGGTTCGGTCCTCCACCCCATACCCTTTCCAGTCCACCAGATACTGTACCCTTCCCCTCACTAATCGGGAGTCGAGGAGCTCTCGAACTTCATACTCTTCCTGTCCGTCTATTTCAACAGGTGGAGGGAGCACGGGCAGTCTCACATCTTTGGGACAGGGTTTTAGTAAGGAAACATGGAACACAGGATGGATGTTCCAGGAAGGGGGAAGAGTCAGACGTATGGCTACAGGATTTATAATACGTTCTACGCTATACGGGCCTATGTATTTTGGCCCCAGTTTACCCACCCCCTTTAGCCGTAGGTATTTTGTAGCCAACCACACCCGGTCTCCTGCTTGATAACTAGGTTCCTGGCTTCTCTTTTTATCAACATAGTGTTTATGTGTGGTTTGTGCTTCCTGTAGCTGGTTTCTTGCTTCTTTAAGCACTATTCGGAGATGATTGTGGTGTTCTTGTATAGTGGGGTGCTTGGACTCTGCAGGCCATTCGAACGGAAGCATGTTAGGATGAAACCATATAAGCAGAAAAATGGGGAACAACCAAGTGTGGCATGATCAGCGTTATTGTAGGAGAACTCGCCTATCCAAAGTAATGGGAACCAGTCCATGGCGTTCTGGAGAGAAAAGCAGCGCAGATATTGTTCAAGAGGTAGGTTAAGACGTTCCGTCTTACCGTCGGTTTGGGAATGATAACTGGTTGAAAGTCTAGTGTCCACTCCTATGGTGGAGCATAACGCCTTCCAAAACCGAGAAGTAAACTGGGAGCCCCTGTCGGTGATAAGAACCCTGGGTAGTCCATGGGCCTTCACTACGTGTTGGAGGAAGGCTACTGCAAGTTCCGCCGAAGTAGGCAATCTCTTCAAGGGGATGAAGTGTCCCATCTTGGTGAGATGATCGACTACCACTAAGATGGTGGTGAAGCCGTCGCACGGGGGCATCTCCACAATGAAGTCCATCGACACTGTGTGCCACGGGAGTTCGGGTATAGGAATGGGACGTAGCAGTCCCGTGGGTTTCGCATGGCTGGTTTTGCTCTGGGCGCAAACTGAGCAGTTTTTGATATACTCTTTGGGGTTGTTCTTCAATGTGGGCCACCAAAAGGAACGTTCTAAGTATGCAATGGTTTTGTTTTCTCCTAGGTGTCCCCCTAAGGTTGTGTCGTGAGCCCAAGATATTGCCTGTTCTTGATGGGCCTTTTCTGGAAGGTATAACGTCTGGTTGTGGTAGAGAAAGCCTTTCTCATTGGTACGATTTTCAGGATAGTCGTCGATCCAACCTTGCTGGTCAACATTTTTGAGTGAGTCTTGCAGGTTTTCTAGGAAGGATTCCGAGAAGATTGTAGCTAGAGTTTCGGGTTGAAAGGCTTCTACCGGAAGAATAGGTGGACCGTCTGTAGTACTTTCAGGTGTGCCTTCTGTCGGGAAGGGAATGCGTGACAGGGCATCAGCCTTTCCATTTAGAGTTCCTGGTCGGTATCTAATGACAAAGTCATAATCCGAGAAAAACAAGGACCATCGGAGTTGTCGGGGAGTGAGTGCTTTGGCGGACTTTAGGAATAGCAGGTTACGATGATCAGTGTAGATCTCTACTGTATGACTGGCCCCCTGGAGGTAGTGTCGCCATTCTTCACAGGCTCTTTTTATGGCGAGGAGTTCCTTGTCCTTAATGGAGTAATTGATTTCGCAAGGAGTACGTTTTTTGGAGTAATATGCCACCGGATGTATTTGTCCCTTTTCTGGGTGTCTTTGGGAGAGGATTCCGCCTAAGGCGAATTGGGATGCATCTGTCTCGACGATAAACGGCAGACTGGGATCGGGGTGTTGTAATATGGGAGCTTGGGTGAAACGGTTCTTCAGCTCCTGAAAGGCTCGTTCTGCTTCTGAATCCCATACAAAGGAGGTATTCTTTCGGAGTAGACGTGTGATGGGGTGGATAATCCTGGAGAAATCCTTAATAAAGCGTCTATAATTATTGGCGAAGCCAAGGAAGCTTTGGATC
Source organism: Triturus cristatus (assembly GCF_964204655.1). Lineage (NCBI taxonomy): Eukaryota > Metazoa > Chordata > Amphibia > Caudata > Salamandridae > Triturus > Triturus cristatus. The sequence goes on along the minus strand of NC_140581.1, from coordinate 1,154,326,339 downwards.
GCTTTGGTATTATTCGGTACTTTCCAGAGAGTGATGGCCTCCACTTTTCCTGCGTCCATCTGAAATCCTTGGGCGTTGATGACATAACCCAGGAACGCTATCTCGGTCACGTGAAAAAGACACTTTTCCAATTTGGCATACAGGGAATGTTGCCTGAGTCTGTCCAGTACGATTTTGACATGCTCCACATGTTCCTGGATGGTCTCGGAGTAGATGAGGATATCATCTATATGGACTATGCAGATGGTTTCCAACAACCCCCGCAGCACTTCGTCCATGAAATATTGGAATGCGGCGGGGGCATTGCATAGACCAAAAGGCATAACCTGGTACTCATAGAGTCCAAATTTGGTCCTGAAGGCCGTCTTCCACTCATCCCCTGTTTGGACCCTAACCAGGTGGTATGCCCCTCGGAGATCCAATTTTGTAAAAATACGCGCTCCTTTTAATTGGTCCAAGAGAACGGGTATTAGGGGCAGTGGATATCGATTTTTGACTGTAATCCTGTTGATTGCCCGATAGTCAATGCAGGTTCTTAATTCATCGCAGTCCATCTTCGATATAAAAAAAAGGGGGGAGGTCGTGGGGGACGATGAATGCCGGATAAACCCGGAAGCAAGGTTTTCGTCCAGATAAGTCTTCAGGTACCGGGTTTCAGGCTCGGTGAGGGCATACACCCGACTACAGGGGATGTTTGCTCCTGGTTGGAGGTCAATACGGCAATCGTACGACCGATGGGGGGGCAAACGTGTGGCCTTTTCTTTGTCAAAGACGGATCGATACTCATGATATTCATCCGGTAGAGTGGTAGCGCAGCAGTAGGTGGCTTCTTCATATCCTTCCGCCAACAAACCTGCCAATGGACCGTTCTCTTTCACTGTGGGTTCAGATCTCGCAAGGCAGTATTCTCGGCAGTACTTCGAGGTAAGGGATATGGATCGTTCCGCCCATCGGATAACGGGCTCATGCAGGGTGAGCCATGGCATTCCCAGTATGAGGCGAAAATGAGGAGCATCTATGAGGTCAAATTGCAAAGTTTTGTGGTGATTCCTTCCCACCCGCATTTGGAGAGGAACGGTGTGATATCGGACGGGCCCTGAGGTGAGGGGTTTCCCATCCACCACTTTTACTACATCAGGGGCCTCTTTCCGTATATACTGGACTCCGATGGCGTGGGCATAGTGTTGATCGATGACATTCCCGGTGGCACCTGAATCCAGGAGGGCCGCCACCTCCACGGTAGCGGTGGGTCCGGTCCAAAAGGTGACACACACATTCAGATGCGCTACAGACGGCTGGATGGTGTTGGCAAGCGAGGCTGAGACCTGTTCTATGTTTGGACCCAAGGCAGAGGTCTCCTTCTGTCTTGGGCGATCTAGTTTTCCGTCGGTGGGAGAAGGGCTGCGGCTTGTTTAAGGGAAGGGTTTAGCCTGTCCGATGCATTGGCTCTGGCACGGCACTCTCGGATGAAGTGCCCGCTCTTCCCGCAGTATGAACAGAGCTTTTGTTGGCGGCATTTTTCTTTCTCTTCTAGCGTTAGCGGTCCTCGCAGTCCCCCTAGTTGCATCGGCTCTGTCCCTTCGTTCGGTCTTGTCGGGAGGTCAGTCGAGGCCTTTGAGCGTATCGGAGGAAAGCGTACCTCGTTTCTTCCTTTCTCTCCTTTTCGTTCTTGTAAACGATGGTCCAACTGGACCGTAAGATCTATCAGTTCCTCACAGGTATTTGGCAACTGGACAACTTGGGACAGAACGTCTTTTAATTCGCCCCTTAGGCCCTGAAAGAACAACGTTGTCCTCTTTTCTTGGGGCCAATCCGTTTCTACAACGAGGCGATTAAAGGACGTGATATACGTGAGCAAGTCCTGTGATCCCTGTCGAAGGGTTAGGAGTTCTCTATCAAGAGACATCATATGGGTCTTGCGGTCGAATAATTTTCTAATTTCCTTGCAAAAGTCTTGAAAATTATGGAGCACTGGGTCGTTGCGTTCCATCAAAGGAATGGTCCAACTGGCGGCATTCCCCCCCATGTACGACATCATAAAGGAGGTTTTAGCCTCATCGTCTTGAAATACTGACGGTTTGCATAGAAAATGAAGCCTACTCTGGTTCAAGAAGATCTTTGGGATCCCCGAAGAATCGCTCAGGAGGAGCAAGAGAAATGCTTTGTGTCTGTAGTACATGGACCGTTGGGACTGTGCCGTCATGGGGAGCTGTAGAAGAGGGCATGGAAAAAGTCCCTGGACCCTGTGCCCCACCCCAGGGTGCTGGTGAAGTGGTAGGGAGTGGAGGGGGAAGCGTCCACTCCTTGATATACGACCCTTTTCCTTTCTCCTGTCGGAAAATGCATGCCACCTCCCTACGCAGCGTCCCCAGTTCCTTTTTTAGTTCTTGATTTTCTAAACTTGAGGTATGTACCTCTTGCTGTAGAGCTGCAAGGTTCTCAAGCAATGATTTCAGGACCAGATTGGTATCCATCGCCAGGGCTGCCTAAACTACTAGGGCTTGACAATCTGTCGTGACAGCGTTAGAAGCACAACTGTGTGAAAGCCACTAACCTGACCAGACGGCAGCAGGGACGATGTCAGAAGAAAGTTCCTTCCTTCCCGAAAGCGCGTCGTTCCCCAGAGAGGAGTAAACTACTCTGTGGACAGACGCCCCCCCCGGGGGAGAAGGGAATAACAATGGGTGGCTCTGTGAGGTTCTCCTTTAGAGCGGCTCTGAAGAGTCTCGGTACATGCTGGCGTGTCGGGGGAGGACTGTACCAACTGAAAGGAACAAAAGCAGGCATTAAAGAGGAAGCACGTAGTCTCTCCTGTGGAGTATACTACCCTTATTCGCAAGGGATTCCTATTCCCCCCTTCCTACCTGAACGCGAGTAAGTTTAAGCGACGGAACCCCCTTTCCATCTGTGGAGTCGCCAAAGGGAAAATGGACCGAAAGTCTGGTGCAGGATCCTCCTCGTACCGGTGGCCGCAGGAGGTGGATACTTCCCAACAGAGAAGCCAGTTCCACACTCACGCTGTTCTCAGCACAGCGTGGGTATAGCTGCTCAATATCGCTGCAACGTTAGTCCCCCCTCTCATAATAGCCAGAGCAGTCTGGGTATACGCGTTAAAAAGCACGCGTGAAAGGCCTCAGTATCTAGGTTTAAGGGCGGTTCCCAGCTCAGTCCGGGAAACAGGAGAAACAAGGGTCTCGCACTCGCGAGGAGCCCTACCTGGTCCGTTGTCGAATATTTCGGGAAAGTCTCGGAAGAAGGCGCCCGACCTCCGGCGGGGAGGCACCATCCGCCTGGCGCTGGCTTGTAGTTCAGAATATCGCGACGGGAAGCCTCTCAGTAAACGGGGTCCTGGAAGGATGAAACACGCCCGACCTCCGGCGGGGAAGCACCGTCCGCCTGGCGTGCGTTGGTTGATTTGGAACGGGAAAGATTGTCAAGCCCTGTTTCCTGGAACGGGCGGGGCTATATAGCGGCCCATCAGTAAGCACGCTGGTTCTGGCGCGGCGTGGGGAAAAAAAGGGTGTTCTGGGAAGTATAGTTTTGTGGCCGGGTTTTTGGTAGCCGTACTTTCCACAGGTCATGACAGTACCCCCTCTTGAGGACCGTCGTCTCGGCGGTTGTCCAGGTTTTCCTGGGTGTTTTGCATGGAATTGCTTGATTAGCCTTGGGCAGTTTAAGTTTGATATGGGTTCCCAGGTTCGGTCCTCCACCCCATACCCTTTCCAGTCCACCAGATACTGTACCCTTCCCCTCACTAATCGGGAGTCGAGGAGCTCTCGAACTTCATACTCTTCCTGTCCGTCTATTTCAACAGGTGGAGGGAGCACGGGCAGTCTCACATCTTTGGGACAGGGTTTTAGTAAGGAAACATGGAACACAGGATGGATGTTCCAGGAAGGGGGAAGAGTCAGACGTATGGCTACAGGATTTATAATACGTTCTACGCTATACGGGCCTATGTATTTTGGCCCCAGTTTACCCACCCCCTTTAGCCGTAGGTATTTTGTAGCCAACCACACCCGGTCTCCTGCTTGATAACTAGGTTCCTGGCTTCTCTTTTTATCAGCGTAGTGTTTATGTGTGGTTTGTGCTTCCTGTAGCTGGTTTCTTGCTGCTTTAAGCACTATTCGGAGATGATTGTGGTGTTCTTGTATAGTGGGGTGCTTGGACTCTGCAGGCCATTCGAACGGAAGCATGTTAGGATGAAACCCATATAAGCAGAAAAATGGGGAACAACCAAGTGTGGCATGATCAGCGTTATTGTAGGAGAACTCGCCTATCCAAAGTAACGGGAACCAGTCCATGGCGTTCTGGAGAGAAAAGCAGCGCAGATATTGTTCAAGAGGTAGGTTAAGACGTTCCGTCTTACCGTCGGTTTGGGGATGATAACTGGTTGAAAGTCTAGTGTCCACTCCCATGGTGGAGCATAACGCCTTCCAAAACCGAGAAGTAAACTAGGAGCCCCTGTCGGTGATAAGAACCCTGGGTAGTCCATGGGCCTTCACTACGTGTTGGAGGAAGGCTACTGCAAGTTCCGCCGAAGTAGGCAATCTCTTCAAGGGGATGAAGTGTCCCATCTTGGTGAGATGATCGACTACCACTAAGATAGTGGTGAAGCCGTCGCACGGGGGCATCTCCACAATGAAGTCCATCGACACTGTGTGCCACGGGAGTTCGGGTATAGGAATGGGACGTAGCAGTCCCGTAGGTTTCGCATGGCTGGTTTTGCTCTGGGCGCAAACTGAGCAGTTTTTGATATACTCTTTGGTGTTGTTCTTCAATGTGGGCCACCAAAAGGAACGTTCTAAGTATGCAATGGTTTTGTTTTCTCCTAGGTGTCCCCCTAAGGTTGTGTCGTGAGCCCAAGATATTGCCTGTTCTTGATGGGCCTTTTCTGGAAGGTATAACGTCTGGTTGTGGTAGAGAAAGCCTTTCTCATAGGTACGATTTGCAGGATAGTCGTCGATCCAACCTTGCTGGTCAACATTTTTGAGTGAGTCTTGCAGGTTTTCTAGGAAGGATTCCGAGAAGATTGTAGCTAGAGTTTCGGGTTGAAAGGCTTCTACCGGAAGAATAGGTGGACCGTCTGTAGTACTTTCAGGTGTGCCTTCTGTCGGGAAGGGAATGCGTGACAGTGCATCAGCCTTTCCATTTAGAGTTCCTGGTCGGTATCTAATGACAAAGTCATAATCCGAGAAAAACAAGGACCATCGGAGTTGTCGGGGAGTGAGTGCTTTGGCGGACTTTAGGAATAGCAGGTTACGATGATCAGTGTAGATCTCTACTGTATGACTGGCCCCCTGGAGGTAGTGTCGCCATTCTTCACAGGCTCTTTTTATGGCGAGGAGTTCCTTGTCCTTAATGGAGTAATTGATTTCGCAAGGAGTACGTTTTTTGGAGTAATATGCCACCGGATGTATTTGTCCCGTTTCTGGGTGTCTTTGGGAGAGGATTCCGCCTAAGTCGAATTGGGATGCATCTGTCTCGACGATAAACGGCAGACTGGGATCGGGGTGTCGTAATATGGGAGCTTGGGTGAAACGGTTCTTCAGCTCCTGAAAGGCTCGTTCTGCTTCTGAATCCCATACAAAGGAGGTATTCTTTCGGAGTAGACGTGTGATGGGGTGGATAATCCTGGAGAAATCCTTAATAAAGCATCTATAATTATTGGCGAAGCCAAGGAAGCTTTGGATCGCTTTGGTATTATTCGGTACTTTCCAGAGAGTGATGGCCTCCACTTTTTCCTGCGTCCATCTGAAATCCTTGGGCGTTGATGACATAACCCAGGAACGCTATCTCGGTCACGTGAAAAAGACACTTTTCCAATTTGGCATACAGGGAATGTTGCCTGAGTCTGTCCAGTACGATTTTGACATGCTCCACATGTTCCTGGATGGTCTCGGAGTAGATGAGGATATCATCTATATAGACTATGCAGATGGTTTCCAACAACCCCCGCAGCACTTCTTCTATGAAATATTAGAATGCGGCGGGGGCATTGCATAGACCAAAAGGCATAACCTGGTACTCATAGAGTCCAAATTTGGTCCTGAAGGCCGTCTTCCACTCATCCCCTGTTTGGACCCTAACCAGGTGGTATGCCCCTCGGAGATCCAATTTTGTAAAAATACGCGCTCCTTTTAATTGGTCCAAGAGAACGGGTATTAGGGGCAGTGGATATCGATTTTTGACTGTAATCCTATTGATTGCCCGATAGTCAATGCAGGTTCTTAATTCATCGCAGTCCTTCTTCGATATAAAAAAAAAGGGGGGAAGACGTGGGGGACGATGAATGCCGGATAAACCCGGAAGCAAGGTTTTCGTCCAGATAAGTCTTCAGGTACCGGGTTTCAGGCTCGGTGAGGGCATACACCCGACTACAGGGGATGTTTGCTCCTGGTTGGAGGTCAATACGGCAATCGTACAACCGATGGGGGGGCAAACGTGTGGCCTTTTCTTTGTCAAAGACGGATCGATACTCATGATATTTATCCGGTAGAGTGGTAGCGCAGCAGTAGGTGGCTTCTTCATATCCTTCCGCCAACAAACCTGCCAATGGACCGTTCTCTTTCACTGTGGGTTCAGATCTCGCAAGGCAGTATTCTCGGCAGTACTCCGAGGTAAGGGATATGGATCTTTCCGCCCATCAGATAACGGGGTCATGCAGGGTGAGCCATGGCATTCCCAGTATGAGGCGAAAATGAGGAGCATCTATGAGGTCAAATTGCAAAGTTTCGTGGTGATTCCTTCCCACCCGCATTTGGAGAGGAACGGTGTGATATCGGACGGGCCCTGAGGTGAGGGGTTTCCCATCCACCACTTTTACTACCTCAGGGGCCTCTTTCCGTATATACTGGACTCCGATGGCGCGGGCATAGTGTTGATCAATGACATTCCTGGTGGCACCTGAATCCAGGAGGGCCGCCACCTCCACGGTAGCGGTGGGTCCGGTCCATAAGGTGACACACACATTCAGATGCGCTACAGACGGCTGGATGGTGTTGGCAAGAGAGGCTGAGACCTGTTCTATGTTTGGACCCAAGGCAGAGGTCTCCTTCTGTCTTGGGCGATCTAGTTTTCCGTCGGTGGGAGAAGGGCTGCGGCTTGTTTAAGGGAAGGGTTTGGCCTGTCCGATGCATTGGCTCTGGCACGGCACTCTCGGATGAAGTGCCCGCTCTTCCCGCAGTATGAACAGAGCTTTTGTTGCCGTCATTTTTCTTTCACTTCTAGCGTTAGCGGTCCTCGCAGTCCCCCTAGTTGCATCGGCTCTGTCCCTTCGTTCGGTCTTGTCGGGAGGTCAGTCGAGGCCTTTGAGCGTATCGGAGGAAAGCGTACCTCGTTTCTTCCTTTCTCTCCTTTTCGTTCTTGTAAACGATGGTCCAACTGGACCGTAAGATCTATCAGTTCCTCACAGGTATTTGGCAACTGGACAACTTGGGACAGAACGTCTTTTAATTCGCCCCTTAGGCCCTGAAAGAACAACGTTGTCCTCTTTTCTTGGGGCCAATCCGTTTCTACAACGAGGCGATTAAAGGACGTGATATACGTGAGCAAGTCCTGTGATCCCTGTCGAAGGGTTAGGAGTTCTCTATCAAGAGACATCATATGGGTTTTGCGGTCGAATAATTTTCTCATTTCCTTGCAAAAGTCTTGAAAATTATGGAGCACTGGGTCGTTGCGTTCCATCAAAGGAATGGTCCAACTGGCGGCATTCCCCCCCATGTACGACATCATAAAGGAGGTTTTAGCCTCATCGTCTTGAAATACTGACGGTTTGCATAGAAAATGAAGCCTACTCTGGTTCAAGAAGATTTCGAATTTTTGGGGATCCCTGAAGAATCGCTCAGGAGGAGCAAGAGGAATGGTTTGTGTCTGTAGTACATGGACCGTTGGGACTGTGCCGTCATGGGGAGCTGTAGAAGAGGGCATGAAAAAAGTCCCTGGGCCCTGTGCCCCACCCCCGGGTGCTGGTGAAGTGGTAGGGAGTGTCGGGGGAAGCGTCCACTCCTTGATATACGACCCTTTTCCTTTCTCCTGTCGGAAAATGCATGCTACCTCCCTACGCCGCGTCCCCAGTTCCTTTTTTAGTTCTTGATTTTCTAAACGTGAGGTATGTACCTCTTGCTGTAGAGCCGCAAGGTTCTCAAGCAATGATTTCAGGACCAGATTGGTATCCATCGCCCGGGCTGCCGAAACTACTAGGGCTTGACAATCTGTTGTGACAGCGTTAGAAGCACAACTGTGTGAAAGCCACTAACCTGACCAGACGGCAGCAGGGACGATGTCAGAAGAAAGTTCCTTCCTTCCCGAAAGCGCGTCGTTCCCCAGAGAGGAGTAAACTACTCTGTGGACAGACGCCCCCCCGGGGGAGAAGGGAATAACAATGGGTGGCTCTGTGAGGTGCTCCTTTAGAGCGGCTCTGAAGAGTCTCGGTATATGCTGGCGTGTCGGGGGAGGACTGTACCAACTGAAAGGAACAAAAGCAGGCATTAAAGAGGAAGCACGTAGTCTCTCCTGTGGAGTATACTACCCTTATTCGCAAGGGATTCCTATTCCCCCCTTCCTACCTGAACGCGAGTAGGTTTGAGCGACGGAACCCCCTTTCCATCTGTGGAGTCGCCAAAGGGAAAATGGACCGAAAGTCTGGTGCAGGATCCTACTCGTACCGTTGGCTGCAGGAGGTGGATTCTTCCCAACAGAGAAGCCAGTTCCACACTCACGCTGTTCTCAGCACAGCGTGGGTATAGCTGCTCAATATCGCTGCAACGTTAGTCCCCCCTCTGATAATAGCCAGAGCAGTCTGGGTATGCACGTTAAAAAGCACACGTGAAAGGCCTAAGTACCTAGGTTTAAGGGCGGTTCCCAGCTCAGTCCGGGAAACAGGAGAAGCAAGGGTTTTGCACTCGCGAGGAGCCCTACCTGGTCCGTTGTCGAATATTTCGGGAAAGTCTCGGAAGAAGGCGCTCGACCTCCGGCGGGGAGGCACCATCCGCCTGGCGCTGGCTTGTAGTTCAGAATATCGCGACGGGAAGCCTCTCAGTAAACGGGGTCCTGGAAGGATGAAACACGCCCGACCTCCGGCGGGGAAGCACCGTCCGCCTGGCGTGCGTTGGTTGATTTGGAACGGGAAAGATTGTCAAGCCCCGTTTCCTGGAACGGGCGGGGCTATATAGCCGCCCAATCAGTAAGCGCGCTGGTTCTGGTGCGGCGTGGGGAAAAAAAGGGTGTTCTGGGAAGTATAGTTTTGTGGCCGGGTTTTTGGTAGCCGTACTTTCCACAGGTCATGACAGTCAGAGAAAAATGCCCCGGAAAAAGCAAACAAAGAAAACTTCAGTAAAGAGTTAGGGGGAACAGTATAAAAGAAAAACACCAATGCAATAAATAACTTAAAAACATGGAATCCAATTTAGATCAGTGAAATAAAAGGCAGGCTTACCTTTCTGTCATTCTGCTTCTATGTGTTGCCTTGCAAATAAATGCCAGACTTATTGTTGTAATAGAGAAAGGTTGTCTGCATGGCTCTGGAGGGCGTGCCATCTGCCCTAAGATTTTGACTGCAAGCACCAGGTTTTTGACCCCCACCTCGCACACAAGACAAACATGCATGTGCTCAGAAGACATGTGTGTAACGAAGATTGAGACCCAGAGCAGGGCTCTATGGTCTGAAGGGACACATAATGTGCACTCTCTTTACTATGTGTGACTACTTATCCACCAGTGAGTGTAGATACAGGTATTAAACACGACTCATAACCCAAAGTACACCCTGTACGAACAATAAGGAAATCTTCATTCAAACACTTGCTTTTATAAGAAAAATAAATATTTTTTTAAAACTCTACACATACAAAGGAATAACAATACTCCGATGCAAGAGCACACTCCCCTTGAGGTCTGGGCTCTAATAGGTGTCAGGTAAATCCCTGTCCCACCATCTATCTTGTAACGTGTTCTTGGTTAAACCCTATTCACTAGTGGCTGCATCCAGGTAATGCTTACTAGTAGGCCGTACTCAAGAGTTCCCCTTTGACATTTTAGTTATTAGTTAAACGTGTCTATGGTGCCACAGTAGTTAGTCCCCTGGGGCAGCACAGACCCAGTCCTGATCTTAGGTGCTCCAGCAGTATGGAAGTGTTCCACGGTGCAGCGAGTGCCCTCTCCGTGGGCATTCCTGAGTTCATATCCTGTTTGGCAAAAATGGGCTGTGCGCAGTTAAAGCAGCAGCACTCAGCAGGTGTGGGCTGTCTCCTTTGAGCTACTCTGCCAGCACGTCCACGATTGGAGATGTTCTTGGTTGGCCAACACAAGGTAAGTCACTCTTCCCTTACCGGGACGGGGGGGGGCTTCTCCAGCTACTGAATGGTGCTCTAGTGAAGGTGTGATGTCTTCGGTGACTTCCTGCTATCCATGGGGAGGCAGTCAGGTGGGTTGGCGGGCTTGACCCACTGGTCACAACAGCAATCCCCTTGTCCAGGACATGACTTGAACACTTGCCACAGGAGTACTGGAAGCCCCTCCTGGCATACGGGGATGCCGTGTTACTCACATAAGGGTGCAGAGCCTTCAAGTGAGATCACCCTCACTATGGCGGCCCCTCCTGGCACATGGGGTGGCCGATCTTGGTGGACCCAGGTCTCATGCTCCTGGGCCAAATAAGTTCAGTGGTGGCCCCTCTGGCATACAGAGGCATGGCAGTGCAAGCCTGGCAATTTCCACGTGGTGCTCTTCACAAGCCTGAGATAACGCTGGCCCTCTCCTGGCATATGGGGGTCTCTGAAACATTCCTGGCTACGGGCAAGAACCCGATAGGTGCACAGCTATTCTCCTCACACCTCACTCAGGCAGTCTTCTCTGTAAGGCTCCCCACTGGACCTCGCTCCATCCAATACTCTCCTCTTCCTTACAGGGCACACTGGTCTTGCCATGCGGCCAGGGGCTGGTGATATAGTCTCCAGTATAGGTGATCTTGGTTTTCCCTTGGTGATGTCCCCTCACCCAGCAGGGAGACTAGCAGGCCGTGGCCTCCAGCCCTAGTCACAAGCAGAAGTCTTGCAGAGCTTCTCCTCCTCCTGTAGAGTCTTCCTCTTTTACTTCAGTGTGTGTTCCACCCAGCTCACAGGAATGCAGCAATACACAAATCTGTCAGGGGGATTCCTCCCCTCCTCATGTCTTCACCAGGCAGGCCTTAGCTTAGTAAAAATGTAACCCAGGGCCATCAATATATTCAACCATTGCAGGCACACTTACTGAATGTACACTCGCAGCACACTTATAGTCCAGCACTGTTACCTCCATGCATTGCATTGCAAAACTACAAGTACACATGCATTCAGCATACACACTCAGTCTGCGTGCACTGTTCATCACTGAAGCTTTCTATACTATACCAGGATCTGCTAGTTACAAACAAACACTCTGCCAGCATTCGCACTCGCCATGTTCACCCTGCACAACATTTCACCCCTCATGCATTCTACTTTATGCAAGCCCACATGCCTTCATTGTGCATGCACTGCACAGCACTACATCTTCAATGTCATATATTCATTGAAGGCACACATAGTCTCAACGCATGCACTAATCCTACATGTACTACATAATACTGTTCTATTCCTGTACTGTACCCTTACCAAGCACACATTCATTGAGAGCAGAGTTACTACTTCTGCACTGCACTCCACCTGTACCTGATGTAGACCAAGGTTGAGTTAAGCACAGAGCAGCAGAACATTTAAAATGGTGAGTGAGCATGTAGACCTCACTCCAGTGACACAGGGTAAAAAGCTCCTCTCACTACTTGTGATCAATACACGGTATGCTGCCACCACTGCACTTGTGCTACTTAACTTCTGGTGAAAGCGGTAGCCTTCCACCACTAGGAGGGTAGCACGTTGGGCATCACTCCAGATCCAACAAGACTGCAATCCGTGAGACAGGCCTAAGTCATGGTGCACACATATAATCTGTGTTTACCTATGGCAAAAAAATAGCATTAGGGATCGAGACAACAGGACAGTTGGACACTCAGGTACAGGTCTATTACCATGCAGAGGACTTTTCCATCCCAACAGCCATCGTGAGGAGAAGCCACTATAGTGACTTCTTTAGTCCTGAGTCCTGACTGAGGATCAGAACCAGGAATCGATGACAACACCTCCCCTGCAGGGTAAGACCAAAGGAGCCTTTCTGTTGTATTGGAGGAGCATGAGGACTCCCAGTGGCTGCCCCTACAGAGCTACATGTGTGATCCTCATCCCAGTCAGTTGCTGCAGACGCGCTTTTATGAGAGAGATGCTCTCGGAGACTTCGGTCAGCCGGTCCCTTCTGGTACGGGTAAGACTGAGCTTCTGGCAGGAAAGCCCCAGGGGAACTTGTCTCACAGATAGCGATTCAGTGCAGGAACACATTTGACTGATCTAAAGGAGTCACAGTGGGACTCTTGTGACTTAGACTGCTAGTTGGGCCTAACCTGAAAGGCCTCCCCCATGGTTGGGCCCAGTAGCTCATGCTTGCCCCATAGCCATTGTAATGAGGTTTTGACATATGCTAATAAACAAGTGAAGTTTATGTAAGATCTCTTCGTCAACTTTACCATCTTTTGCTATTCAACGGTAATCGATCCATTTCCACCACATTCTAGAGTGTTTTCACAGGCAACCACGTCAGACATTTAGGGGGATCTCCAACTACCAGAAGTGGTCCATCCCTCGAGCCCTGCATCTAAGCTAGGTTGAACTCTTTTTTTCTCAAATTCCCAGTGATGTCTCCAAGTGTACCAGTGCCAATTTGTATCTATATGTTCAGCCTGGGATCTTGGTCAAGTACCCTCCGAATCACTTCCTTCAACATGCATCTCACCTTCCCTTAGAAGGATCTAATCTGGGAACACTACCATTAGGTGTGGATGAAATCTCTCAAATGTACCCCACATCTGTGGCAGTCAGTGACATAGTTCTCCCAAAGCACCGTAGCCTATATTGTGTGATATATACTCAATGCAGGTATTTAAGTTGTTTTCTGCTGAAATGGTTGCCGGTGGCTACATCTTTCTGTGCTGCCCTGGCTTGTTGCTATTCCTCATCGATAATTGGTCCCACATTTCTCTGCCAAGCTCGTATCAAATGGTTAAAAATAATGAGGGTGAGTAACACCATCCATCGGTACAGAGTTGATATCTTCTTATGAATCATATATCCCTTCAGCAATTATGCTTCTAGGTGACTAAGATCAGGGAGTTCTTTATTATGGGTCTTTGGGGCATGTCTCAGTTGTAACTATTTGAAAAATTGGTGTTTGTGCATGCTGTGACTGGCTTAGAGGTCCATGAATGAGCAAATAGTGGCACTTGCCATTATGTTACTCATTTGCTTTTTGCCTTCTTCCCTCACTTTTTCTGACCTCCTTTTTGTTGGCCTTAGGACTCTGAGCACTTTGCCACTGCTAACCAGTGCTAAAGTGCATGTACTCTCTCCGTAAAACATGGTAACATTGGTTCAACCTCAATTGGCATATTTAATTTACTTGTAAGTCCCTAGTAAAGTGTACTACATGTTCCCAGGGCCTGTAATTTAAATGCTACTAGTGGGACGCAGAACTTATTGTGCCACCCACTTAAGTAGCCCTCTAACCATCTCTCAGGCCTGCCATTGCAGAGCCTGTATGTGCAGATTACACTATCATTTCGACCTGGCAAAAAAAAACTTTTCGCAGGCATAAACCTTCTTTTTCAATACATATACTAGTTTTCAACACTAATTCTTAATGGGTTCCAGAGTAGCGTGCTACTCGACAGAAAAGCGCTTCAACACCCATCAGGGGTAACGGGTGCTATATGAATGTAAACCTTTCTTCCCCTTCTATCCCTCCGCTATCCTTCTCACTCCAAATAACTGACTAATATCCACCACTCAAATTACTTTCATGTTTCACCATACTAATTCACCACTAATCCTTTATGGGATTCCGGAGTAGCGTGCTTTAATACCCCATCAGGGGTAACAAGCGCTATATAAATACAAACATTTTTTCCTCTTCTATCCTTCTGCTATCCTTCTGAATTCAAATAACTGACTAACCTATCCACCACTTAATATTTACTTGCATGTTTCACTATACTAATTCAGCACTAATTCTCTATGGGTCCCGGAGTAGCGTGCTACTCGCCGAAAAAGCGCTTTGAGGCCTCGTCAGGGGTAGTAAGCGCTATACAAATGCAATTACAATACAATACAATACAATAAGTTAGGATTTTAAATTAGGATTCCAGAGATTCCAGAGAAATGAGACTTGAAGGTTCTATCTCTTCCTAATTGGAAATTACATATATAAAATGTAATAAGGTAATCCCAGTACTTGTCCTACTTTTTTAATACATAGCACCCTACCCTCTGGGCTGTCCAGAGCCTACACTAGAGGCTTCTTATATGTATTTCTTATACGTATTGAAAAATAAGGTTTATACCTGCAAAAAGGTTTATTTTGCCAGGTCGAAATGGTAGTGTAATCTGCACATACAGGCTCTGCATCAGTGCAGATCCATGCAGCACATGTGATGCATCGGTTCTGATCCGTGCAGCAGCTGCAATATGCCACTGATGCATCGCCGCTGCTGGCTGGACTGGACCCGATGCATCGCTTTTGGGGCCACCACTGTGCAACGCTCTTCCCGGCACAAGCTCCTCGCATCTCTGTCGATGGCAGCCTCAATGATGCCGCCGAACATCCACATCACAGCTGATCACTAATTGGAGTAGACTCATCGCCGCTGTTGTGAGGATTAGGACCAGCGCATCGTTGCCGCTGGGCAGCTTGGCACCGACGCGTCACTTCAACTGCACCATGCATCCTTGACACACTCAGGATTAAGGTATATTAGTTCAGAGGGCCTCACTGGGTCCGCATATCTGGCCCACACTCCATCACAGTCTGCCTGAACTTTTGACCTTGTCCGGCGCCACCAGATATTCTGAATAGCGATGTTTGCTTTATTCTTAACTAAAAACTTTGAAATTCAATGTCTCACATTCTACTTATTGTTGTTTTTGTCATTGTCGTCTTTATTTATAAAATTAAGCTCCATTTTTCTAACCTGATGTGGAATCTTTTTCTGTGGTGTTTTCACTATTTTACTGTTTGAAGTGTTGCACAAATACTTTACACATTGTCTCTAAAATAAGCCAGACTGCTCTGTTGAAAGCTACCAGATGGTGAGCACAGGTTAATTTAGGGTTTGCCTGTTTCTTACCTTGACTAGGATTGTGGTTACTGCTTGACTAGGGCTCATACTCCGGTCAACCTACAACCCAGGTTCTAACAGATAACAATGTTAACCAACCCAGGGGCACAGAGAGGGTGGGAGAGGGGTGCAGAGAAGCTGGGGAGATTGCAAAGGTCAGAATAGAAGTTTAGGAAATGGCGCAAAGAGGTAAAAAGTTTGAGAGAAAGGGCACCAAAATGGCACAAAGAGGCAAAAAGAGCAAAAGAAATGGCCATGCTGAAAGGGGCTTTTTCACTTTTCCTACGAAGACTGAAACGTCTTATAATCATCACCAAACTGGCTAGCCATTGTCAGAATAAATTAGAATGCTTTACAGACTACTAATGATAGTTTTTAAAGTCTTAAGTGGTCTATCTGATCACTACCAATTTCAAATGGTAAGCAGATGTGTGTCCTCACGAAATCTCCGCTCAAAGCATCTACATTTTAATGTGATTTCTAAACCTTCATGTGATGTTTCACAGTTCCACTCATTCCATCTACTTAGATCACATCACTGGATTGGATTGCCAGGTGAACTACATTAGGGCCTGGGTTTATAACTTGAAGTTCAGGCTGCCGTCTGTCGGGGCAGCGGAGGACATTACCACTACCCATCCTATCTAGAGATCATTACCAGCCTGCAGCGCATGTGATGCGAATGGGAACAGGATTTATTAACGTAACAGCTAAATAATTCCTAAATAAAGTTGAAAGCCATGACAAAAGCCTGGAATGTAACATAATCAATATTATAGCATGTCAGTGAGGCACAAATGAATATTGGTTCTAAAGACGTGGAGAACTAAGATGGATGTTGAGGAATTTGGAACCACCCACTTGGTTTCTTACTTTGAGCTGTGCAGAATACCTGTGGGAGAAATATGTTCCTTAGATCCAGCAAATATTTGCAGGCTTTTTAATAAAAAATTCCAGACTATGCTTAGGTTTATAACAAATAAAAAGAAAAATCCCCTTGGAAAGGTTATTGATTTATTTTATAGAAAAGAGTTCCAAGCAAGAGGTGCACCTTCTATTCATATTCTGCTATGGATAAACATTGCCCCAAAATGTGGCTATGACTCACATGAATCTGTTCTTCAGTTTATTGAGCAATATGTTACTTGTGAAATTCCAAATAAAGAAACAAACAAAAAACTGAAGAAGTTATTACATTTCAAAGTCACCAATGCAAAAAATACTGCTTTGAAAATGTACAAACAAATCAAAACAGTACACTAAATGTAGTTTTGGCTTCCCAAGACCAATTTTAAATAAAGGAAGAGTCAAACATCTTGTGTCTTCTGTTAGGCATTGTTGTTAAAGGAAAGTCCTGAAAACACATGAAATTTAAAAAGAAGACATGCATCACAGAGGATAAATGACTACAACCCTTTACTACTGCATACGTGGAATGCTTGTTTCTGATAATTCAACAGCTGTATGTGACTTTATATATATTACTAAAGCTGTGAAAACTGATATGAAGGAAGTATGGGAAGAAATATCTGCAACACAATCTTTAACTAAAAGACTGTATTGATTTCAACTTCAAATGCTATCTAATAGAGATGAGCAATTATGATACTTGTGGCCCTTTAAGCTCTACAGGTTTTTGTGCTAAATCTGGGGCTATTAAATGGCTTAGTTTAGGACTAGTCTCCCCTAGAAGAAGAGTTTTAAAAAGTTTACCTAAAATTGAATATCTTGCACACTTTGAACCTGAAAACAAAAACATAGTGAAAACTAATTTTTTAGACATTTACTACCCTAGCAGAAGCCCTTTATTGGAACAGTTGTCACTATATGAAGTAGCTTAACTTTATACTTAAAGAAATAATGTCCTTGAGGATGTTAATAAAGGAAAATGTCATGTGAATAGAGCAGACAGCTGCTGAATAGTCATTCCAAACCTACACTAATTAATCACCGCCACCTCACACATGACACTGCTGCTAATAAAGATTTATATTTTTTGGCACTCTTACAACTATTCAAACCATGGTAAAAAGAGGAAGACTTGATCTGGACATCAGTATTATATGAGGAAGCTTTTTTCAGTACGAACCCTTTATTACAGTACCAGAGTTCCAGATTTATGTTGACATGATGGACCAAGACACATTACAGGAAAAACAAATCCAAGCTGAAATATTATGCAATACTGCAAGTACCAATAACCTTTCTAATATTTCACGTGCAGACCCACTTGGACAACTAAATCTTAGAACATATATGCTCCTATTTGCTAAAACACAAAAACACTGCATGGGAAGTGGGTTAATTAGTCTCTCAATATGCAGAATGTGTCCCTTGTTCTAATTAACCCACACTGCCTGCAATTTTTTTGTTGGGAAAAAACGAGAATTGTTTTCGCCTCAAGCTTTTATTTCACATATTATACAAACACCAATGATTTTGGTTTACAACAGTAACCTATTTGTTAATGGACAATTCATGCTATGCGAATGCTATGGTGCACTTAACCATGTGAAATAAATCCAATGAATCACGAAGGATCCAGTGAGCCGTAAATCACGCAGGGTTGAGTGGTTTGCGAGTTACATTTCCGAGAGATGAGATGTGGGGTGATATTTCACCAGACACACCATACATTATAGGAATGCATGTCCACCTGCCATGATGCCGCTGTGGAAACCCGATAGGGCAGCAGCTGTGCGCTGATAAGTCGTGTCTTTTCACACTAATATGGACTTTAATGCTGAGCCAGAAATGAAATTGAAGTTTAACAAGTTATTTTTCATTTGAACTACCGAGAGGGAAGGAACGTTTGTGGTAGTTTTCATCTGGCATCCCGCCGCTGTGAATGACACGATGCATGTGCTGAACAGCAGGCTGACATTTTCAGAGCCATGGTAAATCACCCATGTTATCCCAAGCACAACTTGTAAAGAAACAATTAATTGTAGAACACCTGGAAAGATATGCGTTTCCTACAACAAAAAAGCATATTTAGCAACGATTACAGTAGCCATTTACTTTCACCATTTATGGCACACGTAAAAACATCAGCAAGACATTTCAAGCTGCTGAGGAAAGCACGCTTGTGCTGCACTGTCACTTACACACCGCCTAAGACTTCACAATTTAATTTGTTTCCTAGTTACATCTAGTTCGCCATTTGATCTAGCTATTTCCCTTATGTTTCTTTTGCAATCTCATTTGCTAGCGAGGTGCCCAGATTTGTATTGGAAGCAATTCAGCTGCACCTCTGAGGCCTTGCACTACATGGGGCACATTTATGGGGATTGGTCGTTGGGCAGCACAACAAGTCACATTGCTGCGCTGTCCTATCTCAAAGTGGAAGGGCTGGAATGCACTGTATTTATCCAATACGGTGCATTCCTGTCCTTTCTCCTGTCCTGGCACCCTCGCACCATGGTGCAAGGGTGCCAGGGCCGGACTGGCCGTAGCGGGCACCGTCAATCCCCCGGTTGGCCACAAGGGTGGGGGCCCGTTTTGGGCCCCTGGGGCCATTTTTGTTACAGAGCGGTTATCCGCCCTGTAACAAAATCGGCCGAAAACCGGCCCTGGCAAAGAACTCGGCGGCACCCCCAACCACCCGGGGGGCCGGCCGAGCACTTTGTCAGGGCCGGTTTTGCTTCCCAGTCAGGCCCTGAAGGGTGCCTGTGTTGTCGGCAGGATTGTGTTGTCGCCATTGAGGCGTGTTCCTCTTTCTAAGTGTGCTGTGGAATACAGCACACATAGAAAAAGGAATAAACAAGGAGAAAAAAGTTATTCGGGAGGTGTACTGTTTTGGCGCAACCCCAGGTTTATATGGTCCTGTAAATCTGAGGAAGTATCAAAATCCATGGCTGTTGCGTGGGTGGTAACACCCACCACATCACCCATGGAAGGCCTCCATAGCACAGAGATAGGCACCGCAGCGATGTGCCCTGGCTTGCATTACTCCATACCTACAAGGCCATTCAAATCCATGCAAAGTGGCTTTGCGTAGCCTCATAAATATGGTTTGGTTGTTTGCCCTGCCAGAGAGTCAGAAAAAGTGCTGCTACGGCAGCGCAAGAGGCTCATAAATATGCCTCTAAGTCACCAAGCTTTGCACCATTGTTGAACAGCAACTGTCACACGAGTGTGAAAGAAGCCAATCTCTTCCTGCTGAGAGATTCTCACTGTAGTGCAATGGGCACCTTGAGTAGAATATTCTGCTTCCTCTTCTGCACCTCAAAGAGCAAACAAGGAGTTGAAAGTCTTCAAATAGGCAAATCAAGGCCAGTGCCTCAGATTACTAAGCCAAAGTCCATTGCGGAAATGTGAGCCATGCAGTTGAAAGATACTCATGCAAGAGAGGAGAGGGCGCACGCGACATGAAATATGAAATCCATCTTCAGGGACTGAATTGTAACATACCGTGACCCTTCAGCTTGGCGTATAGGCCTGTTAGACCCATTATCAAAGACACACTATGTATTGATCCTGCCTTCTCAACGTTTCCTCCATGCTTTTAGGTCTGGACTGCGACACTTGCTTACGAGAGATATTGAATGCATCAAGGGGTTTGAAGCCTACCTATTGCTAAATGTAGCTTCATTGTCACTCTTACTTGCTGCCTTAAATATTGGTTAGCACTCACTGGCTTCACTTCCTCTTCTTTTGGCTGGAACATGAATCAAGTACTGATTGCTTCAGCTTGATTGCTGTCCTTCCGCTGATCGCGATGTGATTGAGGCAGTAGTTTTATTTTTTCTTCTTCCCTGTCATCCTTGTTGAATCTCTTTCCATTTGCAACTATGTTTTACCATGCTATACACATTTCAAAGAAGCCTTTTTCTTTTTTGAAATGGATGTTTAGTGTGACAACAGATGGTGCCTGCTTTTATGGTGACAACAGATGCTATCTGCTTCCAAATGTATTTTCACTAAGACACAGACTTGGGAACAATTGCTTTCTTTAAGTGTTATGATTCTTGCCATATGTAATTTTTTTTATTTTTCAAGCACATGGAGATTAGCTGATTTGCTCAGAATCCCAGAGTTGTTGTGCCAAGACCTAACAAGCATTGGCAAAGCCAATAGCTGGCGCCTTTAAGACTATTGGATCTGCCATTGCCTTTCGTTCATTCTGTACAGAATGGGCTTTGCCGACTTTGGCAATGATTTGTAGCCATACTGTACAGCAGAATGGCGGCTGAGCAGCATGGCTAAAAATATTATTTAAAAAAGGACTGTGATGCATCCAGTGCTAATGCGCTTAAAAAAAGCACATTATTCCTGACTGCATCATAGCGCTTTTAAAATTCGTTTTAGCCACATTGCAAAGCATCTGTGCTGCTGTACAGCATGGCTACAAAGTTTGCCAAGGCCAATAGCTCTCATAGGCGAGACCTACTTGCTTTGCCAATGCTTGTTCCACTTTTGATTCAATAGATAAACACATGCCTGAAATGCATAACAGAGTTAAACAGAACAGCACTGAATTAGAGTTAAATTTGGCGTCTCAAAATTCCACACAGCTCAAGAAATTACTTCTTTAGCTTAATCACAGAGCTAATACAATCAAAATGGGTTGGGGAAGATGTGGGGGACAAAGGTCCTAGACTTTGAGCCATGGTTTGCTTTAGGTATCAGCCTTCAATCATCATTAAAACTGTCATTCATGACCTGGGTGACTAGATCTTGAACATAAAAAACCGTGACTTTCCACAAACATAGAAGTAGGGCTGCAGTTGACTGAGGGGCTTAAATTGAATCATTTGACAGTGCTCACTAACATCGAAATCAGGCTCTAGGAGGAATTAAATGCACACTGTTACACAGAGTGCCATTAGTGACAGCTAAACTTCGTTCTGCTAGGAGGTGCCAACTAATTCTTCACTGGAACCTATGAAGAAGTCTGTGTTGACTCCACCCTCTCTGAAAACTGATACATGAGCAACATTTTCTAAAATTTGCCAGGCCAGATGGTGCAAAACCACGGCGGTTTAGGTAAATCTGGTACACCTGGTCACTCTATTCATAATGTATGATTCCTGGTGCCACTGCACTGCAGTATATTAATTTAATTTGTGCCATAGTTGATGAGTTCACATATGGACTGAGCAAAAATTTCGTTAGCCCTGTCTCCCTATCTCTTCCTCTTCCATGCTGGATGAATTAACTTGATAGTTTTTCAATGTAGTAACAGAGACAATGGACCTTCATGCTTGTTGTTCGGATACTACTCCCCGCGATCAAAACCTTTACAGACATCTCTGTATATATTAGCTGTTTCATCTGCCTAGTTACGGACAGTACAGTGAGCACTGAAGGCCCTGCCTCCCACTCCTGACAACATTGTAAAATTCACTGAGGAGTAAGGCCTGTGGCATAGTGGAGTAAACAAAATTACTGCACTTCATTGTATTGTATATAGGGATTCAAACCCTCAACAATGGATTGAACAAACATTTCTGACATGTAGCATGCTGCATTGAGATGGAGAGCTTGGTTGGAAGAGTGCTGAATTACAGTATGGCCATCATTATGTTTTGGTAAATGATTTTTATTAATTTTGACAAAAGAAAAAAAAAAACATCATGAACATTTTGCATGACAATTCAATCCAACACTGACATTGCTAAATAACAATAATCGGAGTGGCATGGGTGGAGTGCAGGGAAAAAGACTCAGCTAGGATACATGAAAGTCCACCTTGTTGGTCGGTTCGCCGCTTCACTCTGCGGTATAGTACAAATATAAATTGTCAAGTTAAATCAGGATAACCAATGGGGAATCCGCCATTGTTCTTTGGAGCCATATCGCCATCAAGTCGTATACATGTGTAAAATAACCTTAACCTGAACAAGAGGAACAAAAGAAAAGAATAAAGAAAATGATCTCTTCGTGGGACTGCTAGTGTAATTGTGCCTGACGAATATAGCAGTGGGTGACATAAGTAGAGCTGCAGGGGTGTGGTAAGTCGCTGCTAGTAAATGTGATGAGGAGGGGGAGGGGAAGAAGAAGAAGGAGAGATGTGGAGGAAGAGGGTGGGCAGAAAGCAAAACGAGAGGTGTGGAGGGCTGAGGTACCTTGGGGCCGATTCACAGAACTAATCTGAGACAAAATCCTAAACTTACTACTTTTGGTATTCACAGAAGGCACTTACTACTTTTGGTATTCACAGAATGCACTTACGACTACTAACTTTACGTCCGCAATCGGGCTGGAATTTCCACACTCGGGACGGAATTTCCACACCCGGAGTGGGAATTCCGCATTTGTGCCGGGATTTCCGATACTGGGCCAAAATGTCTGAATCCGACCGGAATACTCGCATGTGGGCCTGATGATCATTTCAAGTGCCTACCATTCCCGACCATGCTCCATCTGAAGTCAATTGACACTAACCGGAAGACCAGCACCACAAACCATATAAAAGCAGCACAAATTCAAGGAACAGGTTTGGCCACAGAGAGTTCCTGGTGTCATTCGCTGATTGTGGGGCTCATTGTGAGGCACCACAAACGCCTATATGGTCTCCCACCTTACTACACCAGTGGCACACTGAAGGCAGCTCTATGGCAGCAATTAGCCACTGATGTCACAGCATTGGGGGAGGAGGTGCACAGTCCAGGATATCAAGATGAAGTGGCAGGATGAAAAGAAGAGGGTGAAGGAGAAGTACTCCAAGATCGAGGTGAACAGGATTCTTCCTGCCTCACACTCTAGACCCTGCCTCCGTCTCACCCCACTAGAGGAGGATATCCTCACTACAATCCCCCACCACATGCTCCATGGGCTGCCTGTGAGTGATGTCCGCAACGTGGTACCAGGAAAATGGGATGACAAGAATAAGTATATGAAAAGATTGTCTGTGTTGCACTGCCATTGTGAGTAAGGAAGTTGTCCAAAGTTTATATAAAAATATAGTCAGAGGCTCACGTGTTTCCCTCTGTATGTTGCACCACAAGTCCCACAATCCTTTGTATTAGAAATGGAAAATCCCTCTCCCACTATTGAAAACATGGGCCCAGTACTGCTGCCGTATATACCTAACACTGTCAAGTAGCAATTGACAAAGTGCCCCTTCTACTCATCCAGACGCTGCTGGGTCAGTCAAGAACGTAATGGGGTGGGGGTTGCGGTGCAGAGGAAAATCAACTGGCAATGGAATAGGCAAATAAAAACGAATTATCCAAAAAGTAACTCACCTTGTGCCAGCCAAAATCACAAAGCAGAAGCTGAGCGAATCCTTATCTTAAAACATTTCATTCACATAATCTGTTGTCTATTACCCACCCTGCCATGCCATTACAACCCCAACGCGCCACTTCTCCTACCTGCACCGCCCGTAGCAGTACTTCACAATACTGTTAGCATGCAGAAGATATGAGGAAATGTCTGACAACTTATAAACTTAAACACCTAGGCAGTCTAGATACAAACAACTATATAATGCAATGAAAAGACATTAGTATAGTAGAAGGAGACACAACATGCATGATATTAAAAAAATATATATGAAATTTATTATGTACGTATTGCACAGTGATGAGAATAAATTGATAACGGACAGTTATACAATTAAGGATACAGTTCAACAAATGTCACATAAAATAGACAATACATTGCAAAACATGAACCAAATCACATATGTAATCCACAAAATAACAAAGTACAAATACAAAAATGTAAACAGGAGTGGCTGAAGCCGAGATGTTCTCAACGCGCGTTTCGACGCTAGTAAAGCGTCTTCATCAGGAGAGCCACAATATCTTTAATCCTATAAATATACAAAAAATATAATGTAAAGCACAAAAATATGCAAAAAAATGTTTTTTCCTTTTTTTCTTTCAAATGATTTTTTCTTAAAAACATTGTGCTCCTTCACCTAATGTTATGCTAGTAACAAAGAAGTGCTGTCAAAAACCAACCTATAGTGAAAATCCCAGATAAAAGAGAAGAAAAAGTCCAAGCAGTATATACAGATGTGTGAAGAAAAAATAAGAGAAGAAAATGGTGCTGTGATAACTGTAGTAAAACCAGTAATCAGAAAGTGTAAAATGAAGAGACAAACATCAAAATAATATATAGAGAATGATAAAGCAAGAGAGACGACCAATGATGTAAAGAATTAATTGACGATGAAAAAGGAAAATAGAAAAGAAGAAAGAGAAAAGGAAAAAGAAAAAGAAAAAGAAAAGAAAAGGAGGGAATCTTACTGGTTTGATAATCGTACAATGCGATGGATAAATACGTAAGGTCCAACCAAGGTTAGCAAGCATTGAAAAAACTTCCTGTGTAGATGAGAACAGACCAAACAAAACAGAAATGAAGATACTCAGGCGTAGTGTAAATCGTGAAGTACAGAGGTATTAAGTAACACATGGTGCATTAACCTAATAAAAGGAAAAGCAGGGGGGGAAAGCATTCAAGAAAAACCAAATAGTAAAAATCGCCGCTTACAGTAATAGTGAGCCAGGGTAGTCAAACTCGTCAAGGAAGGAATGCCAAAAGGTCCATTACAGGCAATAAAATTCACGAAAGGTTCTGCAAGTAACCGGAGAAATAATAAACCAAACAGAATAAATGAGATGTAAGAGAATAAAAATGATAACGATAAAGAAGCGCCACACACAGCCATAGGGAGAATGCCAATAAATACCTGCAGTGCAATTCAACGGATATATATAATGATGTGAGAATTCAAGCAGTTAGAAAAATTTCGAATGCCAAATGACAGGAGCAAAGCAGAGCTAACAGCTTCATAGCAAGCCAAGGATAATTGGATGTATTCAAATGGTGACCACTACAGAAAGGATGAAAAAAAGAGAAGAAAAGAGACTGAATGTAACCCAAACAGCCTAAAAACGGGTAAAAATGAATATAGCGCTGTCGGAAGACCGAAAGCTAACTTACTTGAATAAGACACGAATCAAATGTATCGGCGGATATGGACCACAGGCAAGGGTGAACCAACGGGCTTGGACGCCTGATTTAAACAGTTTACGTAAGGTCACGTGATGTCACAAAGGTGGGATCTAAGCAGTTTGCAAGATAGAGAGCGGACAACGAAAAAGTCGCGAAAGTGAGCAAAATGAAACTAATAAACATGGAAGACAGACCGATACAAACAACGGGAAATTGATACAAGAGAGTGAGTGGGGTCACCAGGTGCTACGGGGGCGGGCTACAGTAAACTATGTCGAAAGACTCAGAGCTAACTTACGTGAAAAGGTCACGAATAAAAATGTATCGGCGGACAGGCAAGGGTGAACAAACGAGCTTAGATGCTAAATAAAAAAATTATATTAATAATGACAAAAGAAAAAAAGGAAACTAATGGAATAATGAACAGATTAATGAAATAATAAAACAAGAGTAGTAATAATATGTATGCACCAGAGAAAGAAACACTAAGCTCAATACGACGGACAATAAAGTCAGAATGCAGATAGAAAAAGTAAAAATGGAGCACAAATAAAAATGCCACATATATTAAGGATGGAAAATAAACAACAGACCAAAAGGTAAAATACAGGAGAGACCTAATGGCTATAGAAAGTTAGAATCTGTTGAAAAGAATGGCATTTTCCCAGGGTAATTCACTGTTTAATCCTTTATGAAAGGTGTTAGGAGTGAAAATCCAAAAAACTTCTTGTTTTTTACGGATTTCTTCACTCTGTATCTCACTTTCAAGATGGATTTTTTCAAGGATATGCCATTTAATCTCTTCAGCTGAGTGTTGTAATTCTTTGTAGTGTTTGACCATGGGAGCCAGCAGTTTGTTGGTACGGATAGCTGAACGATGCTCATTGAGACGAGTGGCAATAGGTCTGGAGGTTTCTCCAACATAGCCAGAATTGCACGGGCAGATGATCAAATAGATGACGTTATTTGTTCTGCAATTTGTCATAGATTTAGAATGAGTGGTGTGTCCATTGAGAGTGACAGTACAACCCTCTATGGCTCCATCACATGCTTTACAGTTGGAGCGTAAGCATTTGAAAGTACCTTTGATGGGCAGATTACCTTCAATAGTTTTCTGAAGGAACGGGACATGAGTATTGAAACGTGATCTGACAATGATATCTTTCAAGTTTTTGTTGCGTCAATGCGCAATTATTAGAATTAGAAGAACAAATTAGAAAGTCTAACAGCATTGAAGAGGCCAAAAAGAAACTTGAGACTGCAGAAAAAGAACTTGCATCATTCTCTGATTATTTAATCAAACGTAAAACTGAAAAATTAAGAAAGGATCTACGATACTATTCTATCACTAAAACCTATCCTTATCTTGAAGAAAACTATTATCAACAAAACCAATATTCTCAGGATTATAACCATAGAACACCGCAGGTTAGAACTTTTTCTGACACTACAGACTCCGAAGGAGATCTAGATGACCAATTCCAGAACTCATCTAGGCCCAGTCGTCCCTATAATTCACAATATCAGCCATTTTTAGCCCAGCGAGGGACACGCAGAGGACAACAACGTGTCCGATTCCAGCCTCAAATGAGAGGGAATTATCAACAACAGAATCCTTACACACCCCCAGACAATCAACAAGTACTACAAACCAGGAATCGACAATATTGGAGATAGTAGAAAACATTCCTATCTTCAATCTGTCATCCCACCCTTTAGACTCGAATTGTTTGAGTCTGCTTTCTAAGGGTCTGTCTTTTGTCCCCCATTCATACACCAACAAATTTGAATTATACACTGATATTATTTCATTTTTCCGTAAAATCAGATTGAAAAAATACTTCTCTCAGGACACCATTAATTTACCCATAGCCTCTGTTGATTCAACTCTGGCTCTGCCCTCAACTTTCACACCCTCTTTGGAACAGATAGGACCTGAAGTAGGAGTATTTGAGAAAGTTGTTCTCAAACGTTTAGATCAAGCTACCCGGTATATTCCAAAACCCGGCTTCAATCTCAACAAAGAAGAATTTTCTTGTCTTTCCACCCTTAAAGAAAATAAATCTATCATTATTAAAAGTGCAGACAAAGGGGGAGGCATAGTTGTGTTAAATACCAATAGCTATGAAAATCAAATGCTAGCCCTACTTGGAGATCCACTTTTCTACATGAAAGTTACATCAGATCCTACCAACAGAATCTGCCAAACCATTCAACGGGTGGCCAGTGCTGCTCTCCTAAAAGGTGAAATAAACAATAAAGAATTTGCATTCCTCACCAACTCTAAGAAAACCATGCAGTGTATCTATGGAGTACCTAAAGTCCACAAAAATATAACACAACCTCCTTTACGTCCCATTGTATCCACTATTGGATCGGTCACTGAACCATTATCCAAATACGTGGATCACTGGCTTCGTCCCTCTATATCCAAAATTCCATCATATATTAAGGATACTGGAGACATGATCTCGAAGGTTGAATACCTTCCCTTCAACTCTGACCAAGAGATTCTAGTGACTCTAGATGTAGAATCACTTTACAGTAACATTTCTCAAAAAGAAGCCATTGCAGCTGTTTCTTGGTTTATTGATACATATGAGATACCTTGTCCGAAAGTTTTTGTTTTGGAGTGTCTCACTATTGTACTTACTGAAAATACGTTCGAATTCAATAACACCTGGTTCAAACAAATTCGCGGTGTAAGTATGGGTGCTACTGTGGCTCCTTTTGTAGCAAACATCTACATGTCCAAATTCGAATCCAATTTCATTTATAATGAAATTGCTCCCTTCTTTGAATCAGTGTATCGCTGGGCACGATACATTGACGACATTTTTTTCATTTGTGGAGATACTGAAGAACAACTAAAGGAATTCCTTCAATGGATTAATGTCACTGACATTAACCTTAAATTTACAGCACACACCAACAAACAAAAAGTCGAATTTCTAGACATCTTGATTACACACAATTCTGGCCATTTAGAAGTGGACCTTTTCACTAAGCCCACAGCCAGAAACACCCTGCTACATTTTAATAGCTACCATCCTAGGGCACAGAAACAAAGCATCCCGTTCAGTCAATTTTTGCGACTGCGTCGTAACTGCACCAACATCCATGATTTTGACTCGCAAGCTATTATCATGAAAACCAAATTTCTTACTAGAGGTTACCCGCATCGGCTGATTCGGGAATCTCTTAAACGAGCGAGATTTTACGACAGGGATGCCCTTCTACGAGCTAAAGACCCCAAAACTAATGACCAACTGGTATGCATTACAAAACACTCTACCATGAATGAACAGGTACGCCGTATCATTAATGCCAATTGGCACATTCTCAACTCTGACCAAGATCCCTCTACACATCTAAAGAAACCACTGTTTGCGCATCGACGCAACAAAAACTTGAAAGATATCATTGTCAGATCACGTTTCAATACTCATGTGCCGTTCCTTCAGAAAACTATTGATGGTAATCTGCCCATCAAAGGTACTTTCAAATGCTTACGCTCCAACTGTAAAGCATGTGATGGAGCCATAGAGGGTTGTACTGTCACTCTCAATGGACACACCACTCATTCTAAATCTATAACAAATTGCAGAACAAATAACGTCATCTATTTGATCATCTGCCCGTGCAATTCTGGCTATGTTGGAGAAACCTCCAGACCTATTGCCACTCGTCTCAATGAGCATCGTTCAGCTATCCGTACCAAAAAACTGCTGGCTCCCATGGTCAAACACTACAAAGAATTACAACACTCAGCTGAAGAGATTAAATGGCATATCCTTGAAAAAATCCATCTTGAAAGTGAGATACAGAGTGAAGAAATCCGTAAAAAACAAGAAGTTTTTTGGATTTTCACTCTTAACACCTTTCATAAAGGATTAAACAGTGAATTACCCTGGGAAAATGCCATTCTTTTCAACAGATTCTAACTTTCTATAGCCATTAGGTCTCTCCTGTATTTTACCTTTTGGTCTGTTGTTTATTTTCCATCCTTAATATATGTGGCATTTTTATTTGTGCTCCATTTTTACTTTTTCTATCTGCATTCTGACTTTATTGTCCGTCGTATTGAGCTTAGTGTTTCTTTCTCTGGTGCATACATATTATTACTACTCTTGTTTTAATATTTCATTAATCTGTTCATTATTCCATTAGTTTCCTTTTTTTCTTTTGTCATTATTAATATAATTTTTTTATTTAGCATCTAAGCTCGTTTGTTCACCCTTGCCTGTCCGCCGATACATTTTTATTCGTGACCTTTCACGTAAGTTAGCTCTGAGTCTTTCGACATAGTTTACTGTAGCCCGCCCCCGTAGCACCTGGTGACCCCACTCACTCTCTTGTATCAATTTCCCGTTGTTTGTATCGGTCCGTCTTCCATGTTTATTAGTTTCATTTTGCTCACCTTTGCGACTTTTTCGTTGTCCGCTCTCTATCTTGCAAACTGCTTAGATCCCACCTTTGTGACATCACGTGACCTTACGTAAACTGTTTAAATCAGGCGTCCAAGCCCGTTAGTTCACCCTTGCCTGTGGTCCATATCCGCCGATACATTTGATTCGTGTCTTATTCAAGTAAGTTAGCTTTCGGTCTTCCGACAGCGCTATATTCATTTTTACCCGTTTTTAAGCTGTTTGGGTTACATTCAGTCTCTTTTCTTCTCTTTTTTTCATCCTTTCTGTAGTGGTCACCATTTGAATACATCCAATTATCCTTGGCTTGCTATGAAGCTGTTAGCTCTGCTTTGCTCCTGTCATTCGGCATTCGAAATTGTTCTAACTGCTTGAATTCTCACATCATTATATATATCCGTTGGAATTGCACTGCAGGTATTTATTGGCATTCTCCCTATGGCTGTGTGTGGCGCTTCTTTATCGTTATCATTTTTATTCTCTTACATCTCATTTATTCTGTTTGGTTTATTATTTCTCCGGTTACTTGCAGAACCTTTCGTGAATTTTATTGCCTGTAATGGACCTTTTGGCATTCCTTCCTTGACGAGTTTGACTACCCTGGCTCACTATTACAGTAAGCGGCGATTTTTACTATTTGGTTTTTCTTGAATGCTTTCCCCCCCTGCTTTTCCTTTTATTAGGTTAATGCACCATGTGTTACTTAATACCTCTGTACTTCACGATTTACACTACGCCTGAGTATCTTCATTTCTGTTTTGTTTGGTCTGTTCTCATCAACACAGGAAGATTTTTTCAATGCTTGCTAACCTCGGTTGGACCATACGTATTTATCCATCGCATTGTACGATTATCAAACCAGTAAGATTCCCTCCTTTTCTTTTCTTTTTCTTTTTCTTTTTCCTTTTCTCTTTCTTCTTTTCTATTTTCCTTTTTCATCGTCAATTAATTCTTTACATCATTGGTCGTCTCTCTTGCTTTATCATTCTCTATATATTATTTTGATGTTGTCTCTTCATTTTACACTTTCTGATTACTGGTTTTACTACAGTTATCACAGCACCATTTTCTTCTCTTATTTTTTCTTCACACATCTGTATATGCTGGGATTTTCACTATAGGTTGGTTTTTGACAGCACTTCTTTGTTACTAGCATAACATTAGGTGAAGGAGCACAATGTTTTTAAGAAAAAATCATTTGAAAGAAAAAAAAGGAAAAAACTTTTTTTTGCATATTTTTGTGCTTTACATTATATTTTTTGTATATTTATAGGATTAAAGATATTGTGGCTCTCCTGATGAAGACGCTTTACTAGCGTCGAAACGCGCGTTGAGAACATCTCGGCTTCAGACACTCCTGTTTACATTTTTGTATTTGTACTTTGTTATTTTGTGGACTACATATGTGATTTGGTTCATGTTTTGCAATGTATTGTCTATTTTATGTGACATTTGTTGAACTGTATCCTTAATTGTATAATTGCCCGTTATCAATTTATTCTCATCACTGTGCAATACGTACATAATAAATTTCATATATATTTTTTTAATATCATGCATGTTGTGTCTCCTTCTACTATACTAATGTCTTTTCATTGCATTATATAGTTGTTTGTATCTAGACTGCCTAGGTGTTTAAGTTTATAATGTTATTTACCCTGCCCTAGGAGTTTTGTAAGTCCCTGCAGGGGGTCCTTATTTCTAGCATTAATGTCTGACAACTTATACATGTACATTTTCCATTTGGTGACTTTTCTCTCTTCTCACCTATTGACACATTCAGCCAGAGCACAGACAACCACTGTAGCAGAGGTCCCTGCATCTTCTGGGAGGAAACAACATCATCCAGAGCAACGCAGACCAACCTCATTAACTGGTAAGTCAACCTGGTCAAGAGATGGTCAAAATGCATACATTGTCAGCAGACAACAGAGGGACATATAGGGCCCGAATATCAAAGGAAACCAGAGAGGAAAAACTAGCTATACAACTATTGGAGTCCTTAATGGACATTTACCTTTAGCAAATGACATTTGTGAATAGTGATAGAGCTAGTTTTCATCAAGATTAGGCATTGCTTTAATTTTTGTGCTTCAGACAGACTGCATTTAAAATGACGCAGATTTTGGTGCAAAGTGGAAAACACATGGCACATGAGATTATGAAATGAGGCCTAGTAAAATGCTTTTTAAAAGGTGCACTTTGGTGCATTCAAAATGAGGCCTGGTCAATGCTTTCAGTCTGAAATGCTTGTGCTGAATTAACATGTGTTTTTGAAGTGTAGAGAAAACTCGAGATTTTAGTGTCCTCTAGCTGTGAAGATAATTATTGAATGTGTTCTCTCTTCCCAGCTCATTTTTCTTGTAATCTATACTCCCTATTCCTGTCTTAAGAGACTTTGGCTTTGTTGCATATTTAGACAAATATATTCAGTAAATAACACATCTTATAATGTGTGTTAATTAACCATGCACCAAACACTACACGTGGGGCTACAGCATTTTGCATGAAAAGCTATCTAAAACATTAGAGCATGTTGCTATGAGTTATGTATTAACTGTGTGTGCTTTGAAATTTGCACTAGTGCATGTTTTATGCTATGTTGCACATTTTTGCATGTTGTGCACAAATAATAGAAAAGCTGCTTTAAACTAATAGCTTTTGCTAGGAATAATAATACAAGGTATTAGTATGGGGGTGGTAAACAGAATGGGTTCTATTTCGAAAATTAATACTGTTTTGTGTTAGTTTTATTTTTGGGCCTAAGATAAAATGGCTGCCTGTGAATCCAGCAAGGCTGTGAATATTATTGAATGAAAGATCATGCGCAGAAAACAGCTACATACTGCCAAGTGCCTCGAGTGAAGACCTAGTTCAAGGCCACTTTGAACTCTAAAGTCTTGCTATCCTGCCAAAGTACCAGTGTTTGTGGGATGAGCTTATCCTGCGTGCGATGTCACAGGATGCAGGAAACTGGACTGAATGAAACATTTTTCCTAGTAAATGTTGCTGAAATATATGATTATATTTATCATTAACTTTTCTTTTGTTAAAACCGGATTTGCTATGAGAACAGGATGGTGAGACCCTCATGTAATCCATGGTAGCCAATCAGTGCAAGCTTTACTGAAAACTGCAAAAATTATTAGTGTAGTCAGCCAAGAATTAGAGTATAAATAATTACCTCTTATGGGGCGTGTGGGCTTTTAGCCTTCTCTTTAAGCCTTGGGCCTTAGTCTGAGAGGGAGGAGAGGAGAAGAGACAGACGAGATCAGACATCACATGGGTTAGGTACGAGAAATGTCGCGGGTGCAGCCCGGGAGGAGATTGCTGCAGCCTGGGAGAAGAGATTGCGTCCAAGGAGAGGTGGGGGTTTTTGCTCATATTTTTTCAGAGAGTCCTTGCACATCATATTTTTGGCAAGGCAGATCACATTCCTCTGATGGTCTGTGAAGGAGGGGCTGTCTTACTCCTTCTGTAGCACAGAGACACAGAGGATCAGACCAGGGCAGAGAGTGGAGCTGGATAGAACAGGTTCATGCTTTGACTAATTAGTTTTTGAAAAGATTTATTTGTCTTATGCATTTATTTCTCTTTAAGGGAGATTTTTGCCATTTATTAATTATTGATTAGCCTCGCAAGACTCACTCTTTTCTTAGAAACTCTTTCAGAGTTTTGACTGACATTTTGAGCCACATTTTTCTTTTCTACATGTGATGCTCATATGCAGACTGTAATATGTTCTGTATTAATGCTATTTATCCTAATTTACAAATTCTGTAACCTGATTGATATTTGACTAATGAATAAAGGGTCAGAAAAACTTCACTTTTAACTAAGAAAATAAAACCCTTTAAAATACCCAACAACTCTCTTTATTGGCTTAAATATTAAATGCATTTTTGATTTTTCATATTTATGTAAAGTCTCCTGAAGGTTCTATACAGTGGAAAGGGTCCAGTACCTTTACAGCGGTGAATTGGAGGTAATGAGGTTTTGCATTCAGAAATTACTGTGAAATTACAGCTGCATCAATAGCAAAAGACAAAATATAATATATCTTGCCTCATCATACCTTTGTAATTTGACAACATTACATGTATTCCACCAACAGTTCCAGAACTGGGAGTTCAATCCTGGAATCAAGTGCCTCAACAAGTCAAAAAAGAGTCCTCACTATATTGTAATTGTTTTTGTAGACCAAATCAAAAAATCCAATGTTAGCAAATATGACTATGATGAACAAGAAGTGAGATACTATTGTCAGGAGTATTGAGAATGCATCCACTGTTCAATTTAAAATAATTTTTACTCATCATCATCATAAGTCTTTATTCGAATTTAAAATAATTCATACAAGACACAACAAATCACAATATAAAATCACAGTAGTCAGTTCAATAAATACATTCCAATAAATAAGTAAAACCTTTTAGATAAGAAAATATTAAACAGACAGCAGACAAATGACATGATATGCACATAATTAAAAGAGGTTATTTAAAGCAGAAGTAACAGCAGTGCATTTTGGTAACTTCAAGTCAGCCCTTGTACAATCTCTATGGAATGAACAGTTTTTAATCTAAGTGACCATGCCCACCCCAAATATTTAGCCAGACCTATTGAATGGGCTGGTAAGGTGCTCGTGCTTAAAATTCGAATAGCTACGGCAGAGCTCCTAGTGCCCATCAATTTACATAAAGGGGAAAGCCAGTGACGTCGAGGGGCGACATATACTGGGCACACAAAAAGAAAGTGGCCAGTGGTTTCTCGTTTGTCTCCACAGGCAGGGCAAATGCATGTACTTCCACCAAACCACCCAGAAGTTAAAGCCCTTAATGGAAGGGAGCCTGCTCTGAGTTGGAAATAGAGTTTCCTATCCTTTGGAGATGTTATCAAGTCCCAATAGGGTTCCAATAGGGGGATAGCCTTTGCCTCTAGGAAACGATGAGTCATGGAAGAGGAAGGCGAAGCTGCCCACACCCTGTGATTTATCTTGTCCCAATAAAGTTTTTTCATGAGCTTTTTTATAGGAAAGACAGCGGCCACTGGATCATTCCATAGGTTTTCCAGTCCCAAGGCAATTAGTGAATCTCTGAGGTTCCTTAACCACTTAATTTTATGAAACCTATCAACCTGAATTACGTCCATGATACCCACTGCGTAAGGTCGTAGCTCCGGGGTGGTCCACAATCTCCTCCAGTATAAAACTGGCCGGAGATTTGCCAGATCTTTGATGGATTTCCTACCTAGGTCGTAGCGCAGTGGGACCATTGGCGTACTTTGTGGCAGGCCAGTAATTGAGCGGAAAAATTTGTTTTCAACTACCATGAGAGGTGTTAATATATCAAAGCCCCACAACTCAGCTCCGTACAGAACCGAGTTTAAGGCCTTTGCCTCGTAGACTTGTAACACCGGTTTAAGAGGTTTAGTAATAGATTTTTTGAACTCTTTAACCAGCGTTCCCGATATTTGTGTGAGTTTGAGTGTTGACATTTCCAGATGCCTGTTCCACCGGTTGTTGTGGGACATGTGAATGCCTAAGTATGTAAAGTTAGCAACCTCCTCGAGGGTTTGGCCATTCATCCTAAGCTTACCAGCCCTATAGTTAGTGTGTGGGTTGAAGGTCATGAGCTTTGTCTTTGCCACGTTGACCTCCAATCCATGGTCTTTACAAAAATTTTCAAAAATTGCCAACGCCTTCTGCATGCCGCTCGGGGTTTTTGACACTATAAGAGTGTCATCGGCAAACATCAATATTGGTGTTGTGACACCCGCCAATTTTGGGGCATCAGTATTGGTCTGAAGCATGTAGTCCACTATTCCATTAATGTACAAAGAGACTAGTGTTGGGGCCATTGCACATCCTTGACGGACTCCCCGCTCTACTGGGAACTCGATGGTTGATTCCCCCAGGCCACCCCATTGGATTTTTGCATAGTTAGACTCATGCAGTCTTCGAATTAAGGTCAGGAGTTCCAAGGAAAGTCCTAATTTTTCTAGGACCCTCCAGAGCTGTTCGCGAGGGACTAGGTCAAAGGCAGCTCTTAAGTCCACAAAGGTGACGTAGAGACTGCCTTTGCCCAGTTCAACAACTTTCCATAATAGTTGCTTAAAGCGGAACACCTGATCAATGGTGCTAATGGATTTGCGAAAACCCGCCTGGAGACTGGAAAGAATCTCGTTCGCACCAATCCAATTATGTACCTCATTCAGGACCATCCTCCCAATGACTTTTTGAATGGTGTCAATTAGGCTGATGGGCCTGTAGTTCCCCGGGAGGCTTTTGTCACCCTTTTTATAAATTGGAATTATGACTGCGCCTCCCCACGATTTAGGTACTGGCGCACCCTCAGCCACAGCATTCGCTATATGAGCGATATACTTACTCCATGAATCTTTATTCGCTAGAAAGAGATCAGAAGGAATACCGTCCAACCCAGGGGCCCGTCCTGCAGCTACACAGGACAGTGCGACTAAGCAGTCTTCCGGGGTGAAAGGCCCTGACGAATAAAAAACATAAGGGATAGTGCCCTGGCTTATGTAAAGGGGATCACGCGCGTATTGAGGCTTAAAGTAGGCCAGCCAGTCCCCCTCTGAGACATGGTTTGAAGGACTTTCTGATAGACCTCCTCTGCCCCACTTCAGAACGTTCCAAAATAGTCTAGCATCACGGGAATCACTGGCTTCCTTAAGGTCCTGCCAAAACATTTCTTCCCACTTTATTTTAGCGTGTGTGATGCTTTTCCTATAAGCAGATCTTGCTAATTGGATAAATGGGGTGCTACCACTAGATAAGGATTTAGCCAAGGTGGATCTTGCATTTTTGCAGTGTTTATCGTACCACTTTGGTTGCTTGGGCTGTTGCTTAGTACCGTGCCTTATTTGCTTGAAGAAAAAGGGACGTAAACCCTCAAAAAAGGACTCATGCAGCCTAATTACTTGGTCACAGCTTAGCGAAGTATCCTCAAGGTTCGCCATGATTGCAAAGAATTTGATATTAATCTGGGCCAATACTGAGTCTTTGGACCTTACAGATGCCCATTTTAACCTACGTAAATCGTTGGTAGGCGCGCTTACCGGGGGGACCCGAATTGCTTCTTTTAACATTAAGCATGAGTCCCCCCACCAACTATGTGAGACACAAATGGGATTGTGGTCGCTCTCCATTCTTTGCACCACCTCCATATCAATAGGGGGGGACCACAATCTCATACAACAGAGGACATAATCAATCCGGCTGCTTGAGCGGCCGTTATTGAAGGTCGGTGCTCCAAGCTTGTCCCCGTTAACTCTACCATTCAAAGCCCGGAGCCCGAATTCTAGGCACAGTGCATTGACCTGGGTAGCCACTACAGACCACCGTTTGATTGGGGGTAATGCAAGGGCTGGGATGCCCCATCGTTGGTCCTCTTCGGGGTCAAGCCCCCATTCAGAATCACTATCAAGGAGGGGTTCAAAAGTGACGTTGAAATCCCCAGCTACAATCAAGTCCCTGCTACTCGATTTAGATTCTATAAGTGCAGTAAGGGATTCAAGCACACTTGACTTCTTCCCCTTCGTACCCCTTAGGTAGACATTATATATATCCACAGACTTCTTGGAGCCAATCGTGAGCCTAACCAGTTGTATGTCCTGGGACCCAGTATCAATCCCTGAGGCCTGTGAAAATAATTTCTGACGAGCCCATATAGTCAAACCCCCAGAAGGACGGCCTTTTGTGCCTTTGGTTGCTGGGACATAAAAATTCAAATAACCCGGCATATACTGGGCCTCAAGGGACCAGGTTTCCTGAAACAGGCAAACATCAAAGTCATTAATGAAACTCACCCATTCAGGAGTATCCATTTTAGTTGTGATACTAGCCAGGTTCCAAGACAAAAGGGTGCCCCAGTTTTTACCCGCACATATGACACGGGACTCGGCAGAATGACCAAAAACATTTGCCCTCGCTTCGCGCATATGTGATGACAATGATGAAATCTCTGGCATGTTTACCAGTCCATCCGTTGTTGTGTTGACAGTAACCTCTAATGCCACAGAAGTTAAAGGGGTGTCAATGGAATGGATATGTCAATGGCATGTAGGTGTAGTATAAAAATAGTTTAAATCATGCACCGCAATTCCAGATCTAGGGCCATAGAAATTTGTTTCCGCAATGAACTTAGAAAGACGCGCATCTTTAAAGTTAACAACAACACAATCGCCCTGAGTGTTTTTGAGTAAAGGTCCTACCCATTGGACCCTTCTAACAAAAAGAATTTGACCATTCAATTCATTTGGAATGGGTCTATGAATGTTGAGCCAATGACTGACTTTGTTTTTTAATTGCTCATATGATTCATGTTTGTTAGTGGGAAGTTCAGGGACGCCGGTTAAAACAACAACATAAGGGAAGGATTCACATGGGAGATGAAGTTGGATCGGGGGTGGCCTAGATTCGTTTCCTTGTGGAACAGCGTTCAAACTAGGAGTAATAGTGCTCGGGTCACCCAAATGCATGGTATTTGTGTTACTGTCCTGTGCATCTTTACTTGGCCTACCCTCGCACCTCAGGGATTTGCAGTTTTGTGACTTTCCCTTCTGTCGAGATGCCTGGTTGCTGTTTATGGTTGGAGTATCTACAGCAGTTGGAATAGAGGCAGAGACGGGCGATATGGCTGATATGGGTAGGGCAGAACCAGCAGAACCGGCATAGTTATTATTTTTGGATATGTCTTTAGCGCATAGTTTGACAACGTTCTTCACCGAGCAAAAGTTATCCAAAATAGTTTGTTCCAGTTTATCTACTTTGGATACAACCATTTCGATCCTTTCCATTAAAGGGGATATAAGAGAACGAACAACACTTTCTAGTTGAAGGGCGAAATTGCTTGGATCAAAGGGAGGTAACTCAGTTCTACCAGCATCCATTTTTACTATACATGAAATTGCCCAGTCCACCCAGCTGGTTACATATGTTTTCATTGGATGGCTTGTGTTTTTGGCCATTAACAAAACATGATAGTGGACCTTACCTCAGGATTTGTAGTCATGTCATTATGATAGACGTTGCTTTTAGGCAGTGGGGCAATTATAAGTTAAATATGGGCTCACTCATGATATTTAGTGCTACACACTTATGCAACGGTAGTGCCCACAAGTGCTTGTGCTCATCCTTTGTGCCTGAAATTGAGTGCATCACATGTGGCAGCAGAAATGTAAAGTTGCAAATACACTTATCATTGTAGGTCCAATGATGTCCCCCCAGATTCCAACACCCACATTGACTTCTGCTACAAGGTTGGCTGTGACATCTGGCCAGGGACCATACACTGGGCAGGTGCTGGGCCATGGTAAGTAAACCCAAGATTAATGTACCCGAATGCTCATGAAATATGCCTTTAATCTCCACTGTATGTTGTATGTGTTGTACAACACTGTTGTCCTGCATCACAATATGCTCACATATGGCATTTAACCAGATCAGACCATGGTGGCTACTGAAAGGATGAGACAAAATATATGACAAGTGAGTGCAGAATGGACATAAAATAGTACATTGTGTCATATGAAGTGTCCTACACACTACTGGATTGCAATTCGATGATAAGAAAACTCTCTTGCAGAATATCAATGGTAAAATCGTATTGAAATCGGTGTGGATGAGGCCCACACTGATGCCAGTTGGGTTCTTTTGAGATGGGTGTATGGGCTGCTATGGTGAATCTTCAGGAAGTGAAATGTTCAAATCATTTGGCTGAAAAGCACAACGCAAATCCAGTGTAGGCGGCTACCATCAAAGCTTCTCAACTTACCCACAATGTGGGATCCTAGTCAAATGTTGCATTCTGCTAGCCTCCTCTTCTACTGTATTCACATATATAAGTGAGTGGTTGACATATGAGGTTAGGATGTCTGCTCTACAAGACACCATCCGTTGTCAGCTAAGTACTACCATGATGTTGGAAATGGAGTATGCAAACAGAGGACACTCAAAGGATGGACATAACAAATGTGTGATCTCTCATTCCAAAGTGAGCTTTGTGACTTCATGGGTAGGGAAGCACAAATGAGCCACATTCTGTACCTGACTATTGCACATCTCACACATGAACTCTGCAATGCAATGTTTGAACTGTTGTGCAAATGTGATACTGGTAAGCCTGGTGATGTACAATCCTTTCGACTTGTCAA
Organism: Triturus cristatus; assembly: GCF_964204655.1. Taxonomy (NCBI): domain Eukaryota; kingdom Metazoa; phylum Chordata; class Amphibia; order Caudata; family Salamandridae; genus Triturus; species Triturus cristatus. Next base: position 1,154,286,589 of record NC_140581.1, on the reverse strand, counting down.
CAGATATTATACTCATGAAACATGTTAGTCTTAATGGTGAAGGTGTAATCAATGTAATGCGGAGGAGTCCTGATCACTTACCCCCTTCCTTGAAATATCAGTAACCTTCTGATACAAGTTTGTCTGTTGATGCGTCATCTCTTTGATGTCAGTGCTGTGTGGAGTTAACAGCTGGCAATTGCAGAATGTGAGCAGGTGCCTTCATGTAAAGTCCATGAGGTAAACATGCTGCACATTGTCCAGGAATATCCTATCAATGGTCATTAAATATGACACATACATGTTAGCTCATAGCTACCATCTGGTGTACTGAAATATGGACATGAATGTCTCATCACAGCTGCTGACAGGATAACACCAGTGCAGCGTACAACACCATCCTGGGGAATGCAAGACATCCTGGCTGCAGCAGTGAAACCCTCTCGCACCTGTCCATCAGGTAAATGTGGCGTGAAGTATTTCCCTATCATAGATTACTAAACCACGACAAAGAACAAAATCCCCTTCTGCATAGAATCTGCAGTCATAGTTTACAAAGTTACATACATATTATAAGTATCACATGTGCCTGTTCGTAAATTAGTAATGCAGCTCATTGAGAATGATGTCACTTCCCTCTACATCTGCTGGATCGGGGACGGCTTTGTCAACAAAACCTACGAGGAGCATGGTTCAGCAGTTTATATCAGGGGGGATCGCAAAGGGACAGAAAGCTGTGGCTGGCGCTGGTGAGTCTGCATGTTTAATGTACATCTCCGTTTAACACCTCAGTGCTATGGTGTGAGCTGTCATTTGTAGGGGTACCCAAACCAGGTCCATGTACATTATCTGTTGAGGCAAAGTACAGTTAATCCAACCCTTGTCTTGCACCACATCTTATGCTAGGGCAATTACTAATACGGTTGCAACCTCTGTGTTCCAGGGGATGATGACAATGAGGAGGACGGACCTTCCACCAGTGTTGGGCGATGGGCAATCAAAGGGGAAAATCCACTGCTCCTCCAGGCAGTTATGTCAGCTGCAAGTACTGCGCAAGAGGAGGAGGAGGAGGAGGAAGTACCTGAGGATGAAGGATTGGAAGATAATAGCGACTATATGTCCATCCTCCCCGGGGATGATGATTCTGATGCATGGACAGAAATCTTACCACATTGCCCAAATCGTGCAAGGCATCACACCCTCCACCCAGCAAAGTGCCTCAGTCTCCTAAAAAACATAAGATTGCCTGTCCCCAGCATAGAGCTAACCAGCCACAGCTCACACGCATCCCAACACAGACATCACTCCCTCACAGCCCTCACATCCAGGACAGACATGGTGGTTCCCCTCCACGCTCCTCCCTATACAGTGTATCCCAGGCATCCTCTCCACCATCTGGGGAAAGTACCAACCCTTTTGTGGTGCAGGTATCCCCCGGGTGTCAGGCTTTGACGAGCCGCGCCTACCTAAGCAAGCGCAAAAACTGCTGTTCCCCGTCACGCCTACCTACGGAACTACATTTCCCAGCGGACATATAATCACGTATGGCGCAGGGCGCGTCGTACGTGATACTGATCAGTTCCTTGCAACGGCGTTTCCCGTTTGGATTGTGGCGTCTGCGGTGAAGTCGCGAAGAGCGACGAAGACGTCAACTCCGGGCTCGTTACTGAGCCACTTCTACCGCCCGGCTCGGCTGAGCGCGGCGGACCCCCCCTAGTGTTGCCTACCTTTGCGCGGAGGAATCCGTTACAGCCCACGGAGGTATCCCGCCTGGACGAGGCTAATCACCAGGGGGACCCTGTTCCTAGTGAGGAGCAACAACCGGAGGGGCTCGTGGACCTTAGGGAAGACTAGAAGGACCCGGTAAGCCTCTTGGCGTCCAGCGAGACGTTCAAGAGAATCAAACAAAACATTTCCATTTTACCTGAGAGTAAAGCCTCTGGATATCCTGGAAAGAGGTACAGAGACCAGACACTTCTCTCTTTTGATTTATGGGCGAACTATGGGGGAAGCCCGCCGATTGATTAAAGAGGCCTTTTTTTCTTGTTAAGACAGTTAAAGGTCCAGAGCCTTTGGGAAAGTGGACCAAGGATTTGGTTTGGTACTCCAGTACTGTTTAGCCTTTTTAGCAACCGGCTCAAAACTGTACATTTCATTTCCCACCAGAGTGGGGGGCCTCGTTTTCCTTTTCATGATTTCTGGAGTGGGTCAAGAGTTTCTATGAGTTCTTTGGATAAGGAATGTGGTACGTGTGTGGAGGGTTGAGGGCCAATAATAAGTAGGAACTTTGAAAGAGAAAAGTTGCTTATACATGTCTTGCCTTTTTTTTTTTTTTTAAATATTTTTATTGCCATTTTCATATTTCACACATCGTATATCATACACAGTTTTCGAACAGTGAAGTTAGACTGTACATTCCATGGTGGTACATAATATCTGTATATACTGGTGATACATCAAGTGAGAGCTTAAACAACTTACAGATATATCGTGATGTGTGTACCCAATTATCTCAGGTTCCAGACCTGGCACAGGAACTGGGGTGGAACGGGGCAGAACCTAGGGAACGGGCATGGAAGAACCTCTCCAGAATCGCTAGCGAGCGTATGGACCGTCGTATGGGAAGGCACCATTGTGACTCACGGTTGCCTAACATAGTCGATGCGACCTGAAGCCACGATATCACACCTGATGCTGGTATTTGTGTGGAGTTCATGCGGCCGGTATTTCGAAAATTGGTTGGGTGGGGTCTGCGACTGCTAGTGCAGGGCTGACAATGCGGGTGGGCTGTCTGTTGGATCTGCACCCGGGGTTAGCTGCTTGAACTGATATAATAGCATGGCCCATTCCATAGATATTGGGTGTTTGCGGACCCCTCTCACCTCCTCCTCCCGTAATGTCTCCTCCTCAGCCGCCGCCCATTTGTGTGTAGCTCCCACCCAAGCCGCCAGCGGTGGACCGGTGGGGGAACGCCAGTGCATGGCGATGCTGCGTTTGGCTAGGAGCACTGCAAGGGAGAGAAAACGGGTCCGCACCTTGTGCTGCTTACTTGTGCGAAAGATGCCTATGGCGCAGGCCTCCCACGTGTTCATGCAGGCCAGCCCTGTGAGGGTACTCAAAGCAGTATGAATATGGTGCCAGAAAGTTTTAATGACGGAACAATTCCAAAACATATGTTGGAAATCTGCATTCTGTTCGAGGCATCTGGGACATAGGAACTGAGTGTCGGGGTAGAATCGTTGGAGGCGTGCAGGTGTTAAATAGGCCCTGTGCAGAATGTAATATTGGATATTCTTAAAGCGTGCGTTTCTGGAGACCTTCTTAGGGTACTCCAAAGCCCTCTCCCACTCCCTATCATGTAGTGCGCGCCCGAGTTCAACCTCCCAGGTAGCCCTCAGGGTCTCCAGTGGTTTATTAGTCAGTTCCCGAATGGCTTTATAAAGCCATGTCGTTAAATGTTGCCCTGTTCCCATGTGTAGGATTGTGTGAAGAACTGGATGTGTGCATGGTTCCCCTTTGATTAGGTCCTGATATGGTCGGTAGCTATCTAGGAGTTGGCGGTGAAGCAGGAATTGTCCTGGGGGAAGATCGTATTCTGCCACAAGGCTGTGGAACGGTCTCAGTTGCCCGTCCTCGAAAAGGGACTCCACTTCCGTTATACCACACGATGTCCACGTGCGGACCGCGTTTGTTGTGTAGTAGTGTTCCTGTTTGGGCCATCCCGCCAGGGTGAGTAGAGGGGAGTACAACGGGGTCCCCGGGGACATGCGGTGTATCCTCAGCATGCACCTACGTGCCACTGACACCTGCAGAGGGTATGTGCGTTTTGGTTTGGTGCCAGGGAGGAGTAGGCGGCGGATCTCCGGGACCGCTATCCGTCCAGCGATGGTGTGAGTTTCCACAGTATACCTGTCTGCCGTCCAGTGCGACAGCCACTGCAGCTGTGCTGCTAGGAAGTAGGCCTCGAATGAGGGGGCTCCCAGGCCGCCCTGTGAGGTAGGCAACTGCAATTTTTTCAGGGCTATTCTGTGTCTGGCGGACCCCCAGATGAGCGCGCTGAGGAGGGAGTCTAGGTCCCGAAAAAAGGCTCTGGGTGGAATTACTGGCAAATTGGTAAAGAAATATAATAATCGTGGGACCATGATCATTTTGGCCAATGCCACTCTCCCAATTGGAGCCAACGGAAGGCTCCTCCAGAATCCCACTGTAGCCCTAATACTCGCCAACGCCCTATTATGGTTACCCTCAAACATATCTGTGGAGGAGTGGTATAGGCGGACCCCGAGGTATCGAGGGGCCTCCGCACTCCAGGGCACCTGCTGAGCACCCAGGCGAACCTCCTGTGGGGTTAGACCCGGATGCAGTGGGTATATCGTGGACTTATCCCAGTTCACCCGCAGTCCCGAGGCCGCTGTAAATTCCGTCAAAGTCTCCCAAAGGGGAGTCAGGTCGTCCGTAATGTCCCGCACATAAATCAACAGGTCGTCCGCGTATAAGGAAACGCTATGCACTGTGCCTGCCACCGGGATACCCCAACTCTCCCCCTCCCGCCGCAGTCGTATGGCGAGGGGCTCAACCGCCAGAGCAAAAAGTAGAGGGGACAGCGGGCAGCCCTGTCGCGTGCCCCTCTGAACCGCAAACTCCGTCGATATATACCGGCCCAGGCGTATCCGTGATGTTAGCCCGGTGTACAGTAGGCGTGTATATGCTAGGAGGGTAGACCCGACGCCCGCTCTCTGTAGCACTGAAAACAGAAACTGCCACGTGAGGGAATCAAAGGCCTTCTCAAGATCCAGGATGAGACAGGCCGCTCGAGGGTATATCCCCTTCACCTGATCCTGAATGTGGAAAACCCGACGTATGTTCTGAGATGTGCGTCTGCCGGGTATAAATCCACATTGATCGGGGTGGACCAAGGAGCGTATGACTTGTACGTATCTGTCTGCAAGAGTTTTCCCGAGGAGTTTGCAATCAGCGGACAACAGCGATATGGGGCGATAGGAGGCCATTTGCTGCGGGTCCCTATGGGGTTTCAAGAACGTCACGATTACGGATTCTCGCATGGATTTCGGTAGTTCCCCCTTCTTCAGTGCCGCCGCGAACATCTCTACCAATCGAGGAACCAAGTGCACCGAGAATGTCGTGTAATATTCTAAGGGAAACCCGTCGAGCCCCGGAGCTTTATTTCGGGCTAGGGCCCGCAGGGCCCGTGTCACATCTGCCGCGGTGATTACGGCGTCTAGAGCCTCCCTCTCTGTCCTCGAAATGATTGGGATAGGTAGGGGACCGAGAAATCGATCCACTACAGCTTGTGGGGTAGAGGCAGGGTCGCTATATATCGCCGCATAGTAGTCGCGAAAAGCCCCGAGAATCCCTGCCTGGGAACGCACCAGTACCCCCTCAGGATCCACTATCTCGGTAATGGGCTTGATGTCTGTGTCCTGTTTGGCCAGCCATGCTAAGAGAGTGCCCGTTTTGTCCCTCTCTTTATGCATCCGTGTAGCGTACGACCGGAAGTTGTACCGTCGCAAATCCGCGGAGGCAGCATGATAGGCGGTTTTTGCTTCGGCTATACGCCGCGTCTCCCCCTCGGACGTGGAATCCCGTTTGGTGAGAGCAGCCAAGTGTTGCTCCGCCGTGGTAAGAGCCTGCTCTAGCACGCGCCTAGCTCCTGTTATGTGCTTCAAGCACTCTCCCCTAGCCACCACCTTAAATGCATCCCATTCCACCAATGTGGATGATGCTGTGCCCGAGTTGCGGAGGAAATAGTCTTGGATACTACTCTCCTGTTCGTGCCGAAAGACCTGGTCCGATAGACAGTCCCGCGGCAAGCGCCAGGTGGGAACCGGCGGGTGTGGGGGCTGCCAGTGTAACTGGAGGATGTGAGCATCGTGATCGGATATGACCCTGCCCAAGTAGTCTGTGTGGGCAATCTTGGGTAATATAGTCGCCGAGCATAAAAATCGATCAAGACGGACGCGCAAATTGTGTGGGATGGAGTGGAAGGAGTACAATCGGATCGAAGGGTGACGCATGCGCCAAGCATCGGTGAGCGACCAGTGTGTAATCCAAGCCCGGAATCTGTCAGTCTGCCTATGTGCCGGGGAGTGTATTGGAGGGGGGTGTGAGCGGTCAAGTCTCAGGTCGAGTGTGCAGTTATAGTCTCCTCCCAGGATCCAGGGTATGGAAGCAAATGGGGCAAGGACCCCAGTGAGATGGTCCCAGAACTTATCTTGTTCTACATTAGGGGCATAAATGCTACCGAGAAGTACAAGCTGCCCATCCAAAAGACCCTCCAGTAGTGTATATCTACCTTCCTTATCTACCACCCTCCGAAGCTCCTGAAAGGGGGTTCCCGGTCGCACCCAGATCATCGCCCCCCGCGCATATGCAGAATAAGTCGTGGCACAAATGAGACCCCTCCATTTTGACTGTAGCTTCCCAACCTCTTTCTCAATGAGGTGTGTCTCTTGTAGCAAGACTATCGGGGCGTTGTGACGCTTTGCATAGGAGTACACCGCATATCGTTTGCGCGGAGTGTGAAGCCCCCTAACATTTAGGGTGAGGATGGTGACATCAGTGTGAGGCGTATGAGGTGTCATGTCTTTGTGTCTCTTCGCCATGCGCGGGGCTGCATCTCCTGAGGTGTGTAAAGCTTGGTCGAGCTATCTGACTAAGGGCGCCTGCCTCCCCCAACTCTGTGTAATCATGAGTAGCGGACGTCTGGATCCATGTCCTTCCATGTAGGGGGATAGGGAAGTGCTGAACTGGGGCAAGTAACTGAACAATCGGGGTCGGGAAACATTCCCAATGCTTAGGGCCCATCGTCGAAAACGATGCGTCCAAACCTGTTCACCCAATGAAGGGGGGTACAACTATATACGAAAGGGGCGGCGGTGCATGCATACTGGGCTAGAAACGAGTCGGGCCATTAGCAGAGAAAATGGGCGTTGGTCCTGCTTCAGCGAGTAGTGAGACTGATGTTTATGTCCGATAGTTGGAGAGACAGTGTACTTAGCTCTATGCCAGTCTCAGAAGTCCCGTCTCATTTCGCTCGGGAGCCAGATTGTTCGTCCAGAATAAGGTCCGCCGTCTGAGGAGTGACCATGGGAGGCGTCACCGAGTCTTCCCCCGACACCGTTCCATCACTTTCATTCTCCCCCTCCGAGGTAAAGATATGCGGTGGTCGGTCTATGTCGTCCGGCAGGGGAGACGCTTGCAAATCGATCACTGCTTGTAGGGCCTCCCTCCACTCTTTCACAATTTGCTCTAGATCGGGAGAGTCCTGGGTGCGTGCACGGGCTCTGCCACTCACTCCACTGCGTGGGCGCCGCTGCGATCTCCTTCCAGAGCGTGAGGGCTTAGGGTGTGGGTCTCTTGCGATCTCCGCTCTAGATTGTCGTGTGCAATGTAAGTCCGCCCAATCTTGTGCTTCCGAGGCGTTTGTGAAAAATACAGTGGAATCGGCGTGGACTACTCTGAGGCGAGCCGGGAACAGTAGGGAGTATTGAATATTGTTCTCGCGTAACCGGCGTTTTACACTCAGAAAGGAGGCCCGTTGTTGTTGAACAGCTCTCGCATAGTCTGGGAACACCATGACCCGTTGATTGTCGACCTGCAGGGCGCCCGCCACTCGTGCCGCACGCAGCACTGCATCCCTGTCCCGGAAATGGAGGAACTTTGCCAGCATCGGCCGTGGAGGCGCCCCAGGGGGTGGCCTGCGGGCCGGGACCCTGTGGGCTCTCTCCATAGAGAAGAATGCTGAGCGATCCTTTTCCGGAGTGAAGGATTTCACCCATGTCTCCAAGTACTGTAGGGGGTTCGTGCCTTCAATTCCTTCGGGTAGCCCCAGTACGCGAATGTTACAGCGTCGTGAGCGTCCTTCTAAATCATCCGCACGTTCCTCCATGAGTGTCAGGCGATGGAGCACCTCCTGGAGGGTTTGCTGGTGCTTATCAATCGTCGGCTGTATGTCCTCTAACTTCCTTTCTCCGTCTTTCACTCTATCCACCAGTTTCCGATGGTCGTCGCGGATAAGGCTGATGTCCGTCGCTAGCGTCCCGAGCCGCTCCTCCATCGAAACTCTGGAATGCTCAATAGCGGCTAGAACCTGGTCCAACTTGATGGAGACCGAGGAGTCGGGCTGTGTCCCCACCGCACCCGCCCATGTTCGGGTTTTGGGCATCTTCTCAGGGGCTGTCTCGGGAACCGTCGTCTGTTGGGTCCCCCGGGGTTTCCCCATTGCTGGTGTCCGGGTACGTCAGTGCCTTGAGCTTGTCCGCCGAGTTCGCGGGGTCCCTCTCCCCTCAGGTAGGCTAGGGGACACCTCGTTGTCAGTCCTGCCCTCACCAGCGATCCGCGTCCCCGCCTGGGGCGTCTGTACACCGCCGCTGGCCGCCTCAGGCCCCACGGACACTCCGCTGCTCTTCCCCTGCCCGCGGGTCACAGTAAGGCCACCGACCGTCGCCTCCAGGGGTTAGCGAGCAGAGCGCAGGTCAGGAACCATTCCACCACGTGGCTCCTCGCGAGGCGGGCCTCCCCAGGTCCCGCGGACACTCCGCCGCCCGGCGCTCTCCAGTAGGTTGCCAGGGGGCTGCCCTTCGTCAGCTCGTGGGCCGCTGAATGAATGTAGAAGCCTGGCGTCAGCCGAGCGGGGTCATGCGCCCCGATCCTACACCAAGACACGCTGGGCCTCCCCTTCAGTGCCGCTCTCAACGCAGGGGATGAGTTGTCCCGTGCCTGCACCGCTGCGCCTCCTCACCTGGTTGCAGGGCGCTGTGTTGACCTTGATGCCTGGTGTCCACCGAACTCGTGTCTCCCTGTAGGGTGAGGTGTCCCAGGCCTGATAAGGGGGGAGCGCAGGTCGTTCCTCGCCAGTGGTAACCGTCTTTTTCCCCCTCGCCTCGAGCTCCAGGCTCCGTTATTGCAGTGTCCCGCCGGGCGCCATCTTAGGGTCAGGCGCCCCGATCCAAGACACCCCAGGACTCCCCCTCCGTGTTGCTCTCACCACAGAAGTCCCAGCGGTTAAGCGCCTTGCAGGGGATGAATTGTCCCGGGCCTGTACTGCCTCGCCTCTGCACCTGTGGAGCCGGTCACGGCGCGAGGCGCGCGTCGTTGTTGTCATGGCCGCCCATCTTCTGCGCGCCGATACCAGGAGGCGGATGTGCACTCAATCACCAGCGCTGATCTCTCGTTGCTGCCGCTGCAAGCTCGAGGCACGGGGGAGCTGCACCTGTGATGTCCGTGTCGGAGCCGTCCCCCGGGTGCGTTATCGCGGACCTCCGGACTCGCTCGCCGCCATCTTGGGTCAGCGAGTCCCGGTCCGAAATCTCATCGCGCCTCCGGTGCTCTTCCTCTCCTCGATGCCCCGCGGTTACACAGCAGGAGACGCCAGGGCCGTTCCGGTGCCCAGGGTTGCGTTTCTCTGCAGGAGCAACGCCTGGAGATGGTCAGTTGTTCGGCCCGGTCTCGGAGCCCTAGCAAGCTGCAGCCGCCATGGTAGCCGGCTTGGCCACGCCCCCATACATGTCTTGCCTTTTGTGTGTCACAGCTTCCTGTTGGTGAGAGACACATCTTGCTAGCAGTACAACTGAGGGGAGAGTTCACCCAGAGGTTTATGGTACGGAAGTGACTTAGCGAGAATTACATGAGAGTAGACAGGGAGCAAGTTAATGTTAACCCTTTGCTTTTCTCATTTCAGGTATCCCTTCCCCCGCTGTTCCTACCCTACCCTATCCCTCACTTGATTACCTCTATGCTCTGTAAATCATTTGTGTAGTCAGAGTGGTGGGAAATCAGGAGTTGGACCCCTCTGAGCATCACCCTGATCCTGAGGAGCTTGGACCATCGTGACAGAATCACGTACCCACGAAACCGTCTCCTCCCGGTCCGGGTTATGCTCAGAGATGGCTACGTTAGAGGACGTGTTACTAGCCTTGGGTCTAGTCCAACAGGAAGTAGCCGCTTCTCGAGCAGAGAACGCGGCACTTAAGGAGAGACTAGATAGGCAGACTAGAAACCCCTTTGATGTGTCTACGGGCAGTCCGCAGATCCAGGTGACGGTTCCACCACCGATACCCTTGGCTAGTCCGGAACGGTATGCGGGTGACCCACATAAAATACAGACCTTTCTCACACAGATCACGTTGCATTTCTCTTGTAGGCCTGCCTCTTTTACCACCAACATTTCTAGGGTGGCCTTTGCCATATCGTATCTCACCGGGGACGCCACCAACTGGGCGGTTCCGTTGGTCCGAAACGATGATCCTCTCCTTTCTGATTGGGCAGCGTTCCGGAGGGAATTCGAGAGGGTGTTTGATAGGAGAGCCACTACCCTTAGTGCGGACAGGGAATTGTTGGAGTTACGGCAAGGTAGAAAGGATTTGATCACCTATATGACTACCTTTACTAGGTTAGTGGGAGAAACCGCCTGGCCAGAGGAAAAACGGATGGCGCTATACTACCAAGGGTTAAGGGATGAGATCAAGGACGTGTTGGGCCAAATAGACCCCCAACCGACCAATTGCACCGACTTAATAAACCTCGCGCTGCGACTGGATCACCGAATGTCCGAAAGGGGAGGGGACCGTAAAGGAAGAGAGAGAGGGCCGGGGGGAATAGAGAGAATAAATCGTTCCCCACAACCCTCGACTGAGGCGGTTCCCGAGCCCATCGACGTCGGAGCGATTAGGGCCCCACTATCCAAAGCCGAACGAGAAACACGGCGGGTGCAAGGGCTCTGCATGTACTGTGGGAAGAAGGGGCACTATGTTCGGGATTGTACCGTGAAGCCCAAGAAAAGGAATGTTTCTTACTCCGGGAAACAAGTAGCCACTGTGATAGCGGAGCCCGAAGAGCGTAGAACGGGTGAGTCAAACGGAGAGGAGGTAGCAGAGCACCAGTGGAGAATACCGTCGTTGGAAGCCGCAGGGGTACCGGGGGCGACGGCTCACATAGTGTTGTCAATGCTTCTTAGGGCCGGGCTGCAGCAGCATCAGGTCAGGACAATGATTGACACCGGAGCGACAGGAAACTTTATAGATTATGGGCTGGTACAACGACTGGGAATAGGTAGAGTGCCCAACAACAAGCCAGAGACGGTGTTAGCAGTAGACGGCACCCCGTTGAAATCCGGTCCCATCACCGAGCACACTGAGGTAGTAGAGTTGGTTCTCGAGGGCAAACCACAGGAGCATGTAGAGAACCTCGCGCTGAATATCATCGAGGCGCCGCAATACGAAATAATATTGGGCATGCCTTGGTTATGGCAGCATAATCCCACTATGGACTGGAGACGCAAAACCATTGAGTTCAATTCTCCCGAATGTGTACACACCTGTATGAAAAATCAGACCTCCCAGGCCTTGTCTCTGACTCAGGGTTATCAGGTAGCTACTGCTGCCGAAAAGGACGTCAGCTTACCGCTTGAGTTTCAACAATATCGGGACGTGTTCTGTGAAGCCAAGGCAGAGAACCTACCTCCCCACCGCGACTATGATTGTCGTATTGATCTAGTAGACGGCGCCGTCATTCCATCATGCAGGGTTTATGCCTTATCAGAACCGGAAACTCAACATTTGCGGGCGTATCTGGATCATTTCTGTTCCATTTGGTTTATCCGTCCCTCTCGTTCACCAGCAGCGTCCCCCCTTTTTTTTACGGCGAAAGCCAATGGTGAATTAAGGACGTGTATAGATTACCTGCAATTGAACAAGAATACCGTGAGAAACCGTTACCCTCTTCCACTCATTCCGGTGTTGTTAGATCAGGTGAGGGAAGCCAGAATATATACTCGACTGGACTTAAGGGGGGCATATCACCTAGTGAGGATCCGGGATGGGGATGAGTGGAAGACGGCTTTTAAAACTCGTTTTGGTTTGTTTGAATACTTGGTTATGCCGTTCGGGTTGTGTAACGCCCCGGCGGCTTTCCAGTATTTCCTTAATGATGTTTTAAAAGAATTTGTGGACCGGTTTGTAATCATCTATATCGACGACATCCTTGTCTATTCAATCACAGCGGAACAACATACGAGACACGTCACTCTCATCCTAAAGGCGCTGCAGGACAATGGATTATATTGTAAGCTCAGCAAGTGCGAGTTCAGCGTTACTGAGGTAGAATTCCTGGGAGTCATTCTGAATCCCCAGGGGTTTAGGATGGCTGAGAGGAAAGTGGAAGCAGTACAGAATTGGCCCATTCCGAAGAGTGTGAGAGAGATGCAATGTTTTTTGGGTTTTTCTAACTATTATAGGAGGTTTATCCTCCATTTCTCACAGTTGGCCTCTCCAATAACCAGACTGTTGCGAAAAGCAACCCCCTTTCTCTGGACCTCTGATGCCATGGCGGCTTTCGTTCAGTTGAAAAGGGCCTTTTGTACCGCACCCATCTTACGACACCCTCAACTCGATATCCCCTTCATAGTTCACGGTATCATCCCGTCCGCGCAGCGGGCGGGCGCAGCGGGCGCGCCGGCGGCGCGCCGAAGGCGCGCCAAAGGCAAGCCCGTCTGCGCCCGTCCGCGGCCGTCCGGGGCCTGGGGCCACAGATCTTGGTTCATCCACACCAACCATTATCAGGTATGACAGACATGCTTTGCTTGATCTCCAACCTGACATGCCTGCAGCTTGTAGGCACGCCATGACTGCCCAGTCGTTAGGTAAATGTACAGGATGTAGCTTTGAACCCATGATCCACATTCCGACTACGAGTGTGGGCCACTCCCTGAAAGCAGCTCTACTCAATTGCAGATCTCTCCGCAAACACGCCCTCGAAATATTTCATCTACTCGAGGAGCAAAATCTTAACATTCTATTCTTGACGGAGACCTGGTTAGATGAATATTCAGACCCCGATATTATTCATGCCATGCCCCATGGCTACTCCCTCTCTAGATTGGACAGGAAAGACGGAAGGGGGGGAGGCATAGCCATAGCCACGAAAGCCCCTCTAGTCTGCTCCTTAGCTCCTATACAGATTGACCACAGCGAAGCTGGATCCTTCACAATTAATACCGGCCCCAACCACTCCGTATCGGGCATCCTGATTTATCGCCCACCTGGCAGAATGTATGACTTCACATCCACTTTAATGGAAGCCATTACTCACTTAGCACTTAGAAAGTCTAGACTTCTGGTGCTAGGTGACCTCAATGCTCATTTCGAAGATCCCCTAGACAATGCTGCCGTTGAGATTCAAACGCAGCTTCTCTCAGTTCAACTTGAAATGAAAAACAAGGAACCGTCTCATCAATTAGGTCACCTACTGGATCCTATCTTTGGGAACTGGCAGGGAGTTCACACCTTACAGTCTATACCCATACCCTGGTCGGATCACCACATTATTCCGATCACGATTCAACTGGACAGAACTGAGCATTTTCTACATCAATCTCTGCGGTATAAACGCAGAAAATGGAGGAGCTTCTCTATAGAATCATTTATTAAAATCACTCAGGAGGAGGGCCCTCCCAAAGGGGAAGACTGTGAAGCAGCTAATAATAATCTAAATAATATCGTAACCAAGGCCCTCGATATCACTGCCCCCAGTCGTATCATGACTAACGCCAGGAGACTAAAAAAAGCTGCTCCCTGGTTTAGCCAAGAACTGCAGACCATGAAAACCACCTGCAAAAAACTAGAGAGAGCTTGGCGTCAGAACTTCTGCGCAGAAATTAAAATAAAGTATAAAAACTCTCAAAGAGTGTACTACAAATCTGTACGTTTGGCCAAGGCAGAGCACTATCATTCCCGTATCATGGAAGCAGGGAATTCCTCGAAGGAATTATTTCAGATTTACAAAGAAATATCTGTAGTAAACACTAACTCCTCCATTCAAAATGATTCTGTGGAGTCATGTAATGAAGTTGCACAGTACTTCTCAGGTAAAATCAATAAAATATATACTAGCTTTGCCAATCATGTAGAGTCGGCCTTCGACTTCATAGAGAATGACAGTCTTATTAAGACTCTAAAGTGCCTCAAATCTTTTGAAGTTCCCTCATACGAAGCCCTGTCTAAACTATGTAACAAAATCAAATCGGGCTCTCCCCGAGACCCGGCGCCTCCGAAAATTTTAGCTGAAGCCTTCCCTGCTCTAGAACCTCATTATAGACATCTACTTCAGATCTCATTCTCCACAGCTTGCCTGCCGGCGGACTGGAAACAGGCAGTTGTACTACCTATCAAGAAAAAGCCGAATGTCAGCCTAGACATTATGGACAACCTTCGGCCAATTTCCCTGCTACCTTACTTAGCCAAGCTAGCTGAGAAAATTGCCAACATCCAACTCATGGAACATCTGGAAGAACATGATGTTTTCCATTACTCCCAGTCGGGTTTCAGATCCAACTTCTCCACGGAAACGGCTCTCTTAAGGGCCACTGAAACCCTACGCAAGGGAGCAGACGAGGGCAAGACCATGGCCCTCATCATGCTCGACCTTAGTGCCGCGTTTGACACTGTAGCACACTCCATCTTGCTACAGTGTCTAAACAAAGCTGGAGTAACCAACAGGGCATTGGGATGGCTGAAAGCCTTCTTGATCAATAGAAGCTTCCAAGTCCAAAGAGGGACTTTCCTCTCAGACAGCGTGCGGCTTGAACAGGGGGTGCCTCAGGGATCGGCCCTGAGTCCCACCCTGTTTAATCTGTACATGGCCCCCCTGGCTGAAGTGGTGCAATCGTTCGGCGTGGAGCTTGTCTCTTACGCCGACGATACGCAACTTCTAATATCTTTGACGCAAGCCCCTTCCACGGAAGCCGCTAACTTTAACAACTGTATGAGCAAGTTGGCATCTTGGATGACAGAGCACTGTCTAAAATTGAACGGAACCAAAACAGAGGTCATCATCATTGGAGGTGATGAGACCAATTGGACTAAAGAATGGTGGCCTACCTGTTTGGGTCCCTTGGCCCCTCCCAGCCGGGAGGCGAAGAACTTAGGAGTGTGGATTGACAATAAGCTATCTTTTGATAGCCACATAAAGAGAACTGTAGGCAAGTGCTTCGGAGTGATGAAGACTCTTAACCGCACCCTCGACTTGCTGCCTATCAACTCCAGACGGACCATGACGCAGGCACTAATTACCTCCCGGATTGATTACGGGAATGTTTTACTCTTAGGCACATCAGAGAAAAATATAAAGAAATTACAGGTCATACAAAATTCGGCAGCACGCCTAGTATTAAGACTGCCCCGCAGAGCCCCTTCTCGACCCTCATTGGCAACTCTCCATTGGCTGCCTATCAAGCAGAGGATAATTTTTAAAGCTCTGCTATGGTGTCACAAGATTCTCCATAACAAGGCACCTGCCTACATGTCGGATCTGGCCTCGCCATATGAACCTAACAGAACCCTTAGATCCAAAGGTACAGGGCTGCTCAGTAGTGCCCGTCCTAAAAAGGCCAGAATGGGAGGTAGATCTTTCCGCACAGTGGCAGCGAAGTCCTGGAACCTCCTGCCCATGGACATCAGGTTAGAGGTGAATGAGACCTCTTTTAGGAAGAAACTGAAAACTTTCCTCTTTGATTCGTGATAGGCTCTCTTTTTCTACTCATATCACTCTCTCCTCAGCGCGGGGACACGCCGGGAGGCGTCACCAGGCGCTTTATAAGCTCCTTTAAACTAAATAGTTGAAGCAGATGCTTCGAACGTGGCCATCGGGGCGGTGCTATCGCAGAGAGATAAACACACAGGACAACTACACCCGGTGGCCTCCCTTTCCAAAAAACTGAACACAGCAGAAGTTAATTACCCCGTGGCAGAGAAAGAACTCCTGGCCATCAAGAAAGCCTTCCAGGAGTGGAGGCATTACCTTTGGGGAGCGCAACATTCCATAACCGTATACTCGGACCACCGAAACCTCCAGTACATGAGAACAGCAAGACAGCTGTCGCAACGACAAATGCGGTGGATGATGTTTTTTGCGGGATATGAGTTTGTGATCACCTTTAGACCAGGAGCGGACAACAGAAAAGCAGATTCACTGTCCAGGCTAGGGGAATCGGAGGAACCCACAAAAGAAGAACCGAAAGCTATCATACCCCCCGAGCGAGTCTTATGTACCATATCCGCACCACAATTTATGGAACAAGTCACCAATAACCGATCGCTAGTCCAGTGGCAGAAGTGGGCCGCGCAAGATGTACGTCGAACCCTCAAACATGGAATTCCCCTGTATGAGAACAAACTATATGTACCTACCCACGCCCTCCGCTTGAAGGCGTTCAACTGGTGTCACAATGCAGTCCTGGCAGGCCACCCGGGACACAAGAAAACCATTCACTTGATGCAACGCCAGTTCTGGTGGGAAAACATGGTCAAAGACGTAAAGAAGGGGGTAGAACAATGCGAAACCTGTGCTAGAGCCAAAAGTGAACAAAACAAAAGCAAAGGGCTGCCAATGCCGCTACCCACTCCATCGCAACCTTGGCAAACGATCAGCGTTGACTTTATATTGGGTCTACCACTGGATGAGGGATGTAACGCTATCTTGGTAGTCATAGACGGCCTGACTAAGATGGGCCACTTCATCCCTTGTAAGAATCTGCCTACTGCTAATCAAACTGCACAACTGTTACTGACTCATGTAGTTCAGTTACATGGAATCCCCAGGGTCATCATATGCGACAGGGGCCCCCAATTCATGGCCCGGTTCTGGCACATGTGGTGCACGGCTCTGCGAGCGGAGGACGCTCTGTCAACCAGCTTCCACCCGCAGACCGACGGGCAAACCGAGAGGTTGAACCAGACCGTCAAGAAATACCTCAGATGCTATGCCAATGAAGCAGCAAAGTCGTGGGTGTCACTGTTGTGGTTGGCCGAACTGTCGTACAATAATGCGTGGCATAGCTCCATAGGAGAAACTCCTTTTCGGGCGAATACTGGTTTCCACGCAAACACTCTGCCCGTGGCCATCCCTAGCGACGTGCAGAACCATCCCACAGTAGCGGCACAAATGAAAGCCCTCTTAAAGATTCACCGGCGCATCCAAGTCCATCTGCAGAAGGCCAAGGCATCCTATAAGAAATGGGCGGACCGACATCGACAGGAGGGACCAACCTACCAAGAGGGCGATAGGGTTTGGCTTTCCACAAAGAACTTACGGTTCCGTTACCGCAGCATATTTCACCCGCGGTATATAGGTCCCTATACCGTCCTGCGCAGAATCAATCCCGTGGCCTATAAACTGAAATTACCAGCGTCCTTGAGGGTGCATCCAGTATTCCACTGCATCTTGCTGAAACTGGCAAGAAGCGCGCAGCGCAGAGCACCGCCACCGGTATTGGTGGATGGCCAGAAGGAGTATGAGGTGCGGCGCATCGTGGATTCCAAGTACCGCCACGGATGCCTGTGGTACTTGGTGTCATGGAAAGGTTACAACTCGGAGGACGATTCTTGGGAGCCGTGCTCAGGGGTCCATGCCCCCCGTGCGGTGAGGTTGTTCTATTCCCGAAATCCGAATAAACCAGGTGCTAGGAGGCGCTTGGGAGGGGGGCGTACTGACAGGCATTGACGAGCCGTGCCTACCTAAGCAAGCGCAAAAACTGCTGTTCCCCGTCACGCCTACCTACGGAACTACATTTTCCAGCGGACCTCCCCCCCTCAGGAGGGGAGGAGCCACGGCCATATAATCGCGTACGGCGCAGGGCGAGTCGTACGTGATACTGATCAGTTCCTTGCAACGGCGTTTCCCGTTTGGATTGTGGCGTCTGCGGTGAAGTCGCGAAGAGCGACGAAGATGTCAACTCCGGGCTCGTTACTGAGCCACTTCAACCGCCCCGCTCGGCTGAGCGCAGCGGACCCCCCCTAGTGTTGCCTACCTTTGCGCGGAGGAATCCGTTACAGCCCACGGAGGTATCCCGCCTGGACGAGGCTAATCGCCAGGGGGGCCCTGTTCCTAATGAGGAGCAACAACCGGAGGGGCTCGTCTACCTTAGGGAAGACTAGAAGGACCCGGTAAGCCTCTTGGCGTCCAGCGAGACGTTCAAGAGAATCAAACAAAACGTTTCCATTTTACCTGAGAGTAAAGTCTCTGGATATCCGGGAAGGAGATACAGAGACCAGACACTTCTCTCTTTTGATTTATGGGCAAACTATGGGGGAAGCCCGCCGATTGATTAAAGAGGCCGTTTTTTCTTGTTAAGACAGTTAAAGGTCCAGAGCCTTTGGGAAAGTGGACCAAGGATTTGGTTTGGTACTCCAGTACTGTTTAGCCTTTTTAGCAACCTGCTCAAAACTGTACATATTATTTCCCACCGGAGTGGGGGGCCTCGTTTTCCTTTTCATGATTTCTGGAGTGGGTCAAGAGTTTCTATGAGTTCTTTGGATAAGGAATGTGGTACGTGTGTGGAGGGTTGAGGGCCGATAATAAGTAGGAACTTTGAAAGAGAAAAGTTGCTTATACATGTCTTGCCTTTTGTGTGTCACAGCTTCCCGTTGGTGAGAGACGCATCTTGCTAGCAGCACAACTGAGGGGAGAGTTCACCCAGAGGTTTATGGTACGGAAGTGACTTAGCGAGAATTACATGAGAGTAGACAGGGAGCAAGTTAATGTTAACCCTTTGCTTTTCTCATTTCAGGTATCCCTTCCCCCGCTGTTCCTACCCTACCCTATCCCACGCTTGATTACCTCTATGCTCTGTAAATCATTTGTGTAGTCAGAGTGTGGGGAAATCAGGAGGTGAACCCCTCTGAGCATCACCCTGATCCTGAGGAGCTTGGACCATCGTGACACTGGGCACCATTCTCCTGTCCACAGGCTTACACCTGCCTCCCCCCCTGCTGTTGGACCTGCTGGTCTCATCCATGAACGACCCCTTCAGACAGGGACTGCACCTGGCTTTGGTGGCCAGTGGGAGCAGGACTTCTTCCAACAGCAGTCAGATGTGAGGCAGGACATTCGTGCCATAGGGGCTACCCTTATTGGAGGTAAACTATTATTGACTAGCCCTTTTCCACATGCCAGAATGCTTTTCCTTCTGGGGATTGTGTTTTCTCAACATTTTTTAAGAGAACTCTTCACTTTCGCTGATTCTTCTGTTGTTCAAGAGTAGCAACCATTTTGTGTATCGTACTACTTGTTTGTTCACAAATTTTATGTGCTGCACTCCACTTATTGATGTCTACTCCTCTTGCAGTCTACTTCTTCTGAATTATATAATCCAATGAGGGTTTATTTTTGCATAATCTACCTTTCAGAGAATTCAAGCCTAGTGTGAATTTATCCTTTGCAGTTACCTGGATTTTGGTGCACGCCTGCCATTTTACATATTATGCTGCACTTCATTATATAATCTTCACAACGTCTCTCTGAGGAAGCCTTCTGTCATCAATGGTGTAAGAACTTCGATTATTGGTTGAGGAGAGTTGAAACCCTACTCAAGCAATAACCATAATCCTTGTCAAGGTAAACCACAAAAGCCACTAAATTAACCTGTGCTTAAAACCTCTGGTAGCTTGGCACAACTTATAGGCACTGTGAAAACTATTTATGCAGCATACAAACACCAATAAAATGAAAACACAGCACAAGAAAAATCCCAAACCAATATTGAAAAATAGAGAACATTTTAATAAATCTAATCAGTAGAACAAGAGTAATGAATTGTGAAAGCTTTTTTAGTGAAAAATTGCACCTAAATGATGAAAGTGCCAACCGTGGGTATCTGGCCGCATGAGACTAGGGTAAAGTCAAATGTTAATGATAGATGGAAATGCGATGGCGTGTGAATCGAATAAATGAGGTGGATTAGGCACAGTCTCTGCTTACCTATGTACTTAGAAAACATTTTTGAGAAAAGTTCCAGAGAAGGTAAAGTACAGCGGGCAAGGCAGACAGCAGTGTCCAATAAGGAGATGTCATTGTCGTAGAGTCTCTGGATGGAGTCTCAGTGAATATTGGTACCTTCATACTTTGTCACTTTATTGATAGTCGAAAATCTACAGTGGAAAGAAGCTGCCGGCTGTAGGCGTTGAGGGCTCCACGGGGTCTGATACGTTTGCCAAGAGGATCTGCTGGACAGGGGTTGCTGTTGGAGAAGAATGTAGCGGGAGATATCACGGAGTCAGGCCAACTGGCGATGACCCTTGGGCATATCGGAGAGCAGATAGGCCTCAGCCTTCTGTCAGTTCTCAGACCACTTTTTAATTAAAATGTTTCTACGTCCCAACGTTTAGGGTTAGGGAGGAGCAGTACCTTTAGCACCACAGGGCCTGTGGGCTCCACTTGGGAGGGTAGGAAGGACTCTAGCAGATGCCAGTTGCTGAGTTCAAGGTCCCTGGAGCTTGTTATAACCCTATAGCTCACACAGGAGTCTAGCCAACTGGAGTCACTTTGGTAGTCTCGTTGTTCAAGCAGCAAGGCAGGCCTCAAGCAACAAGGCAGTCCCCTAGAGGGGCAGGCAGCAAGGCATTCCTCTGATATCAGCAGGGAAGCCCTCTGACGTACAAGACAGACATTGAGCAGCAAGGCAGTCCTCTGTGGGTCTAAGTCAGTTCTTCTGAAGTCTTCCACAGGCCCAGGAGTATACCGAAAAGTTGTTCTGAGGGCCAATATTTAAACCAGGTACCAACCTTTGAAGTGAGGAAAAGTTGTAGCCTACCCCCACATCTGTTTACCAAATGTTCTTACTTTCCCCTGCTAAGGCATTCAGAAGTATGGGGTAACAAAAGACTAGTGTCTGATTCCCTTGTATGTGTGCTGGAGGCATCCTTTTGAAATGTAAGTGGGGCAGGGAACAGCTCCACCACCAACCCTTCCGGCAGGATAGTCCCTGTTAGTCTCACTGTCTAGAAGGAATACACAAATTCTAACAGATAAGATATTCATGTGACCCAGGATCCGGGCTGCAGCAACCAAATGGTTAGGGCAAGAAAATACCAACTTTCTAAAAGTGCCATTTTCAGAATTGTGACTTAAAATCCAACTTTACAATGAACGAGGATTTTAAATTACAATTCATTTGAGTTCAAACATGATATTCCTATCTGCTCCACATCATTTGTTAGCACTTATTAAATATAATAAGGTAACCCAATGTTATTTAATGGGAGAGATAGGCCTTACTGTAATGAAAAACGAATTTAGGAGTTTTTCACTAGCAGGACATGTAAAACCTATAAACACATGTTGTACTTCTTAAATACGATGCACTCCACCCTGTAGGCTTTTTAGGGCCTACCTTAGGGGTAACTTATAAGTGATAAAAAGAACATGCATGCATTGCAAAATGATTATTTCACTAGTTTGAATTGGCAGTTTTAAACTGCACTACATGTTGCAATGACAGTTCTAGATGTGTTTAAAGTGGTACTTGAGTAGGTGGCATAATGAGTGCTGGCGGCCCACTAGTAACATTTAATTTACAGGCCATGGGTACATGTAGTACCATATACTAGGGAGTTACTAGTACATTGAATGTGCCAATCAGGTTTAAGCCAATTGTACCATGTTTTAGAGAGAAAGTGCAAGCACGTTAGCACTGGTTAGCAGTGGTGAAGTGCACCGAGTCCTAATGCCAACAATAGCGAAAATCACCCAACAGGGGAGGGGTGAAGGAAAAACGCTTGGGGGTGACCACATCAAGGATATCAGGTTTAGCAAATGGAAATCTCTGTGGCAATTATTTCCTCAAGATTATACCCTTCATGGGCCATTGAAGATACATCTCTCTTTGTTTTTCCAGATGCGGTTTTCTGTTGGATGGCCTTAAGGTTCTTCCCACATAGTTTTGTATGATATGCCTCATCTCTCCACTTCTGTCTGCACTTTCACATGACTCCTAACATTGACTCCTTGACATACGTTTTACGAGTTTATCATTATATCCAACTGTTTTTTCAGATTTTTCATAGATTATGGGCAAAACCAAATCTTTGCGGGTCTGTCACAGAAAACGTGCTGATATTATAATGGCCACTAACGCACTTAAAGGGGCTAAAACTATTACCTCAGTAGCAAAACCAAGAGTTTGAAGTATTGGTACTCCATCTGCTTTTGCCTCATGTAGCAACCTGATTTTGGATACTATTGTAGATGAGGTGAGAGCACTTCAACCTTTAATGAGTTCTAGAAGTGAAAAGTTACAACAGATTGAGGAGAGATGGATTATCATTGAGAACAGTACTGTACGAAGTTATTGATTCTATCCAGTAGAATCTCATCGAGAAGGCACCTTGGCCTAATTGAGTCCCTATAGACTTGATAAAGTGCAATATTGATTTGTGGGTGCCGCTTTTGACTAATGTTTTAACAACCGTGCACATTCCCTGATACTGGGCTTATGGTCCACTTGATCATTGTGCCAATATAAAAAGGAAAGGTAATAGAATCTGGGATCAGACCTATCACTCCATTTCACTTATAGATACATCTGTGAAAATATTAGAGAGAGTAATTTGCAATAGGATCAAGGATTGGGCATCAGAAAATACTATTTTATAGAGCTGCCAATATGGTTTTAGAAATCGGGTGGGAATAATCAAGCAATGTCTGAATCTAAACCTACTCATTGGAAAACACACAATAGCTAAACAATCCCCCAATATATCTTACCTTCATGGGTCTGACATTGGCATTTGATTGTGTAAATTGCTCAAAGCAGTGAAGACTCCTATCCGTGGGAATGGATGAGGCGCTCATAAAGTTTTTTGCAACCTTAGATGAGAGTATGAAAGCCAGAATAAGATTTGGGGCAAATTGTGAACACTCTATGAGCTCAAAAGTTCTTGACCAGTTAGGTAGGGCTGCTTACTGGCACCATTACCTTTGATAGTTCAAATTAATAATCTTAGCCCCTATCTAACTGCTATTACCTACGATGTTCCCAAGGCTAATGATGAACTACTCCCCACTTTGCTATATGCTGATGACACAATGCTGATGGCCCGCAACCCAAAAGCCTTGCAACTGCTAGTGACTTCTTTCACCCAAGTTATGACCGATATTGATCTTCTCCCAAACTTTTCAAATCATACATTATGGTCTGTGGACCCAAACAAATTTGAGTTTCTACTCTTGAAATTGGTACTAATCGCTAAGATAGAACTGGTGCCCTCACCTATATTGGGGTCATTTTTGATTTGTCAATCTCTTGGGTGCCTAATATTAAACACCGTAGGTTGAACTTATCTAGAGTATTTGGCTCCCTCTTTAGCATGTCACAGCTCCCTGGGGAGGGCACTTTAACTGCTCTTTCAAATTTATTCTGCACAGTGCTTCCCTGTGGCAATGTATAGAGCCGAGATATTGGGTATTGCTAATTGCGCACCTAATTAGATAGAGGAAAATCAATTTTGTAGAAAGGTTTTGTAAGTCCCTCTAACCACCTCTCATTTTATTTGCCATAGGGAGGTGGACATGAGTTACATGGTAGATCGAATCAGAGCTAGCTCTTTACAATTGTGGTTAACTATTAAGCCTGGGCGGTAAACTCAGCTCTGCTCGCAGAGTTTGTGGAGTTTTTCCCACTCCGCGTGGAACGTGGAGTTCAGAAAAACTCCGCAGAGTGGTGCGGAGCAGAGTTTTTCCTCTCTTGTGGCTTGCCAACATTTAGCGAGCGAGGAAAATCAAAAGCTAGGCCACCTCCTGCTGAGATTTCTCTTTTTTTTTTCTTTATTGAGCAGAGTTTCATTTTTTTTTTTTTTCATGTTAGCACATTACGTCAACAATAAAAAAGGAAAAGATAAGATGCAGCCCTGAATACAGACCCACAGAAATCATTAATCAGCATGTCCCATTCCACAGCTTATTCAGCAAAATTCAAAAAGATTTTGAAACTTTGACTTAAAATCGTGAACCAAACAGAATTGCTTTTATCGTGCCACAATTTAACATTCAACAAGATATTTCCAAATCCGAGAACACTTTTTAGTTGCCCCCACTCGTTTAGCATAAGCTTCTTCCAATTTTTTAGTACGTATCATTTTGTTAAGCCATTTGTCAAACACAGGTACTTCCAGTGATCTCCAATTTTGTAAAATTAAAGAGCGAGCGACCAACATTGAAATAGCAAGAAAAAGCCCCTCAACTTTCGACAATATGGCCTCCCTGCTAGTAATACCAAACAGGACTGCTTCTGCTATTGGAACATACGGTTTTTGAATCGCCTGACTAAAAAACCTCAAAATTTTCTCCCAAAACACTCCCAGTTTAGGACAGGAAAAAATATATGCCTCCATCCCCTCTTCTGATGGGGTGCAACAACGAAAACACCTATTTTCCACCTTTGGATAGATTTTATTTACTAGGCCATCCAGTGAGAAAGAAAAGCCATCCTTTTATAGTTAGCGGCTCTAAGGGTCTTATTTCCTATACTAGATATTATTTGCCATTCTTGATAAGTGAAAACACATTGGGTTTCAGAGGCGACTTTCTCCAAAAACTTTAAGACCAAAGGAGATTCATCTTGGGTTCGCATTAAGCGATACCAATTGCCGACCCCACTCATATTAGAGGTATACAAGGCGATAGGTGCCTTAAAGGGGGAACTATTAAGTATAAGATTATATTTATGAAAGAAATTAACTATTTGAATGAATTCAAAGAATAAAGGCTTGTTACGGCCGTAACATCTGGCCTGAACTTCTTCCCAGGTAATCATCCTCCCCTGAATGATAAACTGATTAACTACCCCAAAGCCAGAGTCATGCCAGGTTTTCAACTGGGCAGAATGAATATAGAGGCCCAGCTCTCTACACTCATTTAATTTTAAAGAGTAAAAACCGGAGAATCCACTCTGTTTAAAAATGGAACGAAGTCTAATAGAACAATCCAAAAGCGTTTTGTACCTAGTTTTTTTTGGAAGTTTAGAAGTTTTTAGGAATGTGGGGATTTGAGTTCCAGCTTCTTGGATCATCTTGTTTCTAAAAAAATTGTCTATCCGTTTAGTTCTAGATAGTAGACAAGCTGTAAAATCAAGAAATGCCGATTCATAATATAAACGAATATTCTGAAGTGCTAAGCCACCCAATTGAGTATCTAATTGTAAAACCGAAAGTTTGACTCTGGCGAACGTTTTGTTCCAAATAAATGATCTGATCATAGAGTCGATCCCTTTAAAATACCTAACATTAATCTTAATTGAGATGTTAGAAAAAGGAATATCAATAAGGGTAGTATAGACATCTTAATAAGCGCCACTCGACCTATCAAAGTTAATGAAAGGCTGGCCCATTTTTCGAGTAATTTCTGAATCTTTATACTGGTGGCCTCATTATTCAATTTGACCAGCTGGCTATATTGTCCTATAACAAAGATCCCCAAGTAACGTATGGGATCAGTTTTTAAAACCTGTTGTTTTAGATTCTCTGGCAGAAACTCGGCCCCAGTATTTAAAATTATAATCTCGGTTTTGCTTGGATTAATTTTTTTTTTATTTTTTACATTTTTTTTATCCTCATTTGCCTCTTAAAACAAGAAAAGGCACCATTCCACTTGCACCAGTAAAATGGAGAATATCTTGCCCTTTTGTACAATTATGCTGGAAGGAGGGGAGGGAGGAGACGCCTGCTTCAGAGTTGTTCCCACCCTGGTTTGAGAAGAAGAGCCATCCTCCAGCCACAACTCCTTTGTTATCACTCCTCTGCCACCCCCATATGCCAAAGCACCGATTGGGCAGCCAGGAAGAAGGAGAGAAAACACCCGAGCCAGCCGTACCGGCAGATAGGCATAATCATTGGATAACAGCATTTGTTTGTTGTTCACACCACTCAAAAACAGGGGTCCAGAATTTATGCTTTTTAAACGCCTTCATATCTAGACTGGCCACATATTTAATTGAAGATAGCCAATCAAAAAACCTGGGAGGGGACGCAGAAACCCAGTTCTTACATATTTCTCTGCGTGCTAGTAGCATGGAATAAAAAAACAGCCTTGCCTTATCCCCTTTGGCTCCATCGAGAGCAGCTTCACTGCCAAATATAATCGACAGAACGCTTACCTTGATGTCAGAGCCGATCATAGTAGAGAGAGCCTTACTCACGTCAGCCCAGAATCTTCGAATCTCGGGACAGTCCACAAACATATGCACGTCGTCTCCTTTCAGACTTCCACACTTTGGGCAGGCAACATCACCTCCCATCCCAAGTTTTGACAGCCTCTGTGGCGACCAGTAAGCTCTGTGGATGGAGAAAATATGATTTCTCCTTAGGTGTGCGGGTTTTACAATTTTAAAAAGCATAGACATAGATACTTGCCACTTTTTCTCCAACGAGGATTCCTGCAAGCATCCTCCCCAAAGATCCGTGGGTAATGTAAAAACACCGTCCTCCATCTCAACTAAGCAGCTAATAAATCATTGCCACTTCTTTTTTAGTAATTGTCTCGTCCAAAAGTCTGTCCTCCAGTTCATTCCTATTTCCTATCCCCGTGCTTGCATCTTGGAACCAGCTCTGTATTTGTATATATTTAAATCTGGATACTTGTTGATTCGACAAAAAGTTGCACACTTCCCAGCTTATTAGTTGCGATTCCAATATAATATGGTTCCAGCTTGTTAAGCCTGCCTCTCTCAAAGGCCTCGCCAGAGCATCTTTTGTCCATCCCGGTGAGCCTGGTGAGTCCCAGATAGGAGCCCTAGAGCTATAGTATGGGATCTTAAGAGCTCTTCTGACCCTATACCAGGTCTCAGCCAGGCCTCTAAGGATCACCAACCTAACCTTCTTGAAGTATTTAGGGTCTGCATACTTGAACATAAACCCTTGGCTGCCTCCTAGCTCTTGTCTTGACATAACTCCCAGCAATCTCCCTATTTCTGAATGTGTGGGTGTATTTAATAGCATTCTCCCATTTTTAATAAGAAAGCCCAGGAATAAAAAAGCAGGTCCGGCAATGTTAGGCCCCCTTTCTCTACCCTCCTTCTTAGCTTCTTCCAGGCTATTCTTGGGCCTTTACTTGCCCATATGAAACTGCTAATTTGACCTTGCAGTTTTTTAAGCATCTCATTATCGAAGGGGAGAGGAATAGTGTCAAACAAGAAGCTTAGCTTGGGAACTATCATCATTTTTATTAGATTAATTCGGCCTAGTAGTGTAAGCTGGAGATGTTCCCATATTTTTAAAAGCCCAGTAATCTCTTTTTGTGCCTTTTCCAGATTCGTTTTCGTTAGATTTGAAATATCGTGTGGGATTATAACTCCAAGATATCTCATTACTTCTTTTATAGCAACTTCTCCTGATTCTAAATTCCAAGACATGATTTCAGTCTTGCTATTATTTATATCGTACCCCAACACTTTCCCAAAATCTGCTGTTAATTCCAAGACATGACTTAAAGTGTTTTGAAAGTTAATTGTATAAATAAGAATATCGTCTGCGTATAGACCCAGTTTCCTACTTCACCCTGAGAAGTGGAAAGGTGTAATCTCGGGATCTTCCCTGATTTTCCTAGCCAAAGGCTCTATATATAAGTTAGATAGGAGTGGAGATAAAGGACACCCCTGCCTCGTGCCTGTGCTAATCGAAACTGGGTCCGTCAGAGAGCCATTAACCAATACTTTTGCTTTGGGGGACCTATATATGGCTTCCAAGACTCTACAGATATTTCGGCCCAGGTTCACTGACTCAGCCACGGACTGCAAAAAGACCCAATTAACTCGGTCGAAATCTTTAGTGGCATCTAAAGCTATGACCGCGAGTGGTAAACCATAGGTAGATGCCAGGTCTATTGAACCTATCAAAGAAAAAGTTAATTCCTTTAAAAACCTTCCTCGTACAAAACCCTTTTGGTCTTGATGAATCAACTCAACAATGGAACCATTCAACCTATCGGGCAGTATCTTGGTGAAGATCTTATAATCGCAATTTAATAAAGATATCGGCCGATACGAATCACAGCTATTTGGGCATTTGCCGGGCTTCAAAATCAGGGAGATATTTGCCTCATTCCAGGAGGCAGGCATAACTGCCCCATTGACAAACAAATCATTAAAAAGACCCAAAAGAATGGGTATTAGTGTGTTTGCCAATACTTTATAAACTTCAAGGGGTAAGCCATCTGGGCCTGGAGCTTTCCCTTTCTTTCCTTGTTTTAATACCAGTTCAATCTCCCCTTCCTTAATTTCCTGATTTAAAATCCTATTCTTTTCCTCTGTAAGGATCACTCTCCAGCTCTGACCCAACCAACCTCCAACCTCCTCTCGAGTAGGTTTTGGATCCTCTTGATAAACCTTACTGTAATATTTTTTAGTTTTCCAGCCAGCAGCTTCCTGCAGCTTTCGCTGTATTCAAAGTGAGCCAGCTTACTTGCCTCCCATTTTCTTCTCACCCTTTTTATGTACAATTGTCGCTAATTTACATTTAGCTGTCTGCACTTTTTGTGATAAATTCTCCCGAGCTTCATCATCTGTCCTGGGATCAGTCAGACCTTTCTCTAGAGACCGAAGCTGTTCCTCTACTGCTGATACCTCCGCATAATACCTACGCCTTCTTCCAGCCGCTATTGTACCTAATCTGCCTATAAAGGCTTTATAACCATCCCAAATTATTCCATGTGAGGCCGACCCCTGATTAAATTGAAAAAATTCTTCAGTTTCTCTGGATAGTGCTGCTATTATATCTTCGTCCTGTAAAATAGTACGGTCCAGAGTCTACCTGGACTGAGAGGCTTTCTCATGTAATTCTAAATGTAGAATCACAGCCGAGTGATCGGACAGATGAGCACCCACATGTTCAACCTTATCAATCAATTTAGACACATTATTATCAATAAGGAAATAGTCTATCATAGACTGATGTCTGTATTTTTGGTCATAGAATGTATAGCCCTTTCTTTGCCCCGCCCTCTGCCTCCAAATATCACAAAGTCCCAATTGGGACATTATTTGTTTAATAAGGGTTGACATTTTCCCCCTCTCTCCCTTCCCACCTATCTCTCACTTTTCCCCCCTACCTTGTGTGCAGGATGTCTCCCTATCTTGCTGAGCTCCACCTGCCACACAGCTATCTTCCTTAACCTCCGTTTTTATTACACTTCGTAGGGCATATCTATGTTCGTTACCTGCTAACACACCCTCGAAAGCCCCTTTCCTCCTTCCTCTGGTTACCTTGGCGTTATCTCTGGTGAGCTGGAGCGCAGAGACTTTCACTCCGCTGGGAACTCAACTGGGCGCGTAATCATTTGTGGGGCCCACCTTAACCGAGGAAACATTCCCCCCTTTACTGATGCCGCTGCCGCTGTCCTCTGCGCCGCACAAGCCTTCACCGCCGATCCCCCGGAAGGAGATTTTCGCCGCGGCTCCTCTCCCCTTACGGAGCTCCAGGGCCGCTCTACGCCACACCCGCTCCGGCACCGTGTTAACGAAGGAGACACCGCCTCACACGTCAAGGAGCCAGGAGCTTCGGAAACTTCAACCCGGACACAAGCAAGGTAAAAACTTATTCTGCAGTATTTTAGCAGACAAAGTAAGACATCTTTTTTTTCTAAAGGCAAAACTCAGCTCTCAATCCCATGTTAAGGTGAAAGTTTTCACGGGCGTCCCGGGAGTGCACCCGCGACCTGCTAATCGCCAGCCGCCATGTTTTCCCTTCCTCCAACCTGCTTGGATTAATTTTGTATCCCCCTATTGATTCGTATTGTCTGAATTCAGCCAAAATCTGTTCTATATTTAGTTTGTCGGCAGACAAGAACAGGATTGCGTCATCAGCAAAGAGTTTTAATTTAGCCATTCCACCAATCGGAGCTTTAATACCCACATTAGCTCGTATTTTGATTGCTAATGGTTCTATAAAAAATTGAACAAAAGGAGTGATGGGGCAGCCTTGTCTGGTCCCCCAATTAATATCCACTGACCCTATTTGATCCCCATTAATTATTAACTGAGCCTGCGCCCATTGGTATATATTTTGCAACATTGAAATTACTTGAACCGGGATCCCAAACCTTTGAAGCCCAAAAAATAAAGCATCCCAATTAACTAAATCAAAGGCTTTTTCTGCATCGACCATCATTATGCAGGCTGGTGTCATGTTAACGTTAAAATAATTAAGAGCTTGTATCAAATATCCTGTATTTGATGACAGTACGCCCAGCAACAAAGCCCGTTTGATCGGTATGAATTACTTCCTTAGCCAAGGGGGCTATGGAGGAGATCCCCACCTTCACCTAGCCTCAGGTAACTGTTTGCTCCGCCCCTCAGTAATGGAGCACTGGTCACGTTAGTCGGCCGAAACAGGAGAGGAGAGGTGTATGGAGCAGAGCGGAGGAGTGGAGGAGAACGCTGAGCGGTGACTTTGTGCACACTGAGGGAAGTGTGTGAGCAATTACCTCACCGTGGCGTGCAGAGGGTTCTAGCGCGTTTTCCGAGCGCGGAGGAAATCGCATGCCGAAGGAAATGCGGGAGTGCGGGAGCAGTTACCTCGCGGTGGCGTTTTCAACACAGACGGAAAGGCCAGGGTAAACGCTAACAGCTGAGGTCAGTGTGGAACTCCAATACTAAACAGCAGGCAGTTTCTCTCCTTATGGGCTGGTGTATTAATGGAGCACAATACTCAGTTTACTGACCGTGGAGGGAGAGCGGCGTTTTTGCCAAGGTACAAAGAAGCACAGGAGAGTCCAGGAGAGGAGAAGGCTGTACTGGCTGCCGGCGAATGGCTGCTGTTTGCTCGATGCTGATGTAGGTGAGCGGCATTTTGCTAATCAAGCGGAAATAAGGGAAAAGTGGTGGATTAGTGTTCTGTCGAGGAATGATACAGCACCATAACGTGTGAAGTAACAAAGCAGCTGTACTGCAATAGAAATTTAATTTTGAAAACTACTGCATAAAAGGGGGAAGAAAAAAAAAAAGAGGAGCGTAATCAAAATGAGGAAACAGTTAAAGCTGGCAGCTGCAGCCGCCAAAATGGCCGCTGCCGCTGCAAAGACTTAAAAACGCCTTGTCCAAGCTAAACTCAATCAGGTAGCAGCAAAATTTGGTAACAAAGCACTTCGTGGCGAGTTAAGCTCCAGCTTCAAGGGTTCAGAGATGAATACTTCTGAAAATCAGTGTATGGTGGAAGATCAAAACGAGACAAGCTTGATAGAGCCCACAGAGCAAACAAGGAAAGACAAGGAACAAAACACGGTGCAAGTTAAAAAATTCAAGAGACTTTCCTCTTTTCGTTAAAAATAATCTTCTACCTTTATCTCCTCAAGTATCTACGAAATCAAGCTAAGGTTCACTAGGCGGACTAACTGCAGAGCCATTAGTGAGTACAGCACCGTTACTTAATCTACTGTCGCCCCCTTCTCTTTCATCTATATCTATTTCATCACCACCAGCTTCTTCCTTCCTCACTGAAGGATTAATTCAAGTCTCGATAACAGGAGATGTATTGTCGGACAAAGGTGACTCCGCTCTCACTCAAAGTAGTCCGTGAGTCGTGGTAGCTCAACCGTCGCAGTCCTCTAGTAGTAAAACTTCAACTCAATATCAGCATGAGGGGCCTCTCAAGGCACAGGCCCAGTCACAGGCACAGAAGACTCCACTAGCTCTGACTAAGGTGAAGGTTCCACCAGCTCTAACAAAGGAGAAAATCCCAGACAAGGATAGTACAGAGCGAGCAGAGCTGCCAGTGCTAAAAGATAAACAAAGGGGTCAGTCAGGAATGGAGGAACTTGATGCAGAAAATCCAAATGATATCGCCAATACATGCCAGATTAACATTAAGACCATGCTTAATTTAATACTTGAAGAGATTCGAGACATGAAGAAATCTCAATAAGTTGAAATAGCAGCGCTTCACCTACGTCTGGACAAAATTGAAGAGGCGGTTGCAA
Organism: Triturus cristatus; assembly: GCF_964204655.1. Taxonomy (NCBI): domain Eukaryota; kingdom Metazoa; phylum Chordata; class Amphibia; order Caudata; family Salamandridae; genus Triturus; species Triturus cristatus. The sequence continues at coordinate 1,154,254,858 of NC_140581.1, read as the reverse complement.
GTTTTCCTATCAGAATTCAGGAAGCTGACTCAAGGATATCCCATCTAGAGGATCAAATAAACGCCATGCTCCAGCAAGTAAACTCAGTGGCTCAGGTAAATTAAACTTGGAAAATAAAATCGAAGAACTCGAAAATCATTCACGCCAATCAAACCTGTGGATTGTGGGGGTCCCGGAGGGGTCCGAAGGAGCCTATACGCTCCAATGGGTCGAGACATTTCTAAAGTAAAGAGTGATTCCAGAGTTTTTGGGTGATCTAACAGTGATCCGGGCACATCGTGTTCCAGCTCATCTTCCACCTAACTTGAAATTTCCTCGTACAATTTTTGTTAATTTTGCAGACTTTCGTGTCAAGGAGAAGATACTGACTAAAGCAATTCAGTTAGGACAGTTCGACATAAATGACGGGACAAAATGAAGAATTTTTGCTGACATGTCTGTTGCAGCTACACGTAGATGCAAGGAGTTTGTAAAGTTACTTTATCTTTTTAAAGATCAAGGAGCTCAAGCCTCCATTGCGCAGCAGTCCAAACTTAAAGTTCTTGTGCAGGGAAAGTTTCATATGTGTACATGAATTGAGGAGGCACAGGAACTGTTAAAAGTAATCTCAGTAGGGAAGTAATTTGATATTGCTCTTTTCTACTTATTTTCTGTCTCCTTTTTTTAGGATGTGATTTGGGATGTGGTTATTTTTTCTGTAGCTTCATTTTGAGGGGGGGAGGTCACCTTAGATGCAGCACCAGGGCACCACTTAGTTCAGAAGGGAGGGGGAAATGCGGAAAGTGGGGGTGGCCTCATTTCTAAGGGGAGGGGGAAGCCATGGGATGGTAGCCCATGGTTGTAGGGTCTTGGGTTGGGGGATGGGGCAAATAAAATTGAGCAGTAGGAAACAGAGAAATGAAGCACTGAGTAGAAATTTGAATCTAAAAATTGTTTTTCTTTACCGCAAGAATGAGTACAACTAGTAAATGCCGGGTTGTTTCACTAAATGTCAACGGGATATTGAATAGACAAAAATACGGAGGATTAATTAGGTGGCTTGTTACTTTAAATCCTCAAATTCTTTTTATTCAAGAAACCCATTTGAAAACCAACTCACCAAAATTCTATATACCGGGAATGTTTTCTAGAGCCTTTTTTGCTTCAGGGGGAATGGCAATGAGAGGGATCGCAGTCTATTTCTCACATGATTTAGATTGGGAATTCCTACAAGAACAACGGGATCCCCAGGGGAGGGGGATCTGGGTCCAGGTCAAAATTATTAATCAGGTTTTCAACTTTATTAACTATTATGGGCCTATAACAGATGATGCATCTACATTACTGGTCAAATTGTGTTTGGGGGTGACTTATATTTCATACAGGACCTGAAAAGCGACACCTCAAATAGGAATAAGAAACAATTGAAACCCAAAACAAAAAAAGTTATAGATGCTGTGATAGAAGATCTTCAGCTAATTGACGTTTGGCGATTGCTTAATCAGACCGCTCAGGAATACACTTGCTGGTCCCGCCAATATCAGACAGCGTCACAAATCGATTTTATATTGATTTCATGGTTTCTGGTCCTCAGGGCTGCAGTAATTGGTGCAAATGCTTTTTTTGATCACTCTTTTGCTCAGGCTGATATAGAAATTGGGGTTCGGAGGAGGAGTAGGCCCAGGTGGCAGATGGACTGTCTTCTTCTTCAGGATCCTTTGTGGCTTGAACAGTTTAGGAAGTGAATTTTAAAATACTTCAATATAAATGATGGTATGGCGGATATTTTCTCTGTTTGGGGTGGCATCAAAGCTGCGGCCGGAGGTTAGATGATTGCAGTATCTGCGGGAAAAGCTAGGGAACGAGTAGAAAAAATTGCAGAACTCCAACGATCTCTTGAAAGTACTTCTAAATTGTTAACTTCTGCATCAAGGGGTCAGTGGGAAGAGGCAAAGAAGGCATTGAAAGATTATTTTGTTCTCGAAGAAATAAATAGTTCCCAGACCTACTTACAAAAGGTTTACGAAGAAAGTCAAATGGTGGGGAAAATGTTGGCCTGGTCAACAAGGGCTCGACAGGAATCAGCCTGTATTTTGGAAGTAATAGATCCAAAACTTAATGCTACGGTAACTGATAGAGTTGATATTGCTCAGGTCTTTGTTGAACATTACCAACAATTATATACCACTAAATATATGACTAGCATGGACGCGATTCTTGAATATTTCGCTGCTGTACAATTACCTAGGAGATCTCAGAATGCAGTTACTCAGCTACAAAATGAAATTACAGGATCAGAGATCTTGGTAGTTATAAAATCATTGGCAGGGGCAAAAGCTTGCAGGGAAGATGGAATTCCTATCAAATTTTATAAAACTTTTGCCAAGGAGCTGACCCCATTTCTCAAGAAACTATTTAACCATATCAAAGCTGGCGGCTCGGTTTCATTGGAGTTTAAGAGGGTGATCGTAGTTAGTTTTAAAAAAAAGGGTAAACCATCAAATAATGTGAATTCATTTAGACCGATTAGCCTCTTAAGTGCTGACTATAAAATCCTAAAGAAGATCTGGGCACAGTGTTTTACTCCTTTGCCTGCTGAGATTTTTCAATGCGGGCGGTCGTAGAAGGTCACTACAGCTTGCGTTGAGAAACCTGCCGCTTCAGTTGAGGAAGCTGCCGCTTGAGTAGAACATCTATTCAAGAGGTAGAAAGAAGATGCGCCCTCTTGCGATGCGCCCAAGCATGCTATCCATATGGCGAACAGAGGAGGCGGTCCTGAATCAAGTCATTATTAAAGACTGTCTCACGTGCAATAAGAGCGTTAGTATCCCATGGCTATCATATGTGATAAAAAACTTTTACGAGATTGGGATGCCCCACACCATCACTGAGACCTGCTCTAGTGGGAGACTAGTTAAAATGCATGTGAAAAAGCTTGTATTAAACTATGCCTGTTCACTAAGGCTCTTAATGGAATTTAAAAAATCCTCAGTCTTAGCTTACTCTCACTTGAGTATAAATCGTGCGCCGGTGCAATATCTGTTTAATGCATGCCGGCGCTGGGAAAGATCCTTATTATTTCACTTTAGCATTGACAGTTGACACTGGTATACACTGTTATACACTTACTTTGCTTCCCTTTGGGTTTTCAGAAAAGTGTTAGCATGTGCCATGTATTTGTTATGGAAGATCTGCTCGAACAATGTTACGCTTTCTATTCTTTTGTAAATTCTGTGTAAAACACATGAAACTATTTTTAATCACATTTATCAGAACACATCTTTTTAGGCAGTGTAGACGAGCAATAAACATCTTGTATTGAGGTCCAAGATACCCTTCGGGTTGAACGTGCGCTTTACAAATACACGTTATGTTATGCGCTTCCTTTAGCAACTGGCGCATGTTGACTATTTATTTAGGATCTTTCCTGAGATAAGACGTATGGTCACGTAGCACCATGCACTTTGAATGATACATCAATCTCTTTTATCACATTCTTGTATTATTGCTTTTATTGCACATGAGTTTACTGTATCTTTATATGTGAATTAACATGTTTTCATATGTAGTATGATTTATATGATATTTAAATTATGTTTTTAATTGGAATAATGTACTTTTAAGGTTTCTTTTTTCCACCCGAATAAAGGAATCAGAATCTGAGAACAGGAGGGTTAAAATGGAGCAGAGCATCAATTCTGTTCAAGATGGATCTGTGAAAATTCCTTTACTCGATAAACGAATTTTGAAAGTAAAGCTTCACACAGAAAATTTTGGGAACAGGAATCGCTTCAATAATCTACATCTTTATGGTTTGTGGGAAGCTGTTGAAGGTTCTAATCTTCACTTTTTAGAGAAATGAATTGCAGAACTTCTAAACATCTCCAGCTCTCCACCACCAGCCTACAACATGTTCATTGCCTGGGGAGACTTAACATATTCCCTCAAAACCTATAGGCATTATCTTGGAGTTTACAAACCTATGTGTAGCCAAAGAAAAAGAAAATTATTTGGTCTGACCATAAATTGTTCACTATCCACAGGATGTATTTAATGCAACCAATGCCAGACAACAGGAATTACTTACCATAAGACTACTGATGAGGCAACTGGACATCGGATATGAGATACCACACCTTTGCATATGTAAAATAGCTCATGAAGGCAATATTAAGAGCCAGATTTATTATAGTATTGTGTTGACCTTGTGTCATGCATGGTGTCACAAGGCCAATGCAATACTAAAGGCAGATTTACCAAACAATGCAGGTCCTCTTGCGTGGCCCTGTATTGTTTGCTAAATCTGGAGTAATGCAAGGCAGCACAAGGCACTGCTTTGTGTTACTCTGTCTTGGGATGGCGTTCCATTGGTGGAGCATGGATGTTCCTCTGCATCCACGCATGGATTTTGGCGCAGGTTCCAGATTTACAAAGACTGGTAAACCTGCAAATGTTTAAAAATGCTACACCTTCCCTGGGGAGGTGCAACAAAGGGAAACATTTTTATGTCTCCCCGTTTCTGCTTTCTAAGTGTGGAAAGAGGAAAAAGCCTCAGAGGATTGTTTTTTTTGAAGGAAGGTAGACCTTCCTGCACAAAAACAATCCTGCCTGCAAATTAGGCACATATATCACAAAGTCATTCAAAAAGGGTGTCCTAGGGAAAATGTTTAAAGACCAAACAGGATTAAATCACTGACCTTAGCCTCAACAAACACAAGAAAAACTGTTGGTCTGAAAAAAGGTATAACAACAACTGGTCAAACTGAATTAATCAGGGGAATCCTTATCAAGAGGATAGAATCCCATCACCCACCGGAGTGGCATGCGTCATCATTTGGGATTCCACTGGGTTACAAACCCTAGTGTATCTGTACGCTACAACCTTCTCAGCTATCGAAGGGAGCTAGCAGATATTTCAGGGAATTGTATAAGATGGGAAGAAATAATCCCTAGATGAGTTGCCTTGGAATTGAGTATGGAGTGCACATTAGGCACCCCTGCACTATGGGACAAGGGTACCTGCATTGGATCTAGGTAGCAAATTGTGTGCCAGCGCAGACAGAAAGAAAGAATGTGCCATATATTGGTAAATATGGCACATTCCTGGCCTCTCCCTTTCATGCAGAGCAGCAAGTTGACTTGCTGCACTGCATCAAGTGAAAGATTTCAAAATCTGATCCTAAGCCTTTTGTTGACCCTTTTAAACTAAAAGCTTTTCTTCATTTTTCTACTTTCATTTTCTCTAATGTGATGGAGTTTGCCTTGTCGAAATAATAGAATGCTTTTGTTATTGTTACTTAGTGAAGTTATTTTATTGCTATGCTTCATTGTTTTGTTGCTGAGCTCTGCTAGTGTCTTATCATGTTGTTGAAACACCACATCTCTTTTTCTTCTCACTTTCTTTCAGATCTGGGTTCTTTACCTTGATCTGCTGCTTTTTTGTATTCTTTTGTATTGGTTTTTTCTTCTTTTTCCATGATTTCCTTGTTTCTATATTTTGAGTACTATTGTATTTTACAGTCAGACCTGGCATCCTTAGGGTAGTCTTCCCCTGAACATTTTGTTGTTTACGTCCCATTTTGCTGATTGTTTTTGGTGGCCTTAGGACTCTGAGCTCTTTATCCCTGCTAACCAGTGCTAAAGTGTATGTGCTTCCCTCCTAAACAAGATGACATTGGTGTATATCTGATTGGCATATTTGATGGACTGGTATGCCTTTGTAAAGTGGTACACCATACACCCAGGGCCTGTACTTCAAATGCTATTAGTGAGCGGCAGCACTGATTGTGCCACCCACCGAAGTAGCCTTTCAAACCTGACTCAGGCCTGCCATTGGAGTGCCTGTGTGTGCTGTTTGCTGCCACTTCAACTTGGCCTTTAACACTACTTGTCAAGCCTTAAACTCCCCTTTTATTACATATAAGTCACCCCTAAGGTAGGCCCTAAGTAACCTTAAGGGCAGGGTGCTATGTAAGTAAAAGGTAGCACATGTACCTTTATGTCCGGCGTGTCCTGGTAGTGAAAAGCAGCCTATTTCGTTTTTCACTACTGTGAGGTTACAACTCTCATGGGACAGCATTGGAATTTCCTTAATACACTTTTAAGGAGGAGTAGTTCCTTCATGTTTCATATCGTTGGAATGGTAATGATAACCCCTCCTTATTGGTGAAGTTTGATTTAACATGACTTTTAGAAAGTGGAATTTTCTCTGCAGTTACTGCTCCCTGTGCCTGACAGCCTGTCCCCAATACACGACTGGGGTGGGTGATATCTACACTTTGTGCATTCCCTCCAGACAGTCACAAACACTGCAAGGTTAGGCTCATCTGCATTCTGATGGGTCTTCCTGGGCAGGGAGGAATGAGAGGAGCTGACACTTACACTTTAATAGGTAGTGTCCTGTCCACACACAATGCACTGATGTACCCCCCCACAGATAGCCTGCAGACAGAACTGGGTTGAAAGGGATCCTTGTGCACTTCAAAGAGCTTCTTTGAAGTCACCCGTACATCAAAGTACTGAGTCTCTGACCCCCTAAAATCAGACTCTGCTGGATATTGTACTGAATCTGTCAGAAGGACTGCTGTGCTGCTTAAAGGACTGAACTGGACTGCTTTTCTGCGTGTTGCCCTGCTGCCTGCTACTCCCTGACTCTGCTGAAGGAGAACTAGACTCTGCCTTCCCTCCAAATGATCACCAAGGGCTTGCTGGCTTGCGTCCTGTTTTCTGAAGCCTCAGGTATACTAAAGACTTCCTGCAATTCTACTTGTGCTGCTGGACTCTGGCTTCTCTGAGTTCTACCCTAACCTCAGGTTCCCTCTCCAAGCTTTTGGCCTAAGAAGTGGGTTCTGCAGTTGTTTTGCTACAATATTGATGCATCGTCACCACTGTGCCATTTGGAACAGACGCAGTGCCCCTTGATGCAGTGCCAATCTGAGACCCTGATCTGAGACCCGCCTTCGACACATCGACCTGACCGCGAGGTTTGATGATGACGCAGCACCGATCTGAGTCCTGACGGAGACCGTGACTCATCGACCTGTCTGGAGAAGATCAATGCATTTTGTTGTTTGTAAGCAGAAGTGATGCTTTGTTCACTGGGGCCTGAGTGGGTCCTGTTGCCAGCCTATGTTCCACAAGGTCAGCCCGAACGTTGTCTTTGTCCCAGTCAAACTTGACCTAAAGTGACCTTTTTAGCGCTACTTGCTTCTAAGCGCTTTTACTACAATGTTACATGTATTTCTATAAACATGTATGGAGTCTTTTTGTAGTCTAATCATTGTTTTACTTTGTGTGCAAGTTGCACAAATTCCTTACACATTACCTCTTTAGAGAAGCCTGACTGCTCTGTGCTAAGTTACCGGAGGGTGAGCATCTTTTAGTGTGCATCTAGCTTACCCTGACTAGATTGGTGGTTCCTGCCTGGCCTGGGTGCATACCTCAGCCAACGAGGAATCCCATTTCAAATGGTTAATAATTGTTTCTTTTTTGTATCCTCTTTGTATATCTTCTCCCCACTTTTTGCAGATTGTCACCTTGATCCAGTATTCATTTCCCTTCCTGTCAATTATGTTTAATTTTGTATTGTGAAATGTTCATGGACTTTGAATCCCGGTTAAATGACATAAGCTACTTTCTCATTTATCTAGACATAAAACCAAAGTTGCCTTTTTCTAAGAAACATATTACAGTGATTCGGAGAATGTAGAGTGGAGGTTTCATATTGAGTTTTACCCATTTGTAGGGGTGCATCATAATCATGTGTAGAGAGCACCCGCATTTAATCGTGTTTTGTGTAAATCTGAGTGTTATAATTGTGAGCCATGTTAACATATCTACGTGACATATTTTAGTTTACTGACAAGTAGTATGAGGAGATAACGTAGGAAATGACTGTGACTAACATGGAGAAGCCATGTTGTGAAGTTTGACATTACTCATGTACTAAATGTGTTTAATAATAATGGGGCATATGTATCAACCAAACGAATACCGATTCCTTAATTGCGAAAAATAAGGATTCGCCATTAAGGAATCGGTATATGGCATGCATCAACAGATTCGGTAAAATTTAGCGATTCCTTAAAAATCGCTAAATTTACCGATTTCTACATAGCGGGGCATGCAAACTCCCATTAGCAAATAGCGAGTTCGGTAATACCGATTTAGCTAATAGCGAGTTCGGTAATACCGAGTTAGCTATTACCGAATCGGCATTAGTGAAATCGCAATTTGCCGCGTCGCTCCGGGAACGTGCAGATGACATCACCAACCAGGAAATACTGCTGCCCCACCCACATTGCCTCGACAGAGGAGCAGACAGGAGCTGGGAAGGAAGACTGCCTGTGCAGAGTGAGGCCACACCTACTCTGCAAATCCAAAGCCACACACATCATGGCGCAGGAAGTGCCATCCAGTGCAGAGTCAGCACGCAAGCGAAAGCGAAAATTTTCAGACAGGGAGCTCGAGTTCCTTATCGAGGGAGTCTCCAGCAAACACGACCGCCTCTTTGGCAAGCTGTCCCTTAAGGTGCCTGAGCAGGAGAAGCGGCGCATATGGCTGCGCATCCGTGAGAGGGTGAATGCAGTTGGCGTCACGACCCGCAGCATCGACGACCTCAAAAAAAGGTGGTACGACCTGCGGAAGCGTGCCAAAGAGAGGATTGCGGAGAGGCTCCGGGAGGCGAGCAGGACTGGAGGCGGACTATCCACAGCACCAGCCAACACAGCCCTGGAGGAGCTTGTGGAGGGGACGATAGAGCGGGAAGCCGTCGTGGGGGTGACCCAGATGGACACGTCCGGCGCAGCCACAAGTGCCCAAGGTAAGATGCATGCCTGTGCCCACACCCAGCATTGCGTAAATCCATTCCCATGCCCCCAGCCCGATCTCAGTGTGTCTGCAGCTCTGGCACAGACAGCTTTACACATGACACCAGTGCATTTTGGGAGTTGTAGTCTAGTCAGCCCAGTGTGCATGTACAGGCGTATATCCAATGACCATACACCACATCAATTGAACATGGATGGAGACTGTTCATTTAGTGGACCACAGAGGGACATTCATGTGTACAACACTATGTAGTTGTAATTATCCCACTAACCATGCACTGTTTCACACACAGATGCATCACCTGGGGATTCGGACGACAGCAGCCAGCTGATCATCTCGGAAATACCCGTCGAGTCAGACCAGGAGACAGCGCAGGACGCGCATGCATCGCCAACACCTGCCACCCCAACAGCACCACCTCCACCAGCGCCACAAGCTACGGCACCTCCACCAGCGCCACAAGCTACGGCACCAGCACCAGCGCCACAAGCTACGGCACCAGCCAAACAGGCTGCAGCTACTACAGCCACAATAGCGCAGAGGCGCAGGTCCAAAGTTGCGCCCTTGCAGGAGATGGAAACACCCACCTCGCAATTGGCACCCAGCCAGCGCACTTACACACCACCTGATGCACCACCTGGAGGTGCTAGACGCGCACGGCGGCACAGGGCTCGTCGCAGTTCCGTCTCCTCAGCCGAACAGGATGTCCCAACAACCTCTGCAATCGAGGAGAGGATGCTGCGTACACAGCGCATGCAGGGGCGACATGTGGCTAACATTAGCTGCAATATCGTGCGCCTTGCTAGGGAGATGCGCGCCATGACTGCAGCAGTCACGGACATGAGCAAGGCGGTCAGGGACATGACCACAGCGGTTGCAGAGGGCAATGCTCAGCTCAGGGAGGAGGTACATGAGCTCACCCGTGCCACGAGAGAGGGCCATGAGTGGCAGAAGAGGAGTCACCGGCAGCAAATGTTGCGTTCCGCCGCCGCTACCAAGGCCATCACACGGCACAGCAACAGCACTGCTGTGTTGGCACGCCGCTCAGTCGCCCTGCAGGTGGACCTTGGGCACTTCTGCGGGGATGTCGCAAAGTCACTAGGACACATCACCACTGCTGTGGAACACCTTCAGAGCAGCACATGCAGTGCTGCTGCATTGGGAGGGGATGACACAAGTGAGGCTGCCTCTAGTGTCAGCAGCGTGTCACAGGCAGAGGCCAGCACCAGGCGCCGCAGTTCGCGTGCCTCCGCGGGGACAGGCCGTGGTGAGGCTTTGGATACACCTGAGCGGAGGCTTGGGGTACGTGGGAAGCGCCACTAGACAGATGGACATGCATGCAGGACCATGGTGGGGCAACCATGGCCATCCAATCACTGTGTATGCACAGGCGTGACTTTAAGGCACCTTTTATTTACAATAATGCAATTGGAGCATGATTTACAATGCTAGTTTTGTTGCACAATCCTCAGTGCTACTGTGCATTAAACAGTTGCACCCCAAACCAACTTGTAATGTCTCATTTTACCAAGGATCAAAAATGATTTTGCATTATGTATGTCCGCCTCCTATGGCCCTCTGCTGTGTTTGGGATGTGTGCCTGTCGTTGTTGGGCGGGTGGTTGGTCAGCCCGGTGGTCGTCATCCCTGTCCACCTCTATGGGTATCCCCCTTCTGGTGGCAATGTTGTGCAGCATTGCACATACAGCAATTATCCGACAGCATGTTTCTGGTTGGTATAGCATGGCGCCGCCAGTCTTGTGGAGGATACGGAAGCGGCTCTTGAGAATCCCAAAAGTCCTCTCTATCACATTCCTCGTGCTGATGTGTGCAGCGTTGTAGCGATGTTCCTGCGGGGTTGCTGGATTTAGGTATGGGGTGAGTATGTATTCCCGCAGGGCGTAAGCACTGTCACCTAGAAGATAGAAGCATAGACTTAGCATTGGTGATGTACATACATGTGTGGTGTTGGTGTGGGGAAGCGTATTTCTACGTACCTAGCAGGAGTCCCTCTCCAAATTCTCCATTGATTAGTCGCCTGTGCATTCCACTGTTGCGGAAGATGTATGAGTCGTGTGTGCTCCCTGGGAATTGTGCCACTAGGTCCGTTATGATGTTATTGGCATCGCACACAACCTGCACGTTGATCGAGTGGTATGACTTGCGGTTCCGGAATAGGTACTCATTTGCTGCGGGAGGACATATGGGGATATGCGTGCAGTCGATGCATCCAATCACATGTGGGAATTGTGCCACCTGGTAGAAAGCCTGTTTGGTGCGGTCCAACTGCTGTGGGGTTGTGGGGAAGCTGATGTGTGTGTGGAGCATTGTCAGCATGGCATCTAGGAATTTCTTGAAGAAGCGTGACAGTGCGCTTTGCGAAACACCTCCGGCCACCGCAATTACCCCCTGGAAACTCCCTGAGGCCAGTAGGTGCAGGCTGCAAAGGACCTGAACGTGCGCAGGGATTGCATTTGTCCGGTGTGTCTGGTGCTGCAGTAATGGTTCCAGGTCTGCAATCAGGCGCATGATCATAGCGGGATTGAGGCGATACTTCTGGTACACCTCGTCCTCATTCTGCCCGAGCAAGGTTATGCGCAGTCTGAAAACTCGCTCCTGGACCCTTCTCCTGCGCTGTCCTGCTGCATTGATCCGCATCCTCCTTGCAAGCACGTAGAGGGCAGCCATTTTGTGGGAGCCAACAGGGTCTCCTGGGCCACATTTAAGGGTTTAGTGATTGCCTCAATCATTTGCACATGTTGAAATTTTTTTTGCATTATCTCTTTTTTTTTTTTGTAACTTTACCTCCAGGTTTTGATTCCCCTTATTTAGCTCTTGCAAAATAGCGATTTTTGGGATTTTCGTTATTAGCGAGTTTTGTTGCATTGGGGTGCGATTCGTTATTTGCTATTGGCACTTTCCGGGAGCTAATAGTGATTTCGGTAATTGCTAATTCGGTATTTAGCGATTCTGTAACTTAGCATTTTTGGTATTACCGATTCGGTATGTTAGCGGATATTTCTTTAGCGATTCGTTATTTCCTCACGTTTTGGGTTGATGCATTGGGATTGGGTATTTGGGACTCGCTACCGGGAGCTAATAAAGAATCGGTATTTTACCGACTGGATTTTGGCTTGATGCATGAGGCTGAATATTTTATATAATTTGGTTAATGTACTAGTCAAGATGCAACTTGTAATGTTTAAATGATACATTCTTCTGTTATCTAAAGCTGTAGGCCCGAATTGCAACCCCTGACAAACTCTTACTTTAGGATTCATGTTCTGAATTTCATGTGCACTGTGGAAGTTGTTCTTTCTCTCGTTTTGCAATTCAGGTGGAGAAGCATTCTTTAGGCAACATAATGCCTTTGTTTCAGCAGCTAGGCTAGGAGAGAAGAAGTTTCAATCATATAACTTGGAGGCGATAAAGGAAAGAAGTTATTTTCAGATGAGAGAAGGTGCGAGCACCAAGGACAAATTGTTGCAAAGGATGTGCATGGAGAACACTGTGGAAAGGTTTGGTCAAGACTGTACCCATTGTGGAGTATGTGCAAGAGGTGCACTATGGGAAATCTACCTGTGGATAACTGGTCGTTAAAATTAGGGATAGTGACCACATCTTCCTTGCCTTTGGAGAGGGAGCATCTCAGAACAAGCTCTTTCTCTTGTGATGGTGGCTTTATGCTGCTTGACCCATCTCAACGGTGGAGAGACTTCCTTAGAAGACTCGATGAATGATACCTTTCCTCTTGATTCAAAATGCTTACTCATTAACTAAGGGATGTCATCTTAGTGATAGGGTAGGGATATATTTAAATACTCTTCATTCACCAATCCTCGTGCAGGGAAATTTGGAATCTTACTTCTCCATTGCATGTATCCTCCTTCTCGAGTTAATAGTTCTGCTCATGTTGCACCCTCTGAATGGGTGCACAGATTTGGCTTTATGCGGTTTCCTTTGTATTTCTATACCCTCGTGTTGAGGTGTGTTTATGTTCAGTTACTTTTGGCTTTGTAATAAATCAAACTAACCTTTCTAAAAATCATTTGGTTATTATGTATCATGAAGACTGTGCATTAATGATGTTCTCCCTTTCACACTTTTATGCTACTTAAAACACTCACCGGAGTGTGTCTCTAGAAAATCTCCAGAACGACTAAACAGCCCTTTCAGTTGGTAGCACAGTAGGATGATTTGCACATTTAGTAAGGGAAGAATATAGAATTGGTTTAGCAAAGGTGGAGCTTAGAACACCAAAAGCCCTGACCCAGAGCCCAATGATCGAGAAAGGAAAGCGACGGAACCCTGTGCCGACCAACAGAGTTTGACAGTGCAGCGAGAACAGCTGTGGAAGGAAGAGTGAGTATTATCAGGATGTGTGTGTAATGTTAGATTGTGGAAATGGCTTGATTGTGCAATGTCTTGCGGAGTTACAGTGAGAGTCGAGGGAATGTACTTTTGGGTCAAACGTGGCCCTAGGATTGGGATTTGAGTTTCGGGCCCCAAAGTGGCCTAAGATCCCGGGATATTGAAAGGTGTAGAAGACACAGTAATTTTCTGACCAGAGTATTGAGGAGGTGTCATGAGACGTAATCAGCAGTTTCACTTAAAGACAGGGAACTTTGTGTGAATGGGATGTATGGGAATTGTGTAGTGGACCTTGTGTACAGAGGTTAACAACTCTGGTCGAGGGTTACTGTGTGCACATGTTCCTGAGTGGTTGACTTCTATCGATGTTGTAGAATGGTAGACAATTACGGACTTAAGATGATTGTGTGAGTGAATGCATACAGAGGAGTTGTGAAGGAGGGTGAGTTGCTGCGAGGAGTGAGAGTGACGTCAGATAGTGTCACGCTGTGATAGGTCGGTTGGTGGTCATTGGAAATTCTCTATGGCTGAAGAGGTCATTTCACTGCATTAATTGAAAAAAAATTGCATTTTTTGGGGAAAGTTCCAAAAGTTACAGAAATCATGTGAAGTCTTAGGGTGTTACAGGATCTCTTCAAAGGTGATGAAGGGGTTGTTACTCGAGGGGGCGAAGAGGCGCCAACTGAGGACACTCCGGCTCACTATATGGCAACAAAGATTGGGCTCTATACTATAATTTGGCTCCATAATTGGCACAAAATACCTGAAAAGGAGGGAGAATTGCCATTTGCATGCTTTGGCACATTTAGGCTAGAAGTATTGAACAAACTCAGGGGGGCAATATTTGCAATAAGACCCTTGCCCAGACACTCACAGTTTAATGCGCTAAATGCATGAATGCATGCAGCTCATGCTAAGCAGACAGAGAAATATCAAGGGAGAATGGAGAAAGCCATGAATTAGAGGGTACGCTCAGTATTGGTGGGGGATGGAGAATTGCACGATGGAGAAATGGGCAGAAGGGCAAATGGGAGTGACAGCAGTGATAATTAGGACAGCCTGTTGGATGGGTTGTTAGCTGAGCGTTCGCCACCTTACAGTTTACAATCGGGAGAAGTGGGATGAGGTCCGGATCACACCAACAATGTGGGAGGTGTATCAGACCCAGTGGAGTACGGATGGGTTCAAGCACTATAAGATCTGTACCTATGGTAAGCACCAGCTCAGATCTGCGAATGTGGGAAACCTCTGTGAGAGGACCAAGCTGTATGCCTCAGGAAGCAAGTACAAGTCAGAGAACATCTGAGAACCAGCACATTTTAGACGTCGCAGACTTATAGTCATGGTTGAGGGACCATAGTAACAGCAAAGAGAGTCAGAACAGTGAGACAAGTCAGGATACCATCAAAGCTGCAATGAAGGTGAAGCTAGTGGTTGTGGTGAGAATGAAGGCGGAATTAGAGGAGATCATAGGTCGGAGTCTACCTCTAGACAGAATAAAGATCTATTAACGAGATGAATTGTTGTTTATGGCTAAGGACCCTACTGGGGAAAACTCCAGCGTTTGTCCAGTAACTGGTTATCGACCTACAAGCAGACATTTGGGGACAACATACTTTTGCCATTTCGATCGCCCCGTATTCACAGTGATTGGACTTCCAGAACACTCGGCCTGTGGATAATAGACCTGTGCTTCCTATCTGTACTTTCCAGGCCTCCCATAGTGGGCATTTCATTCTAAATCTCGCTCTATTGTTTATATGAGGGAGTCCCAGTTTTCAGAAGACCAACTTTTGTGTGCAGGTCTCCTATTCAGTTCCTTTGGAACTGGCATTAGTTCAGGCTCCGCAGGCACTTTTAACCTCCTCTGCAATCATGTTTTTTGCACCCTGAAGAAGGTGAGACCCACATCTCAGGTCGTTCACCGAGACGCGCATCGGCGCTGGTGTCCACTGTTCAAAACGTCTCCCTTAATATTATCATCCATTTGTTTTTCCTGAGGTTCACATGAAGCTTTGAAAGAATATGTAACTATGATGCATTGGATACACATGTTAAAATTGTGGTTATTCGATATGGAGGAATAATTATGAAGCATTCTGTGATCAAATTTATGTAAAATACCCGCAATGATCATCTGTGGAGATTATTGTGTTTGATGCAGTGGATTGCCATTGAGCATTGTGTTGCATGAGTGAGTGAGTATGATTCTGTTGACAGTATGTGTGGGGTAACTGTTTGTTTGTTGCACCTGGGCACAACCTATATGTATAATTATTTGTTAATATGGCATTGTATTTATTGGAGTATTTATTAAATCTTTCTTAAATGTATATTTGATATCTTTGATATCCTGAGAAAGGGTTAAATGAATTTGAATTATAAGCCCTAAAAACAATGGTTTCACTGCATTACCTGTTTAGCATCTCACCTTCTCTGTTGTTGCACACTGTGTTTTTTTGCCCGTTGGGGAAGTGATTAGGTAGTTCCCTCTCACTTTATCCTTGACATATAGTGTATTTATTAAATTATTTGCAGGCAGTGTGTTTGTTCTTGATTGATACTTATAGCTAAGGATGTCACCCGGAGGGCAAGACAATCACATGAGAAGTTGTCAGATTTGGCTCAGAGGTATGGGGTACGCTTAGCTCGAGCAAAGGCATTGCAGGGAAATCATAGGCTTGCCTACAATGACCAAGAGTTAGAGGAAAAGAGAGGCAGATAACAATGCAATTTATCCTTTAGGTATGAAGGTGTTCTGCTCATCAAGGACTTGTAGGTAAGACAACATGTCTTAGGAAAGATATGCTTTCTGATAGGAAGCCAATGAAAATCTATGAGAATAGTAACAAAAGGGGACTATGCCGGGACATTACTGACCAGGCAGGCAGCAGTATTTTGCACCACCTGGAGCTTAGACATTAAGGTGTCATTGACTGCCATAAACAGTCCATTACTGTGATGAAGGTGGCTTTTAACTAAAGCTCCCGGTTTTATGGTATTTATTTTTTGGAAATTTCCGTCTGTAATTATCCATATTTATTGTTTGCTAATTTTATCTGTATGTATCCATATTTATTTTGGGCTTTGTGGAAAAATGAAGCTGAAATTAGTATATTTCCACATTTATTTAACCTAGAAATATAAACTCATGCTTGAATGCCTGCCATGTTTCAATGCTGTGAACAGCAGCAGAAGATAAATCAATGCACTTATATGAAAATATGCAAATTTCAGTATCAACCTTGTGCAAATCTACTGCTGTGAAAGACCCCTTACTAAAATTACTTTTTTTTAACACCCTTATCTATCAATCCACACAGCTATTGGTCTGGCAGTCATGGCAGACAGTGTTTAGAATTACTCAAAAAGCAACCCAATTTCCGTTTTTATCCACATTTAAAAGTAAATGCAGACAAGAAAATAAATGTTTTCCATCTGTATTTATCTATACAAAGTCAGTAAAAATGGAAAACAGGGAGCCTTACTTATAACCAAGGTCTGGACCATCGTTTTCCTGGCATAAGATGGAAAAACCCTCCTCAGGAATTTCATATTCGCAAAATAAGACCCACAAATTGCAACAATGGGATTCTTCATGGAAAGTTCCTGGTCTAGTTTAACCCCCAGATTTTTTATAGTGTAAGTTGGAAAAGGAGCTGCCCCAGCTCTGAGGGCCAAACAGCAAGATTTAGGTTTTTAAGCCGTCCAGCTGGAGCTAATTAGTTGTCATCCAAGCTGCAATTTGCCTCAGACAATCTTGAAAACTACGTTTTACATCGTCACTGTCCTGCCCCAGCGAAATGATCAGCTGGGTGTCGTGGGCATATGAGAATACATCAAAGCCACAAGATTTAGGGTGCTGATTAATGTCAGTCACTCTTGATAGTAAGCATGTGACTTTCTTTAATGTTTATGGTCCTGTCCAATCAGGCCTGGATCTTAGGCATACTATTAAAATCAAACTCAACAATCTTCCAAATTAAAATGACATTATGGCAGGTGATTTTAATAAATTATGAGATCTCTTTACTGATTGAAAATCAAAGTATAAATGTAAAGCCTAAAAGTCACATAAGACATTCAAATCTGCAATATACTCGAGACCAATATTTAATGTTTGGAGAATCAGAATGTTCTTCCTTCTCTCATATACAGAATAAACTCTCCAAGATTGATTATATTTTGGTTACCAAATCATTATTACCTAGTTTGCATTCATCTGAAGCTGGCTCACTGTCTTTATTGAATTGTGCTCTGATTTGAACCGTCTTAGATATTACCACAGTTGATGCAAAACCTGGAAGATGTAGATTTAATTGTCATCTCCTGTCTGACAATAATTTAATCTCTGAAGCACTATAATCATTCCTTGGATACACCAATTGCCAAAAACTGGGATGCTTTGAAAGTCTCTTTTAGAGCTTTTATGATTGGCTTCTCGACCAGAAAGAAAAATAACAAATAGTCAGTATGCTCTCCTTTTCAAAGAATCAAAACCCTTCAACACAGTTATTTTACCTCTGAATCCTCCTTGACTTAATTAAACCTAAGTCAAAATAAAATAAAATTGCCACTATAGATGCTTGTAATGTTCTACTACAAGTTAAATCAAGATGTCATGGTGTTCAGAATAAAGCAGGAAAGATGCTTGCTAATTATTCAAAAATTAGAACAGAGTGTAAAGCTGTTGGTTCCATTGGTAATGAATTTGATAATACTATTGCAATTGATAATGCAAATAATTCTAGTTCCTTTCAAGCATTTTATAAATCATGATAGATACCCACTCTTCTGATGCTGATTTTACAACGTTTTTTATGGTATTCCTAAAGTACTCTCTTTATCTAATAAACGTAAAGATCCAGAAGCTGATATTATGTTGCAAAAAATATTGACTGCCATTAAATCCCTCAAGAAAACAAAAGCACCACACCCAATGGTTTTTTGATTGAACCAACTTCTTCATTATCCTTTTTCTTGCAGCTAAGATGTTAGAATGTTTTGACTCTTTTATTTCTCATTTCAATGTTACTGGCACCTTTTTAGGAGCTTTATTGGCCATAATTCCCTAGATTTTACAAGCATTATCGGCTTATTTCGCTTATTAATAATGCCTGTAAAATGTTTGCCTGGATTTTAGCAACTCATTTAGATTCTGTTGTTTCCCTGATCCTCAAATCTGGCCAGTCTGTGTTTATTAAAGCTAGACTTTCTGCTGGCAATGCAAGAATGTTTTCTAACATTATTTGTCAAGCTGACGGATTGAAATTTCCACTAGATGCACTTTTCCTGGATGCGGCGAGAGCTTCTGACCGTATAAATTGGCAATATCTGTTTAAGACACTCTCATGGCATGGTCGTGGTCCCAACTTTATTTTATTTGTGAAATTATTATATTCTAACACTGGAGCTAGTGTATTTGTTAATGGGTGTTTTTCTCTTTCTATTTTGATTTACACATAGGTAACAGACAAGGATGTCTTTTACCCCCCTTACTTATTATATTATATGTAGAACTGTACAGTTCAATGTCATTCAAATATATTGGGTTTTAAATATGGCTCAGAAGAAATTAAATTTTCTGTATATGCAGGTGACATTTTGATATGCAAATCCAATCCTATTATTTTTTGCCATACCTTCTTGCCAGAAATTCAATTGTAATCCAATGTCTCAGGCAATAAACTACATTTTACTAGGAACAATATACTTCCTTTGAATTCTATGTGCTTTCAGTATATGTTTACGAATTCTAATTTTCCATGGTGCTTTTCAACAATTAAATATCTTGATGCTTGGTGTTTTTCAAATATCAGAGAAAGGATCCATCATAATTTAGTATTACTGATCTAAAAAATGCAGAAATTAATTTCTGTTTGCTCTTCTCTCTTGGTGGGCAGACTAGATACTATAGAGATGATGATTGTTCCTCATATGTTATATACTATCTTGATGATTCTTATTAAAATGCCAACATATTATTTTATCAATATCAAAAGAAGAAGGGGGGACAGGGAGCCTGATAAGAGGTCCAATGCCCTTTCTCCCAAGAGTCAGTTAAACAGTCCTAGAGGGTCACTGTTCCTATATTCTATCTTGACAGGTTTCTATGACTATTGGTACAGTCTGATGGGCATATACTTAATAGGAGTTGATGCACACACACACACAACCGTAAAGGTGTCATGCTTCCACATCTGGCTTTGCTCCTCATGGGGTCGGCGCTGCAATACCCCAAGGGCACCGCGAGAGGGCTCTTATTCGGAGATCTTTAGATAGTAAGCCATGATGGTGAGTGCGGTTGTGTGGGGAGAGATAGTTGGTGAGTTAAAACGACCTCAAGGGTACCTCAATGTATTAGTTTTATTTTGCGGTCCCTGTGGTAGGGTTAAAAAGTGAAGTATGTAGATTGGAAACTCATAATAGAGATGGGCAATCTACTCATATGTGCAAGATCTGGGTCTTCTTTGTACGAGATCTGGGGCAACAAGTCCCTCCCCTTATTCTAGGCTAAATCTATTGCTATTGTGTCAA
The DNA here is from genome assembly GCF_964204655.1 of Triturus cristatus. Lineage (NCBI taxonomy): Eukaryota > Metazoa > Chordata > Amphibia > Caudata > Salamandridae > Triturus > Triturus cristatus. The sequence continues at coordinate 1,154,235,143 of NC_140581.1, read as the reverse complement.
GTGGGGTAATTACTCTAATTCCCACAACAGTGTGCACTGGTATCATATAAATACCGAGTGGTCAGATGACCTGCATCTGTATTGATTTGAAACCTGCAAGAAAACAGTAGTAATACAAAAGGAGAAACATTTCATTAGCTTAGTGAAAATGAAATATTGTGTGTACCCGGGTTGAATCCCCGGGTCCATTGCAAAACATAACGTGCATGGAGTGTTAAAAATAGTGGCGCTCCTATGGTGCACTGTGTCATATTAATAGGGCAATTCAAGGTGGACCGATAACACCATTCTCGTGATGACATTAGACAGGCACAGACATGTAAATATTAACACACGCACACACATATAGATACAAGTGCTCTCATAAAAGGGTAAGGGGAGGGAAGGGTCTCTGTCTCTTACCCTTTGATTTCAAGAAACGGGCACCTTAGGTCAAGGAGGAGGCCTGCGACTTAATCTGTGGTTCAAGTTACAGATTATGAATTTGTTTCATGCGTATGAAGAGAAACAGAATATAATTAAAGTCCTCCCGGTCATCTCGCTCCCATGCTCGATGTGATGCTGCATCAGCGAGAGGACCGGGACTCTCCTTTTACTCACGTGAATGGTCGCGGTGTCAGTGCCGTGTGCCTATCGCCCCATCTCCCGCCAGAAGGTGAGAGTGCCGTGAGCTGCCAGTTTAAATAACCTCTCGGAAGGCAGCTCAGGCACTCAGTCCCATGGTGACGATGAGCCAGACAGTTAAAGCGGTCATACGCATGTGTGTGCGTGACGGGGCTGTCAAATGTTGATCGGGAAACTGGCGGCAATCTTAGAGTATATTTCTTAATATATTCATGTAATATGGTGGAATGAATTAGTGCAGTTGTTCTGGAAATTGGAAACTTCTTATGATATAATGACTATGTCATCTTTTACGGAGGGAGGTTCAAATGTATGTTAGTTCACATTATATTTGTTTTTCTCACGGTGGAGCTGAGAGAAAAACTGGTGGCCATCTTCGAGTGTGTTAGTTAATATACACTCATTGTTAAGTAATGTGAGTTGTAATGCTTGATTTCGTTGTCCATCTCACGATCTATTCTGCATAACTGGTGTCTGAATCTCTGTTAAGGTTTTGTCTAGTACCCTTAGGGGCTGGTTTTAATTAGTATATTCACAAGCTGGGAGTGTTTAGGGTGAATAGGCTAGTATCAGTTTTGTCCTCAGTCACGTGGTCGGTATACAATTAAGGAGGTCATCATTAGTGTTGAATTTTTCAGCTCTGATGGCCGATGGGTTGTTTTTCAGCTCTGCTAGTCCATGGGGTGGGAAAGAGGTAGTTATTCCCTTCTATGTATTATTCCCTGTGTTTTATGGCCTCAAGCATTCTATCCAGAGGATCTCATCGTTTAAGCCTCCTATGTGTGCCTCTAGGCGAAACACCCAGCGTTGTTCCCTATTGAATAGGTTCCATAGTCCCAGTCATCATTGGCATCAAGTATGGTCCATTTGATGTCATCAACTGTGTGGTTTTGGGTGATAAAGTGAACTGCCATCTTTGTTGTGGTTCCCTTGCATCAGATTTTACTTCGGTGTTTAGCCAATCTTGTTTTTATCTTACGTGTTGTGTCAATATTTATTTTGAAGCATATTAGCAAGGCAGCTCTATGGGAAAATATGGCAAAGTCTATAAAGACAATAAAACTAACCTATTCAAGCAAGGCTATGCCTCACAGTGATGTAGTAGAATCCCCAAACAATATAGGATCTGGAGGGAAATAAGTCCAATATTCAGATAAGGATGCAAGGAGTAATGTGAACAAATGGCACATGGAGAACATTTTATACATTATTTTCAGACACACCTGGGTCTCAATGTTATGTTATGTTATGTTACTGATATTTCTAGAGCGCACTGCTACCCGAGGGTTCCCTGGCGCTGTACTTGATGTCCTGCAGTGGCCTAAGCGCAGAAGAGGTAGGAATAGTTATTATGCATTGAAAAGCCAAGTTTTCAAGGCCTTCCTAAAGTCCAGCAAATTTGTCATGCATCTGAGAGGCAAAGAGAGGTCATTCCAAGCTTTGTCTGCACCTACCACAAAGCTTCTGCCACCCCAGTTGGCTTTTTCTACAAAGGGCACTGATACTAACCTGGTTTCTGAGGACCGTAGTGATCTTCTGGGTGCGTACCAGTGGAAGCATTGTTTTAGGCGATGGGGTCCATTTCCTTGGAGGGATTTATGGACCATGCACAAAGATTTAAACAAAATACGTTTTTTTACGGGCAACCAGTTGAGCTTTTTAATTTCCGCAGAGATTGAGGCATATTTTGGGATGCTAGTAAGTAACCTGGCAGCTGCATTCTGCAGGAGTTGAAGTTTTCTTAAGAGCCCCTCTTGGATACTTAGGTATAGGCTGTTGCAGTAATCCAATCTGGACATGGCTAAGGCTGTGATCACAGTTTGTTGGCTGTCTTTCGGCAGGAATGGTTGATGTTTTTTGCAGGATCTCAGAGTGTAGGATGTAGCTCATCTCATCCAAAATATGAGGAAGGGTTGAAGGTCGATTGGTGTAGAACATTAACAATGTAAGTGACGGGACAAGCCTGAAATTGACAATTGAAATGAGACTTACAAGCCAGTACCATAAGTGAAATCAACACACAGATAACTAAAAGGACAGCACAGGAACAAACATGCAAACCAATTACCTGATTCAACAGGAAGGATTATGCCATGAATATGGGAGTCAACATACAATAGAAGGGATAGTGAATTTAGAATCTAAATTTCAAAGCTGTACTATGACTATAAGTGTTCGCATACAGTGTGCACTTACCCGATGTGAACGGTAGACCAGTCCGGTGGGAACACCGTATCACCGTAGCATGGTGAAAAATGGACCGAAAATGAGAAAGGAGGAAGTGAAAGTGCGTGAGCTCTCGGCAGAGAAGAACAGGAGAATAGGGAGGGCTTGAACCACTTGGCACATTCGAGCGGCCATACTGGGATAGAAGTCAGAGGGACAAATACATTAGTAATTGCAATAGTATTTAGGGTAGAATATATCTAGTAAAACCATAAATTAGCAATTGCTCAAATACAAGGCATCAGGACTAAAACACATTAGGGGCCATATTATCAAGAACAGCGAGAACATTCTCGCCGCTTTAGCGGCAGGAAACTGCGATAAAGGGCTTGATAATATGCCCTAGAGAATTCCAATAGAAGCTCAGGTTCTGGTGTGAAGGACCACAAACCTGGGCTTCTATTGGAATTCTCTAGGGCATATTATCAAGCCCCTTATCGCCGCTTTAGCTGCAGATTCCTGCCGCTAAAGTGGCGATAATGTTATCGCCGTTCTTGATAATATGGCCGTAGAAATGATAGTATATTTAGTGTAGCTTGCATCAATAATAAAAATAGAAATAGCAATCCGTAAAACATTACACAGTGTATATACACAAGTTAGGTGGAAAAGGACAGACAAGGAGCATATATCCATATACGTTGAGGTGGAGCAAACCAATTTAAATGATAAATAAACAGTATTACTGTTGGAAGTATGAAAGACAGTAATCAGAGTAGGTAGAAGTACCGCTTTATTGGCCATCCACTCTCCACAACTGCAGTGGTACCAACATTCTACTGTCAACTCCAGGGAGAAGAAACCAAGGAGAGGGGTAGGGGAGGGGGGAACGGAGCAAACCATTATAAGGAAAGGAAGATTATGACACACCTCCCTCCCTATGCACACCAGCACCAACACAGTAGGAAATAACATTACGAATCCATATAGGACTTGACAATTTTATCGCAACTCCACCATTGTCCGTACTCAAAGAGAACAACATTGTTGAAAGCTTTCACAATGTGGCAAGGAGGGCATCATCTACTCTGGCTGTGAGGTTCTTTCCCACTTCTTTTGACCTGCACCACATCCCCAACTCTCCACTTCTGGTCTTTGACCCCATACCTTTTGTCATACCATTCTTTGTACTTAGCTTGGTGCTGGTCAAACTTCCTACCCACCTCCTCGGGGCTGGGATGTAGAGCCCTACCTACCCCCAGCCAACTAGGATTGAGTTTGGTGCAGGGTTCTCTCCCCCTGAGAGACACAAATGGGGAAACTCCTGTTACCAGGTTTGGTGTGGTGTTATATGCCCATAAACAGTCTCGTAAGGATGATTCAAGGTCATGACCATTGGCAGTTGCTAGTTGTATATGGTCCTTTATCCACCTGTTAGTCCTCCCAACCAGGTCGTTGGCTTTAGAACAGTACAATGCCGTCAATTTGTGTTTGATGTTCAAGTTGTTTAAGAATTCCTTCATTAGTTGAGAGGTAAACTGTACACCGTTGTCGGTGACTAGGGTGGCTGGTATGCCCTCTTTGGAGAATACGTTTTTTAGGAAATCCAGGACTGTGCTTGTGGTTATACGATAAACAAATTTCTGAGTAACCCAATGTGAGGTATAGTCAGCCAAGACCAACATGAACCTCTTTTGTACACCCAGGTTGTCCATGGGACCGACAATGTCCATAGCTAGTTTATTCCATGGTTTCTTAGGCACTATAACTGGGGACAGGGGGGCCTTACGTATGACTTTGGACTTGTCACTTCTGGCACAGCTGACGCAGTCCTTCACAAGCTGTTCTGTTATGGCATCCATCCGGGGGAACCAGAAGTTGGCCCGAACTCTACTCTTGGTGACGCTGCGTCCCAGATGACATTCGTGTGCCAGATCCAATATTCTTCTTCTGTGGCCCATAGGTGGAACAACTTTTGTTTGACGGTAGATTCTGTCACGTATGATGCTCAATTCGTTCCTGACTTCCCAGAAGGCCTTGAGTCCTTCTTCTAAGTCACTGCATCTATCAGGCCACCCTTCTCTCAATACACTTTTAAGCCTTCCTAAAACCTCTTCCTCTTCCATGCTTTTCGTCCACTCCTCTTCTGTAATGACAGTGTCTTCTATAACTAAAATGGGGCTGTCCACCGTTTCTTCGGGTTGCTCCATTTCCAAGGATGGTCTAGACAAGAAATCGGGAATTCTATTGTGTTCATCAGGGACATACTCGACTTTGTAGCTGAAATTCCCTAATCCCAGGATCCATTTCCCAATGCGAGGGGTACAATTTTCCATACACTTTTCAGCGAAAATGGATGCAAGAGCCTTATGGTCTGTACGAATGGTGAAATTAAGTCCCCACAGGAAGAATTTAAAATGATTCACTGCCCAGAAACCCTCCAGGGCCTCCTTTTCAACTACAGAGTAATTATTTTCTGCACTTGTCAGGCAACGTGATGCGAAGGCAATAATCTTTTCCTCTTATCCCTTTCTTTGGGATAAGGTGGCTGCCAGTCCTTTGTTGGATGCGTCGGTCTGGAGGATGGTTTTGTTTTGTGGGTTGAATACCCCTAACACTGGCGAGCTTAATATCTCTCGTTTGAGTGTATCTACCAAAGATTTATGATGTTCGTTCTATTCAAACTCCTTGTTTTGTTTAAGTAGCTCTCTCACTGGTTCACATTTGGATGCAAAGTTTTTTCTGTACTTGGCCATGTATTCCATGAATCCTAAGAATGACTTGAGCTCATCCTTGTTTCTCGGATATGGGGCATCTCTCACAGCACTGAGCAGGTTGCCTTTAGATTTAAAACCTTCTTCTGAAATGGAATGTCCCAGGTAATCAACCGATGTCGTCCTTATTTTGCACTTGGATTTCTGCACTGTTAACCCTGCATCCATAAGTCTCTTGAACACTAGTCTGAGAGTTTTATCGTGGTCTTCCAGGTCGCGTCCATACACAAAGATATCATCTAAGAAACACATGGAGTAGTCCACCCTCCTGAACATGTCTGCACCTTGGGGTGTTATGAATGCGGTGAGAGGTCTAGATTCTGGGTATAGGTCAACCTGGTGGTACGCCATGGATAGGTCGATAAAACTAAAATACTTCGCTTGTCACATGGTGCTGAGCATCTCATTTATGTTCGTCAGTGGGTGTCTTTCAATCCATATGTTCTCATTGAGGCTCGTCAAGTCTACCCATAAGCGAATCCCCTCCCCACTGGCCTTGGTTGCCATGACGACTGGCACCAACCACTCTGAACAATCCACAGGTTGTATTATTCCCATGTCACACAGTCTTTTGAGCTCTCTCTCTAGGGGCTCCTTCATTTGATGAGGTACAGGACGCAGTTTGTGTACTATAGGTTTGGTGTTGGCCTTAAGTTTTATTTTGTGCTGGAGGTCGTGTAAAAGGCCTAGCTCTTCCCAAAACAATCTAGGAAATTCGTCACAAATTGTGCCCCCATCCAGGTTATCCGTCGTCAGTAGAACCTGCTCTTCTTTGTTAGGGTCCAGGATGATACCCAGTTCCTTATCGTGTTGCCACCCTAACAGGTTGGACCCTGATTCTGCAATGTACACTTTACCATACGTATCCCTGCCCTTGAACCCAATGCGCATCTCCTTCATGCCAAGGAGCAGTATAGGCTCTTTGTTATAACCAGTGGGTGTAATATCTTCCTTCTGTAATGTACTCCACCCATGGCCCTCCAAACACTCATTATCCTTCTTGTTTAATAACGTAAATGGGGAACACGAATCAGCAAACATAGTGACAGGCATGTTATTCAAAGACACATCACACTTAGGATAAACCATATTTATACTTCCTGAGCATTTTTTAACTTGTAATACATACTTATTTCCAACAGGCATTACACATTTTACTTCTTTACCCGAAGATCCTTCCTGTGCCCCTCCCTCCTTGACGTGGTGGTCACCATCCCTGCATACCCTTGCAAAGTGTCCCCTTCTATTACATTTCTTGTAGGTAACACTCCTTGTGGAACAATGAATACTATTGGCAAGGTGATTGCTACTCCCACACCTGAAACACCTGAGGTTCCTCTCACTACTAGGGGCCCTGTTGAACTCTTTTCTTTTCTTTTTATTTTCAACACTTCACTGTTTTCCTCATTGTCTTGAATGGTAGCCACTACCTCAGGTGTGTTCTTCATTTCCTTAATACTTTTAGCCGTGTGTTCCACAGATTTTGCGATTTCAACAGCCTCTCTTAGGTTGGGGTTTCTGGCTAGAAGTTTATCCTGGATACATACATTGTTGGTGCATTGCACTAACTGGTCTCTTATCAATGAATCAGTTAAGTATCCAAACTCACACAATTGTGTGAGGCCTCTCAACGATGCAGTATAATTAGTTACAGATTCCTGTTTAACTTGCGCTCTGTTGAAATATTTGTGACTTTCCAACACTACATTTACTCTGTCCCCAAAGTGTGTCTCTAGTTTGACCATGGTGCTTTCAAAGATATCCATACCCTCAATATCTTGACCTCCCTAATTTTGTGGTTCAGGTAACATTTCGTAAATCTTGCGCCCATACACTCCCAAATTGTGGAGAAGAATATGTTGTTTTCGCATGGATGTGAAACGCTCCCCACTAATGGCAATAAGGTAAGATTCGAACAATTTGACCCACCCTTTCCAGCTTATCTCTGGCTCTCTTATCTCATTTAAAACAGAAGGTAGCTGGCTCATGCTGGCTGCCACCATCATAGTGGGAAAACAGGGGTTGCCGGGAGAGCCAGCCCCCGTACAATTGAAGAGTCACAGGGATTTTAAGGAGGGGTGAAATGGGCTAGACAATGTCGAGGGTTACTAATACGCTACCAAATATAATATATATATCAGATGATTTCAGTAAGGTGCTAAGACACAGGTAACCCAGCAATAGGTCTGAGCAGGAGGTATGAACTGATGCTGGACAGCGAACCAGGGAGCTAGAGCGTGTGGTAACAAGTCCCAAAGAGACGATGACGATGGCAACTGGGGTGTATGAAAGTCTCTACTTACAGTAAGGGGAAGAATAGTGCTAGGAACTAGAAAGGTCACTTGTCTATGTTGAAAAACAACAGAATTGGTTCCCCGGTGGTAGGAGGCGGAATTGCACCCGTACTGACAGGAACATATTGCAGAGTAGCGTCTCCACAGCTGAAAACCAACCCCACACGCTGACAGGAAGGGAAGGAATCGTTGTTCACCATACGACAAAGAGGAGTTCCCTGAGGTGAAGACAGTCAGCACCGCTCATGCAGGGACACACTGCCAGGAGGGGAACGTTGGCCGTGACCCATGGAGCGGCAAAAAGAGAGCTTCGGAACAGTTTGCTGAGAGGACGGCAAGCGGTGAGCGCAACACCAATGGAGCAGGGGCTCTCGCCACAGCAGAAACAAGCAACGCACGCCGCTGACCTCAATGAGGTTTTGCCTGTCGCTCGTCACACAGTCGCTCACCTCGCTGACAGGAAATCGTTGTCCGCATAACATCACACGGCAGGAAGAATGCTCCTCAGCGTGGACAGACAGCTGACAGGATGGGAAGGGCGAATGGATGGCACGCCGCAGGTCCTGAGGCGCATTCCATGGGAGGAGCAGGCAGACACACCGAAGTTCTTCAGGGAGGCACCCACTGCCTCTCACGATGCACTGTCGCACACCGGAGCCTGTGAAGATAGCTGAATCCGCCTTTCATCAATTATGCAGCTCGCAGTTTTTTATACGCCTTACTGCTGATAACAAGAATTTGTGACAGGAACGTGGGGCTCACAGCTTCGCGCACCACTCCACCAGTCTCTGTGAGTAAGTCCTCACACCCGCTGTTCATGACGAATGTAGATCACAGCTTGTCACGGAACGCAAACACGGAAAACTCAGCCGGAGTTCACAGCACCTTCTCGCAGCCCCTGCCTTCACGACCTTCCCTCTGCGTGGAGCTCGAGTGAATACGACAGGAGGGGAAGGACCGCTGAAACTCGCACAAATTGAAGCTCCAAGCCACAGGTAAGGTCACAAAGAGCGTTTGACGGATTTCTATATCAGATAGTTCCAAGATACCGCTTGCTAGTTCACTCGCATAAAGATTCCTATTCTCACGGACCTGTGAGGTCTTTAAACTTCTCACTCTGTATTGTAACTGGAGAGAGTACACAGAGGGGAGATGGCCAGGACTGCCCCCTTCGCAGTTTGTCGTCGCCAGTGTTGAAAGTATGAAAGACAGGAATCAGAGTAGGTAGAAGTACCGCTTTATTGGTCATCCACTCTCCACAACTGCAGAGGACCCAACATTCTGCTGTCAACTCCAGGGAGAAGAAACCAAAGAGAGGGGTAGGGGAGGGGGGAACGGAGCAAACCATTATTTGGAAAGGAAGATTATAACAATAACCATAATAGAAGAGATCATATAGGTATATGGAGCTTCATGTACATGCCGGACGCAGGTATTAATACAGGTTACAGGGGCCATTTGCAGTATACGGTAAAAAGGCAATGTGCTGGTGAGAATTCATGCCAGGGAGTTCTCCAGTTTGTTTAAACCAGTGTATTGACTTTTGGGACAAAGTATCCATTTAAGTTCCTCTTTGTTGAGTATGGAGCTTACTTTGGCACCTCTTGGTGGTGATTTGACGACAGTGATCACTTGCCACTGGATGTCGTCCTCCGTATGTCCCATTTCTGTAAAGGGATCTAGAGGAAGAGCACCCGGGCCTGAAGACAAAGAGAACTGGTCTAGGTACTTTGTTATTTTTGCTAATGCCATAGCATGCGGGTCCCTATTCCTGCCTCTTGGAAGGGGAGCAGAACTTATCCCTAGCCACAAAAAAGGAGACAGGTGTTGCCGGTCAACTACAGGCCCATACGCCTAATCGATTGTGCCCAAAAGGTTTTCTCGATCCTAGTCCTGGCTAAAGCAATTGTTTGATAAAAATAATTTTACAAAAATAATAAAAGAAATTCCTGGCTAAAATCCAGGAGTTGATTTAAAAAAAAAAAAAAGATATTTTAACCCCAATACAAGCTGGATCCTGCAAGACAATAAGCACTATTGAAATGGACCTGCCAACAGACTTGCTAACATTGGTGAGGACTACTTTGCCCAAGTCCGCTGGGGTGATCTCCAAGACACCTAGTGGCCTGCAGCGAGCATTGTCACGCTTTGAGGACTTCTGCAGATCATGCGGTCAGGAGAGCAATGCTTCAACATCTAAATATATAACAACTCAGATCCTTCAAGGGTGCCATCGTCCTTAGCGGTATTCCACTAGAGAGGGCATTCTTTTTTAATTATCTAGTTGTCAACTTGCCCTCAACTATGTAGTGGAAACCCCATATAGATACATTATTCCATTGGAACAGGCAAACCTCTGGAGTAATTTTTAAAGAGCGCAATAGTTCATTTAGCAAAGCAATAGTGTCCGCACTCCAGAAATACAATGTGAAAGTATCGGGCTCAGCATTATATGCCTCAAAGTAGTGGGGGTTCTCAAACATCTCCTCCCTAACTAACTCTGAGAACACATTTTTGAGAAGTGTGGCATGCCTTCCCCCATTACTCGGGGTAAACCCCTGATGTATGACATGGGTAGAAAGACGGTATCTAGTACAATAAGGCTGAGTGCATTACTATTCTAGCGAAGGCTATGGGCAACACCTGAACTGGCCCACTACGCAGCTGCCCTAAAGGATGTGATGGATGCTGACTACTATAATACAATAGAATGGCTCCAGCAAATTATGAACATTTTATTGGCCATAGGAATGAGGGAACTATGGGAAAATACGACTTGCCTACCAACTCCCTCAGCAGAGTAGCTGAAAAAGAGCTACTGATACTGGATCACCAATATTGAGCTCCGGGAGGCAGAAGGCTCCTCATTGACAGGGAGGTTCTTTGATTTCAAAAGATCATGGCGATTTCAGTCTACTTGAACCCTATTGGGATAATATTACCCTGCCACTTGATAGGAAACTCTATTTTCAATTCAGGGTAGGTACACTCCTACTAAAACCCTTCACCAATAAATGGTCCACAAATGGTGACCCGTTAATCCCTTCATGCCAGATCTCAATAAAAAAAAAATCCCACATGTACTGTTTGCCAGCCAGGGCTTTGTTAGCATATGTCAGAGAAGGATCAAACCGCTTTGCAAGCTACTGACACGGCGCAGCTCTACAGGGTTAAGAATCTTAAGGTGGGATCCCCAACCCTTGTATGCCTGCTCCATTGCCAAGTTGTGTGGCTGGTGCTAGCTATTAAGAACTAGGCTTCTCACCCCATATTATATTGAAGTTTCACTGATTTAGCTGCAATTTCTATTCTTATGCTTATCTCCTATGTCTCATTTTTAGATTTCTTTAGGTTGTCCCACTTTTATGGCTCTGTTTGTACAACACATGAATTGCTTCCTATTCTTTCTTTTAATTATAAGGCCACAATAACCTTTTTTGATTTTGAGCATAATCAAAGTTTGTACTTCATGTATGCCGTGATGCCTTGACTCTCATACAAGAATACATTTATAGTCAAAACTTGTTACAGCTTATCTTATTTTAGCTCTTTAGGTTGCCTCTTTTATGGTCTCTGTGCGAAAAAAGATTCGAATATGGGATTGCAATTGATATAAATCACCGGCCAACAGTGATGTATTTACACTTTGGCTCATCATCAAGCACTGCTGATTGTATGTATGATGTGATGCATTGGCTTTCATACTAGAATCTTTGTATAGCTTTTACAGTTGAAATGTGTATTCTTTTTTATACGATGTATATACTTTTGCTATTTCTACTGCTTTTATGGCCTAGTACCGAGCCATTTTGATGATGTTAATAGTTTACCATGTAATATAACATGCTCTTCTTTTCTCCTGGTAGGTGATATGATTACTTTCATGTTCTTGGATGTAAATTATTTTGCATTGTTTTTAGTATTTGTAATAAAAGGAAGGGAGTTGTGTTGTATCTTCCTATTTAGAAAGTTAGATCAGCTTTGGGTATTTTAAACTCTTTCTAACCCTGTATGAATATGTTCTTCCTCTGCCATGGCTAAATCGATTGGATTGACTCACATTTCAAGATACTAACCCTGGCCACTTCACAGGTAATGCTTCAGTCCATAATATAGCAGACCATTTGGTCAACCCTTTCTAGGAAGTGCTCCAGAAACGACAGAGACACTAGAGATGGCCATTTGGGGACTATGCCTAATCTTTCCATCCCCACTCAATATCTCTCATGGAGTGCTCCGGAAGAAAAAGGTGACAAACCCTTCAGGTTTGCGTCATGGAACGCGGCAGGTATGCCCGCAAAACTGACCAATCTGAACTCGCTACATTTATCAAACCTTTTGCTGTACTTTCTAAACAAGAAACCTGGCTGTTAAAAACGGTTTTTATTGATGGATTAGTTACTCACTTCATTCACCCCTGCCATTCTGGGATCCATGGGCAGGGCCAAGGGAGGCTTAATCATACTACTCTCCCTGACAATTCCAGCCCAGGTTGTGGGGATTAAATTTGGACTCTCCTTATTCAAATCCTGTTTATAAAGAGACAAACGGATGATATGTTATTGGTTATCGTTTATAATAATGTTTTCGATGCTAGTAATTTTGTGATAGCTAAAGCACTGTATGAGTAGATTGTGCCAATTCTTTGTAGGTTTAAAAACAGTGATGTGATCATATAGATGGGGGCTTTCAATGTAGAACATTGCCATTCCTTATTTGCAGAATCTTGTGGCTTGCTGAACACTGATGGGGACCCGATCACACACTTTACACACGTCTTGTATGGTGATGAGCTCAACGTGTCTCTGATGAGATACAACCTAATATTTGCTTATGCTTTCAATTCTCTAACCAACAGTCCAGTTGTCACCCCCACATTGGTGGGGCACGGCTGTCCTAGCTTGATTGATTATATTTTATTCACACAATATTTTAGGGCTTGGATTGTAGAGTATGTTATATTAGATTCTCCATTGAGTGATCACAGACGTATTGCTGTCTTTGTCAGAAATTCTTTTTTTCTTGTAAAGGTCAAACTGACTACCTATACCCTACCCCTGGTACACACAATTAAGGAAAGGGGGTCATTATGAATTGGGCCAGAGTTGTTAATAATACTGTTCTATCGAAACAAATGTATTTGACCTTTTGTGATTTTCAGGCATGTCTTAAAGAGAACCAGAAGGGGGAGCTGGCAATTATTACTAGATTTGATAGGATTTGTGGGAAATCTAAGGAATTGCTCACCATCACAAACTGTACCCATACTAACGTACAAGCGAGATGGTTTGATACTAACTTCACAAAGACACACACTCAATTACTGTTTACACTTAAAGCAGTGCCAAGAGATTATGAGCAGTTGAACACCCGTTGGAAGTTATATAAGGCATTAATGGCCAGGAAAAAAGCATTGAGTGAGGAAGCTTATCACAGCTTTATTATGGCGACTGAGCTCAAGGATAGCAATCTCTTTTGGCACACAGTGAACCAAAATTACCCAGAGAAATGTCACCAAAATGGGCTTTACACAGTGATCGTCTCGGAGGTTTGGGTTCCCTCTTCTAGCCCTCCACTATCCTTTTCGATCCAAATAACAGGCTAACATGTCCACCTCTCAAATTACTTCCATATTTCACTATACTAATTCACCACTAATCCTTTATGGGTTCCAGAGTAGCGTGCTACTTGCTGAAATAGCTCTTCAACACCCCACCAGGGGTAGCAAGCATTATATTAATGCAAACCTTTTCTCACTTCTATCCCTCCACTATTCTTCTGAATCCAAATAGCTGGCTAACATATCCACCACTTAAATTACTTTCATATTTCACTATACTAGTTCACCTCTAATTTGTATGGGTTCCAGAGTAGCGTGCTACTCGCCGAAACAGCGCTTTGAAGCCTCTTCAGGGGTAGTAAGTGCTATATAAATGCAATTACAATACAATACAACATATAATGCTCATTATGCTTGGCATGTACTGTTAAGAATGTTGGTGGGTTGTAATCAGAATTGGAGAAAGGTTGGTAGAGCCAGGCTGGAGTGGTGACCGAGGTGAATTACTCGGCTCTTTATTAATCTATATGTTTATAATCTGCCTAGTTAATTCAGCTTCGTTACACACTTCCTGAGTTTGGAGACAGGCTTTGGGCAACCCTTCGTAAGGATGAGAAAGGCCTTCTATACATACTCCTAAAGTAACTACAGTAAGGATGAAAATGTGCAGCTGTTCACATTAGCTGTCACATTCACGCCATTCATAATTGCTCTCCAAAAGTTCCCCTGAATGTTTTTGCTACTGTTTGAGTGCTCCCAGTTTAAAGGATACCCTGAACAGCAATTCTAGTACTATCCTTGTACAACTTTAGCATTAGCTGCAACAAGTGAAACCCTACAATGGTCTCCTCACTTCACTTTTCATAAGAGAATAGCCCCTCCCCCTCTTATGACCGTTCTCCAGGTCCCAGGTGGTAGCAATGTATCAGTAGCTTTTGGCATGCAGCATGATTGTACTCACAGAAAATGTCTTCCACTTTCAGTAACAGATACATCTTTGTATTGCATTATATTGTAGTGCAGCATTTATGTGGCGCCTACTACCCCTAAGTGTGGTACTGAAGTGATGGCCTACATGATTAGCATGCCACACCATGTAGGGTGCGTGGTTGGAAGGATGTTTTTGTTCTGACCCTGTGTGTGAAGTGTTCCATGCCATGCCTGATGACGACTGAGGTACAGTTCTGGTGTTATAGGACACAGCGCGTTGCAATGTGTTGAATGATGAATTGTATAAGAGACAGATGCACTAGTTTGTGTTTTTCAGCATTCTGGTAGCTTTGAACAGCTCCGCAGGTCCCTTTATGGTATTTCATATGCACTTACCTAAATAAATATGGCCCAGGTAGCTGCTGCAGTGGGGATACAAATTTGAGGTGGAGGATATGCCAGTAGGTCTGGCACTGCTCCCACATGGACTAGAGTAAAAGAATGAACACAGGGCTCAGTTGAGATTGCGTTATAATCTCAGACCATTGCAGTATTGTTGAAAGCATGAACAAACACGTTAGTCTAGCACCTCATGCATGATACTTGGCAGAGCTGGTTCAAAGGTTCAGCCTAGCAGAGTTCTAGCAAGGATTGGTACAGCACCACTGACTGTGTTGGGGGATGGAGGCCTCCAAGAGATAGCTAACCGCCCTCCTTGTGTTCATATTCCTAACATGGGAACATTAAACAGACCGTTTTCTTAAAATGATGGACTGCTTTTAAAACTAGCACTAGCAAAGCCAATAGTGCAGCTTATACTTGAAAATGTGTATTCTTTAGTCCATGCAATCACTCATTCTTACACTCTTGTAATTAGTCACTCAGCATTGAGCACTTATCCTTGCACTGCTCCGTCTATTCATCTTCCCATGGACTCATTCTTACATTCACTCGCTCACACATTCATAAATACTATCACACACACAAACTCACCAATCAATGAAGAAGCACTTTCAATAGCCAGGCCAAATAGCTTCCCTGCTAGATTGTGAGGGTGTGAGACTGTTTCAAGTAGTGTGTGACTGCTAGGCTTTGAGTGTGTGAGAGTACTTTGTGGTACTGTGAGACTGCTAGTCAGTGCTGTCAGTAGTATGAGACTTCTACTGTGAATGGTGTAGAGATGGCTCTGTGTTTGTGGGACTGCTAGTCTGTGAGTGCGTAGGAGTGGTGTTAGTAGTGTTGGACTGATGCTAAGTGAGCAACATGAGACTGGTGTCTGTAAGTGTGACTGCTAGCCAGTTAGAATGCAAACAATAATGTGTGACTGTTACTCGGAAGAGTGTGAGAGTACCGTTGATAGTATGAGAATGTTAGATGGTGGTGGGCATAAATGTGCTTTGGGACCTCTTCCTCTGCGAGGGTTGGTAAAGTGCTGTCAGTAGCATGTGACTGCTACACTGTAACAGTTTTGAGAGTGTTTTTGATTTTGCGAGATTTCTAGACTGTGGGAGGTGTCAGAGTCTAGCAGTTTTATTGAAGGGAGAGTGCTGTCTGTAGTGTGACTGCTAGTCTGTGAGCACTGTGAGTGCATATAGTAGTGTTTGACTTTTAGTCTTTGAAGGAATATGAGAGTGCGGGTCAATCGATTGAAACTGCTAGTCTGAAAGAGTTGGGAGTGCTCTCTAGTTTGACTGCTACTTTGTGAAGGGATTGAGAGTGGTATCTGCATTGTGAGACTACTACTCTATGAGTGGTGTGAGAGTGGCATCTGCTGTGTGAGACTACTGCTCTATGAGGAATGTAAGAGATCTGTCAGTATTTTAAGACTTGCAGTCTGTGAGGGGTGCAACTGCTGGTGGCAGTGTGATACTTTTACACTATTAGGAGTGTGAGTTTGCGTTCTGCAAGTTGACTGCAAGTCTGTGAGGTGTGTGAGAGTGCTGTTGATAGTGTGACTGAGTTTGCGTTCTGCAAGTTGACTGCAAGTCTGTGAGGTGTGTGAGAGTGCTGTTGATAGTGTGACACTGCTCCTTCATAAGAGGTGTGAGTGTACTGGTAGTGAGACCGATAGTCTGTGAGGGTTAGAACAGTTTACTAATTTTGGGGGGTATGAGAGTGCTGTCTATAATGAGGCTGCTACTCTGTGAGGGTGGGAGCTCTGCCAGTATTGTGAGACTACTATTTTGGCAGAGGTGTGAGCATCATTGGTAGTGTGTTACTGCTGGTCAGGGAGGGATGGGTGCTGTTGGTAGTATGCAATTACTAGTTTGTGATGAGTGTGAGAGTGCCATCTGTGGAGAGATAGCTCTTCAGTGAGGGATGTTACATTGCTGTTTTTATTTTGTTTAAAAGGTGATTGCAAACATTGGAACAAGTATGAGCTTAATACTGATCATTGATGCTTCCATCAATGTGTGCTTGTGTTTATAAGTGGCTATGTTTTTAGGATTACAAATAAATAATTGCAAACATCCCTTTGTATAAAAGTTAGATGTAATTTGAAGGGTAGACCATGCCAGTAGAATAACAATAGGGTCAAGTCACCCATTTCCCCCACTTCTTCTTTCTCTCATGGGATTGTCTGAGAGGTATACACATAGTTTCATACCTGGTACTGCATTGCATGCTAGTCAGGGTGAGCAGAAGGTAGAGAGAGGATCATTTCAAATCGATGTTTGGGGGCTCCCTGCCTATAACCACTCTTAACACTCAAATGGTAGACAAGCTCTGCATACACCAATAACACACGAAAAGATATTACAATTATTAGATTCCTATGGTAAAGTATAGGGAAAAGTTTAACGGTATGTTAAACTTTGTTTTAAAAAACTAGAAAGATTTTTTTTATCCTAAATATCAATGTTAATTGTTTGTATGTATTTATCTCACATGCAGAGCAATATAAAAAGGTTACACCATTAGAAACTTAATTTGAAATTTGAAATATATATTTTTTTATAATATTAAATTAAACTAAAGTTATTTTTCCAAGTCTAAATGAAAAGTTCTACATTAAGTACAATATATATATTTATTATGTATTAGAGATTATCAAAAGTGATCTGTAGAATAAAAAGTGATCTAATTATCATTAATAGTTAATGTTATATTGTTTTTTAAATTTAGCAAAGGTTAATAATATATCTAAAGTAAAATAATAATGTTTTTATTTATAGAATTTGTGTCAGATTAAATAACATGTATTTATATTATTAAATCGTTTAAATGTTTACATTTATTTTAACATTAGTTCCTATGGGATTTCATTTTAAGTTTCTACCTCCATTATTTTCTATTGGAGAGTAGTGCAGTATCAGTGGATGAATAATAAAAGAAACGAGGATGGGGGGCTCCTAGGGAGTTTAGAGACCTGCGAGGATTAGATCCCTGAACACTAACAATCAGCACAAGAAATCCTCGGGTCTAACAACACACAACTGCCTGAGTAAGAGGAAGCAAAAAAGATCTCTACATGCTGTTAAAGGGGTCCCTTAATTAGGACGTAATCCAATCACCCACCGAGGTGGCATGCTTCATCATCTGGGATTCTCCTCTTGACAGGAAACAACATACTTCCTTAGTTTCATCAATGCTCGTATGTTGACATGCAGGTGTGAACTTACTCCTTGCATATTATCTTGTGGGAGAAACACAATTTTTCAACTCGCACAGTTCGAATTGTTGGAAACACATGGAATTGACCTTGAGTGTGGGCTTCTTGTGACTTTGAACATTACCAGATCCTAGCACTTGGCCTTAAGAGAATATTCCCCATAACGTATTAGCCATGCCATAGTGCAAAGTCCCGTCAGAACCTTTGTGGTGAACACTGGACTGCCACTAGAGTTACTAGTGACCGCATTTAGGTCAAAGCTTCCCATCAACATTAGACATATACCTTGCCGTAGAACTGACCAGAGCTTATTTATCATTGTATTGATACTTACCCTAGGATGTGGAGTGTCCATAGTTGCCAGGAAATTTATCCCAAAATGCAATGATATTCTAAAACCCTATACACATATTTACAAGTGGCGGTGTCCCTACTCCCTTGCAGTGACACCAGCTAGCTGACTGTTTTTGTTTATGATTGACTTGTGAACAGTTTTTTTCGTATTATGATGGGAAGCCATGTCAAATAAATTACTATAAATACATGTCTTTGACACAGTGATGAATCCCCTTTTTTTCAGAGCGGTGCCCCTCCCCTGAGCTGTTGCCAGGTTGAGGTGAGGCGACCTGTCCGTACACAACGGTTAAGCTAATATTTTACTGTTTTTTTTTTATTTCACAACTGTTTTGGCCAAGGATGAGAACTAAGTCTCACAAAGGTGATATCATTAACCTATTTCGTCTGCCTGTAAAGACGGTTGCATTATTTGATCTCGTCTGTTGTTCTTTTATCATTCACAGGTACGCCCAGTAAATCGATTTCACCAAACGTGGGATCACTGGTTCTATATACACATTATTCTTGTTTTGTTATTGTTACCTCAGTTTTTTATAGACATCACTTTTTTTCATCGCAGTAGCATATAACATCTTTTTGGTCCTGACGAAAGCCGCGTCACTTTATAGTGTCATTGAGGCTGAAACATATAGACCCGTCCACATTCACCAGATGCAGTTATTATTTTAAACTGCAGGTGCTGTGTTTTTAATCCTGACACCAGGAAAAAAACAATAAAGTTCTTATTGCTCCTGGTAGTTAGTTTTAAGAACACTTCGTCACATTAATACTGCTTTAGTTTTGCACTGCGCTCGTCACCCACCCCACCTAGTAGTCTTCCCACCTGAAGGATATATTATATCCTATACAGTGTAGGAATAAAACATCCCTGAGCTCCTCCCTCACAGTGAGGGGGTAGTAGTCCTTGGCGGGACTAGGGTTTCCCATCAAGAGGAGAATCCCAGATGATGGTGCATGCCACCTCGTTGGGTAATGGGATTACGTCCTAATTAAGGGACCCCTTTAGCAGCACGTAGAGATCTGTTTTGCTTTCTCTTACTCAGGCAGTTGTGTGTTCTTAGACCCGAGGATTTCTTGTGTTGAGTATCAGTGGATGGCCATGTGTGGTGCTGGACTCACTCCAACTCTGAGCTGGAGTACATTTATGACTGTTTTAGGTTCTGTTTGACCCTGGCAACTATAGAAGGGCAGTTTGTGAATAGCAATTGACTTCCCTTTTTGTTGGTGGGTGCATGTCCCTCCCTTAACTCCCGAGCATTCATTAAACCCCTCCCACTTTTACTACTAAAACATAAACTTATTTGTGCGGAGAATCTCTCCAGTTGGAACGGAGATCTCCAAATAGAAAAAATAGTAGAGATGGAAATGTAGACCTCAGTATGTAGGTATGTGACTAGCATTTTGTAGTACGTTAGTAGTACTACTGTAATATTACTAAATGTAATACAAAATGCATTTTGTTTCATTCTAAGCATAGAATTAGCACCTGGGGTGGAAGACATAGTGCACTCTGAATGCTCTCTGCCTACCGGCATCTAGAGCTACTCCTAACATATCTCGACCATCTTTCAAGACATTTATCAGGCATTGAGCATGCTAGTGTAGAACTGTACCCCAATATTCAAAACTAAAATCGGCTACTGTGTTGTTTTGCTGGGCTTCAGCAAGAATGTATTATAGGAGTTGAAAGCTCAATTCACATAAGGTGAGCTTTCATTGTGTTTATTTAAAATCTGTCTCTTTTACACACTTGGACTGACTGGTGTATTAAATAGCTGAAGAGATGGGACACTTGTATTTTACCACCTTAGACAGTGGTTATTTGTCCATGGAATGTTCAGTGTGCTGCTATTGGCTGAAAATGTATCAGCATTTGATGACTTCTCTAAAGTAGCTACAGAGCACAACAAAACACACACAATAGCATACCACAAAGCAAAATCACAACACAAATAATATAAATACTAAGACTGAGCTATTATT
Organism: Triturus cristatus; assembly: GCF_964204655.1. Classification (NCBI taxonomy): domain Eukaryota; kingdom Metazoa; phylum Chordata; class Amphibia; order Caudata; family Salamandridae; genus Triturus; species Triturus cristatus. The sequence continues at coordinate 1,154,214,842 of NC_140581.1, read as the reverse complement.
GGTCAAATGTCAACTTTAATTGTGAAAACAAGCAACCGTACCCCTATATTAAGAGTTATTATAACTTTTTTGTTCATTAAGATAGATAAAGAACACCAGCAGGAAATAAGTGCGTTTTGACAACAAGTTTAATGTCAACAAAATGTACACAGAACCGTGTGTTTGCTCATTAAAAGCAGTTTAAATAAAACATGTAGTTTACTACTTGCACCTCTGTTAAAAACATATTGTCACTTACAGCTATTTCCAAGCTGTTAGATCATTGATATGAGAAAAAAAAATAATGTGATTTATAATTGGTAACACCAACAGTTTCTTTTCATATTTCTTTGTGATTATGTTCATTTGCTGTTTCTGTAAAATAGGTCCTTGACCTTTTAAGTAAGGATTATTATAAGGGCATGGACTTACTACTTATGACATTACTTCCTGTGTCATTTGTGAATTCGATATGATAATCAGTCCCTTCACTATTTTCCTTAGGACCTGTGCCCTGAATCACAGTAACAGAAAAAACTCAACAGGAGAAATCACATAAACCCAGTTGAGACCCGGGTAATGTGGTATCAAACAACAGAGTCTCAACAGGTGATATTTGTAGGGCAAATCAAACAAATGTAAACAAATACATTAGTAAAGTCATAAAAAGAGAAAGACACCAAAATTGAGTATCACAATCTGTATTAGATGTTGTAGTGGAAGAGCATGAATTTTAGACAATAATTCTCTTTCTTCAAAAGGTGCAATCGCACAGGTGCACACATAGTGCTCGTGAAAAGGTGAGCAGCGCAGTGAGGCATTAGGTATGGTGACAGTGCCAAATGCGTGATTGAACATGGTACATAACATGAGCAACTGAGTCACAATCAAATTGAAACGCATTATGTACCAAGGATGCTGTAGGAGCGTTGTGCTTTGTCGATGGCGTATCGACTTGGGTGATTTCAGGACATCATCAGAAGAAGATTACACAAATTATTTGGAGACTGCTGATGTGGTAGCAAGAGGGTTCAGTCAGAACTTGGCGTCCTGCCAGTACCATGATGTGGAAGGCAAGGGAAGATGGACATCGGGGGCTAAATCTGCCCGAATTCAACAGTATCCTTATCGGGGGATAGTTAAATGGAGGAAGCCTCTCATGAAGGGAAGGGTGCTTGCAGGCAGGGCAATCAAGTGCCGATGCAATGTGACTCACACTCACAGGACGCCAAGTTTTGACTAAACTCTCTTGGCCCATCCACTGCGCTCCCTGTCCATGCCCCCCCACCTGGATCCCTCACTGGGACCTCCTTGATTCACCGTGCTGGGACTCACGAACTCCCTATTCATGCAGAAGACCTGATCCGGATTTGCTATCACATCAGTAGTCTCCAAATAATTCATGCAATCTCGTCCTGAAGATGTCCTGAAATCGCCCAGGTCGAAACGCCATCAACAAAGCACAGTGTTCCTACAGCATCCTTGGTTCATAACGTGTTTCAGATTGTTTGTGACCCCACTGCTCATGTTATGTACCATTTTTAATCACACCTTTGCCTCTGTCACCATAATACGTGCTTAACTGCGCTGCTCACCTTTTGACAATAACCATGTGTACACCTGTGTGATTACACCTTCTGAAGAAATAGTATTGCTGTCTAAAATCCATGCTTTTCCATTACAACATCTAATACATATCATGCTATTACCTGTTGAGACGTTGTTGTTTGTTAATGGTCCACAGTAAAACACAATGCAATCATGGAATGTATGACGTTACAACGCATACATTTACATCACGGTACATTACATCGCGGTTTTGACAACGCAAGTCGTTACATCGACTTGCGTTGGAGGGCGCTGGACTTAGGAGTAGTATAATTTACTATTCCAACTCCAGTCTACGTACAGTAGGGAAGGTGTTGGATACTAAATTATACTATTCCTTGTCCTAGAGCGCCATCTAGCACAAGTCGTTGTAATGACTTGCGTTGTAAAAACCGCGATGTAATGGCATCGCGATGTAATCCCCGCGTTGTAAATGATGTTTCCCCAATCATGCAGCACAAAACACAGCAGCACTAAGACAGCACAACCCGTTTCCACCGAACAAAATGCAGCATAATAAACTTTCACAAGTATTCTTTCCGAACATTCTCACCTCCACAAATCTGGTTTCATGATATAGTGGTCAATGGTGTATGCCAGGCATTGCCTGAATTGCCACTAACGACATGAAATAATGCAAACCAAAACGTTTTGTCATCTAGCCTCTACAGTTGTATGTCATAAGGATGAACTCGAGAACTGTTAATGAAAGGCACTGAGCAAAACGAGGACTGAGCATGCTCATTTCTAACCTGCCACAGTTTTGGACTGACTAGAGTCCTAAATAGTTAAGGAACAGTGGTAAATAGTTAAGGAACAGTGGTAAAAGGTCATTTGTCACTGTAACTTTAAAATAATGTGCTGCTTCAGCCTGGAAATATAGTGGTGGCTGCTGGCATCCCTAAAGTAAATACAGAGGACAAAAGAACACAAGACAATAACATACCACAAAGCAAAATTCTAACATAAAAAAAACATTACATGGCACAATACAGGAAAACAGTCAAAGCAGAATAAAACGCAACAACCAAAGAACAAGAACACAACAACGTAATGCAACAGAGCAGCACCAAAATACAACACCTCAAAAAAGCTACACATGACCACCACAACAAAGTGCAACACGACAAATATTTAAAAAAAATATTATTATACATTATCACTGCAACAAACCCACCTTCAAAATGCAGTGATAAAAGGCGTTAGCATTTACTTAAGAACCACGAAGGACATGCAATAGCACTAGCCAAAACTTTGTTTTCGGATCCAGCCCCTAAACTGCTCTACTGGTTGCTGTTGGTTTATATTTCTCACTGGAACTTCTTGCATTTATTTGTTTATTTTTATGTTTTTACAGAGGGACACAGGTCACTTAAAAGCAGAAATAGATATTACGGTGGAAATACGAATAATTGTGGAATTCTGAGAAATATGGGAGTTAGGGCCATAGGATCCATCGATGACTCCCAATGAAGGTACTAGACTTATTTGCACGTCTGATTGAACATTTCCTTTTTCATGAGTTTTCTGAACTTTATGTGACTCACTTCCATTCAGTTTGGGGGTTGAAGTTCCAGTAAAATGACTAGAGAAAAACCTGATTTTATGAAACGTCTCTTTACTGCCAGACACATGAGCTAAATGGCGGAGAAGAGTGGTGCATGCCGAGGCAGAGCCGAAATATATATTCATAACGCCGGAGTACATGAATGAAAGACAATAGAATTATTGGCTATGCCCACAAACTAGTAAAAATGAGAATGCTGATGTGTAATATTTATTTTTAAGGCTGCAAAATGTGATGACTTTATTATAAGGCTCAGCTGTAATGCCCAGAAGACAGGTATGAGGTTATAGTGTCTAAGGGATATTTTGTAAATGATAATGCATCCTGTTTGTGATTTATAATGTACTGACACAGCTTGAAAGTGTAGTATAGTTCATTCCTCTGCAGATATAAATGTGACGAAAACTCACAAGAGGGGTTTTAGTGATAAAAGAGTGCAGAACTCTGAAATGCATTGATACATTTGAAACCCTTCGAATATATCAAAGTATATCAATGCATTTCAAAAGCACTCAGAAGAATTTTATAAATATAAAAAGCTATGAAACTCAGGTTTTAAAAACAAATAACTGATTTAAAATGGAAATAGACCGATGTATTGTGTTTTATAAGACGTAGCAGGCCATTTGGGGGCATATGTATCAAGCTAATTTTTACTCGCAAACGCTGCGAATCGCAAAATACAGCGTTTGCGAGTAAAAATTCGCAAAACGGGATGTATTAGGCAAAATCCCATCGCAAAATTAAGGAATTGCTAATTTAGCGATTTCTTAATTTTGCCTAACCATTTAAGAAATCGCACATTGCGATTTCTTAAATGATATGTAAAAAGCACCCAAGTTGTGCGAATTATCCTTAAGTAATCGCAAATTACCACCAACTTCCAGTTGGTGGTAATTTGCGATTTCCTTTCAAAATGCACTATTTTTAATTTTGCAAAGTGCCACGTGACGCTCATACATGCCCTTAGGGCATGTATGTGCGCCATATGCACACACATGCTCATTTCAGGGGTGCATCAGGGTGTCATCATGACACCCTTGCACCTTTGAAATTATTCTCAAATAGCGATTAGCAAATTGCGAATTCGCTATTTGAGAATTACTTCCCATTCATTCCTATGGGTCTCCTGGCCCATAGAAATGAATGGGCAGGTATTCCTTAATTGCGATTTCGCAATTTGCTAATCGCAATTAAGGACTTTTAGGAAATCGCAAAAAGTTTGCGAATTTTTAAATACATCCCGTTTTGCAATTCTCAAATAGCGATTCCTTAACAATCGCTATTTGAGAATCGCAAATGGTGATGTTGATACATATGCCCCTTGGTGGCTGTAGCTAGGGATTATCAATAAAAGCACATTTTGTTGTTAGATACTCTCAGCATCTGAATGCTTTGTGCACAATACATAGTGATTTGAACTTGATACTGAATTAAACTGGGAGAAGCTGCAGAGCTTCTGGGATGGCTGAAAAGAATTTGTCTTATTACAACGCGAGGCATTACATCGTGTGATTTTACAACACAGTTGTTACAACGACCGTGTTGTTACAACACAGTACCATTACAACGCAAGTCGTTACAACAACTTGCTCTAGATGGCACGATTTACTTGGGAATAGTATAATTTACTATTCCAACTCCAGTGTGTGCAACAGTAGGGAAGGTGTTGGAATAGTAAATTATACTATTCCTTAGTTTAGAGCTCCATCTAGAGCAAGTCGTTGTAACGACTTGCGTTGTAATGGTACTTCATTGTAACAACGCGGTCATTGTAATTACTGCGTTGTAAAGGTAACGCGATGTGATGACCCCATTGTAAAGGTTGTTTCCCGGCTGAAAATGGTCAAGGTTCAATATGTGCAGACACTGCCAGTGTTACACTCTTTGCAGTCTGAGGATCCGTTTTTAGGGAGCTCAGTGTAGCCTGTGTTACAGTAGTCCTATTGAGCCAGGATCAGAGCATGTGTTAGTTCAATATGGGGGGTGAGGAGGATTTTCTCTGAGGACAGAGAGATGGACTTTAGTTTCCTAGACAACTGTGTTGATTTGTGGCGTGAAGACGATGTCTGAATCAACGAAAAACCCAAGAGTTCTGGCTTGACATGGTTAGGGTGAGGCCCAGCCTGGAAGTCACTTTGAAATTAAGCTTACCCCTCCTACATTTAGGATTTATGCCTTTGACTTGTTCAAACATAGGAAACTTTTCCTCACCAGAAGCACATATGCTTCTCCACACTGTTCCCTAAGCAGATAGGAATTTTGTTATTGTTTGCCGACAATTGGAAATTTCTTGATGGTGTCTAGTGCTTGGATCAGATAAGCAGGTAGATATTGAAGAGAAAACAGAGAGAGGGTAGATCTATAGGGGACTCCATATTGCACTTTGTGGGTAGATGAGACTGAAGGTTATATACACATTGTTGAATCCATTTGTGAAGAGAGAAGTCAATCTATTCAAGGCACTTCCAGATATCCTAGTCTAATATTTGAGTGTATTCAGCAGGATGGTGTAGTTGATCATATCATAAGCCACCAAGCCACCAAGAGGTCAAGAAGGATTAGAGCTTCTTGCTGACTTTCATACATGCCGGTAAGGAGTCCTTGATGTTTATCAGTGCTAATTCTAGGCCTCAAGAAGGTCTCTACCTAGACTGTCAGCAATTCAATATGAGGTTCTGGTTTAGATATCCTTGCAGCTCTGTATTGAATTCTCCTTTAAAGATCCTTCTAATATTTTGCATGAAAATGGGAGACAAGTTGGATAGATGAAGGGGTTGGGTTGATGAGATGATTGTTCCACACTGCTTACAATGGAATCATTAATACTGAGATCTTTGTCCTGAAGAAGTACAATCATATTTTCATAATATTGCTGGGAGGTGCTATGTCAATTTGTAAGAACTTCAGGGTAAAATGTTTCTTGAAACATATTAAAGATTTTGTTTTTATAGTTCGAAGTCATATTAAGCCTGGTGACTTTAGCCTTGAGGTTTGTCTAAATCAGAGAAGAGGTCCATTATTTGTGTTCCAGGTTCCAACATATTCTTTTCATTTGGGGCAAAGCATGCCATTTGTATTGGCCTTGATCACAGACTTTTTCTTTCTAAGTCAGCAGGGTGCCAATATGTCAAAAGTCAATGAAATCTTGTTGTTCAGGGTGGTGAGCAAGGGTTCAGGTCCAGCGCAGATAGGAGGCTTTAAGTCTTTTGCATTATAAATACTGCTGAGTTGTGGCTAGTGGTGCAGGGCATACAGCCCCCTATGAGAGGGGAGGGGAGTGGTGCAGGACATACAGCCCCTATGAGTTGTGGTTAGTGGTGCAGGACATACAGCCCCCTATGAGTGGGGAGGGGAGTGGTGCAGGACATCCAGCCCTCTATGAGTTGTGGGTAGTGGTGCAGGACATACAGCCCCCTATGAGTGGGGAGGGGAGTGGTGCAGCGCATACAGCCCCCTATGAGTTGGGAGGCTAGTGGTGCAGGACATACAGCCCCCTATGAGTGGGGAGGGGAGTGGTGCAGGACTTCCAGCCCCCTATGAGTTGTGGGTAGTGGTGCAGGGCATACAGCCCCTTATGAGTGGGGAGGGGAGTGGTGCAGGACATACAGCCCCCTATGAGTGGGGAGGGGTGTGGTGTAGGGCATAATCCCCCTATGAGTTGTGGTTAGTGGTGCAGGACATACAGCCCCCTACGAGTGGGGAGGGGAGTGGTGCAGGATATCCAGCCTCATATGAGTGGGGAGGGGAATGGTGCAGGACAACCAGCCCCCTATGAGTTGTGGGTAGTGGTGCAGGACAAACAGCCCCCTATGAGTGGGAAGGAGAGTGGTGCAGGGCATACAGCCCCCTATGAGTGGGGAGGGGAGTGGTGCAGGGCATAATCCCCCTATGAGTTGTGGGTAGTGGTGCAGGACATACAGCCCCTATGAGTGGGGAGGGGAGTGGTGCAGGACATCCAGCCCTCTATGAGTTGTGGGTAGTGGTGCAGGACATACAGCCCCCTATGAGTGGGGAGGGGAGTGGTGCAGCGCATGCAGCCCCCTATGAGTGGGGAGGCTAGTGGTGCAGGACATACAGCCCCCTATGAGTGGGGAGGGGAGTGGTGCAGGACTTCCAGCCCCCTATGAGTTGTGGGTAGTGGTGCAGGGCATACAGCCCCCTATGGGTGGGGAGGGGATGGTGCAGGGCATAATCCCCCTATGAGCTGCGGGTAGTGGTGCAGGACATACAGCCCCCTATGAGTGGGGAGGGGAGTGGTGCAGGACATACAGCTCCCCGTGAGTTGTGGGTAGTGGTGCAAGACATACAGACCCCTAAGAGTGCGGAGGGGAGTGGTACAGGGCATACAGCCCCCTATGAGTGGGGAGTGTAGTGGTGCAGGACATACAGCCCCCTATGAGTGGGGAGGGGAATGGTGCAGGACATCCAGCCCCCTATGAGTTGTGGGTAGTGGTGCAGGACAAACAGCCCCCTATGAGTGGGGAGGAGAGTGTGGTTTTGCTGTTGCTGGTGGAAGGGTTTTCACCCCCCTATGTGTGTGTAGCATTTCGCGTGTTCGTGACGTTAATTTGGGGGGTATCTGACTGACCGTCTGCGTTGTTAGCGTCTGTTCCTGATCTGGTCATAGATGTACAGTACTGGGATGACCTGCGCGATGGGATTCATCGTTGGTTCGTCTCGTATTTGCTGCTTGTTGCTCCGTCTCGTACACGTTGAGAATTGGAGTGTCTCGTAGCCATGGATGCGAATCGGACCTGATATGCAGCTCTCCCAGATGCTGTGACGTGCTGCTAGTGGCGACCAGTCCGGCGTGTAGGATTTGCGCATCGTACTTGTCCGGCCGGAAACTGCTGTAGGAACTGCTTCTGGGCGACTCGAATCAGCATTCAGAGGTACGGCTCGTACAGGAAATGCTGCTGGAATCGCAGCCTACGTGTCGGATGGAATTGTGTCAGTTATGCGCATCGTACCTCATTGCCCGGACGGACCGGCTTCCGGGACGAGTCGGTCGCAAGGTAAGGCTACGGACAGCTCTCGGAGGACTGTCCGACACGGATCGGAATCGATCCCTGAGTGTAATACAGAACTTTCAACTTCAGTCTTTGGTCTCTTTTTGAGACTGGCTGATTTACCCAATTGATTGATAGCTTTGACAAAGTGAAGTAGAATCCTGAACATCAATAAAAGAAACAGATCATTGGACAATAGCTCTTACCATGTACCCTGATATGGTGCAGAGACAGAATATTGAATCAAAAATATCTATTTACACAAATATCGAGTTAAAAAAATCACTGGTCAGAAATATCGACAGACAAATTCTTGTGGTCAAGAATATTGAATTTAGGTAAGTAATATCGATGTTAAAAATATCGGAGTGTGAAATATTGTTTGCAAAAATATAGTTGTTAAAAATATCTATTTTTTATTAATGTTATGTATATTAGTATATGTTTTATATGTATGTGATTTATGTTTTTTTGTGTAAGCTTTGTTTGTATTTTTAATATGTGTTACATTTTTAGCAGTTATTAATTATTTTTTATTTGATTTTTGCATTTCAAGTTCTGTAGCGGGTTGTGGGTTTATAGTGGAATAGGGTGGGAAGTAATTTAATTATATAAAATGAATTGATTATTTTTAGCAGTTATTAATATTTTTTATTTGAATTCTGTGTTTTTAGTTCTGTAGCGGGTTGTGGGTTTGTAGGGGAATAGGGTGGGAAGTAATTTAATTATATTAAATCTATTGAATATTTTACATTTATTATTATTTGTTTAATTGAGATGTTATAGTGTTAAATGGGTAAGCAATGCATTATTAATTAGTTATTAAATGGTTGTTAATTAAAAATAATTTTAATTAATTAGTAATTAATTATGGTAATTGGGTAATTCATTTTAGGTGTGTGTTGTGGTGTTTATCAGAGTAAAGGGTGGTAAGTATTTTCTGTTTAATTAATTAATATATAGTTGTTAAATAATGTTAATAATTTTATATTTATTTTGTGCTATTGTTTATTGTTGTGTGTGTTGTGTTTACTTTTAAAGGGGTAAAATGTGGGTATTAAATACATTTTTTAATACTTAATTATTAGTTGTTAGTAGTAATAGTTTTTGCTTTTAAAAATAGTATTTAATTGTGTTTTATTATTTTATAGTTTAATTTAGGTGTGTGTTGTGGATTTTATAGTGTTAAAGCATGTGTACTGAATGAATATTTATTTTATTTTTATTAATAAGATTGTTTTAATTGATTATTAATTATGTTAATTAAGGGAATATATTTAATTAAAAATGTTGAAATGTTTTGTTATTGGTGTGGTGTTAAAGGATAGGAAATAAAATAAATATATTTCTGTTTTAATTATTTTTTTGTTTGTTATATTTGCTACTTTTAAATAATTATTGCTTATAAATGTATTTATTAATTTATTTTATTTAGTATTTGTTGGATTTTGTTAAATATAATTAATATTATAATACGTGTTCTTTTTATATTTTCAATATATTTAATTTTATATTTTTAAAATATAGCTTCTTTATTTCTATGATTTTTTAAATGTTGTAATATTTTTTGTTTCTTTTCAATTGTTTCAATCAATCAGTCACTTGTAAAGCGCTCTACATACCCGCGAGGGTCTCAAGGCGCTGGGGGGGGGCGCTACTGATCGAGCAGCCAGGTCTTGAGTAGCCTCCTGAAGGTCAGCAGGTCTTGGGTCTGTCGTAGGCTCAGTGGGAGGGTGTTCCATGTCTTGGTGGCGAGGTGGGAGAAGGATCTCCCGCCGGTGGTTGTTCTTGGGATGCGCAGGACGGTGTTGAGTGCGAGGTCAGCGGAGCAGAGCTGGCGGTTGGGGATGTAGAAGGAGAGTCGTTTGTTGAGGTAGGCTGGGCCAGTCTTGTGGAGTGCCTTGTGTGCGTGGATGAGGAGCTTGAAGGATATCCTCTTGTTGACGGGGAGCCAGTGCAGGTTTCCCAGGTGGGGGGCGATGTGGCCGTGTCGTGGTATGTCGAGGATCAGTCGTGCCGAGGCGTTTTGGATGCGTTGCAGTCGTTTGATGAGCTTGGTCGGGGCTCCCGCATAGAGGGCGTTACCGTAGTCGAGTCTGCTGCTGACGAGGGCCTGGGTGACTGTCCTTCTTGTATCAGTTGGGATCCACCTGTAGATCTTGCGGAGCATGCGAAGGGTGTTGAAGCAGGAGGAGGAGACAGCGTTGACTTGCCTGGTCATTGAGAGCGTTGAGTTGAGGATGATTCCCAGGTTGCATGCATGGTCGGTGGGTGTCGGGACTGCCCCCAGAGCCGTCGGCCACCAGCAGTCGTCCCAGGCTGAAGAGTTGGAGCCGAGGATAAGGACCTCTGTCTTGTCCGAGTTCAGCTTCAGCCGGCTGGTCTTCATCCAGTCGGCGACGGCCTTCATACCTTCGTGGAGGTTGGCTTTGGCGGTGATGGGGTCCTTGGTGAGGGAGAGGATCAGTTGAGTGTTTTCGGCATAGGAGATTATGTTGAGGTCGTGCTGTCGGGCGACGTGTGCGAGCGGGGCCATGTAAATGTTGAACAGTGTCGGGTTGAGGGAGGATCCCTGGGGTATGCCGCAGATGATCTTGGAGGCTTCGGATCGGAATGGGGGGAGGCAGTCGCTCTGGGTTCTGCCGGAGAGAAATTAGGTGGTCCATTCCAGAGCCTTGTCTCGGATCCCTGCAGCGTGGAGGCGTGCGCGTAGTGTGCGGTGGCAGACGGTGCCAAAGGCGGCGGAGAGATCCAGGAGGATGAGGGCTGCGGTCTCACCGTTGTCCAGCAGGGTCCTGATGTCGTCGGTGGCGGCGATGAGGGCGGTCTCGGTGCTGTGGTTACTGCGGAACCCTGACTGGGCGGGGTCCAGGATTCTGTTTTCTTCGAGGTATCGGGTTAGCTGTCTGTTGACAATCTTTTCGATGACCTCGGCCAGGAACGGGAGCAGAGAGATGGGCCGGAAGTTCTTGAGGTCTCTTGGGTCTGCCTTGGGTTTTTTGAGTAGGGCGTTGATCTCGGCATGTTTCCAGCTCTCTGGGAAGGTCACGGTCTCGAGGGAGAGATTGATGACGTTGTGCAGGTGGGGTGCGATGGAGCTGCTAGCTTTGTTGAAGATGTGGTGCGGGAATGGGTCTGACGGGGAGCCGGAGTTGGATTGTGCTCATGGTCTTGATGGTGTCATCGGTGCTCACGCTGGCCCAGGCTAGCAGGGGGTCATGGTCGATGGTGTACGGAGGGTCTGTTGTGTTGCTGTCTGTTAGGGCTGTCTGGGTGTTGAAGCTGTTGTGGATGTCTGCTATCTTGCGGTGGAAGAAAGTGGCGAGGGAGTCGCAGAGGGCTTGCGACGGCGGGATGTCGTTGGAGTTGGAGCTGGGTTGGAGAGTTCCTTCACGATGTTGAAGAGCTCCTTGCTTTTGCGAGCATTGTTGTCGAGGTGGTCTTTGAAGGAGGTCTTCTTGGCAGTCCTGATGAGGTGATGGTGGTTGCGGATGGCGTCCTTGTGGGCTGCGTGGCTGTCCGGAGTCTGTTCGCTGTGCCATTTTTTCTCTAGTTTCTGGCAGGCTTGCTTGGAGGCTAGGATTTCTGGGGTGAGCCAGCTGGCCCTCTTGCTGGTGTCTCTGTGGGGGGGGTTTCTTCAGTGGGGTGAGGGTGTTGGTGCAGTCGTTGATCCAGTGTCTGAGGCTGTGGGCAGCGTTGTCGGTGTTGGTGGGTTCGGTGGGAGAGCTGAGAGCGAGGTTTGCATATAGTTTGAGTGTTATTAGTAATTTTAGTTTCTCTGCTATCCAACACTTTCCCTACTGTTGTAATCACTAGAGCGGGAATTGTAATAGTAAATTTAATTCCTCCGCTATCCAACACTTACCCTACTTTTGCACTCACTGAAGTGGGAATAGTAATTTTGACCCCTCTGCTATCCAACACTTTCCCTACTGTTGCACTCTTTTGAGTGGGAATAGTAATTTTTACCCCTCTGCTATCTAACAGTTTCCCTACTGTTGCACTCTTTGGAGTGGGAATAGTAATTTTTTCCCCTCCGCTATTCAACACTTACCCTATTGTTACTATCACTGGAGTGGAAATAGTAATTTGTACCCCCGCTATCCATCACTTTCCTTACTAGTGCACTCACTAGAGTGGAAATAGTAAATGTAATTATTCCGCTAGCCAACACTTTCCCTACTGTTGCACTTATTGCATTGGGAAATGTAAGTTACATTTTTTTTTAATAGTTTATTTTTTTATTTATTATAGGATTTTTTTTATTTTAAATTATTGATATATATATACATATTTTTTATTTTTATATAATTTTAAAGTTTAAAAATTAAATAAAGATAATAGTTAATAAATTATTTGAAAATAAATATATGTATATGTATACATTTTTGTTTGTGTGTTTATATTTTTTTATTAAGTTTATTTGTTATAGTTAATTAAAGCGTATATTAAATTACATTAATTTTGTTAAAAATAATATTAATATTTTATATATTCACTATATATCATTTTATTATATATATATATTTTAAATCGATATTTTTTACATTTCTATTTTTTACCTCGATATTTTTGATTCAATATTTTTGTTCTTACCTGTTAGGGTATTGGAGTCGATATTTTTGCAGTCTATACTTTTTATTTTCAATATTTAGAACATCGATGTGTGTTACATCTATCAGTGAATCCCTGATATGAGTAAATTGGCTAAGGATTAGGCAGGAGCGGCCTGTGCAGGTAGCGGCGGGGGGGGGCTGTAGGGCAGTGAGGGGGGACTCGACAGATGACAAGGTAAAATTAAATAAATAATTAATTTTCCCTCGTTGTTGTCTGTCGAGTACCCCCCACCCAGCCCCACTGTCCCATCACTCTTACCTGCATGGGCCTCTCCTGGGATTAGGTAAATGTGCAGTGTTCAATTTAATATCTAGCAAATAGTATTGTACTCATCTGTTTTTAAGAACTACCTTGTGAGAAATATTATCTCTGTGTTGTCTGTTTATCATTCAGGCTTACGTTCAAGACTATCACCCTGGGCAGGTTTGTCTTCTGGACCTGAAGAAATTGCCAAAAAGTGGTTTGGTAAGAAAACATGGTGATCTTTTATACCCTACAGGTCTTCGATTGCCCCTAGTTTTGTAATACATACTAGATTTGCAATTGACATTAAAAGAGATCGGTATCACCCTGATATGTTTTTAGCATTTTTAGAGGACACTCAAGCCACTTTGGGGCTTATTACGATCCGCCCGCCATCGTTGCGGTGCTAGAACCGCCCGCAAGACGTGCGGCGGTCCCACCACACATATTAGGATGTGCCTGCAATACTGGAGGGTGCATCCCAGGCCCTTAACATTGCGGAAGGTGTTGCTGGATGCAGCACCATTCGCAATGTCAAATTAGCATGCACATAAGTAAAGAGAGGTTGTGGGAAGACCATAACCTACGTGAATCACAGCTAGGACCCGAGGGTCTCAGTAAAAGTAAACCACAAGTACATGAAATATTCTGAATGTATGTTGAAAGAAAAAGTAGCTCAATAAAGTTATTTGTCAGAAAGAAAAGCGAGTTCAAGGTTAGTTGCTATTTGCTTTGTATTTGAAACAATTTAGTATAGATGTACTGTTAACATCACAATTCATCTAATACATGATATCCGTTACAAAATTGCGAATCCAAATATACATCATGTGTTACATCAGAAGGTCCCAATGCATTTCGGGTTAATTGATAACCCTTCTTCAGGGGGTAAATGCAATCACAATAAACAATAATCAGTAAATAGGGATTCTTTCAATCGATTCTTGTCGCCCTCCAACCGGAGCTACAACAAAAGCCACAAGTATGCAATTAGCGCAGGTTAAATACATGTTGTAATTGTAGAATTTGCACTCGAAAGAAAAAAAAAAAAAAAAGAAGGAAAAGGCATTGAAAAGTAGATTCCTCACCAAATAGTCAATGTGAGAAAAAGGGGCTGAACGTCACCGAGGGGTGTCTAGCAAAGGAACTATAGTGAAAAAAGAGCCGATTTTTTTTAATCAATATGCTTACCACAGCGGTCTCGAAACTTGTGTTATGAATAGGTTCTTTAGCCGATGTGTGATGGAACGTCTGTGAAAAACATTGCCAGTAAGCTGCTAGCGATATTAAAATACCTGTTTAACATTAGCAATCTAAAGAGTTCATGGTAGTGCCATGCAAACTCACCCTCCTCTACTGCATGGTGCCGTAAGCAGTTTCTGACTTCTCCGATAGAAGAAGAAAGGTGCCTGTAAAAAAAGCACCCGAGATCACTATGACGGCTCGCTATGTGTTTTATACAAAAAGCGTTCCGTGAGCAATAAAAACAATGCATTACCGCGTCTCACCTTACAAAGGAATCTGTTTCTCATGAAAAGTGCTTCCGACGTTGCCTAGGCTCAAGTAAGCGCATGCGTGGGGAACGTGAATGTGAATGCTTTATAACGAAAAAAATGATTGTCAGCAGATCGAAACAAAGAAAGGACTCACACAATTTCTGTGTAAGAAGAACGTATCGAAATAGGACAAAGTGTCAGATAGGCATAAGTAAACGAAACAGCAATGCTCGATGATGTCGAAATAAAGATATATGAACTTAAAGAAAGTTAACGAAAATAACATATAATGAGCGAGCTCAGAAGGGATAGAGCTGCGATCTGTATTGAACTAAAATACAAGAGAAGACAGATGTAAAAGCTCAAAGTGCCCAAGAGGTTACCATGAATACGAGTGCAAATCCTGTACAGAGGGAAGTAAAACACTGACATAAGGTATTCAGATAAAGCATAATAATTCATAATGGTCATTCATACCACCCGGAATCACCGTTCCCAAGAATTTAATCCAATGTGTTTCTCTGCATGAAAGACCATTGTTCATATCAGTGTCTGCCTGTATGTGAAGGCGCTCTAGAATTGTGAAACGTAACTGGGGAATGGTGTGAGATGTATTAATCCAATGTGTGACTAGGGAACAATTCAGGTTTTTGTTATGGATTCTGCTCTTGTGTTCAATAATCCTAGTTTTAATCTTGCGACTAGTCTTCCCTACGTATACAAGGCCACACAGGCACTTGATAGCATAGATTACCCACTCTGTATTACAATCTGAGGTGTGTTGCAGTTGTATTTTTTTACCCGTATGACGGTGAGTGAACACGTTGCCTGGAATTACATTACTGCATTGTCCGCAATTGTAACACTTTTTCATGCCTGCATTTTTCAGTGTTATGAGGTTAGTATGACTTTTGAGGAGGTCCCTCAGATTCTTCGGTCTGGTGTGTGCGAAGAGTGGAGGATCCTTGAACAAGTCATGGAAGTCAGGTTCCTGTTCAATAATGTCCCAGCGTTTACAAATGATGGATTTGATTTGTGTGGATTGAGCTGAATGTTTTAATACAAAAACTTCACGTTTAGAAGAGATCTTGGGAGTGGTAAGGAGTAAATCTTCTCGTCTCTTACGTGCCACCTGTTTTTCTGCCTCCGAGAGGATGTCTTCGGGATAACCTCTCAATTTGTATCTCTCCAGTTGTTGTTTAATGTCAATCTCACATTGGTGATGATCTGAAGTGATTCTTTTGATTCTGAAGAGCTGAGACACAGGTAGATGCTTCTTAAGAGAGTATGGATGGGCACTCGAGTAATGCAGTGCATTGTTAACGTCTGTAGGTTTTCTGTACATCATGGTAGTTAAGCCGTGGGTGGATTTATGAATCTCTATGTCCAGAAAATGAATTTTTTCAGATTGAATGTCATAGGTGAACTGGATTCGTGGATTATGCTGATTCAATTCCACAATGCTTTGTTCTAAAAGAGTTCTAGAGCCTTTCCAAATGATTAGAATGTCATCAATGTATCGCAAGAAGAGAACCAAGTTAGATTCCCAGACTGGGTTGTGTAAGACATGTTGATGCTCAAAGTACGCCATGAACGTATTGGCGTAGGCTGGGGCTCCCGGAAAGCCCATGGATGTACCGGTGACCTGTTGATAGTATCTGTCCCTCCATGAAAAGTAACTGTGGAACAGTGAGAAATGTAGAAGTTCCAAGAGGAAAATGCTTTTATCTTTAGTCAGTGATGAGTGAAGGAGTCTCCATTCTACTGCTTCGAGTCCTTCATTGTGGGCGATAGAGGTGTAAAGTGCCACTACATCAATGGTACATAGAAGGTAATCATTGTTCAAGTCAGGTATAATCGTTTGCAATTTCAGTAGACAATCTGTAGTATCCCTTACGTATGTTTGCCAAGATTGAACCAAAGGTTGCAAGTGGTGATCAAAATATCGTCCTATCGCCTCATGCATCGATCCACACCCTGCTACTATTGGTCTAAAAGGTTGATTTTGTCTATTTTTATGTATTTTAGGCAGCATATACATATGCGGAACCTTAGGTGTGGAGTGAAATAGAAATTTCCTGGTGTTGACGTCAATATTGCCATCATCTTCTCCTTTCTGTAAGATGCAGTTGAGTACTTTTAAGAATTCTTTGGTTGGGTCTTGGTCCAGTGGGATGTACGTGTGGACATCTTTCACATGTTCATTGACGTTTTGTATGTAAAAATCAGTATCCAGGACTACTAGGGCTCCTCCTTTATCAGCTGGTTGGAATGTAATAGTAGTGTCTTGGCGTAAGGCATTCAAGATGCGCAATTCTTTTGGTGAGAGATTAGAACGTTGAGGTCTCTTATATTTTACTGATTCCAAGTCTTTTTTAACCAGAATCTCGAAAGTGTCCAAGGTTTTATGTGACAGAGGAGACATGAATTTGCTCTTAGGTCGAAATAGTCGTGCACTGGGAGATTCCTCTTCTGCTCTGGGATTTGTTGAAAAAAACCACTTCAGTCTGAGTTTCCAGATGAACTTGAACAGTGAAATTTCAGTTTCAAGACAATTTGATGTATAAGTAGGTACAAACGATATCCCTTTATTCAATACCATTAGTTGTTCTGTATTGAGTTGTTTCTGTGAGATGTTCACTACTAGGGAATTGTTTTCTTGACTATCCTCTGTGGTCTGCCTGTTTCTGTGTTTTTTTTGGACTTGTCCCCTGCGGGTGCGCTGTCGCCTGATGTGTTGGTTTTGTCTGGAGGTGACTTTGAAGAGTGGCCCTCGGCTAAAAAAGAGGCAAGTTTGCCGGTCGATGTAGTAGCTGTTTCTTCTGTTTGTGCATTAGGTTGAATTCTTAAACCAACAGGCGGTCTGTGAAGAAGTAAATCTTGTTCATTAACCACACTTTCTTCAGAATCGCGCATCTTGAATGCCTTACGCCAAGACACTACTATTACATTCCAACCAGCTGATAAAGAAGGAGCCCTAGTAGTCCTGGATACTGATTTTTACATACAAAACGTCAATGAACATGTGAAAGATGTCCACACGTACATCCCACTGGACCAAGACCCAACCAAAGAATTCTTAAAAGTACTCAACTGCATCTTACAGAAAGGAGAAGATGATGGCAATATTGACGTCAACACCAGGAAATTTCTATTTCACTCCACACCTAAGGTTCCGCATATGTATATGCTGCCTAAAATACATAAAAATAGACAAAATCCACCTTTTAGACCAATAGTAGCAGGGTGTGGATCGATGCATGAGGCGATAGGACGATATTTGGATCACCACTTGCAACCTTTGGTTCAATCTTGGCAAACATACGTAAGGGATACTACAGATTGTCTACTGAAATTGCAAACGATTATACCTGACTTGAACAATGATTACCTTCTATGTACCATTGATGTAGTGGCACTTTACACCTCTATCGCCCACAATGAAGGACTCGAAGCAGTAGAATAGAGACTCCTTCACTCATCACTGACTAAAGATAAAAGCATTTTCCTCTTGGAACTTCTACATTTCTCACTGTTCCACAGTTACTTTTCATGGAGGGACAGATACTATCAACAGATCACCGGTACATCCATGGGCTTTCCGGGAGCCCCAGCCTACGCCAATACGTTCATGGCGTACTTTGAGCATCAACATGTCTTACACAACCCAGTCTGGCAATCTAACTTGGTTCTCTTCTTGCGATACATTGATGACATTCTAATCATTTGGAAAGGCTCTAGAACTCTTTTAGAACAAAGCATTGTGGAATTGAATCAGCATAATCCACGAATCCAGTTCACCTATGACATTCAATCTGAATAAATACATTTTCTGGACATAGAGATTCATAAATCCACCCACGGCTTAACTACCATGATGTACAGAAAACCTACAGACGTTAACAATGCACTGCATTACTCGAGTGCCCATCCATACTCTCTTAAGAAGCATCTACCTGTGTCTCAGCTCTTCAGAATCAAAAGAATCACTTCAGATCATCACCAATGTGAGACTGACATTAAACAACAACTGGAGAGATACAAATTGAGAGGTTATCCCGAAGACATCATCTCGGAGGCAGAAAAACAGGTGGCACGTAAGAGACGAGAAGATTTACTCCTTACCACTCCCAAGATCTCTTCTAAACGTGAAGTTTTTGTATTAAAACATTCAGCTCAATCCACACAAATCAAATCCATCATTTGTAAACGCTGGGACATTATTGAACAGGAACCTGACTTCTATGACTTGTTCAAGGATCCTCCACTCTTCGCACACACCAGACCGAAGAATCTGAGGGACCTCCTCAAAAGTCATACTAACCTCATAACACTGAAAAATGCAGGCATGAAAAAGTGTTACAATTGCGGACAATGCAGTAATGTAATTCCAGGCAACGTGTTCACTCACCTTCATACGGGTAAAAAAATACAACTGCAACACACCTCAGATTGTAATACAGAGTGGGTAATCTATGCTATCAAGTGCTCGTGTGGCCTTGTATACGTAGGGAAGAATAGTCGCAAGATTAAAACTAGGATTATTGAACACAAGAGCAGAATCCGTAACAAAAACCTGAATTCTTCCCTAGTCACACATTGGATTAATACATCTCACACCATTCCCCAGTTACGTTTCACAATTCTAGAGCGCCTTCACATACAGGCAGACACTGATATGAACAATGTTCTTTCATGCAGAGAAACACATTGGATTAAATTCTTGGGAACGGTGATTCCGGGTGGTATGAATGACCATTATGAATTATTATGCTTTATCTGAATACCTTATGTCAGTGTTTTACTTCCCTCTGTACAGGATTTGCACTCGTATTCATGGTAACCTCTTGGGCACTTTGAGCTTTTACATCTGTCTTCTCTTGTATTTTAGTTCAATACTGATCGCAGCTCTATCCCTTCTGAGCTCGCTCATTATATGTTATTTTCGTTAACTTTCTTTAAGTTCATATATCTTTGTTTCGACATCATCGAGCATTGCTGTTTCGTTTACTTATGCCTATCTGACGCTTTGTCCTATTTCGATACGTTCTTCTTACACAGAAATTGTCTGAGTCCTTTCTTTGTTTCGATCTCCTGACAATCATTTTTTTCGTTATAAAGCATTCACATTCACGTTCCCCACGCATGCGCTTACTTGAGCCTAGGCAACGTCGGAAGGACTTTTCATGAGAAACAGATTCCTTTGTAAGGTGAGACGCGGTAACGCATTGTTTTTATTGCTCACGGAACGCTTTTTGTATAAAACACATAGCGAGCCGTCATAGTGATCTCGGGTGCTTTTTTTACAGGCACCGTTCTTCTTCTATCGGAGAAGTCAGAAACTGCTTACGGCACCATGCAGTAGAGGAGGGTGAGTTTGCATGGCACTACCATGAACTCTTTAGATTGCTAATGTTAAACAGGTATTTTAATATCGCTAGCAGCTTACTGGCAATGTTTTTCACAGACGTTCCATCACACATCGGCTAAAGAACCTATTCATAACACAAGTTTCGAGACCGCTGTGGTAAGTATATTGATTAAAAAAAATCGGCACTTTTTTCACTATAGTTCCTTTGCTAGACACCCCTCGGTGACGTTCAGCCCCTTTTTCTCACATTGACTATTTGGTGAGGAATCTACTTTTCAATGCCTTTTCCTTCCTTTTTTTTTTTTTTTCTTTCGAGTGCAAATTCTACAATTACAACATGTATTTAACCTGCGCTAATTGCATACTTGTGGCTTTTGTTGTAGCTCCGGTTGGAGGGCGACAAGAATCGATTGAAAGAATCCCTATTTACTGATTATTGTTTATTGTGATTGCATTTACCCCCTGAAGAAGGGTTATCAATTAACCCGAAATGCATTGGGACCTTCTGATGTAACACATGATGTATATTTGGATTCGCAATTTTGTAACGGATATCATGTATTAGATGAATTGTGATGTTAACAGTACATCTATACTAAATTGTTTCAAATACAAAGTAAATAGCAACTAACCTTGAACTCGCTTTTCTTTCTGACAAATAACTTTATTGAGCTACTTTTTCTTTCAACATACGTTCAGAATATTTCATGTACTTGTGGTTTACTTTTACTGAGACCCTCGGGTCCTAGCTGTGATTCACGTAGGTTATGGTCTTCCCATAACCTCTCTTTACTTATGTTCATACCCAGGGACGTAGACTCACATCCCTTCACGTGAAAGCACGCTCAGAATAGAAAAAGATTTGCGCGCATTCAATTACTTCACATTTTGTTACATGATAGGTGTGCAGACCCACTCAACCACAGTAAATTAGCATGCACGGCATTTCCCTGCACTGCGTGGCAGGCAGCACGTGGTGCCTGCCACGCAGTGCAGGAAAATACCCCCCAGTGCCACAACACCCCCCCAACAAGGGGGGCCCGCAACGGGCCCCCAAACCCAATCCCCGCCAGCCTTTCGATGCCGCCATGGAAAGGCCTTTTTCTACCCACATCCTAATTTGGTGGACGGTGCCTGCTAGGCACCGCCACCATTTTGGGAGCCCTAAACCATCCGCCAGGCAATCGGTACGATTGTCTCTGGCAGTGAAGCAGCCGACAGACTTTTGGGTCCGCCGTGGTACCCACCGCCTTCCTAATTGGGCGGTGGGTATAACGCTTAGTGATGGCGGAAGGACCATCCTAATGACCCCTATAATTAGGTTTCTGATGCAATCAACGTACAAAAGAGAGTGAGGTATGATCAATGATAGGCGACAGACAGTGGTGTATTATAACAGATATTTTTGGGATTATAGTCTCAATAACCCACATGATACACATGGCTCACCACCTCCTTGAGCGAGCATCAATGATTAGAAGCATGGGACACAAAGGCGGAGTTTGGAACCAACCAAGATGGCTGCTCCCGGGGTACACTCCCATGTCCTGTTACCTTGCTACCCACCCCCGCCCGGTGGTCTTAAGTGCCTATGGCATACCTTGGGAGCTGGAGCCGATGGAGCCTCAAGTGATGACTGTGCCGCACCAGAGGCCTCATTCTGAGTGAGACCAGGACATGAGGGTGAAGCGGATCCCCAGTGCGGCCTGCACTAACAGGAACCTGCCATGATGGACACCGAGGCCCAAGAGGTCACCGAAAGTGGGGCCTCACACTTATAGGCAAGGGACATTGCTCACCCTCCGACAGGCACTATTGAGTGGGTGCCTCCTAGCTGCCCTGGGCACATCTGTTTTAGAGAGAATTCCTGCGTTGGCCTGCCAATTGCTCTTCTCAGAAGCGCTTGGTCACTCACACCAGTCCCAGAATTCCTCTTTGCAAGCCCCCCCTAAGACGTCATGGAGACTCTGCTTAAAGCGATCTCTGCTATAGTGACTACCCTCACCGCAATGGACGTAAAATGACTGGCCTCGCTTCTTGGGTGAAATCCATGCATCAGGACTTGTCTTCTATCCATTCATGACTGCAAAAGGTCGAGCAACGGCTAGATTCCAATACAATCATATCCTGGATTGGGGGAGTCACAATGAATTCCTCCATCAGAAAGTTACTGATTTGGAGGACAGAGCGAGAAGAGACAACTTTTGCATCTATGGAGCTCCAGAGGGCAGTAAGGCTAACAACATGATTGGCTTCTTGACATATGTGATACCGACCCTCCTACAGCTTAAACTGGCAGAGCAATTGGAGTGCCATTGAGCACACTTTATACAATCTTACCGGACCCCCAGGAAAAAACACCCCGAACTCAGTAATCGCCTGTGGATTGTGCCACCAACACACCAGGATCATCTTGTCTGCAGCCAAGAAAAAACACTGAACCTCTACTCCTGGATGGGAACAGGATATCTTCTCAGTGGACTACTCAACGCCAACCAATGCTAGGCGTAGAAGGTTACTAGTGCTACTTGAATGGTTGAAACAGAAGGGCATCAGATACAGGCTTCTAGAACCAGCGAGAATGATGGTCACCGTGGACAGCAAAACAAAAGAATTCCTTTACCTGGTATATGTGGAACAGTTCCTAGATGCACTGGATGACCACCCAATGGACATGACCCCCGGGAGGTGATGCGTTCCAGCCTAGTCAAGCTGACTCCCTCCCCCCACCCCACCGGAAATCTGCAAAATACCAACCACATCACTTGTGGATGGGAGACACCACAAGGAGAATCAAATCAGGTTGAGCTACACCAAGAAGTAGAGGCTCTGCATAAAGATTCGGAAGGAGATGAATCTCAATCTCCATTGAAACAGCGTTCTAAGAATGCAGGAAATGCCGCAGAAGGCTGAACATATCCTTTGTTTCTATTTAGCACCCTGTTGCCATGCATATGTTTTGTTGCTCCAGCCTAAATTAGTCTACGTCTCTCTCTTCTTATCCCTGCCATCTACATTGAAGCAGCCAGCTGAGAATGCTGGAAACACAGCAGAAGGCTGAACAGATACTTTGTTTCTACTTGCCACCCTGTTGCCATGCATGTGTTCTGTTGCTCTAACCTTTGTTTCTCTCTATCTCTCTCATCCCCTTCTGCCTTCTTATCCCAGCCATCAATGTTGCCACATAAGCAAGCCTATGGTTTGTTCCTCATGAATGGGGAATGTGATTTGTTACTATCCAGGTGTCTGGGCTCCAGAGGCTTGCCCCCACCCTTTAACTTTCACACGTGTTGAGCAGGACAGCAGGACTTGCAAGAGATATTAGGACGATTCCAACCCGCAGGAGGAACTTTCTTCCCAAGATTCCCACTGTAAATATTTTCCCCTGGGATTCCCCTTTGGGTCAATTTAGATAGACCCAAAATCAGTGGGGTCCACCGGCCAAGCATGTAAAATCACTCCACTCCTCAGTTCTTCACTTGTGCCGTTGATGAGGTGGGTTTGTCACTATGTGGCATAGTTTCAAGCATGGGACCCAAAGCTATAAATATTTCCCCTTCCCCTGCCACAGGTTCCGCCTTGTGGTTCCTCCTCTTCCCCCCTCCCTTGGTAGTCTCCTGGTGAAAAGAGACTAGCCTCAGCCATATTCTTGACACCTCACCCCCTTCCATCTACAGACATCCCTCTGGGGAGAAAGACCTCAGTAGCACACACACCCTACAACGATGGCTCTGCCCGTGATGATAATCTCTATGAATGTTGATGGTTTGGGCCATTTTGTCAAACAGAAAAGGGTCTTGCTTTACTTACAAATGAAACGTACAGATATTGCTTTACTTCAAGAGACCCATTTATCCCCAGTAGAGTCCACAAATCTTAAACGAGAATGGGTGGGTAAAGTGCTCAGCAGCAGCAGACTGCATGATAACCCGGGGGATAGCGCTACCTCAGGCAATTGCACGAAAAAAATAATGGGGTGACGATATTCATTCATGCACGTTCTAAATCATGGACAGATGAGGAGGGGTGATGGATGTTCACCAAGGTTAGGATCATTTGAGAGATTCATGGTTCTGGGTTCTGTTTATGCACTCACCTGGGGGGATAAGACTTGTTTCATTGCCCAACTGTCCAGGTTACTGCTTTCATTTGGGAACACGTCATATCTCAAGCGTGGGCTACTGGAATCTGTCCCCAGACCCAACATTAGATAGAACCAGTCATGTAGATTCTTAGCATTGCTCAACCAGGGCCTTTTTGGGTGACCATAGGGAAGACCATGCCCTGGTAGACGCGTGCAATGCAAGTATCAACAATATCTCAACTGGATTCTGTAGAAGTTGGTATATATGTATGCACAAGACATTACAATGAGAGAACAAAAGGGAGAGACTCTGAATTATTTTTTAAATGTGCTCATGGCATCATATATTTGGAAAAAGTTAAACAAGACAGTTATATCAGCACTGTATTGTAAACATGCAGAGGCAACCCTAAAGCACTTAGTGCACTTTGTGCTTGTGACAAGAGGTGATGGCGCAAGTGACAAGTGAAGAACACAGCGCTAGGCGCGAAGTGAAAAAGTGATGTAAAATATGTACAAGATGATTGGTTCTAAACAATAAGAGCATCATTAGGATGTAGGGCGGATCCCCACTGCCCGCATGGCGGTGGCGATCCGCCCTACATCCTTCCCCGCCCGCCACCCATTTCCCCCCCACTATATTAGTATGGCGGTGGGACCGCGGCGGACGGGAAGATCGTCTGCCGCTTTTCCGCCCGGTCGACAAGTCGACCGGGTGGAAAAGGGTTTAATATGGTGGCGGTGTCTTCTAGACACCGCCATCCATATCAGGATGCAGGCCCGCCACGGAAAGGCAAGCAGATCTTCAAGTTGGGGGCCCGTTGCGGGCCCCCAGGATGTTGGGAGGAGGGGGGGCACATGGGGGTACCTACGGTACCCCCCTGCATGTGCATGCACAACATGGCAGGCACCGCGCGTTGCCTGCCACGTTGTGCATGCATATGCACAACATGCACTTTTGACATTGCGGCGAGTGCTGCTGTAAGCACCGCCCGCCGCAATGTCAAATATGTGTGATGCGGCCACCAGTGTGGCGGGTGCATCCTAATATCCCCCACGGGACTGCCGCACATATGGCGGGCGGTCCCGTTTTCCGTCGGTGCCCGCCCGCCATCCTAATAATGTCCTAAATTTCTTGAAATATACTAAACACAATTCAGAACAATTCCATGAACCAGGGAAGGATGTGCGCCATATATTGCAATGGAAAACAATCTGGATACAGGTGGACTCCGCACACGCTCGTGGCGGCCCGGTTATACTCGTATGCGAATAATCTACTGGTTTTATCTGTCCACACTACTAGATTGACCCACGAACCCACAGTGGATCGGGGCTCCGACCCTGCACATGACACAGGATTCTTTCCGGCTACCAACGGCTCACACACCCGTTTGCCGCCACTGACATCAGACGTTCTATTAACGCTGCCGCCTCTCCAATTGACCTATTTAACTCCTGAATCCTGACCACCTTCACTACAGCACCCACGACTTTGGCTTCCCGGTCCTGATAATGATCCTAACTTACTAAGCATCGAAACGTCGTCGACCATTGTTTTCCAGTTCAATATATGGCTCACATACAGTGCTGATATAACTGTCTTGTTTAACATTTTCCAAATATATGATGCCATGAGCACATTCAACAAATAATTCAGAGTCTCTCCCTTTTGTTCTCTCATTGTAATGTCTTGTACATACATATATACCAACTTCTACTGAATCCAGATGAGATATTGTTGATACTTGCATTGAACTCACCCAGATCTCAACATGGTCTATGGGTTACACTCCTGTGACGTTTTACTACTGGTAGATGTGTGGCGCTTTCTCCATTCGTTGAACAGAGAGCATACCTTCCTCTCTTGCCCACATGGCACCCAATCCAGAATTGATTATTTCCTAGTCCAAAGCAGACTGCTTAAGCACGTCACACATTGTGACATTCTGGAGTATGGGTTCTCGCAAACATTTTCCCAGGAGCCACCATGTTTGGTCTGTGATGTGACCGAGGGCTTAATTGATGCTTGCAGGGTTGCGGTTAGGAGGGAGTTCAACAGTGGGGTCCCGAATTTGGGGTTTGTGGTAAGGCAGGTATAGGGGAGGCGAAACATATATATCTAGTGCCTGAACTGCACAATGCAAAACCAGAAAACCTGAGTTTAATCATGGCTTCCCCACTTTAACAAATTGTGTGATCCTCTGCAATTGTTTTATTTTACTTGCCCTCCTTTTTCTTTATCATGTCATATGAGACAACTTCAAAATGCATGACTTCAGAATTTGCAATGTACAAAACTTCTCCTGTTTTTGATTTAATAAACTATTGTGTTGTTCATGTATAAAAGTAACTCAGGCAACCCAAAGAGTGCACAAAGCAACTGACTTGCCTCTTAGTTTACTCTTGGCATTGTTGACATGGTGGGTTGAGAAGAATGAATGTTTCAGAATTAATGTTTGTAAACTATAATTTTGTAAAATAAAATTCTTCTCAATGCACTGATAATATCTGATATGCATAGGTGAAATGGTTCTGCATGTTAATGAAATACACTTTTTGAATTTTGAAGTGACCTTATCATAGTTTTGCACTTTTGCTGCAAGATGTCTTTAAAATTGAAGGTGCTCCTAAGGTTAAGTGGTGCAGGACAATCTAGATAATTTCTTTATTTAACTTAAATTAACCGTAAAATAAAGGCATGCCTGTTATTTAAAATCTTATTAATGTTAGTGCTGAGTCCAGTAAACAGCTGTTGACAAGGACAAAGGGGGCCGCATGTAATGGTCAGGAGTGCTGCATGCGGCCCCAGGGCCATACGTTGAGCATCACTGTTCTAGAGGATCATAGCGTGGTTCGTTTAGGCCTGGACTTGCGGGTTGTCCCACCGCTCCCCATTAGGTGGCGCATGAAGGAGTTTTAATACAAAACTCCAGAGGGTAAGGAGCATTTAGGGGGTCACATTTGATATTACCGCTTCAAAAATTAGGGGTCAGTGGGTTCCTCTGGGGTGCTATGCTCGGCAGGTAAGGCGATGCTGTGAAGTAGACTGATGCAGAACTCGGCCAAGGCAACTCACAGAGCTTGAGCATAGTTGGGGGCACTAGAGACAGAAGAAGGTACCTTAATGGCACAATATACTAGGACCCCTACACAGGAGCTATGGCATCAGCTGGCTCTTGCGAAGTCCCGCTTAAATTCCCTTTTATTTAAGGTGGCTGAAAATCCCTGGCCAAACTCCATTGGCACTGTTTCGAGCAGGGGGAAAAGCCGGAAGACTTCGGGCTGCCCAGCTACGATAGAGAGACGTACAGGGCTTCAGGCATTTCCCCCCGGGAGGTTGGATGGGTGGGGGGCTGCTTTTGCTACTGGGGCTGTTTTTGTAGCAGTGCAGCAGTTTTAAAAGCACTGCAGAGTTCCTTGTCTTACCAATAGTTTTCAGGCAACAATAAAAGTGCCAAGATAACTCTGGTGATTAATGTACCCGCTGGAGAGAGATCTGAGTTTTGACTTATGGAAGGTAGCTCAGAGGGTTAATATGCCTGTATTATGCAGATCACAGAACAGTATTTTATGTGCATAGCTCAGTGGGTTACTGCTTCTGTCACAGATCCTTTTTTTGCTGTGCAGTTCATTTGTTACAGTCGTAATCTAGGTTGGAAAGTTATGTTTTATTCCCAGTCTTTCATATCCTAATGTTGCTAAAAAGGGGTGGGTTGGGTATAAATACATTCTTATTAATAAAGTCAACCCTAACCACTGTGCTATGCTCTGAATCCTGAGTTTGTGCTTCCTTAGACCAAGCAAGCTTAACAAATGCCTACCATTATGGAGTATGTGTGAATCCTAACGCTTGTAGTTACATTTGTAGTATGTAACATTTTACCTACACTGTTTTTAAATACTGTAGAAAAGTAGGATCTGCTTTCATGGTTACCCCCAATTTTTGCTGATGTCATTCTGTTTTCTGACAAGTCTGACTGGGATCCTGCTAATCAGGACCCAAGTCACTGTGCTCGCTCCCTAAATAGGACTTTGGTACCTTCCTAATTGGCTACTGGTGTACCCTTCTAAGTCACTGGGCTGCAGCATGTATTATGCCACTCATGAGAGACCACTCAAACTGTGACTAAAGGCCTGTCATAGCAGCCTGTGTGAACTGGTGCTAGCACTACTCACAACAGATATAGGTTTCCTTATATCTGAGGTCACTGCACTTAAAACCTATACGTTACCCCTAAAGCAGGCCTTTTAAGCCTGAAGGCAGGGTGCATGGTTCTAAGTGTGAGGGTGCCCTGCATGAGCAGGACACCCCCTACAAACCCAGAAGTCGATTCTCCAGGCTTTGTAAGTGTGGTCAGCCATTTTATACATATAGTGGACATCAAGTCAATTACCAGATGTCTAACTATCTATTGGCTGCACCGAAACAAGTAATGTTTGGTATCAAACATGTTGGAATCCTACCCCAACACTGATTCCAGTGTTGGATGGAGGATCCCATGTACTGGGGGGCTCCCCTAGGGAGCTCCTCTATATTCCCGGTACCAGCCTTTCATGGTCTAACAGCAAGCTAGTGCTGCAGCTGACCACACACACGATTATGCTCTCTTGCTGCTGAGCCAGGCTCGAGCAGTGGAAGGTAGAACAATAGGGGTCCAGTCGCAGGGAGGTGTGACCACCTCCCAGATGGGACTTAGTGCATTGTGCTGAGGTGGGGGCAGTTGCCAGCACCACCAGACTGCTTTGAAGGGTACATTTGATGCCCTCCTTGCACACTGAATGAAATGAAATGAAATGAAAAGGGGTTTTGTAAAGCGCGACTGCTGCCCGAGGGCGTCCAAGCGCTGTACACTCCAGTTGGAAACAGCTCAGGGAGCCATTGGCTCCCGCTCTGGTGTGAAACTGGGCAAAAGACATGGGAGTATCATCCCCTCTGTCCAGCCCCTGCTCTGAGAGGGACCCCTGAATCGTCCCTACCCTTTCTTCCGGGTACTTAAGGTCTTACCTGTGGGTGACTCTTTGTGGGACAAGATTCAGATCTGAAACCACTTCATCTTCGAACATCTGGGCACGTTGGACTTCGTTGGATGTCTCTTTGGGAACCAAGACTGTATCTGGAAGACCCCTGCTGCTCCTGGTCTCATTGTCCTGCCAGTTGTCTTTGTCATCTGTGCCTATGCTCCATCCAGGTTCTTCTTCAGGCCTGTGGGCATCAAAGACACCCGAAGAAATCTCCCTTGGAGTAAAGGAGTCTCTATCCTGCATCCGCAGGCACCGCAACTAAGCTGCTCCTCATGTCCTAAGGACTCCGAAAGGCTCAGCAACATCGGTGGTAGTCCTACAAATCACTCAAGGCCTGCACTGTCTTCTCAGCAAGTGTGAGCCAATATCCCTCGTCGGAACCACTGGAGCATTACCCCTGTGCACCATGTCAACTTGCTGTTGCCAGCACTTGTTGACTCTCATCTCCAGATCTTCGGGTTCCAAGAAGCTTCAGCCTCCAGCATCTCCTGCTACAAAGATCTTCGTCAACACCACATCCTGTGCATCGTGGGACTGCATTCTTGGTGAGCTGCTAAGGTCCTCTTATGACTCCTGTTCCTACGGCCTGTGGGTCCTCCTGAGGGTCTTCTTTGGTGCCATTGGGCTTCCCTGCTTGCTCGGGCCTGCTCTGACTCTCCTGCACTTGGTGAGTCCCTTGGACCTTGCTGGTCCCAACACTGCACCTTCTTCATTTTCCTCATCTGTTGCTGCTGCCAAGGCTTGTTGGTGCTCCACCCGGACATTGACCCCCTGGCTTTCGACTTCCACTGTGGTACAGCTCATGAGTGGCTCCTGGTCTTCCACAGCATTGCCTGGTCCTCACAGCTGCAGCGACAAGGTCACCATCAACTCTCCTGCATCTTCGTTCATCGGTGGTCATTGGTCTTCTGTGCCTCCTGGTCACTCCAGAGTGGCATAGACTCTGTCCCCTCTGCTTGCAGGTACTCCTCTTCAAGAATCTACCCTTGGATTCCACCAGACTCTTTTACCTTCTTCACCAGTGGCATCTTCACTGAAGTCCTCCATTGTGGTCTACGCCAGTTTCCGACGTCACATCAAATCTATGCACCCGGCTTCCCTGGTGTAGGTATCCTGGTTCCTGGGGTATCCACGGATGGGGTGACTCTCCAATCTTCCATCTTCTACGGGGTTACTTCAGGGTCCTCTAGCAAGGGTCCTTCTTGAAAACTGCAACCGCGACTTCTCCATTGACTTATATTGAGTACGGTCGTGTTTCCACTCTGCACACGGCCTCCGTGGGGTACCTGGGTACTTACCTTGGGTGTTGCCTTGGATCCCTGGCTCTTCTAAGTCTTCTGGGTCCAGTCCTGACTTTGGTCGTGGTTTACATTCCACTTTATTAGTATATGGTGCTTTTATGTGTATTTGTGTATTTTGTATTTATAACTACATTGTGTGGTTCTTTTTCACTTAACCTATGATGAGTACTGCTAAAACATGCTGCTTTACCCTCCTTCTGGACTAAGCCTGAAGGCTGCTCTCCACGGCTACCACTTAGAGAGCTTTCTATGGTTGTCTAAAGTCACCACATTCACCATAAGGGTTGTGGGAATTAGTGCAGGGTGCTTCACTTAAATAAGTGTGCACCATATACTAAGCCAGCCTCCTACACATATGTGTAATTCATTGTCTCTCTATGTGTGTGATGTAAAGTGCTCCGACACCCTACACTGGTATGAGAGACGCTGTGAAACAACTGAAATACATGAGAGATAGGGGCCATGGAGAGATGTTAGGCTCTGTTGGAGGATGATAGTGAAGGAATCATTGAAGAGCCCCAATAAAGATTGCGGTATCCTGGTGCCCTCTAAGGCCATCGTTTACTATGCTTTAAACAGAATACACTTGAACATAAAATGAAAAACGTGTTGTGGAATGCACCAGTTTGCCACTTTCCCCCAAATCTTTTTGGAGTAGAACCCTCCCCAGTCCCCTTGTAGCAGAGGCGCAACTAGAGCCAAATTTCGGGGGGGGGGGGGGGGGGGGGCTAAGAAAAAATTTCGGGGGGGGGGCTGAATCTTTTAAGCCATAGGCAGAGTGGAGCTGCAGGGGCTCTTAGAAGGGGTGAAACACCAGCGAGGCCTCATTAACATGCAAATGGTCTTTTAAAGACCTGTGAAGTGCTCGGGTGCGGCTGTGTGTGCGCCGGGAAGCTGTCTCAGCCCGGGCTGCCACATACGAGGGGGTGGGGGGGGGGGGGGGGGGGCTGAAGCCCTGTGAGTCCAATGGGTGTTGCGCGCCTGCCTTGTAGTGGTCTGGCTCGCCCGCTGCGCTCTCTCTCTTTGCACCAGATATGAGCTGGTCCGACAAAACTTGCCAGGGCTTCTTTGGGTTCTCAGTCCGGCCCTGTATGGCAAACCCGGGACATTTCCATTTCGTTTTTCGTTGGATTTAGAGTAATGTGCTTCACAATTATTCCCGTTCATTTGAGTGATTTATGTCATGAAGCTGTGGCTACTTTGCCGCCTCAGACCTGCTCCGCATGGGGTTTGCCTGCACGAATCATTCACGCCTGAAGCACTTCATGCTGACACGCAGGACTGTTTCCATTGTAAAACTCTAAGGGGATGACACACCCAAAAAGGATTTACTTCCACATGTCTGAGTATTCACTGTCCGGGAAACCAAGCTGATTGTGTTAATCTATACCTGAGCGGAGAAACATTCTCCCCGAGGGGTGGTGCCCAATGAAATACGTCTGCATAACAAAGCCCACATCACAAATGGTGCCCTGACCGCAAAGAATACCAGAGCAGCAGGTGACCAGTCGCCACGTCCCCCCACCCCCCGAGAAATGTTTGAGCTGTGGCTTTAACATCCCTTTGTGCTCAGATGGAAATTGTGAGAAGGGTTTTAAAGACAGCCCATGCAAAGATGACAGTTTAAAAATCGACACAAAGTACTGTTTTTTTTTAAAAAAAATCTAAAATTCTACCGTACACGAAATATCACATACACATGTATGAATGTCTGACCAATTAAATATATGCAAGACAAACTCTATACAAATATTTAAAATATGATAGCTGATTTAATATCCCCTACTTGCCTCATCTTAAAAAACGTCATCATAACATTTTTCAGGAATAGTCCTTCCATGGCCCTTTTGTTTTTACAAGCTCCAGTATTTTGTTTTCAATATTGTTTTTTTGAAATCCAACCTCTTTTAAACTGAGCTATTTGTTATCACCGATGAAGGGTTGCAATTCCGATAAATTGTCTCTTTTGTTTTACATTTTTACAGTTGATGAAATAAGAGCAAGTACTTTGTAATGCTGGAGGATTTTTGTAATAGTTTATCCATCTGTAGCAGTATTTTATCCCTTGAGAGCTCTCGGCAATTTGAACAAGCTCAGCTCTAACGCCAGCATGCACTTGGAACCTGTGAGCCTGCCCACAAACCTGCAGCACCCCCACCTCGGGGTTGTAACAGCGCAGGAGGTGAATAACTCTTGCACATCCAGCCTGAGTGCGTCGCTTGCTTCCCTAGGTGAACAGACACTAGGTTGCAGGGGTAAAATGGAGTAAGAGCAGAATTCAAGAGCGGCAGGAGCAGGAGTGGCAACATATGTTAGCACCATGAGCTGTTTGAAGTGACATGGGCGGATATAAGAACAGCAGGAGTTACAGGCATCGACAGCAAGACAAGGAACAACATCAGTAGGACTTGCAGGATCTGAACAAAGCATTGCAGACGAATTATAAATTAACCCAGAAGTGAAAGAGAGTGGCATTACAGAACCTTTTCTGCGATCAATGGAATGTTGCACACCAGAGTGAACGCTGCAGGGAATGACATCTGAGTGAAAATGCCACAACACTCAAACACACTCATTCATTCACCCAGATGCTCATCTCAGTAAGCTAAGTACCTGACCAAACATCTGTATATAAGCTACATGACACTTATGCCTGAGCTGTAGATTTTTGTGATCAATGGAAGCTTGCAGTAACCCTGCGGTACAAGATCTGTTCTGCAGCGAAGGAAACCAAGTGCTGTAGATACCTTATGTGAGAGAGGGAATCATATTTTTCTGCTGTCATGCTGTACCTATTCTGTGAGAAAGGAAAGTTTGTACTCTTGCTTCCTGATTTATTGATGTTTGGAGAGGGAGGGAAGTGTGCACTGTGGCTACCAAGCTATAAGACTTAGAAGTGGCAGATTTGCACCCAAAGTAATAACTTGGGAGAACAATCACCACCTGCAATTCCAGGTGACTCCAGGCCCAGAATTAACAGGCCCATAATCTCCATTCCTGATAATCCAGGACCCCGGAGACATCAGACTTCCCTTTCATGCTCTAGTTCAGGGGTACTCACAAACTTTCTCTCGGGGGCCAAATTTACAGTGTGGTTTGTGGCCGAGGGCTGCACCGGTGGGGGCGGGGCAGTGGGGGAGGGGGAGGGGGCGGGGCTAGAGCAAAAAAAAAAACTGTGACCATGAGGTTGAACACAGGCCCCTGCAGCAGACGCCTTCGTCCACTGAGCCACCAGACCCGGCATTCACACATATCTATCTATCTATCTATCTATCTATCTATCTATCTATCTATCTATCTATCTATCTATCTATCTATCTATCTATCTATCTATCTATCTATCTATCTATCTATCTATCTATCTATCTATCTATCTATCTATCTATCTATCTATCTATCTATCTATCTATCTATCTATCTATCTAGCTCTGTCTCCCTCCCTCCCTCTATCAGTCTCCCTCTCCCTGTCTCCCTCCCTCTCCCTCTCTCTCTTCCTCTATCTCTCTCTCTCTCCCTCTGCCTCACTCACTGCGTTTGTCTACCTCCCTCTCTGTCTCTACTTTTCTATTTGTTTTCTTATCAATTTCCAAAAGAATATGAAGGAACCCCTTGGACATCGGCCTGTAAAGATGAAGGAGTCCTTGGAGCTCCCATAGCATTA
The DNA here is from genome assembly GCF_964204655.1 of Triturus cristatus. NCBI lineage: Eukaryota > Metazoa > Chordata > Amphibia > Caudata > Salamandridae > Triturus > Triturus cristatus. Next base: position 1,154,180,878 of record NC_140581.1, on the reverse strand, counting down.
TCCATTTGTTCAGCGAGGGCTTACCTTCACCCCCCGCCCCCTGTCCGTCACCTCACCCCGCGCTGAGTCAGCTTCCCTGGAACGCACACAGCCGCCGCACCCAAGTACTTCACAGGTCTTTTAAAGACCATTCACTTGTTAATGAGGAATTGTTGTATTTCATCTCTTCTTAGCGCCCCTGCATCTCCACTCATTCAGAGGGGAGATGCAGGGGCGCTAAGAAGAGGTGAAATACAACAAAGCCTTATTAACAAGTGAATGGCTTTTAAAAGAATCACCCGGCCCGGCCCCCATAGCTCACCGTTCCTGCTGCAACCGGCGGTGCTTGCACAGGTACGATGTCTGCAAGGTCCGCGGGCCGCCAAGGAAGGCTTGCCGGGCCGCTGGTGGCCCGCGGGCCGTACTATGAGTATCCCTGCTCTAGTTGTAAATGCTGTGGACAGCAGCACAACCAACCACTGCAGCAACAGCAGGAGTGAGGGCAGACAGCCTCTCTGAGGATGCTTTCTCACCCATGCTTACTAGGGGAGATTTCTCCAAAAAAGCGGAGTAGCATCGCCCCCCTCCCCCTGCCAGCAGGATAAAAAAAAATGATAACAAACCTGGGTTTATTATCGTTTTATTTTGTTTCCCGGAGTTGTGGGAGTGAGGCCAGGGGGATAACAGGCACCAACGGGGAGTGGTATGCACTGTTATTAGTGCGCATGACGGTTTGGCCGGCCATCTCACGCCAGCCAAACCGTCATGCACACTGAACCTTCTTCAACCCAGCTGTGTTGCTAGGTTGGAGACAGCAAAGCACAGGCTCCCAGTATCCCTGGGAGTGCAAATCCTCAGCTCTCAGGCCAATCCTGAAGCTGCTCTCAAGTGTTGCCTCCCTCTCTAGGTCTACCCGGAAGGTATACTATACTATAAATCACAGTGTTCCTAGTGTATGGTATTACACATATGCACAAATCTACCATCCCTACATGGGTAGATAAAGATCCCTTGGTTCTGAAGAAATGCAGTGATCCTTTGGACTGTAATACACATGAAACATGTTGACCCCTTCTTTCACACGCACTAACTAGCACCAGAGTGGTCCATCATAACCTGCTCTTGCCGTGACTTTCTAGTTTTTTTATCATAACATAGGATCCCAGTGAATAAAGAATCTTTGAGTTCCCTATAGGTATTTTTTGTCTCACACACCTTCCACTTCTACTCTGACTTTTTGTTACCACATGCCCCACCGCTCCACTCTACTCACATCAGCAAAAAGAGAAGACCTCTGGCAAAGAGTCCCCCTGAGTGGCCCGTTAGACATTGCAGTGCTGGCCCAACGAAGAGCTGCCCGACGATGAAGCATGACACGCTTTGGGGTGTGTGAGGGCCCTTGCTCCAAAAGGAGCAAACACCCCTCTTCTGTACACACCTAGAGCCCCCTTTCCTTTCCCTTCTTCCTCCGCTTTCCCCACAGGAACTTCATACCCTTTTTACCTTCAATTCAGCACAACCCAATGAAGCCAGTGTTCCAGTTATTTGCCAAGAACAACTTACAAGAAACAGTACAATCCTGGCTCATTGATATGAACATTGATGGGTTTGAATCCTAACTTTCATGGAATGCCAAGTCACCTTGGAAACCAACCTCACCCTCAAGGAACACATTGCCAAAAACGAAGGCTCTCTATTACCAGCTCTCACTTCTAAAGATAGTGAAACAGTTTCTTCCAGAGAGTGAATTCAGATCTGCTATTAAAGCCCTCCTACTCTCTCATTTGCATGGTGGTAACACCCTGCTCCATGGCCTATCCGACTCTATACTAGCACCCCATAATAGAAGTTTCACCCACAACCTAATGACATATAATCACATCATCCCATCCAGGTGGAACTCCATTGAATCCCCTTGCAGGCATCCACTATCCTCAAAACCAGCTGTATCATTTACAAAGCTATCACAACCAACACAGACAAGCTCACCATCTCAGGTGGTTCTCAACACATCTGCAGCCAGGACATCATCAGCATGCAGACTTAGGGCCTGATGTAGATATTGTCGGAGTCAGTCCTGACGTCTCTATTTCTGCGCTCTATCTGTCCACCCTATTTAGATGTTAGCCAGCCCATAGACAAAAGACGCAGCGGTCCCACCATCACCAGGAAATCTCGACTGAGTTAACTGCAGGAAACAGGGATTAGGTGGGATCTTTTCCAAAACAATTACTAGACAAAGCACTTCATCATAGACATTGTGCAAAACCTACACCTTCAGGAACTTTCCTTGTGGGTTGAACATGGGTCACCCTTAATGTTGATGGTAAATATCCTGGCTGTACCACAAAATTAGTCATGAAACATGTGAAACTCTGACACAAACTGCCCCCCTTGTTGCTGCTGTTGGGCACTCCACTGCCCATCAAGCTTCGGATAGGCCACTGCTAGACTACAGGTCATTAGAGAGCTCAGTGTGCTGCGCACGCGCCACGTTGGGAGGACCGAATGAGCTGGTCTTCTGCTGACTTCCGGGTCCAGCGTTGTAGGTCCTCCTACCTCTCATGGTAAGGGACACTGCAACGCTTGTGGAACTCCAGGGATGGCACCTTCCTGGCAAGGGCCTTCCACATATCATGCTTTGGATGGGTGTTGGCCTGTATGGATACGAGACATGGGAACAAAAAAAGGTTTAGTGACTTTTTGTTTGTCTGTATTGATGTAACAAATCTTCTCTACATCTATCACTAGCATGACTCATAAGTTACCATGCAACATGTGTCTTCACACATGCTGAGCAAAACATATAGTTCAAGCCACAATTTAATGAACTGTGCAATACCCTCAGCCCATGTCATGGCCTACACTCACTAATCCAGGCCTCAGACATCTGCTAGTCCAGAGGGCCTACACATAATCTGTGATGTGACCTACTTCTGATCAGTGCTAATAAATGTGAACTGCTGAAGGGTAAACATCAATACTTATGCCACAGTGAATCATGGCCACTGTGTGTAAAGGGCCTTCAGTCTGGTTATGAAACATTTTGAAATTGGTGTGAAATGAACAGAAGTGTTAGCTCAAAATGTTAAGCAACTCTCCCTTTCAACTGTCGTCCATGTATAGGCAATTTGGGGCATAATTGTAAGCACACCTCACATGTGGACCTGAAAAGGACATATTTATATGACTGATATACCTCAGTGCTTCAGATGTTTGTTCCTCAGAGTCTGGCCAAGCCTGGCCCATTATTCTGACTGAGCAGTGTTCATTGTCAGACCTTGTCATGTGCAGCCTGGTGATCATAAAGTCACATGTGCATAGCCTTCCATTAACTTTTAAATTAAGAAATTACCTTGGAACCAACTCGTAAATGAGCTCATGGCTGTGTGCTACTCTGAAGGTGTCTAGTAGATAGTGGTAGCTCCCATACAACTGTTTGGGGTGCTCTGATGTAGTGAGAGTGGTCAGTGCACATAGCTACCCTCATTGGCATTTGGTTTGTGCAGAAAACATTTTAATGTACAGTTGTAAAAACTGCATAACGGTTTCATATTTTCCATGATATGACATTTCTACGTATGACATGTAAATCACACACATATACATACATATATATACTTCTACATGCACACCAACTAGTCTCTAGGCTTTTAAGCACACAACAGATACTAATGTAGTTGTATTTTCACATTATGAAGGGCTTACAAATGCCAAACATCATTGACCTATGTATGTTAAATGCTGTATTACACTTCTCTTCTATCCCTACACTGTGTAGGCGCTGCTGCCAGGGCGACTGACTCCGGAATCCGGGGATCATGGTTCGATCCCCGGCGCCAGCAGCAGATTAGCCCAGCACCATGTGACTCTGGGCAATAGCTTGCTTAATCTTCACGACGGCCCCCAGCGCCTAGAGACCCTTACAGGTGATTGTTTGCGCTTTATAAATGTGGATTATTACTCAGGATCTCATAGGGTCATTGTAGCCGGTGGGATTGGAAAAACACAAGTTACACAGATTCACATATACATTTGTAACATGTACCTGTTCATCTGGTGAGCCACAGAGCTCCCTGTACGGAGTGAGGTTCTCCTGTGCCAGGAAGTCCAGCTCCTCTGACGAGAAGGTAGGGGCCCTCACACTTTTTCGGCCTGCCATTATTGCTCACAGACATCAGTAACAGCAGCAAAAGTGGAGGAGGTCTGGTTGGCTGCAGTTTTAGGAGGCAAATGAACTTTTTTAGAACCACTGTGTACATGTATGCAACATACACAGGCTTAAGCTTAGACGGACACAGACATTGGCCTTCGCACGTTGCTTTCACCACTGGTAGCCTATGGCTGGGTCTGTCGTGAAGCTTACGCCCACTCTGTGGTCAACTTCTGCCAAGCCCATATTCATCCAAATGTCCGATCAGTGATTTCACGCATGCGCCATTTTAGACGTCCAAAATAGTGTGTTTGTGACTGTTAAGTGCATCACCACCACTCAAAATGTTGGCTACTTAGTTTACACACACAAACTTCGATGTACACTCAACAGTTTATATGAAATACACATTTATATGTAGTGCATTACTGTTAGACCTGGCCCTTTTGACAGGTTTATCCCCAAACTTTTTGGTTTTTGCCTTCTATTTTCTGACCCTGTTTTTGTTTGCTATAGGATTCTGGGCACTTTACCTCTGCTGATCAGTGCTAAAGTTCCTTTTTGCTCGCTATATAAATTGTAACAATGATTGGTTATCCATGATTGGCATATTTGATTTACTGCCAAGTCCCTTGTCATGTGCACGGTGTGTGTGGCAGGGCCTGTAAATCAAATGCTACTAGTAGGCTTGTTTGTCTCATAAAGGGGAGTGATTCTATTAAGGGCTGAGAAGGCTGGAATCAACAGTAAATTATACCAAAGGTAATACCTCTCAGACCATCGATCATTGAATATTATTTAAAGAGGAATTCTGGACTCATGAACTCACTGCATGTTCAATGAATGAGCTGTACTTATTTTACCAATTTACATTATCCTTTTGTATTGTGTTTTCACCTAGTGTTTGCAAAACAAATTAACAATAAACATTTCTCTTGACTGGTACAAAATTTGAATGTTACTTAAATACCATAATTTTCTACTTTTTCAAAACATGTATTGTTTAACTTTTTCAAAAACATGAAATAAACATAACCAGAAGACACATAGATGAGTCCCATGTATGTGGACAAACATATACTTCAAAACAAAATACTTTTTTTTTACATACTATATACGACAATGACTGACTGAAGACATAATGGCTTTACAAATGTATAAATACAATACACATAGACTTTCTGTGCACATATGTATAAAGACCATACATATAAACTTTCTCTGCCCTATTTTATCTATGAGTTCATGAGTCCAGAATTCCTCTTTAAATACTTTTCATTGATCGATGGTCTGAGAGGTATGACCTTTGTTATAATTTACTAGTAGGCTTGTAGCACTGGTTGTGCCCCCCCACATGAGTAGCTCTGTAAATGTGTCTCAGACCTACCACTGTAGTGCCTCCACTCACAGTTGTGAACTGCTATGCTGTCCCAAACCTTCCCTTTCCTTACGTGTAAGGCACCCCTAAGGTAGACCCAGGGTACCCCCATGGGCAGGGTGCATTGTATGTGAAAGGTAGGACATGTACTGGTGTGTGTGTGACATGTCCTGATAGTGAAACACTGCGTATTTTGTTTTTCACTATTGAAAGGCTATCTTTCCCATAGGCTTATCAAATGGGTTGCACTGTACCATTTTTACAGTTGTAACTTTTAATAGGGACAAGATAGACAAATTAAGTTTAGACTCTCTGAACTCAGAATTTATTAACGCACGTTTTGGTAAATGTGTTTTTAAATCCAGGTTTTTGAAAATGCCACTTGACCCTGTACCGATGAGGCACAGGGTGAAGACTGATTTGCATATAGCTAGGTCTGAACTGGGGTGGCGACGTGAGCTAAAAAGAGGTCCCAGGATGCTTGTATACGGTCCAGGGAAGCCCTGGCATGGCAGTTCGGGCTGGACTGTTCCCATGAGGTACAGGATAAAGATTGATTTGCATATAGCTGGGTCTGAACTGGGGTGGTGACGCGAGCTAAAGAACGATGATGGATTCAACCCAGATCTGTGACTGGGGGTGAGTGTCTGAAACGTTTGATTGCTCCGTTCATCATCTCCTTGTGTTTACTTTTAGAAAGTGGGCATTTTCTTACTTTACTCTTCTGTGTGCCTCTGTCTATTTATGTATTCAGCATCTGGTGTGTGAGTTGCAGGAGCTGAGATGTGCATTCCCTCTAGACAGTCACTGGGGGTTTGACGTGTGCCCTGCCTTGCCTGGGTGACTTATCACAGGCCTGAATAGACCTGGTCTGCATTTAGAGTGGTGGGAGGAGTTTTGCTTGCACCTGAATAGGTTGTGTCTCCGTTTGCACAATGCTGTTTTGGCCCCCTGTGGTCATGCTACACCAGAGAAGACAGGACTGGTTTGGACTCAGTTCAGAGACCCTTGCCACAAAGAAAACGAAGGCATTTTGGGGTATGAGTATTACACCTAAAACCCCAGGACTTTAGATTACTTTAAGGAACAAGAGGACCCTGCCAAGAAGGACTGTGTGAGGAGCGCTGCCTTTTCTAAATGAGGGGTGGGTTGGGCTGCAGCTTCTGTCTGTGGTGGAGGAAAAGGACTAACTCTTTTGACCCTGCTGTTGTATCCTGCTTGTGAAGAATATCCAAGGGCTTGTGTGTGCTGGCCTCCTGTTAGAAGTCTCAGGGATACTAAAGACTTCAGAAGAGATCAATACCAGATCTAAAAAGCAACCTGCCTGGAAGGCAAGTGTCAGACATGTGTGAGGAGCGTTGCCCCTGGTAAATGTGGGGTTGGACGGCCTGCAGTTACTGCCCCTTTGGGAGCAGGAAAAGGACTGGATTGTCCTTCTACCTTTCTGTTTTAAGGAAAAGGGGTGAAAAGTGTGTCAGGAGTGTTTGGTTTTTGCAAAGTGTGGGTGGACCACTTTATTTTCCCCTCAAGCTGAAATAGCGCTACACCTAAACCTGGGAGAAGCTCTTCTGGCTCTGCTCCCTGATCAGCGCATATTGGTCATGCTGGTTTGAAAGAACTGCAGTGCAGGTGGCCTTTCTCCCACTGCTCTGCGGATTGAACCACAGCCGGGGCTTTCTGAAGTGGCCCCATGCTGTGTAGAACAGCGTGAGACTCACCTGCCTGGCACCAGCCCCAGCTGCTCGGAAGGAAAATAGCCTGAAAGCAGCACCTGCAAGGTGCTGTAACAGAAGCGCCAGCTGCACTCAACCAGAAACCAGCCGGGCCGATGTGGCTGCCCCACTCCAGTGAGTCAGACAACCATGGAGCCCAGGGGGTCACCTGTGGAAGCCACACACTGGCCCGACCCATGGGCTGAGGCAGTGAGCACGGCACTATCTGAGGCGGGCAGAGCATGTGCTGCTTTTCCCTCCACCTTGAGGAAGCCACCCTTGCCTCCAGCAGCTGGCCTGTGTGGTTGCAGGCTGCCCATCCAGCATTGCCAGGCTGCCTAACCCAGCTGGGGGTCTGAGGCGGCCCTGTGGGAGGACTACCACTTTACGTGCCTCCCCAATTTGACAAGTTTCAAGTTCTCCGCCAGAGAGCGGGAAAGAAGGAAGTCTCCCCGTTGGGTATGGGGGGTAGGTGCACCCACTTGGTGGTACATAACATGGGGCGCTTGTGCCGTCTTGTGAGGCAGACTGCCATACTACACAGTTACAAGAGCCCTCCTAGCAGAGGAGAAATTACCGTAATCCCCCTGAGAGGCACGCAGGGATCCCGCTGTCTCTGGGTTCATGGGGTATTACACTAGAGAGTGTTGTTGGAGCGCAGGGAAGATGCACCCTATAAGTTCATGAGGAGGGTATGGTGATTGGCATATTTACATAGTTTTCCCCAAACTTTTGCAGTTCGAGGTCCTAATGTTATATATTGCCTTACTGTGCCCTAAATTTTAATCACAAATGCGCTTTATGTACCACAAAGTGAGTTATGGTCTGTGGATACTATATTTCTTCTTATGACCTTATGGCAAAGTGACTATGATCTACATGTGTAAAGACAAGTGCCTGGTGGTACAGGGATTTGTGTAATTGTGGTCTAACGTGATTAACATACTACAAAGTAATTTATGGTCTAATGTGTTTTTATGTCCAATACAAAGGATATTTTTGATATAACCTTGTGTGGAGTCTCTCTATTTGTGGTGTGCCTAGAGTGTCACTAGTGCGTGTGTGTGTTGCGCAAACACTCTACACATTGCCTCTGGATAAGCCTGACTGCTCTGCCAAGCTACCAAGGGGTGAGAAGGGCTATCTTGTTTGTGCAACCCCCTTACCCTGGCTAGAGTGGTGGGTTCTGCCTGGCTTAGGTGTATCCTCTAGCCAACCAGAAACCTTATTTCTAACAGTTACTGTCTTAAATGCAATATTACGGCGGTGTTGTGTCGACATCCGTTGAAAGTATATTAGCTGAAATGTCAAAAACATATGTAAAAATATATATTTCTCACATGTAATTTACACATGCCCTTCTTAAATAATTTACATTTTAGTCACAAAACGTTTTTTGCTAAGAATGATGGTCAGAAAACAAATGCATGATTAACCTATCTAGTGATAACAAACATATTTGTGGTACTGCATGACTTTACTATAATATTTTCACATATGTTGCTGGGGAAATAATAAACAGTGCTGTAACATTTTTCCATTGCAGACATGTGAGCCCTGGGAGAGTGTGTAGATGAGAGCCTCAGGGTACCGCCCATTTCCAGACCTTACCACCATGGAGGAAAGGGATATCATCAAGAGGTTCAGATTGAATAGGTAAATTATACTGGATTTATGTCATCAGCTGTAGCCAGACCTTCTGCCTCACAACAGAAATCCCACATCTATCACACCAAAAGTCAAAATCATGGCAGCCAGTGGAGCGGGCTTTCAGGCTCCTAAAGGCCAGATTTTGATGTCTGGACAAAACAGGTGGAGCCCGCTTTCGCTGTGGCCTACTGCATGCTTCACAACATCGCCCTGTAATAGAACATTCCTTGCATCGCAGAGGATGGAGACCATGAAGAGACTCCGAATGAGGATCCTGATATGCCAAATGAAGATGATAGAGGTAAATAGGAAGGAGTTGACTTACGTCTCAATGTCATTGACATTTTCTTCTCATGAGTGTAAGTATATCTCGTGATGTCATGTCTTTCACCGTTACACCAACTATTGATATGGTGATGAGAGTTGAATGTGGTGTTACTTTTTTGGGAAGGCCATGTTCAGGGACAATCAGGCCAAAGTTGTTTGTAGATCCAAGTATGAACACATTGACTACTGTGTACAGTTACAATGAATATTATGTCCAAAGGTTCACTTTGTAATGTAGCCATCATGTTCTGTGTGATTGGTAATGTATTTCTATTGGATCTGTTTTAGATTCCTTCATAATTTCATCTTCATTTGGACATTTCAGAGTTGTGACATTTGCAGTTATATGGTGTTGTTTCCAAGTGCAAAGGGAAGATGTCTTGATCCTGGGAGAGATGGATGCAGACTTTAGATGTATAAATCTTGTACCAAGGCGACTTGCACTGTGATTGGATGGGAGATTTTAAGATTACATTGGACTTGTTCTCTGTCCTGTATTGGCACTAAAGCTATATGTGTCCCATCATTTGCTCAAAACACATGTCGTAGTGGAGCCAACTACTACTAATCTCCCTTCACATTGGCTAAATCCTCATTGTGTGTAAAATGTATGTAGCTGTTAATGTGTCTTATCATTGTTGGACATACTTCTAATGGCACATCACCGAAACTTGGTTGTGACATTCCACCAGATACTGGAACCATGTTTTGTAAGTATCCTGTGTCTACAAAATGTAGTGCTGCCATGTATTTGTCTCTTGGTGTTATTGATATCTGCTTCCTTGTGTGAGCCAGAAGACCTGGCTCCTGCTGATGACATGAATCAATGAAAGTTTGCCTATTCTATCTTATTGTTTTAGACACATCCCCTTCTTCCATATTGGAAAGGTGAACACTAGCACTGAGTATTAGTCCATTGCATGGATTGTTATGTTAGTGCGAATGTTGGCAGACAGGTATCGGTCAAATAGGATAAACATAGTAGATCGTGATTGAATGGTGTGATATATTTAGGGATTCATGTTTTGGATCTTGAAATAAACAATACCTACTTGCAGATCATCTATGTTGAAGCAATATTTTGATGTTCTGTCATTGTCAAGTTGTGATGGAATTATACAAATGCATTGATAGAGTTTAGATATATAACACCAGTCTATGATTTTTTGACTACCAAATTTATTGTACCAAATGTGATGAAGAAAATGGGGGTAAACATAACAAAAGCAAAGCAAATAGTGAAGAGGTCAGTCATGGTGAATAAAACCCGCAGTTGTAGATCCACAATTGTTTGAAGTCAAATGTCCAAAATATTATTGGCATCAGAAAGGCAAATGTGTCCAGAAATAGTTCACAGAGTAAATGGCAGGCACACACTGGAGGAAATTAGCGTTGTGGTTTCTTGCTGGCAGTGGCAGAGGTCTTGTCATCCTGACCTCCTGATGATCTGACGGGACGTCCCCTGTGGCAGGGCGTGGCGATCCACAGCTGGAGGGGGTAGGGGGGCTGCAGTTGGCTCTTCCGGTGGCAGGGTCTCCCTTCCCATGGCTGTGGCTGATGTCGATGGCTCTGATGTGGTAGGACCCGCACTGTATTATGGATGCAGGCGCAGAGGCAAAGAATATGTTAGGAGGTTCACTGAAAGTGCGCCACAAAAAGGTGGCACACTTTTAGTGTGCCCCCTGAAGGGACCCCTCTGGAGGAGAGAAAGGAGGGCCCATGGACCCCCCTAGACATTCCCCGGCAGATGGATGCAGTCACTCATTGCACCTGCCTTCAAGGAGATCTCTCTCCCCTCATAACAGTGCATCAGTGAAACGCAGAGTGGCTGTGAAGCAGCTGCTCCGTATTTAACATCATTGTGCTAACCCCGGAACAGCAGTGAAAGGTGCACTGTGGCGAAAACAGGGAAAGTGCACCATATATGTAATACAGCCCCTGATTACTCTGTGGCGTATCATCGAGGACATGTACTATGGCTGTGGTCTCGGCCCATACCTAGTTACTTTGTGGCACCCTCTTGTTATTCTGCATATCAAAATGCTCATATACTTTAATCTGGCCTCTCTGTATGCTCGTGTAATCTGTGGCTGCGGCCTCTCACTGCCCTCTGGAGTCTGTAAAATCTAGCTCTTGCAACTGCACTACTCCATGACCACAATCTGCTTAGAGCCCACAATCAGGTTTACTTTGTAAGTCCTAAGTCACGTTGTGATTGTCTGTGCCACTCTGAAGACCAAAGTATTTACTTTCAAACAGTATATTGGTTTTTAGTAATGCATGCTATTTCTGCAATAGTGTCAGACAGTGGTCCAAAATGTTACACAATTAGTTTGAAGGAAACACAGAAATGCCCATGAAAGGGTGTACGTTCTGCAATTTGAATACATTGCACAGTACAGTGTCCAAAAGAGTGGGCTAACAAGCACTACCAAAAGAAAACAGGGCCGGACTGGGAACAGCAACCAGCCCTGGCAGATTCCTGCTCGACCTGCCCCAGGACCAGGTGGGGGGATGGACGTGGAGGAGGTGGGGTTGCTGGTAAGAAGCACTGCTCCCGTTTTTGTTACAGGGGCCCGATATTGCAGCACTGCTGCAGAACCGGCCCCCTGTGACAAAGCCAGCCCCCACGGGCACAAAACTGGCACCCACCCCTCCGGTCCACTGGGAAAATGCCTGATGCCCGCTACAGCCAGCCCGGCCCTGCAAGAAAACTCTAAAACTCCACATTTTAAGGTATTTTTAACAAACCAATGTCAAGCCCTAGACTGGTCACTGCACAGGGGTTTCTGGGACCATCATCTGCCTCAACAGCTGGGAAAAATATAATCTCTAAATGGAGATTTCCTCCAGGTGCCCTGGAGGGTGAGCCCTCAAACTGTCCTCGCATAGACCTCTACATAACACAAGGAATCCAAAGGATTCAAGAAGTTAGAGTGCACATCAGCAAAGAACCAGGAGGAAGATAATTTGATGACCCGGCTGGTTGCAAGTGGGACAGTACAATGGATTTCGAGGATGGTGTTAGTGTGAGGGAGTCTTGGCAGAGGCGACCTGGGGTTCTGTGTATAAAGAGGTCGTGAGATGCAGTGCCTGGTGTATTCCTCACATGAGGAAAGCATAGTGAGATAGGAGGCGTCCTCCTATTGACTGATGATGGGGGCTTCAAATGGGGTGCTCCTCCCGTAGGATGGCTCCTCACATGATAAAGTGGAGTGTTGCTTATGTATGGACATGTGGGATGCTTTTAGCAGAGTTATGCTGCTGATCTGTAGTAAGTTCGCAAGATGTAGTGTAAGAGGGAGCTTAAATGGAGGACAAGTAAACCAGTTGAGTCTTACTGGTTGTTTTACTTGAGACTTAGTCCATTCCTACTGGCTTTTCACAGTCGGCCTCCAGGGAAATGTCAGAGTAAGACAGACTACAGTCTAAACATGCTCTTTGAGCGGTATGGAGGTACCATGAGCACGCCGTTTAAGTGCATGTGTCTCCTATTGTCAGCAAAAGGCAACATATGGCACTTTTAAGGTAAGAAACTTACTCTGAAAGATGGTCAAAGATAAGAAATTCAGATCTTATGCATGACGTTCGCTGTATTTCTGTTTCATTTATTTATCTACACAACATTAATCAAGAAACTCCTGCACAGTGCAGGTCTTTGTGCTGTTGGAATTGTGAATTATGTGCACACGACACAACATGTGTTTATGTACACACGCATGGGTGAAATTTGGCAAGAGTTAGCGTGTCTAATTGCACGCATTTAACACACTATGCAGTTCTGCCTTTTCACGACAGTCACATGTGTCATCACAAAGTAGAAGTGGTTTACATTAGAAGTTAACAAAATAGCCATTAAATGGATGGATATTTAGGGAGTGAGGAAGGGATGGAAGGTGAGTAAGCAAAAAGAAGGGGGAGAAGGCGGAGATGGCATTTTAAGTGCAGATGCTTGCTCTTCATTGATAATGGGAACACTTTAATAATTCCCTGAAACAAAAGGAAATGTTAGGATATATCTTTGACCAGAACATTGAGCGCTTGTAGGGGTTTTAGTGGTGGGCTTATCACCAACTGCGATCCCAACCACTCATGTGAGAACCTTTTGTTAGCATCTGTCTGAAAAGGCCCGTGACTGGAAAACAGAGACACCCGAGCCCTCCATAGCCTTGGCTAAAGAGAATGGTGTCCCCTCTATAAAATAAGTGTGGGGACTTCGTCCACCTGTGCCATCCCCACCTTGTGCCCTGCTGCCTCTCCTTATGTCTAGTTCCAGGTGGGACAAACCCATCGGTGGGGTTCATATTCAGTCGAAGATCCTTCTCTAGGATTTTACTTTCAGCGGCCCAACCTGAGGTCGCTTACTTTTCCATTCAAGGGGACCTTGAGCTTTACCTCGCAAAGAAGTCTATATATAAGTTTCATTGTCCTCAGTTTTTGCCTTGCTTAATCAAAAGTCTTCTGTTGGTGCTGTAAGTGCCTTGAGTAGTCCGTGAAGGCAAGCATTTGGGTGGAGTTAAATAGACAGTTCTTTTTTTATTACAGCTTCAATAGAGCCATAATCGTTGTAGTTAATTACTTCCTATTTGTAAAGCGCGAACATATCACCCCCTTAAGGGTTTCAAGGCGCTGGGCACCATCAGGGAGATTAAGTGAGATATTGCCCAGAGTCACATGATGCTGAGTTAAGCTGACCCCAGAGCCAGGGATCAAACTGTGAGCCTGCACTCCGAAGTCAGCCGCTCTGGCCACTGGGCATGTGAGCAATATGAATAGGTGCTGCTGACCTGTCATAAAGCTTCCCTCACTCTTTTTGCATCATTTCTCTCTTATCTTTGAAACGGACTGGTTAAATACACGATCTGTATAACTCAATTCACCTTTCTGACTGCCTTGTACCTTCCCCACCTTCCTCTCACCCGGCAATTGACTCAGACTCTTAAAAAGCAAAAACCAACACCTCCTCCGCAGTTCTTGTAGGAGTGTCCAGGTAAGAAAAACGCTGCAACGATGTTCATTCTCTGAAAGAATCCTCCATAAGGTTTATTTATTGGACAGCATGCAAGTACAGTGAGAGGCAACATCTGAATGCCGCAACCGTTCCTTGGGGAATATGGGGAGCAGCACAGACCACTGACACCGAAATAGTGTGTAAAAGTCCACTTTTATTGAAACAGGTGTACATCACAATTAAAAGGCCCTTGGCCTGATGCCTTACAAAACTACAACCTCACTATACAAGCTGTTACCTATGTTACGCTACCCCCACCCCTAAAGTACCCCCACACAGCATTTAAAACCTGCAATTCAGTTAATGTTAATGTTAAGAAAAATTTATAGAGCGCACGTACGCCTATTGGCTTCATGGCGCTAAGGCTCAAAAGGCTGACAGAAAAGACAGAAGCTAACCCTGTATAAAGAGCCATGTTTTCAGAGATTTCCTAAACTGGAGGAGGTCGGTGCATGATCGGATTTCACGCGGAAAAGAATTCCATAATTTGGGGGCAAGAGTGGCGAATCTGCGACCTCCTTGGCGTACCCGTTTGAAACCCGGGATAAAAAGAAGTGAGAGATGAGCAGACCTTAAATTGCGTGTGGGAGTGTGCCTGAGTATCATGCTGTTAATGAACTCAGGCCTGGTGCCATGCAGGGATTTAAAAATGAGGCACCCCGTTTTGAAGGCACAATGCTGTGATATTGGGAGCCAATGTAGTTTCCTCAACAGAGGGGTAGCTGTGTGCCATTTAGGTTGACGATAAATCAATCGTGCTGCCTGGTTCTGGACCATCTGTAGGCGCTTAAGCAAGTAGTGTGGCATTCCTAAGTATACAGAATTGGAGTAGTCCAGATGGGATAGAACCGTAGAAATCATGACCTGGTTCAAGGCGTCATGAGTGAGGAAACGGTGTATTTTCCTGATTTTGCGCATTTGGAAGAAGCACTTAGACACCACAGCTCCAACCTGAGTTTTCAGGGAGACATCGCTGTCCAGAAATACTCCTAAAGTTTTGGCTGACGTGGACGGGGCGGGAGGAGAGCCAAGCTCTGAGGGCCGGTAGTGGGGGCCCCAGTGCTTATGGCTGTCACCAGTGAGAACTATATTTAAAGAGATTGGCAATTGATTGCAAATTTGACAATTTGCACGACGACCTCCTTAGGGACCAATTAGTCATGTAGAACAACAATTCTGGATTACAAGACAGATTATGGGTTAATGGAGATGCACCTTTAGATGATGTACTAGCAATAATAAGGAAATCGGAAATGTCCGGAAGATGCGCCACCGTAGTTAAGGAATCTGGTAAAGAACCGGCTGGCGTCTTTAAAGTACAAAATGCAAACAAAAATCAAGGCCTGCGATGGCCTATCCAAGTTCAGAAGTCGGCACAGAAGGAATGGAAGCACGAAGAGAGGAGATGTTACCGTTGTGACAGCAAGGAACATTTGGCTTTCAGCAAATATTGCCCAGCGTTAAAGAAGAAATGTGGCATTTGTGGACTGATGGGTCATTTTAGCAAGATGTGCCGCAGGAGAGGGAATGTGAAATATGTGTGTGATGGTGATGAGAATGAGGAAACCACAGGGGACACTGATGACAGTTGTGTCAAAAGCTTAATGGGGAACTATGTCATAAATATCTCCGATGAATCAGTCAAAGGGAAACCTATTTGTGAAGTGTCCTTCGGGGGTATCAAGGTTAATGTGTATGCAGATTCTGGTTCACCTTATACTATCGTAAACCAGTCTGTCTGGAAGGAAAAGTTCATAGATAAAATGGGCCAAGACTTATACCCTACTGATGTGAACCCAGTAAGTTTTACGGGGGAAAAAATTAACATGCTAGGGTTCAGATGGCTCACGTTCTGGTTCAAAGGAAGAACGGCAAGAGGCAAATTATATGTAGCAGAACATGGACCATCTGTTTTGGGTTGGTTCGACCAGAAGAACTTACACATCATTTTAGACCCCAACAGTGAGGAGAAGGTTTTAATAATGGATGAAACTTATAGAATGGGGGAGTCATTAGCTGAAAAATTTCCGAGTGTTTTTGGGAAAGGTTTAGGAACTCTCAAAGGGTTTGAGCACAAAATTGTACTCAAGGAAGCAAATGTACCCAAGGTCCATAAGGTGAGACCGGTACCTATCCTGATAAGGGATGAAGTAAATAAAGAGATTCAAGATTTGTTAGCTAAAGATGTAATTGAAGGAGTAGAGAGCTCGGAATGGATTTCTCCGGTTGTCGTCGCAAGGAAGGGAAACGGAAAAATCCGTCTATGCATTGACTTACTCCATTTGAATAATAACATTGTAATAGATAAATTCCCATTACCAAAGATAAATGAAATGGTTTCCTCACTCAGAGGTGCTAGTTGGTTCTCAACTATTGACTTGTCAGCAGCCTACCATCAAATTATGCTAGCACCAGAATCAAGGAGGCTGACTGCTTTTATTACACCCTTTGGGTGTTATCAGTTCAAGCGTATGCCTTTTGGGCTTGCATCAGCCGCTGCGGTTTTCCAGCGACTGATGCATAAGCTTCTGGGGGCAATGAAGGGTGTAAGTTTCTTCCAAGATGACATTCTGATAGCTGCTGCTAGTAAAGGGGAACATGATGACTTACTTAATAAGGTCTTGGGGATTTTGCAGAATGCTGGGTTGTGTATAGAACTTAGCAAATGTAAATTTGGTGAAAGGGAGGTATCCTATTTAGGACACATCATTAGTGGTGAGGGGGTAAAACCAAAACCCTCGCTTATCAATGCAATCATAAGATCACCAGCTCCTTGCACTAAGGAGGAGGTTAGATCATTTCTAGGAATGAGTGAGTATTGTTCAAAATTCATACCTAATTTTGCTAGCGTGTTGTACAACATACGTTCACTTTTAAAGAAAAATGTGAAATTTGAATGGACAATGGAGTGTGAGAAGGAATTTTCAATGATCAAAACTTACTTGGACAATGTGAATGCTTTAAGTAGTTTTGATCCGAACCTAGAATGTTTCTTGACAACAGATGCAAGTGACAAGGGACTGGGTGCAGTTTTGTCACAGAAGAGTAAGGACGGTCGTGAAAACATAATTTTGTTTGCTTCAAGAGCCTTATCCCCTGCTGAAACCAGGTATCCTATCATTGAAAGAGAAGCACTAGCATGTGCCTGGGCATTAGAGCATTTTAGAGCTTTTGTGTGGGGCAAACCTATTATCATCTGTACTGACCACCGACCTTTAGTCAAGATCTTGACTAGTGAGGGTAGTGTAGGAGCTTCGGCTAGGCTGTCAAGGATTTCCATGAGAATGAAGGAATACATTTATAAAATCATCTATGTACCTGGGAAAGACAACGTAGTCGCAGATTGTCTTTCTAGACTACCTGCTCCTTTAGAGGAATGTGAAGAGGACCCTTGGAGCAATTTTAGTATTGCTCTTATCCAAGATTCAGGCACCCCAGTCATCACCAAAACAGAATGGCTTGAAGAGCAGTCCAAAGATGGTGTGTTAGCGTCAATTTGTAATTACATATGCAAGGGGTGGACAAAGAAACTAAAAATGATTTTAGAAGAAAAAAATTATTGGGATGTGAGAACTGAACTGACCTTGGATAAAGGATTGCTAATGAGAGGTGATAGAATCATTCCTCCGAGAAGTCTGCGGAAGAGAGTTTTAGAATTATGCCATGAGGGACATTTTGGAGTGGTCAGAACAAAAATTGTGGTTAAAGGTGTATTTTGGTGGCCCTGGAGTAGACATGGAGGTGGAGAAGTTTGTTAGATCATGCCCAATTTGCTCTTCTGCGGATAAATCCTTGAAGACTTTGAGACCTCCTATGAGCGAAGGATTAATTCCCAGTCTTCCGTGGGAAGTAATTGCTATTGATATTTTTGGGCCTGTAGGGGACTTGAGAGAGTATGGCATTGTGGTAGTTGATTTATTCACTAAGTGGCCTGTGGTCAGGATTGTAAACAAAGTGGACACACTAACAGTTTTGGAATTCTTGGATGAAATATTTGTTTTGGAAGGTTTGCCTGTGTGTGTTTTGAGTGATAATGGGGTACAGTTTACTTCTAATACCGCAAAAGAATATTTCAAGAAGTGTGGTATTCAACATAAAACTACTTCGCTTTATAATCCTAGCGGGAATGGCACAGTGGAGCGTTTTAATCGAGTAATTAAAGGCGTAATCCAATTTGCAATGAGTAAACATTTAGATTGGAAATTAGAACTGCAAAAGGCAGTTTGGGCATATAGGATAACGGAGCTTTCCACAACAAGATTATCACCTTTTGTAATGATGAGAGGTAGAAGACCCAGATCGAAGTTTTGCCCCGACTGGTTAGTCAAAGGTGGGGTTGAACAGTGGTCACCGGAAGAAGTAAAGAGTAATTTAGAGACAGCACATAGTAAGAGTAAGGAATATTATGATGCACAGCATGGAGCCAAGGATGTAAGTATAAGTGTAGGTGACTGGGTAAAAATTAGAAGACCCATTAAAGTTCCTAAAGGAGAGAGTAGGTTTGAAGCAGCACAGCGAGTGGCGGAGGTCCTCCGCAATGCTGTAAAACTTGAAGATGGTAGGGTGTGGAACATGAAAAATGTCGCAATTGATTTTGATCAGGTGCATTCTGACAATACACCTAATGTAGAGCACACAAATAATTTTGATTAGGTGGAAGATTATTTTAATGGTAGTGAAGTTCAAGCTGACTTGGGTAGTAAAGGTCATTCGGATAATGCAGAATCACAACGAGATAAGACTTTGACTGAGCCCCGAGTCAATGCGGAATCACATGGGGAGGGTTCCGTTCTTCTGACTAGTGTTCCCACAGTAAAGAAGGGGGAAGTGGGTCCTAGCGCATCCAGTATCAATATGGGAACGGTGAGTGGTGGTGACCCAGTTGGAGACAGTGGGAAAAGGAAAAGAGTTTTACCTGCATGGCTTAAGGAATATGTCAGGTAATGGGTAGGGGGTATAGCTGATTTAAAATTGTTTTGCTTATAGTGATATGTCCCTGTTTCCTTCTTTACCCATGCTCAATACCTTTTGTTTATTTTTGGTGTATGTTATTTATAGTGATGTGATTTACATTCTTGTTGTTATTCCAAGAGAGGGGGATGTGTAGTGTATGCCTTTAAGGTTCTATTGTTTTTATTTAATGCTGTATCATGGAGCGTGGCGTGGAATCTCTCGTGGGTTCTGGACAGTTTCCAATCCAGAACGTCAGATACTGGCTGATGTACTGGAGAGGAAACTGTCTAGCCTGGCTCTCGCCTGTTCTTTGTAAAAATAAATATTACTTAGATTTATACTGCTCCGACCTTCATTACATATCTCTGTCTTGCCAGGGTTTAGTTTGAGAGGATTAAGATCCATCCAACTTAGGATATATAGCATGGTATCCTGGAATTCAGTGATAGAGTTGTGGGAACTATCGACCCTGAGGATAAGCTGAAGATCATCAGCGTAATTGAGGACCAGCACATTCCTGTCTTTAAGAGACTGAATCAGGGGTGCCATATAGATGTTAAATAAATCAGGAGAAAGGGCTGAGCCCTGAGGGACCCCACAGGTGGTATTACGTGGGGGTGCTAGAAACTGACCCAGATGGACAGCCTGAGAACGATCCTCCAGGAAGGAAGTAAGCCAACGAGCCGCAGTCCCCTGAACACCAGCCCTCCTGACACGGTCGGCCAATATAATATGGTCGACCGTGTACAAGGCTGCGGAAAGATCCAGCAAGACCAGGGCCTGGGGACAGCCTCTGTCAGCATTATCCCGCAAGGTGTCCATAACCGTCAGAATCACAGATTTGGTGGAATGGGCTGGCCGAAAGCCAGCCTGATGAGGGTCCAAGCATTTTGATGCCTCTAAAAATTTAGAGAGGTATTTAGCTACGTGGCCCTCGAGAATCTTAGCCAAAAAGGGTAGCAAGGAGATCGGGCGGTAATTGGAAAGGAGCACGGGATCAGCTCCAGGCTTTTTCAAGAGGGGGACCACTACTGCTTTTTTGAAAGCCAGGGGGACTATGCCAGATGAAATGGATTCATTCAGTAATGTAAGTGCGGGGCCAGAATGAATTGCGAGGCAGTCTTTCAATATGTGAGGGGGACAGCAGTCGGATGGAGTGCCTGATTTGATTTCCACTAATAGGTCTTGAAAGATCTTGTTACTAATAGTAGGAAAACAGCTAAGAGTCCTGTTATTACAATGTACCACAGGGGGGTCTAGTGAAGAGAGATGGGTGGGGATGCTGGCCTTTATTGAAATAATCTTATCAATAAAGTAATCATTTAACGAATTACATAAAACTTGAGAAGGCATGGCCTTCAAAAGAATACGCTCAGGATTGGATAGTTCGTCAATTGTAGAGAACATTTCTTTAGAATTCAGTGCCACCTACTGTGGCCTTTTAGCTTTTGACCTTTACCCTTTCACCCCTGGTGTGACCTTTTGACCTTTGAACGTTGCCCTTTTACCTTTGACCTTTTAACCTTAACCTTTACGACTATTAACCTGTCACTAACCTAACTTCCTAAAGCACCTTAAAGATCCTACCTCGTGAACTTGTCTTCCCGTTCCCTTTCAGCCTGGTTTGCCTCTGTCAATAACTAATAAACTTGGCTAAAACATGCCAACTTCACTGCCAACCGTCCCTGCACCTGCTTCAAGCGACATCCCTACCACAAACACATATATACACTGAACACCTGTTCCAATGCAAAGCCAACCCCAAAAAACCCATATTGTTAGACAGGAAAATTAATTGCCCACAAAAAGGACCACCAAAAAGGGGGATAAAAAATTCTGAACAGCCTACGACCAGCCACCGGGAATACCACACAATGGTGGCTGGTAACCCAAAATGGTGACATAAATATCCCTTGGGCTATAAAATAGCCCAAACAGCCCAAGAAGCCCAAAAGGGGCAGAGCAGAAGCCTGCGCCGCTCCCATTCCCCAAACATCCGGGGGCAGACCTCCCTGCGCTCGGCTGCCCCCCAAGACCCCCTTGGGGAATATGGGGGGCAGCACAGACCACTGACACCGAAATAGTGTGTAAAAGACCGCTTTTATTGAAACAGGTGTACATCACAATTAAAAGGCCCTTGGCCTGATGTCTTACAAAACTACAACCTCACTATACAAGCTGTTACCTATGTTACGCTACCCCCACCCCTAAAGTTCCCCCACACATTTAAAACCTGCAATTCAGTGCCACCTACTGTGACCTTTTAGCTTTTAGCTTTTGACCTTTGAACTTTGACCTTTACCCTTTCACCCCCCCCCCCCCGGTGTGACCTTATAACCTTTGCCTTTGAACTTTGACCATCGAACTTTATCCTTTTACCTTTGGTCTTTCAACCTTAACCTTTACGACTATTAACCTGTCACTAACCTAACTTCCTAAAGCACCTTAAAGATCCTACCTCCTGAACTTGTCTACCCGTTCCCTTTCATCCTGGATTGCCTCTGTCAATAATGAATAAACTTGGCTAAAACATGCCAACTTGACTGCCAACCGCCACCCAGAAAAAGGGGGGGGACTACCCCTTTTTCTGCCCCCCAAAAACCTAGGTACTGACAGAGTCTCCACACGGGAAAACTGCACCCAACAAAATCTGACCCATGAGAAAAAAGGGGGGTGGGGGGGACCCCGAGAGCCCCCTACAAATACCTCTGAGTCATAAGATAAAGCCAGCTGCATGAACTTTGTGAAAAGACTTCCTGACACCATAGACCCATTTATGCCTTCCTATTGCCCCCATGTGTACAGCCCCTATGCCACACCCCGCATGGCCAAAAATTTAACCCACGCAACACCGCTGGGCCCTTGGCGAAACTCACCTGTATGAAGTTCCCAACCCCTACCCCCCGCCCCAGATAGCCTAACTTAAAAGGGTAGCAGCTACCTCCCCCCCCCGCCCGGTCCCCTACTCCTATACGATCCCATGAGCATTGATACATAGCAGATCCCAAGGGACCCAGAGTCTGCCTCTTTTCCTTGCCGGTCTTCCCCTATTAACGAAGAATCCTCCATTATTGAAACTGACACACCGAAGACCGTCACCTAGAGCCGAACCTGAAAAACAACAATAACATTTCAGAAAACGAAATATCGTAGCAACAGTTCCTACTCCACCAGTAGACATTGCTAATGGCATTACCTGACCCACCTCCCAAAACCTCATGTCCACCACGCTCCGACCCAATTGCAAGCCTCCCAAGACCCAGAGTGTCTGCAGCTCCCCAGCCATTCAGAGAACGGTGTCAAAATCGCCCCTTTGCCCACCCTTGTGGCTGGTGCCCCCTTTTACCCAGGGGAGTGCCCCAAGTCCCCGGGCAACATAAAAATAGATACCAATGCCGTACAGCCCTGCCAAGACCGCTCCGATCTGTTGTAGGCTCGTAAAAATCTGAATGCATGCTATCCTAGGGCTGCTTCCCTTAAACTAACCCCTTTACTATACCAATTTGTATCCTATAAATGGCCCCCAAGACCTCTCAGATGGGCGGGACAAAAACCACAGGTATAGTAGTCTCCAGAGCCACACACGCGTAACTTATGGAATAACCTCTGGACCTGTGCCCCAGTCTCCGTCGTTAAAAAGGGGGGGGGTCCCACTCCTAAAAAAAACCCGCCCCAACCTCTGCAAATCTGTGCCCCACTTGTCTGCCAACGGGCAGTACCCCTGCCCAAAAACTATCCTTGGCTGCGGATCTTTCTGCTATCCTTCGTCCTAGTGACTATCCGTGTTCAAACGGATGCCAAAGCCCCTGTGCCCTTCTTCAATCCACCCCCATGTCTTTTTGTCTCCCTCGCTCCCTGCTAAGCAGGACAGCCCGCAAGCCCTGTAACAGTGTACATCTTACAGGAACTCACTCAACTGTGAGCCGTAAAAAACATCTGCGATGTCCTAGCCCTCCCCTATCGCATGACACGCTGATAACATGCCCTCGAATTTAGACCTGCGCATACCAGCCCAGCAACAAATTCAGCCCCCTACAGGGGTCCACTGTCCGCCTTGTTTGTAACGGGCCCCTAAGCCAGGCCCTAGCTGTCCAAAACACTGTCCCGCGCCATCTGGCAGCCCCTGGTAATGGGCTCTGTATATCTAACCCCGTGTCAAGTATGCCCCCTTTGGCCACAGTATCAATTACAATTCCCATGAGTGGCAACACCGTACTGGGTCCAACTGCTTTCCTTGTTTCCAAAAGTACTCTGAATGTGCCCCTGAGCTCCCAGACTGTCTAGCCACTTCTGGCAGTCCGTGGAACCGGGCTTATCCTCTCTAATCCTTAACCTGACACAGGACCTCAATGGTCACAGACCTCAATGACATACTCCAAGAAATTACCGTGCCGTGCTGCACAGGTTGTCTTCCATGCTGTCAACTATTCTCCAGGTTCACCCATGCCTCCCGTAACCCTCAAGCCTCCTCTGGCACCGCATAACAAACTTGTCAGTTCTAATCACCCTCAACCAGCTGTGCCTCCATGGCCATAGTATCATTGTTGATGCCCCTGCATGCCAGTGCCATTCTGGGCTACTTGACTTAAATGTTGACAGGGGTATCATAAATATCAACACCAACTCCTCCAGCGTGT
Source organism: Triturus cristatus (assembly GCF_964204655.1). NCBI lineage: Eukaryota > Metazoa > Chordata > Amphibia > Caudata > Salamandridae > Triturus > Triturus cristatus. Next base: position 1,154,157,078 of record NC_140581.1, on the reverse strand, counting down.
ACTATTGCCGTTCTGAGCCACATGTCTGTTGTGTTGCTAATGGCACCCCAAAGGTCCAATCTGAGCTCCTCGAGCCTGCCCAGCAACCACCGGCAGCCCTTGGAACCAGTGCTAAAGCCGAACTGGTGCATGTATCTACCAAGTTGCCAATGCTACCACAAAGGCCTCAAGCCTGTGCTATGGCCGTTCTGGGCTATGTATCTTTTAGGTTGACAACGCTACCGCAAAGGTCAACTCCGAGCTCCTCAAGCCTGTGCTATGGCCGTTCTGGGCCACGTATCTTTTACCTTTTACTCTGAGCTTATCGGGCATGTGCCAGTGCCGTACTGGGCCACTTGTCTTATGTTGCCAATGCCTTGCCAATGGAAAGTTCAACTCTGAGCTCATTGGGCATGTGCCAGTGCCGTACTGGGCCACTTGTCTTTTATGTTGCCAATGGAACTAAACGTGATTGCTCTTACCACCATTAGTAGCCAGGCCGCCTTGGCCCCAGGCTCCATCTCACCGGCCTGTATTTACAGCCCCCAACATGGGTCCAGCTGTCTGCTCTGGTGCCCAATGCACAGCAAATCACCTATGATCCCCTTGTATGTGTGCTCTATCACCACCCACCACCATTAACAGGCCTCCCCGGCCACAGGAGAGATCTCAATGTCCTAAGATGCGCATTCTGTTCTTGTGCTCCCATGTACCCAAATCACCCCTGATCCCCAATCATGTAGGCCGTATTACTATGTTAACAGGCCTCACTGGGCCCTAATCCATCATAATGGCCCTGATGCCAAAGGATACCTTGGATGGAAAACCACAGCTGACTCTTCCATTCTTGAGAATCCCCCGACCAAGAGTGAGCCAGTTCCCTTGGTCCCCTGGTCATTTATGTCATTGTTTGATACTATACCTCCACAATCCAAAGTATTAAAAGGTCCAAGTTACTAGGTGTATTAGAAGCTGTTCCCATACATCTGCTTGTGTTGCTGCGTCCCTGCCGACCTCCTCCATAATAATTGGTAATAGAAAGTGTACCCCCGGGGCCTGTAAGCCTGCATACCTACCCACAAAAATCGCTGGTGTGCCTTCCTGTATGAAGGCTCCTGCCAGCACCAACAGTATCAGCTTTTCTCTGTAATTACCAGCTTACGCCATATACCCACATCTACGGGCCCTTCCCGTAGTGTAACCCTATTGACCCAACTCCGTAATCTCCTTCCTTCATACCATAACCCCTTATAAAACTCTTGTGCTGAAGCTCCTTCCTCAATTACACCCAACACCCAGATTATGCTGTTGCACTTTTACCTGGTGCTAGAACCAGTGTCCATTCTGGCCCTTTGTCCCCTTCTTGTTCTCCCATCGGGTTCTCCACGGCTGTCCTGATGCCACCGTCTTTTTTGTCACCGCTTGCCAGCTGAATGAACCTGGAAAATGTCATGAACAGATTGGTGAGATCCCCCACCCCACCGCCCCCACTCAGTACCTCCTGCGGATTATCTCCCACTAAAAACTCCCTCATAAGCTGGGTCGTGATAATTCATGTGTCCGTCCCAGGCACGGCAGCATTTTCTGCCTACCCTCGTGCTTAACTGCACATCCTCATAATACTTTGACAGCATCTCTTATACTTTGAATCTGTGACCCCAAACGGCACACCACTGACCATTGTGCCATAGCCCCCTCCCAAGGCACTCCACCTTTATCTGTCTACCCTCCCACCTACATCGAAAACCGTACCATAACATTCCAGCCATCCCATATCCTAACAGCTGCTTTCCGAGTCGATTCCCGCCAGAGGGAGTACTATCCCCCTTGGCCTGGAGCACCGCAGAAGCCGTGCGGGGCCTGCGTGACGCAGTGATCTTGCGGTCCATAACATTCTGCTGTAACATACACTAAAAGCCGCTTTCAGAGCCGATTTCTGTCGAGGGGAGTACTGTCCCCCTTTGCCTGTTGCACCGCCGAAGCCGTACGGGGCCTGCGTGGGGCAGTGATCTTGTGTTCCATAACCTAAAAGCTGCTTTCTGAGTCGAATTCCGCCATGGGGAGTACTGCCCCCCTTGGCTTGGTGCACCGCCGAAGCCGTACGGGGCCTACGTGGGGCAGTGATCTTGTTGTCCCCTGACGCTCCAGCCTGGCCGTACTGGGCCCAGCCTTCTCTTCACAACGGGGTAATGGAGCCGTACAGTGCCCTCCCGTGTCGGGAAAGCTGCCGAGGTGATCCCGCCGCAAAGATGTGGTCCGGTGTGCTGGTCCCTGTCTGTATCCTCATCTGCTATCCCAACATACCCTGGGCCTACTCCTCCCTAACTAACCCTCCAAAAGGGGGAATCCAGGTAAGTGCCCCCGGAGTGGGCGATAAAAATCCACCCCGCCCTGAGGAAAATATAAGGAGCTGACCCCCGTAAATGATATGATGTAAAGCCCCGAGTAATTATATAAGCGTGAAATGCCGACCATCACCGTGGCCGCTGCTCCGCAGGCCAGGAAATCAATTTAATTGTCTTTTAGCTTATCCTTCCCTCATAAAAATTAAATAGTTCGAAATGTAAACACTAACATTTAAAAAAAAAAATGTTTACCTCTTCTCCTAGAAAAGTTCTACTTCCGCTAATAATCAATGCGCAATGACGATCCTAACGAAAACAATCTCCTCAAAAAACGCTATGCCTCGCTACAACTGATCCCCACAAACGGGTTTGCTTGGGGCAAGGCAAACCGCCGTTACCTTGGTAACCTGCGTGTACGGTGAAGCCTAATGCTCAAAATGCCTCTACTTCATTTCTAAATGAGTGTAAAACACACGCGCGTACTCAAACGCTCTGCTTAACCTCAAAGAAAAACCACTATGAGGCAAAAAGATTCTTGTGCCCATACGCCATCCCCCAACTGATCGCAAGCGCCAAAAGGCAATCCTCTACCATTACCAGGAGTCTCTACCAACGTCTCACAATGTGACCAAAATCATTTCCCAAACCCAACGACACACCCCTCCCCATTTGCGCCAAACCTTAAAATCGAACTACCTGTCATGAAGACACCAACGCCCTTTCGAGACACTCCAACCCAATACTTCGCCCATATTGTCCGCATCCAAAAAACTCCAAACCCTTCCAAATGTGACCAAAAAAGTTCCCACTCCCATATGAAAGAGGTCCAAAATCAATGAACCTAACACTACCATCCCTTCAAAGTTACAGTTAAAAAATTCAGTCATAGAAACCAATGTACAATACATTCTACATAACAACGTGCCCCACTACTGCAAACAAGCTTTATACCCCAAAGAAACCAAAGTATTCATAATATGCACTTATCTCCTTGCGCAGCAGCAACAAAAGCACGGCCTAACTAAATTATGAAAAAATTCTGAACAGCCTACGACCAGCCACCGGGAATACCTCAAAATGGTGGCTAGTAACCCAAAATGGTGACATAAATATCCCTTGGGCTATAAAATAGCCCAAACAGCCCAAGAAGCCCAAAAGGGGCGGAGCAGAAGCCTGCGCCGCTCCCATTCCCCAAACATCCCGGGGGACAGACCTCCCTGCGCTCGGCTGCCTCCTAAGACCGCCTTACCCCAGTATTTATGTCCCCCTCCCACATTTAAACAGATACAGCCAACCTCCTCCCTATGAGAGAAACGCATTTCCATCAAAGTGCTACATATGAAATAGGCATGAGCGACAATGCGTTGTCGCTCGTGACTACTTCATAACATGATGCAAAAGTAAACAGGGAAGAGAAAGCGGCAGTGCTCGCGGAGACTACGAGATGCAAAGTGCTTGCGGAACTCACGAGACACCACACACCTCCCTCCTCACAATTCGTTAACAAAAAGTCAGAAACATCACACGCAAAGCTAAAAAATATTCATCCAACAATATAATCTTGTAACCTACTAGGAGGCTGAGGGGTCTGAACATTTCTTGAAATGTCCTTAACTTTTTCCTCCTCTAGAGCCAAAACTCTTCTCACAGGTTTGTTCACAGTTCCTCACACATCCTTGTTGCTCCACATCTAGAAGAACATTACTTCCTTGTGAGTCTGAATACGACCTCTCCCCTTAAACTAAAGACACCCTGTTAAAATTCCACACAGTTCAACCATCAATTCGTACAGCATTTCTGAATACCTCAATGACTCTGAGGAGATCTGACCACACAGTATACCCTTTACTATCAGCTCTGTCTTTCTTGATGTGAACCCAATCACCAGCATTAACCAATTGCTTGCTTGCTGGACCCTTCCTCCTTTTTAATAGTTGTTCCATTTTCATTTTATATGCTTCCACTCTGCGCCTTATCCCCTTGAAATCTACTTCAGCAGCATTGCCCATATCACCTCGTTTGTTATGTAACCATAAAGGAACCAATTTAGCACTGGGTTTACAGCCCCTTAACAATTCAAAAGGACTCTCATTGGTGACAGTATTGGGGGATGTCCTATAACTTAATATCAAAGATCGCAGTGCATTCCTCCAATTTAGTCCTCCTTTTACAGCCAACCGGATAGCTTCCTTAACCACTCGGTTGAACCACTCAACTTGACCATTGGCCTCAGGGTGGAAGACAGCTATCCTTCTGTTCATTTCACCACAATATTCTAAAAACAAATTCCAATACTGTGCTAATAAATTGGGGACCATTATCAGTCACCCACTCCTGAGGAATGCCTTCCCTACAAAACATTTTGCCTAGAAATTCCACTGTGACTTGTGAAGTAACCTCACCTACCATTTTCATTTCTGGCCATTTGTACTAATAGTCAACTAAAACAATGCCATAAGCCTGGTGCCTGGGTAATACTGTTGTCGGGTTTAGGGTCGTTCTTACCAGTCTCGAGGCGTTGGGACGGTATCTGGTTTAGGTTCTTGTAAGTCCTGGTTTGGCCGAGAGAGGGGCAACCCCTTCCGGTAGCTACGGTGCTGCCGACAATGAAAGCCTAAGCAGCCAGTGCCCTCCAGAAGGAGTCCCGAGAGGAAAAACCCTGGAGGGAAAATACCTCGGATGTTGATGATGAGACTCCAGGAATGAAGGAGTAGACAAGGAGCCAGAAATCACTGGAAAACCAGGAGCCCAAAAAGGAACCAGGAGAAGACTGGAAGACAAGCTGGAACAGAAGGCGCAAGGGGAATAAGGCGCCAATGGAAGGAATGAATCACCAAAAGAGGAGCCACAGGACCAACAGGAGCGGGGACACAACAGCAGGGACCAACAGGAGCGAGGACACACCAGCAGGAACAAGGAGTGTTGCAACGTAAGGAAGGAAAGGTTCTGATCCCTTAGATACACAAAAAACAGGAAGTGACATACAGGAACAGGAAGTTACATACAGGAAGTGACAAAACAGGAAGGAGAGGTGTAGCCATCTTGGATAGGTAAAGGAGTGAAGTGCAATAATATGGCCCCCAAGGAAGGGGGATCACCAGACGCCCTCACCAGGTGAGTGTGATGTCCCAAGGTGCCTCGAGAAGCAGATGGGCCGCCGTGCAAGTATACAGCGTGACCGAAAACTAACAGGCATCCTGGGTGCTTTCTGCGATGCCGTTGAAATGCACCGCAGCGCCCCCGAAGAGGAGGGAGGGGCGCCGCGGGCCGTACTACAGCCGAAGAAGAGGAAACGGGTGGTGCCACTGGTCGCAATTCGGCCAAACTTACTTTCCACCACGGAGCAAAAGGTTATTCGACAGGCTGAGGTTAAACACAAATTGGTAGACTTATCACTAGAAGCACATTTGCTACAAAATCTCACCTGGTGCTCAACAAAAATATCAACACCAGGTCACTAATAACTCTCCCTAACTTGCCTTTTGGTGTAAAATATGCCTATATGTCCTTCATGGGTTATGTCCACAATCACCTTTCTCACATTGAATGGAGCTATAAACCTATCACCACGTACAATGATGCCATTTTCCACCCCCAATTCCTTCCTTACCTTGGAATATGCCATAATGTAACGAGAAACATTCCTCTCTTCTGGCCAACCATGTAATATCCATTGCATGACTTTCTTCAGCTCTTAATCACTTTCCATCTCCTCTGCCCATCTAGACTCTAGAATGGTGGGTTGTTCAGTATTGGCAAAATTGACATCCTGTTAGGTAAACACCACTTCACAGTCTTCCTTATCTATCACTCCAGCAACATCTGTTGCATCAGCAATAGGCAAACTAGACATGCAATCAGCATGCACATTGTTTTTCCATGCACAAATTCTAATTGATACTGGAAATTTGGCAAGCTGGATGCTAATCTCGCTAATCTTGCAGACATGGAACACCCACCACCAGGCACCATCATTTAAATGAATGGTTTATGGTCAGTCTTGATGACAAACTTAGTGCCTCACAAAAATGTTCTAAAAAATTCCTGTTCCCCACATGCATGCCAAAAGCTATCTTTCAATTACAGAGTCCTTACTTTCTGCTTTTCTCAGCACTCTAGAAGCATACGCAACTATCCAGTCCTCGCCATGATCTCTCTGCAACAGCACACCTAGCCCAAAGTTGCTGGCATCGACCATCACAACACATTGTTTCTCAGCTACAAAAGGTTTCAGACCTGGTACATTAACAATTAACTTTTTCAATGTCTGAAAGACAGAGGACATAGCCTCAGCCCAATTAAACTTTGCATTTTGTTTTCAGTAAACATCTAAATGGTTCAACTTTATCAGCATTAATCAGAATAAATTTTGAGAAAAACTGTTAGTCTCAAAAAGGCTACTAATTGCTCCTTTGAAGTGGGAATGGGAGCTCTATCGATATTCACAAAATGGTTCCTCCTGGGTCTTATGACTGAACTACTAATGGAGTGATTGAGATACTTGACTTCAGTTTGCCCAAACTTGCATGTCAGGTCGTAAAGTGAGACCTTTGTCAGCTAATGCCACCAAGACTTTCTTTAAATTGTAATCATGTTCAATGACATCTTTGCCAAAAACAACTATATTTTCTTGAAATGCAACTGCTCCGTTTAGACCATTTAAAGTTTCATTCTTCAAGCTCTGGAAAACAGCTGCAGCACTGGCAAGCCGAAAAAGGCATGCAACAGAACCGGAACAAACCCTCAGGGGTTATGAAGGGAGTCAGATCTCTTGATTCTTCTTCTAAAGCCACATGGTGATACGCACTAGCCATAATTGATAGAGGAAAATATTTTTGCACTAGATAATGTGATAACCATCTCATGCAGGTTAGGTAAGGGGTGGGCATCCACACATATGGTATTGTTGAGGCTACGCAAGTCAATGCAGAGTCTCAACTCACCAGAAGATTTGACTGAAATAATGATCAGAGAAACCCATGGTGAGAATTCTATAGGTTCAATAATTTTTTTTTTTACAAAGGTAATTTAAAATGTCTTTACATTTACTTCTATATGACCAGGGAACGTTACGTACTGTATGGCGAACAGGAACAACATTCTCATATAGTTTAATGCGATGCTTGAAACCCCGATATATTCTCCTAATGTGGTACTGAAAACCTCAAGAAACCGGGACTTTAATTCTAGACCCATAGTATCTTTGTTTGCATATTATCAGCTACAATATACACAGGAGGAGAAGCAGTGGGATCTAGCTTGATTCCAATGTCTACTAGGTGAGGCCAACCTGGAAGAGATTGCCCCTGTTTGGCTACATATATTTTTCCAAAAGTTTGATGCCCAGAAAATTCTATTCTGGCCCCCAAAAAAACGAACAGGTCGATTTTATGGCCAGTGTAACCTCTGGGAGTGACATCAGGAGGAAAAAGTTCTTTACTAGGCCAGTCCTTTTTTTGGACAACATGCAAAATAATGGTGTACCAAGCACAAGAATCTACAAGTACGCATAATTTAACTCCATCAACATTGATTTCACAAGAAGGAATCTTTGAGGAATGCAACTCTTCCCCAACACTCAGTACAATATTGAGGTCAGGTTCAGTACTATCATTGGAACTGTCATAGCCTTCATGACTTTGTATAAAGTTAGTCTTTTAAGTAGCAGATCTACACACCCTGCTAAAATGTACTTTCTTGCCACATTTTTAACATGTTTTGCCCACAATGGGGCACACTTTTGCATTATCTAAATGTGTATTGCTACCACATCAATAGCACAGAAGTACAGTCTTCCTTCCATCCTGTCTCTGCCACTTGTGTTTTACATCATTAGATTGCAAAGTATTCCTTTTTTGGGCATGAGTGTTTCTCACTTTAGAGTTATCCTTGTGTACAACATGAATGTCAGTCTTTTCAACACTTCTTATTTCCTGCACAAAGTTCTCTGAACGCTCAATTGCTTTGGCGATCTCAATAGAAGTGCTAAGCGACATATCAGTACTTGTCCACAACCTTTATTGTAATTTCCTATTGTTGGTTCTCATTAGAATTTGGTCCCTAAGTACTTGTTCATAAGAAATGTGCTCAAAATCACATGTGACAGCTAATGATCTAAGTACTGACACATAGTCCTCAATAGACTCATCAGAACATTGTTTCCTCGAGTAAAATATAAATCTTTCCATTACAATATTAGTTTTCTTCCTATACCTCAAATTAAGTTGTTTGGTAGCATACTGATAGACATTCAACTTGTCAGGACTAACTAAAGCAGGTAAGTTCTTGAATTCCTTCAACCCTATCCTACCAAGACAGTGTTTAAGTAACACGACTTTCCTTTCAGGTTCACGTTCATCCCCTTCAAGTACGTCTATGTACGCCAGAAACCTGGCCTCCCATATTTCCCAATCCATGGGTGATTCCCAAGGAGAATTAAGAAAGGCAGGAGGGGGTACAATGCCAGACATAGCGAGAGAACAACCAATAAATGTACAACACGCACCAATAAAGAAGTACAGTAAATATAAAAAATAATAAAAGTAGTCACCGTCATCTACGTGAAGCTGCAGATGAAATAGAGAACTGAAAGAAATGTTGGGTACTAGGTATGTAAAATAATAAAATAAGTCACTGTTGTCTTCATGGAGCGAAAACTGGAAATTAAAGAAACTTTGTAGTACAGTACCTCAATAGGATCATAAATGCTTATTTCTTATCTAACCGGTGGACCAGAGATCCAAACTGAAGGCAAAACACTCCTTGAAATATGCCTTGTTTTACCATATGGCAGGTGCATCCAATAATAGTGCCAAAGGAAATAAGGGTAACCCCTAAAAAATTTCCGTAACCCTCCGATCCAGTCAGGTAACAAAAAACGTCCTGATCTGGTAATACGGGCGTGGCGAACAATGGTGTCCAACGAGGGAAATGACAATTCTTCTTCGGTAATGCGAAGGGAAAAAAGAGGGTTAATGAAGCCACAGGCATGGCCATCAATAGTATCCAATGAGAGAGGTATTCTTCCAGGAAGTGAAACATCCCATGTGTGAAAACATGAAAGGTGAAACAACGATCCTTAGTAGACCAATCCACAACAATAGCCAGGCTCCTTAGTAGGCCAATCCACACTAGTATTCAGACAGCATAGCCAATAGGGCGAAGAGAATTAGAATGGTACGTGAAGTGGATAAAAACAAAATTAACAACAAAAGAAAATGTATCCACATGTGTTTCTGTGCCCGCTTGTCGCCAGTGTATGAGTATCCAGGTAAGAAAAGCACTACAACAATGTTGATTCTCGGAACGAATCCTACATAAGGTTTATTCGTCAGACAACATGCAAGTACAGGCAACATCTGAATGCCGCAAGCGTTGCTTTTCCCAGTATATATGTCCCCCTCCCACATTTAAACATATACAGCTAAGCTTCTTCCCACGAGAGAAACACGTTTCCCTCATAATGCCACATATGAAATAGACCTGAGCAAAAACTCGTTGTCGGTCGTGACTACTTAATAACATGATGCAAAAGTCAACAGGAAAGAGAGAGCGCCGGTGGTCACGGAGACTACGAGACGCAAAGCACTCAAGAGGCTCACAAGACACCACAGTACTCACTCAAATGTCCTTTATTTATTCAATCTTCCACCACGAACCACATCTCTTCTTCGGTACTAAAACATCTCCCAGTCCCTCAACATGCTATAAATTCAACTTATCTCGAAATCCCCAATGAGTAATGGATCCATTGTCATGCAGATGCCAAGTGAGTCATCTAACTACCCCACTCTGGTGCTAGTGAAGCTCACCAGTTCCTGGCACCATGCTGCCCAGATTTCACCAAGAATTCCACCAACCAAAATAATTAAATCTTTCCCAACCATCACTGCATGTCTTTCCACCTTACTTCCCCATAAACAATTTATATTGGACTTCTGCTGAAGCAGCTGAGCTAGATTGCCCACTTCGGCCCTCATTACAAGTGATCTCCTAATTCTGAAATGGCCGATATCAACAGTTACCAGAACCATCAGAATTTGAGATTTCCAGAAATACCACTGATCAGTTGACTTTCATCCTGAGATTTCGGTGGCTAAAAGCAGCCGAAATCTCTGGATGAAAGCCTGGCCTCAAATGAGCGATTTTACTAGGGGAATTAGGCCCAAATTTGTATTTATTATTTATTTTATTTTTTAAATTTATAAGGTGCACAGCTACCCGGAGATTTCCCGGTGGCTACGGACACGTACTACAAGGAGACAGGGGCCAGAGCTCTAATAATTAAAATGCCAAGTTTTTAAATCTATACGAAATTTGTGATAACTCGTTTCGTGACGTAATTGAAACGGGAGTGACTGATTCCCCAATAATTCCTAATTTCTTAGTAAATCTCCATTGTCCAACTCATAATAGGCTGAATTTTATCCATTGGTGGAGTTACTGGCACTCCCCGGTGTGGGTAACTCCAGGGATGGGGAAAATCTAGCCCATTTACAAGGTTACTCATAATAAGGAATTCAAATTCTTAAGTGCTTGCGGAAACCTTCTCAACCTTACACATGGCATACAAAAGACAGAGAAACTGTCCATGTTGCCATGGGAACCCTTAAAAGAATTTCATTGTCATAGAACAAAAACATGTGCACTGATCGAAGGGGACGTCAGTCTAAGGCCTCGCCTCACTTTTGCCCAATGCATTTTGGATGGATGCAGACTTCTGAGAAAAACCTTGAGCACCGACACTTTTCTTGTCTATGACAAGCAGAGAGCTGAGTCACATAATGTGTGGTATTCTGCACTTTTCCTCCATGTGGAGTGGCATCCCACTTTCGAAATGGCTGCTAGTTTTATGCTTTCACGCTGGTTGCAAAAAATATGTGTCTTTTGTTATGATAAAGTTTTGGAAGATTATAAATACCATGGTAAGCATTATTTAGTGGTGTACCAAATAACATGTTAGCATTCAGTTGAATACAGAAGTAGTTAAGAAGTATCAAGCCACATGTGGAACTCAAAAGGCATTTCCTTAAAACTAAAGTTCTGAATCTGAGCAAAATAGGCTATAAAAAGAAACAAACACATTGTAATAATTTTTTGTTCTTTTTTCCTTTTTCCCTTTTATTGTTCTCTCCTTTACATACAAAATCAACAAGGTAAATGGATGGAATGCTTGAATTAATCTCAGCCACTGGCAATCGCTCAAGCCACATCCCAATCCATCATTTTTTCCCCACCATGCCACCTCAGATTGGGCCCAGCCATATGCAAATCAGTCTTGACCCTGCTCCGCATGGGAACAGTACAGCCCGAACTGCTAAGCCACGTCCTCCCTGACAGTTGGCAGTTCGAGCAAGACTGTTCCCATTGGAGCTGGGTCAAGAATAAATTGCATATAGCTGGGTACAAAGTGAGGTGACATGGTGTGCAAAATAACGATGGACTGGGATGGGGCCTGAGCAATTACCAGTGGCTGAGATTAATTGAAGCATTTCATCCATCACGTTTTTGCATACTTCTTTAAATACAGGCACAAACGCGATCGTTGCATGTTTATGGTTGAGTGTTTCACTTATGATGATTTTTTTCAATGTCAATGTTTCATTTGATGTTTGAACATTCTGTTAGCGGCCTGTGTACATGAGCTCATGTGGTGGGATATGCAATAAATGTGTCTGTGTGTGATTGGCTGATGTGTCTGGTTTAAGTGCTAGATGCCGACTAATATATGCAACTGCAAGAGTTGTCATCTGAGGAGGTTGGATTTGGAAGAGACAGCTGAAGAAGGAAGTACTGCAAGTTACAGAGAGTTCTAGTCCGGTGCTTGTTCGTCCAAGACGGATGCAGTGGCGACTGGCATGTAAGGAGCGTGGTGTGGCGGGGGAGGGTGGGGACAAAAATAATAAATAAATCATTCCACTTGCTTTCTTCCTGGTGCTACGTTCTCCTTCCTCCTCGTTCGGGTCTTCTCTCCGGGCAAGCAGGCAGGCTCCAGGAAACTGCAGTAACCAATTCTGGTACTTGCTCTCATTTTTTTTTTTTTTACCTTGTCAGGGCGTCGTTTCTGGTTCAGATATATCAATCGTCACCTTCTACAACACCCTTTTTATTTGTCAGTCGTTGGTAACAAACTGAGCAACAAGTGCGCAAGCTATCCCATTGACCTTTAACCCGTGAAGGGAAAAGGTCACGTAAGTCAAATACATACAGTAAATTATTACATTTACTCTACCTGTCTTCATCTCCCTTCTCCTCTCTCCCGTCGCCAAACTGGTTCCTGGATTGAAGAGAAGAAAGAAAAGAAACAGTTTAGTGGCCCCTCCAGGGCCACCTCTCCAGTTAAGGGTTCGGGGACCCCTTTTGGGTCCGCTGTCGTCGCCGTCGTTGCCTGAGCCTTCCAGGGCCCCCCCCGTGTAAGGGTACAGGGGGACCCCTTTGGGTCCTCAGGTTTCGTCGTCGCGGTCACCATCTGATCTGTCCAGTGCTGCGTAGTCTCGCAGGAGGCTGTGGATCATCTTATGGCATGCCAGGGTCGATATCTCCATTTTCCCTACTACCAGGCGGTTTCTGGAAAGCAAAAGAACATCTTTAAAACAGCACAGGAGCCTCCAGCAACCCTGGAGGTCTCCTAGTGCATGTGTACTTGCTCTCATGCTGCATGAGAGCAGCGCCAGGATTGGAGGGAGCGGCCTCTCTCGCCACTCCCGAGGGCACTGGAGCCCTATCATGTCTCTAAGGTAGCTGTCCTAAGTCACCTGGGTTAGAGAGGTTTAAATTTCAGCATGTCTGGCTGGCCGTCACAAGACGACCGGTCAAAAGGCAGGTGCACTTTAAACTTAAGTGCCCTGCAGAAAGCCCCGACCCCATCCTATTGCTCAGCTCGGGGCGGCGTTTTGAAAAATAAAATGGAAATAAGTCAACTTCATTACCATTTTATTTTTCTATATTTGGAGGCATTTTTTAAGTGGGCTGACTCAACTCCACCTTAACAGAGGAGACGCCCCTGGATGGAAGGTTTCCAAATACCCAGTCCACATTCAAGTAGATGCCCATGATAATATGATTTTTCCAAAACATGCTAAAAAGCCAGACACAAAAATAAATATAGGTTTTGGGCAGCGAGGAGTTCATAGCAAATAATATTTAGTGGTGTTACAAAAATATACTTGACGAGGAGAACTGACTTTAAAGCGAAAGGTGTGAAGTATGAACTCAAATGAGCAATCATGGAAGCTCCTTAAATGGGGATTGGAAAAGTTCCTTAAGACACGGTGTAGGGAAGAGGGAAAACACGATGTATGGCCATGATAAAGACTTGAAAAACACCTAAACCCGTGGAGAAATCAAGGGCCGTCTAGTTTCGCTGGGTAGGAATGAGAGAAACCTGCACCCTGTGTGATTCTCCAGCCAGAAGTCATGGTGAGCGGCATAATTTACCCTCACAGTACACGGTAAGTAAGACAGTCACTGAACATGCAGTGATTTCTCTTGCTAGCCAGATTTATGAGATGTTCCATAACGTCAAGGGTACTTTGTTTATAGTGACATTTTGGTTCAAACAAACCCACTGTATACTCTTCATGTGTAATATCTTAATTCTTTGTTATATTCAAGTACCCTGTTGTTGTGTGTTTCCGTTGTATGCATTGTCAATACCCTGCTGCAGCATTTTATTTGTAGGTAAAGATCATTTTATTTAGAAAAATAAAGAAAATCACCATACCGAGTAAACTTTAGTGCAATTGAGAATGATTTATGCCTTCAGTTACCCATTTTACATATTTTGATGCCGTGTTTTAGGGGCTAGCTAGGTAGACATACAAAGTGTTCTGATGTGGACGTACACATCTACAGTTAGGTGGAGGCACTGAATATACAACCACTTCGCGTCTTAGGTTAGCGCCTGCCATTTATAAGTCAAGTGTTCAGGTTATCCAAACCGACAAGTTTGGAGGACCTGATCTGTGATACTTACTAAAATAATAAACAGAATACTGGCAACAGTAATGTATGCGAACCTTTACAAAAACACTAAAGTCAAGGAGTGTTGCTGTCAGAACAATTTGTAATGGTTAGAGTACATCGGGTTGTCTCATTACACCCAGTCTTCTCATCCCCATTTTATTCCTAAAAAAGATGAGAGTTGTCTCCTTCACAGACATTGAAGCCTGTAGGCGTCTTCCCAGAAACACAGCTGCTTGTTGCCCTTGGGCTGGGACTTAAAAACCCAGAAGCCTCTTGGCCTGGCAGGTTCTAGAGAAGGGACCAATGTGCCTAAATCACGCCTTCTGGATCCACAGTACAGGACACAGCTATTTGCTGCCCTTGGGCTGGAACTCAAAATCCGGAAGTCTCTTGGCCTTGCAGATGCTGGAGGAGGGGCCACTGGGCATAAATGACCTTCTGGACCCACAGCATGGGACGTGACCGCGCTGTGCCCTCACAAACACCAGCCCAAGACTCGGCCCGTCTGAGCCTGTCTTTGGTCAAATGTGATTGAACACACCCTTCCTTAGCTTGCTCCAGAATCTCTCGATGGCATGGGGAAACCTAAGTGTACCATTTCAAATATTAATGGCAACATGCTAGCAGCACGCACCAATCTTCAGTCACGTCCTTTTTGACCTCGGGTATGGGTGTTTTAAGTGAAGAGACCACCACGGTAGAGGAGGAATTGGGATTGCATGCTTCGGGCCCTGATGTGGTTGGATCCGGGAGGATTGGAGCACCAAGTCTCCTCCTTCACAAAAGATTTGTTCTGTTCTAATACCCAAGGGAATTGGCCACCTAGTGGAACCAATCCTGTGACCGTTGTGGTTGAAGATCATCATGCTGTTTTCTATACTAATCTTGACAATTTGCATAGCTTACTGCAATATCAGCCTCTGCCACCAAGAGGTAAATGAGAAAGAAAGTCCCCATAAACTCTAATTCTATGATTGATAAATACTCCTCCGTCTCTTTCAAAGCCAGAAAGGGAGGACAGAAAAGTCTAGTCTGTGACTTGTTGGATCAGTCATATTCCAGAGTTGAATGTTTGGTTAAAATATATTTTGAAGAATGTTTTAAAAGAATAGGTGCTATTGAGAATGCTCTTCTAGATTTAGCCTCTCAGTTTAAGAAACACCCTAATATAGTAGGCAAAATTGGGAGAGAAAACCACAAGGTGCATGCCTCCAGAACTGGCAATCCACTGGGGGAAGTAGCTTGGTATCTTGATCCTCTAAGTGGGATAAAGCAAGTAATGTTTCAGGGGATGTGGCCAATCCAACTAATGTAGACCCTCTGAGTGCTCGTTTACCTACAGGTGAACTGGGAATGTCTGTGACTGATCATCTGCCCATCTTGAGATCTCCATCAAGCGGACTGCCTAAAATGATATCCATGCAGGCAAGCTGACTAGCAGTGATTGTGTCTCAGCTATCGCATCTGCAGACATAACCATCATCTTTCTATCAACGCTAAACCTTATGTAATTGTCTTGAGTAATGTCCCACGGTTATAAGAAAGGGTGGCAGTGGAATTATGATTAGCTAAAAACAAGGTTATGCATTGGTTAAGCAGACATGTTGAGAGTGTGTCTCAGGTCGCCCAGTACATTAATAGGGGCAAGAAGGCGCGTTGGATTGGACCTGATCCAAAATGTTGTAAAGGTGATTGTGTGGTGGTAAATTCTTATAAACCTGTTGTTGCATATTGAATACTGACACTGTCTACTGGCAACAAGGGGTCTGACTCTGCCATCACTGTGTTGCCATTGGGTTTCTTTTACTGACGACGCTCAGTTTTTGTCAAATCCCCCTTTCTAACCATGACGTAATCCCGAGGTGATATTGTGGTGGCCAGCTCAAATGGTATCATTTCATTGCCTAACAAGTTTGAGCCTCTGAACCTACTGGCGAACTGCGATTGACAGAGCGCAGAGCACAGGATTGCACAGTCTTCCTGTGTCAAATTTAAAGGGAGGAGCATTGATAGCGATTGTATTGAGATACCAAGCTGGAATATAATGGGCCTAAACAATAAGAAATTTGATCATAATTGGTTTGATTTTATTAAGCACTTTGGCATCATTTACTTACTGGAAACATGGGATACCTCGCCTACCTTTTGTTTATATGGATTTCAGTACTTTTTATTCTCAAGCCACTCCCTCTAATGAGGCTAGAGACAAAGGAGGTTTGATCACTCTAATCTCACTTCCTCTCAGTGCCAAGTTAATGGAGTACCACACAGGTTAGTCTAACATTCAGGCAGTGAAGGTAACCTTTTACAACTCTATTCATTTGTTAGTGATTGATTTCTATAACGCCAATTTGTTAGTGGACTATTTAGTTTCCTTAAGTTCTTTCTTGGACTGTTTTGTGTAGCAGATATTCGGTTGTATTCATTACTTAGTGGGCGACTTTAATACCTATATTTGTGAGTGAATTTGGTTAGACCCTAATTCAATCTTGAGGTGCCCTATTAATGATGGCATATAGCACATGGAACATACATGACAGGGGGATTTTCGTAACTCTTTAATTCACCAATTCAATCAGTTTTTTTCTAAATTAATTACTCATGAATCTACTATCATACCACCTACTTTTACAGGTTGTGGCTGCTCTTGCATAATTGATTTCATATTTGTTTCTTCCTCCATATTTAGATTTGTTTGTGATTTATGGTTCCTGAACAGTGAATTTAGCGATCACAAGCCAATCTCTCTGTCTATGGGTTGGGGACAGCCAATGAAGAGATGTCCATTTAAAGGTAGTAGTGAGGCAGCCCCTGTAGAACAGGGAAGGAGAATAAAATGGTCTAAAATAGTACCCAAAGATTTCCAGGCTATGTTGTTCAGTTGTTGTGCATCAGACCACGCAAAATGTCTAGATGTTGAATTGTTGCATTAAAATATTGTAAGAACTTTTGCTTACACAGCTGAGAAGGTATGCAACTTTTTGGGGTCGTTTCTGGTCATATAGCTTTTGAAGCCCCTTTTTATTTATCATAACTTTTTAAATGTACAGTTGCCTAAGCATTTATTAGACAATTGCTGTTTTATCCCTGGCTTAGGAACTCCATTCATTGTCAGGGGAACCCCTGTTGTTTTACACTGGCCTTATTTTACCACTGGCAGGCATTTTGGTAGATGGTTTGGCAATTAATGTTATAGAGCCCATAGAAGCTTGAAGAAGGCACTAAAGACTTCACCAAGGGACACTTTGTTAATTGCGGCCTGCTGCTCAAAATATAAACTATAACTATGAGGTAAACCTGAAAAATCATCAGAGAAGCAGCAGGGGACCAATTACTTCAGGCTAGTTGTTAAGCCAATAGTTGTACATTCTGGGAAATCGTTAATTGTCCATCATTCTCTCAGACTGATAGAGGGATTATCTGCTCCTGCATCCCTCCTGAAAGATGAGTGAGGCACTTCACAGAGATCTATAATCCTAGTGTTTCTCTTGGGGATGGTAACCCTCACTGTATGGGTGACTCTAACCTACTCTTCTCTATAGAGGAAGTAAAGATTGGAATCCCAAGGCTATTAAAAAAAATGGAATTCCACCTAATTTATATCTCAGTGGGCCCCAATACTCACTCAAACTCGAAATGCAACTGTGAAGGAAGGACCTTTACCACCATGGTCATCTTCAATTATAACTTCAGTTTCCAAAAAGGGAAGCAAGATTGGCCCCTAGTGTTATCAACCCATATCTTTAATTGATTCAGTTGTAAAGGTTATTAGACAAGTGATGCTTAATAGGTTGACAACATGGGCTGAGGAGAATCATATATTTTCTGCCCTACAAAATATGTTCAGTCCTAGCAGCAGTACAATGGATCAGTGCCTGAATCTGTATTTTATTATCAAAAGTTCACTATGGCTAAACCCGGCTCAGTTCATATGGCTTTCATTGGTTTAACATCAGCATTTGGCAAAGTGAATAGAGACAAATTGTGGAATATACTCCTGTCCTAGGGGTAGACCCTGACATTGCAGTTTTCCTTCGAGACCTGCATATGAATATGTCAGCGGTAATTCAATATTATTATGACAGCTCATATAATGAGGCTTGTAGGTTTAAGAGTGGGGTACGTCAGGGGTGCATTCTGGTCCTGTTTTTGTTTGCATTATACATCAATGGTCTTGAAACACACTTGTTAAATAATAGCCAGGATTTTCCCATGGTAGTTAAACGCCTTCTTCCTGTGTGACTGTAAGCAGACGATGTGGTCCTTTTAGCTAGAACCACGGTAGGGCTGCAAAAGCTTTTGGACTTGATTGTGGGCTTTACGGGGGCTTTGGACATAGTGACATATAACAAGTCATTTGTGGTGAAAGTAGGGCCTAGGACCACCAGATCTAGAACTTTTTGTGTCAAAGAGAATGTTTTGGCTAGAGTTAATTCCTTCTCCTATTTAGTAGTCCAATTTGATTCTGGACGGACCTGGCTTCCATCAGTTAGTACTAAGTAAGATCAGTTTATAAAGGCTATCCTGAGAAAGAAATTGCTGCAGGCACTGCTAAAAACTGTAAATGTACCTCTGCAGTGGCATATGAAAGCAACATTTTTGGCTATGTTGATGTTTCTGTATTACAGACAGCAGAAAATAAATCTTAGATGCCTTTTGAGCGTTCCCTAGTGCACTCATGGATACACTGTACACCACAATTTAGGACTAAGTTATTTATCTGATATGCTTGCTCTTCAACCTCTCTTGAAATGGATCCTAATGTGGACAAGGTCTGAGACAAAATCTTATCTTGAGATTTAGTGGGATTGTGTATCCCTTGATAATGTTCAGAAAACCCATTGTTTAAAATCTCTCAAATATTCATTTTCTTCTCTGTATCATAATGATTTGCTTGATAGCCCTGCGCTGATTAGGAAAATAGATTTAAATTGGACTAGGACAGTTTTTTATCCTTGTGTCAGGCCAATAGAAAAGACAAGTAAATACTCTACCTTCCGTTCGATATGTTAAAAACTGCTTATGTGATGGAACCTTATCTCTCCTCTGTAATTAATATTACCTATCTGTTGAAAATGTCCCTTTCTAGGGGGCTTTCCCTCAACTTTTTGCTTTTGTCTGACAGGGTTTTCCACCGATCTATGTGCTAGCCTTATGACTTTGAGCGTTTTTGACACTGCCATTCAGTGCCAAAGCGCTGTGCTTGTCATTACATACTGCTGATTGATGTATACATGATTGCCTGATTTGAGTTAGCTGTAGGTCCATTGTCTAGGGGGAAGACATATACCTAGGGAATGTAACTCAAATGCTCCTCCATGGGCCTGCAGCACTTGTTGTGCAACCCACACAGGTAGCTCTTCAAATGTGCCACAGATTTACCCTGTCGGGGCCTGTGTGTGCAGGTCACTGTTACTCGGCTTGGCAATTAAAAAACTATTTACCAAGGTTCTGGATGTCTCTCGCTACAAAGGAGTACTCCCTGGGGGCCGGGTGCTGTTTCGAGAAGAGGCAGGGCTCGGGTGCACTACCCTGCACTGGTAGTGAAGGCACCCGATGGGGTGTTCTGTACAGTGGGACCTGCTTCTCACATTGATTGACATGGGGGACCAGTGGAAAGGCTATTGATCAGTATTTCCTATGTGCAGAAGAGTAGCAGTATAGTGTTTGACTTCGATGAGTTACTAATGGCAAATCCTCTCCGGTCGTTCGAGTGGATTTGACATTACTAATGTGGAAATGTCACTTTGGGAAAGTAGGAATTTCTGTACTCACGCCTCTGTGTGCCTGTCAGCCTGTCTCCAATCCACATCTGGGTGGTGGGAGGACAGCTACATCTGTGCATTCCTGATTGAAGGCCATAAACTAGGGACTCAAGGGAAACTGCAAACCTCTGAAGGGCCTTCCTGGGACTGATACGCTGGGTGGAATTGACACCTGCATTCCAAGGGGCAGGGTCTTGGCCCCCCTAAAGATATTGATGAAGCCCCCCAAGGTAGGTTGGCAGACAGGACAAATTTAGAGAGGGCCGGTGCATTTCAAAGGTGTCCTTTTGAACTGATCTCATCTTTAAAGGCCATTGTGGGTATAACTACTGGGGCTCTGCCCTCTGGAGTTAGAGACACTTTTAGGACTGGAACTATACAACCCTGGTTCAACGTTGGGACATTGACAAGAAGAACCATTGGGGCAGGAGCGACTGAAACTGGATTATTCACAGACTTGTGGTGGCCTGGGGCTTGTCTTGCTCCAGGAAGGAGACTATCATTTGTTGGAGTTTGCCCGGATGTTGCTGGCCTGCAACTAATTGCCATCTCTCGTGCCCCAGATCCCTAAGCACTCTCCAAGGGCCTGTGGCTGGCCTCCTGTCCACGAGATCCCAAGGCCTGAGAGGACCTCCTTGCCTGAAGCAACTGCAGCTCGCATCTTTTATTGAGGGGAAACATTTCTTCAATTTGGAAGCGCACCATCTTCCGGTGTCACAGTCTTTTGCCTATGGGGTGGATAGTGATCCCACACTCATAAAGGTCTAATCTGGAGAGACAAAACCAAGTAACTGTTTCCTTCCGCCTTGGGTGGTCCTGCCAATCTAATCAAAGTGCAACCAGTGGGTGCACAGTGTATCGTTGACTGGTGTAGTTTGAGTGGCCAAGGGATTGGGTCACAAGGCGTAGTCAAGACCTGTGATTTCTTGACCATTACAACTGTACGTGGGGAAAGTGGAATAGCTCTAAACAGTCTGCATATATGTTTTTTGTCACTGTTGATGTGGGAGGGATTGCTATGATGGTGAACACCTCGGGGAAGTACGCACATGGGTTTATGTTGCTTATGAGGGTGAAGGAATAAAGGGTCAAGTGACTACTAAATATATGTTCATGCCGTCTGCTGCTAATGGGAGAGTTATATATCTGCATATACCTGTAAAGTAGATATCCAATGTGTATTTCATTTTGATTTCAATGTGTGTGTAATACAACGACCAGTGTTTTATACATATGGTGTGGAGTCTTTTTGTAGTGTACTCAGTGTGTTGCGAGAGTGGTGTTGTACCAATACTTTACACTTCGATGCAAGGGTGGTGTTGTGGCAATACTTTACACGTTGACCCCGAGGATAAGCCTGACTGCTCTGTGACAAGCTACCCAAAGATGAGCACAGGTTATCAGACAAGTGTATTGTACTCACCCTAACTAGGACGATGGATTCTGCCTGGCTTCGATGTGTTCCAGCCAGCCAGAGACCACTGGGTCTAACAATATTGTTTTCTGCTGACACAATTCGAGTTGAATCAAATTCACTAGCTGTTGATATTTCCAAAGGGTTGGAATTAGGGAATCAGTTTAGGACCTTGTGGCCGCGACTGAGTGTCAACATAAGCTATTGAGGAGATAGGCCTTGGTTCATCCCCTTGCCCGTCACCTACCCAGACGGACTTTGGGCTCAGTTTCTCCCCATCTCCCTGTCTCTCCCTTATCCCCTGCTTCGAATTTCTGTAATTCTGCTCTCTTCTTTAAACTGTGTCTTTTTTACCGTGGCGACTGAACACCCTTGACCGCTGCCCGGTGGAGCTGTCCCATGCAGCTATAGCAGAGTCTGGCTCTGGCTCACCCCCTTGGCCGTCACCTACCCAGCCGGACTTCGGACATTGCTTTTCACTATTCTTCATGGCTCCTCTATCTCTTCTTTTCCACTACTCGACTGCTATGTTCACACTGGGTACCTTCCCCTTTCAGATCCCCCTGGCCCTATCCACCTGCCTCTGTCCTGACTATCTGTCCCCTCTATCCTCAACCTTTCCTATAACGTGAGTCTTGGTTAAGTTACGCTCTAATATCTTATATTATTGTGTTAAGATCACATCTTTCTTTCCCTAGCATTTATTGTTAATTGTAACCCTAATTGATGTAACAATGTAAAAATGTTTTGATGCTATGTCCTCATGTAAAGCGCTCTGATACCTTCGGGTCTAGCCAGCGCTATATAAAACTGTTCAAATAAATAAATAAATAAATAAAACACAAGATATGCTTCATTTCATCATGTTCTGTGGTTTTTATGCTCAGCTTAGAAGAAATGTCACCCCTCAGCATCAAACGTGACACAGAAAGACAACAAGAACCTCATTCGCAAATCAAATGCTGACATAGGATAAAGAACTGAACGAGCTGCAAGCATGCAACAATAGATGCATGTAAATACGAAAATACAGATATCCACTCATGACTCTGGGTACTGCTGTTTGATCCAAACTAAATTTCCTACAGCTGCCTGAGAAATTCTGAAATCATTATTTCTTAATTTCCACCATGCGGGTGACCCCATAGTCTTCACCCTGCATGACTGATGTCATGTGCAAATGAGCTCCTGCTAGAACATGCCTGAACTACAAATACGAAGGAACCTTCTCCCTAGATTACGCTTTGCTGTCCAATCAAAGAAGGATGTTACTAATAATGTGAACTTGCCCAATCTTGCACTAGCTCTGTCTGAGGATATTTTACAAAGCCTGGCTCTGAATGGAAAGTGCACAGCTACTCAGGGCTCGAGTCGGGTTACCACGCGGGTGGACGGCGTACCGCCACTTATTTTACCAGGAGCTCGATAACTGGAGCAAATGGAGCCACACATTCACTCTTTGGCCTCTCTGGGGCGACATCGGAGCTCATTCAGATCGCTGCGCACGCGCTAACTTCTCTGATGCAATCGCATCTAAGGGGTGAGCGAGGGGAGGCAATGAGTCTGATGGTGCAAGCCACCTTTCGTGACGTCACTTCCTGTCGTGACGTCAGCGTCCCCCACTTCTTTTTTTAGGACATGTGCCCTGCAGCTACTTCTAAGCACTATACTTGCCAAATCACTCCCTTTCGCGTCCCAGAGAGTAGTTTACGCCCCATCTGCAAAGCGAGTGAGTGCCCTAAGAGGTAGTAAGTGTTAAACATACCATAATTTTGAACGAATACCACCCTGTCCAAATAAATGTGCTTGGAGCCTAAAAATGTAATTCTAGTTGAACTTGACTAAATACATTTCTGAAATTCTGTTCCACCTTTTTGACGTTATTGTGTTCTGTCTGTTTTATGTTGCTATCTTGTTTAATTTGCTATTTCGTTGGCCTAGTTTAAAAAAACACATGGCTCTCTCCACTCTGCACGATGCATGGCAGGATTTAGCCCCTCTAAGTTCTGCTATATATGTTTAGGAACGGTTATCTAAAGCACTGAATGAGAAGAAATTCAGACGCCATTAAGATTTTTCCAATGTGCGCATGCCGAGGGTGTGTACCGCAGTCGTGAAAAGGGGAAAACTCTTTGGCGTGTCTTTTTTTTCGCAGGTACTTACTACAAAGTGTGATCGTCATCAATTTTAATGTTTACGGAAATATCTGCACCTTTGCTACAAGTTTATCCTTAAACCTCCCAGGGCTGCATTTCGTCTTCTTTTGTGGTTCCCCAACAAGGAGACACACCCGCCTGCTTTTTGGCTTGGCACTTAAAGAAAACCAAAACAGAATGTGAACCGCATGCCCACAGGCCTGTAACTGCATGAAGTGGTGTGTGTAAACCAGGCAACGATAAGATTTGCATTTACACGGCACTAAGGCAAAATGAGAACATTCAATCCTTGCATGCAAATCCCTTTTAAAACGTCGTCTACCCTGCATAACCCCAACTCGAATCGGCGTTGGCCCAGTATTTGCATGGTTTAATTTGCCACGCAAATTCTCTCAGTGTAGATCAAAAAGATTTTGCTTGTTGAAATTCAGATCCCACATAAACGCTGATCGTTAACAGGTTTACATTATTTTAACTTTCTTTGTGATGGAAGCGAAAACAATTGATTTAGTGTGCCCAGCACCATGCAATCAAGATTATGTTCAGTAATGTGTACCCGAATGCCACACAGTCTTTCTTGGAGTTTCCTCAACTTTTATTTCCTAAAGCTTTGTCAGAAAACAGAGCTGCCCACTTCAAATCTGGGGAACTGGAGTCGGCTCAACATCCTTCTGGGCAAATCACTTTTTGCTCGAATATGAATTTACCTTGAAAAAACAAAAGAGGACAGGTGTTTGGCAAAACAGAAACAGTTGGTTTAATTAAACACTTTGGCTGGGAGTACAGCTTACAGAAAGGGGTCTGAGGACTGTCTCAAAGTATAATCAATCAGAGCAATTTGTATACTGTTTTGGGTGCCATAAAAGTACTCAGCCGGATGTTGTATTCAAGAACGACGGTCTACATTATGGTGTGTAAAAGGCTTCTTTTGAAACAGGTGCATAGACTGGCAATACCCCAAAACCTGGCTCTATAGCATACATGCTAATCTTGAACATGGGCCTCACTAATACATATAATAATTAACTATCCAACCCCCAGTAATATTGTAAGGCGTGCTGGGCGCTAGGACCAGCACGGGAGGTCTAGAGGTGGGAGGAGAATGGGAGGCGGAACAGGAGGGGTCAAGGAGTTAGTTCAAAGCAGGGAAAGAAAGGAGTAAATTATGCAAATAAAGCTCCTCGCCGCAAAATTGTGTCGGTGTCGTGCATTCATTCACCGCGACACTACAACTGGCGACGAAGGTGGTTGTGGACCTTGACTGCCTTACCTGTGTCCTGTCGAGCGCTCTGCTGCCTTGGAGCTGCTGTGCTGTACCGCGCACCGGGAGCTCACGCCGGTCGCATTGTGCCCCTGATGTGTCTGCTGTCCGCTCCGCTGCCTCAGAGATGTGGGGCTGTGCCGCGACCTGGGAGCCCATCCCAGTCGCGTGTGTCCCTGCCTTGCACTTTCTCTGTTGCGACCCGGGAGCCCACCCCGGTCTCGTGTGCATTCTGCTGTCCACTCATCTTCTCGCGACCCGGGAGCCCACCCCGGTCATGCAGGATCCGGGATGTGAGTGCCTGTGCTGCTGCTGCTGCCTGCAAGTGTCTTCGAGGGCATGTAGGGTCTCGTCCTAGACCCAGGGACTGCATTCGTCTTGCCTGAAGGTACCGGTGCTTGCCTGTTTCCCTCGCTGCTAACACTATCTGCTTTTGGACTGTACTCTCACTAGGAGCGAGATTTCACCGGCGGCCATCTTGAGGTCAGGCACCTCCTCCAATCCCCTGCGAGGATTGCCCGGCAGCCATTTTGAGGTCAGGCAAGTGCTGGAAATCACCTCAAACCAGTAGCAAATGGGTTTCCATATGTGTTTTCGCACCATTACAGACTGATGTCAGCGTGAGGAGTCGACCACATGTTTTCTCTCCTGTTGCACACTCTTGATCTATATTACTGCTTATGGTCGTAACCACATGTCGCGTGGCTGGTGGGACTGCGACATCCCTAGGCTCCCTGCTGCTGAGCCCGCACCGTACCTGACCTGCTGATAGTGTCAACGCTACTGCGTCTGCGCCAGGTGACAGGCGCTGTGAGACTTCCTGTGTCTAAACTTTTCGACACCAATCCGTTACTCACCTGTATTTTGCACTTCAATTTATCATGTTTGGGTCCCCAACGTCACAACAGCGTCATGCCTCCGCTAACGCCAACGCCAGGCCGGAGTCCCCTACGTCCACTTCGCAAATTGGAGGCCACAGACTTGCCATGCTTGGAGTCCTTTTTCTACGCCCGCCGGAACCCCTTGTCATTATTTCGGGGGGAGGCATGGGCCTTCGATGGCAGGAATGGCTAGAAGACTTTGAAGACTTCATGAAAGGTTCCCATGTGACTAATGAGGATTAGAAACTGATCGCACTGCGCAATCTCATCGGGAAAGATGTTGGTCAGATTATAAAGGAATTTACGGCTGATGCTGCTTCGTCCTATGCAAACGTGCGTGACACACTAAACAGAAAATTTCTTCACAAACGGAACATTGATTCTGAAAGATACACATTCAATCTGTCATATCAAGAA
Organism: Triturus cristatus; assembly: GCF_964204655.1. Classification (NCBI taxonomy): domain Eukaryota; kingdom Metazoa; phylum Chordata; class Amphibia; order Caudata; family Salamandridae; genus Triturus; species Triturus cristatus. Next base: position 1,154,130,896 of record NC_140581.1, on the reverse strand, counting down.
AAAGATGAGACCATGGGTACATTCATCACGAGACTTAGATGCTAGGCCCGCTACTGTGACTTTGACTCTTTCACAACGGAAGACGCCCTTCGCCTGCGAATCATAGAAGGATGCCAGTCTGAGTCGTTACGCAGACGTCTATTTAAGAAAAGGTACTCTCTGGATATGATCGAAGAAATGATGCGAGTACATGATCAGTCAGAAGAACATGCCAAGTGAATGGAAGCTGGAAGAGGCAAAAAGCGAGAACAGGTATTCCGGCTCCAATCTCACAACACCAATAGGTCTTCCTCTGCAAAGCAACAATCATCGAGACCTAAAGTTCAGTCTCACTATACAGGTCATCGTCATCGCAGTACCAGTCGAACTGACAAACGACAAGAGCGCCATCTTAAATGCTATCGCTGTGGATATGACTTCCCTCACATCGCGACTTGCCCTGCACTAGGCCAAAAATGCAGGAAGTGTGGCAGGGACAACCACTTTGAGAACGTCTGCGGAGCACCTTGCAAAGACACCCACAGAGACACTTACAGACAATCCAGACAATCCAACACTCGCCATCATGCCAAAGCAGTGTGGGACCGCAGAGATTCTTCCACTGGCTCTTCAGAATTCAGCCATCATTCTCATGGCACATCCAAATCACGTTGATCACAATCTCGTGAGTCAAGGTCGCTGTCACCAATATCGCAAGACATTGAAGAATATGTCTGCATGGTCGCGGATCCTGACAGGTTGAAGAAATATCCGCGACTACATCTTCAAATGGACACACATATGGCCAAGTTTGTTTTGGACAGTGGGGCATCTCTCAACTATATTTCTGTTGCAGAATACAATAAAATGAACACGCAACCACACCTGCATACAGCTGCCGTGCGGGTATACACATGGATGTCAAAGGAACCTCTTCCTTGTCTAAGATAATTTCAGACTAATCTCACATACAAAGACAGGACTATTCCAGCCCTTTTTCTTGTCATTGATGGCCCTGAAGCAGATTGTCTTCTCAGCTTGCCCACGGCGGAACGATTTCGATTAGTGGAAATATTGTACAAAGTTGATGACAAACCTGACATAGTTCACAAGGCAGAGTGGGCTAAAGAACGGTGATGGATTAAATCCAGATCAGTTGACTGGGGGTGAGTGCTTGCAATGTTCAACACTCCGTCCATCATTTCCTTTGGTTTTTGCATAGTTCACAAGTTTCCAAAATTATTCACCGGACTCGGAAAGATGGCTCATTGTCAAGTTCGATTACATATAAATGAACGAGTGACCCCCATAGCACAACATCACAGAAAAATTCCATTTCATCTTCAACAGTCTGTAGAGGAGGAACTACAGGATCTTCTCCGGGCTGACATCATTGAGAGAACATCAGGACCCACCCCTTGGGTCTCTCCAGTGGTTATAGTACCAAAAAAGGGCCCACCTGACAAAGTGCGTCTCTGTGTGGATATGAGAGCACCCAACACCGCCACTGAAAGAGAGAGACACCCAGGACCTCATATCAGTGACATGATTACGTCACTCAATGGTGCGCAAATATTCTCCAAACTAGACCTCAACAAGGGCTATCACCAGTTGGAACGCCATGAAAAATCGAGATATATCACCACATTCTCGACTCACCAAGGATTATTCAGATATAAAAGACTCAGCTTTGGAGTTTCATCTGCCGCTGAGATTTTTCAAGAGGCCATCAGGAAAGTAATCCATCACATTCCCAACACCCTAAACTACAGTGATGACATACTCGTCTATGGAGCAACAATGCAAGAACACGACACAGCGCTGGACCGAGTCTGTCATGCTCTGTTGGATGCCAACCTCACATTAAATAAAGACAAATGTGAATTTCACAAATCCAAACTAAAGTTCTTTGGACACATCTTCGCAGGCGCCGGCATGAGACCTGATCCTGAAAAGATCACAGCTTTGAACGATACCCCCAGGCCGTGAGACGCTGGTGATGTGCGTTCTTAGGCATGGCAAGCTACTGTGCACGCTATATCAAGGATTATGCCACTATCAGTTACCCTCTGAGAAAGCTGACCAAACAGGACCACCCATTCCACTGGACTACGAGATGTGATCAAGCTTTCCACACAATTAAAGCTTCTGTGGAATCTGCCAACAACCTCTCGTATTTCAATCCTCAACGAAAAACTGAAATCACCGTGAATGCGAGTCCCATGGGACTTGGAGCCATATTAGCTCAATATGACAAAGAGGGTGATCAATGATACATTGTAGCATATGCCAGTTGGAGTCTCACGGACACAGAGAGAGAGTACTCTCAGCCCGAAAAGGAAAGCTTGGCGGTAGTCTGGGCCTATGAACATTTTCACATTTTTATCTATGGAAAACACTTCACGCTCATCACGGACTACCAGGCTCTGATAACCCTCTTTGGCAATCCCCGAGCCAAAATGCCACCCAGAATAGAGCGTTGGGGCATTCGCCTTCAGGAGTATACTTATACCATCATCCACAAACCTGGAAAAGCTGTAAATCTAGCTGACTACATGTCGAGACATCCTAAGGCAACGTCCAAATTCAATCCATCGTTAGCAGAGGAATATATCCATTTTGTAGTGGCTCAAGCCTAACCACCAGTAGTCCCGTTGGAGGCCATCCTTGAAGCCACCAATGAAGATGTCACCCTACAAAATGTAAAACATCGCTTCCAGACAAACAGCTGGAGGCATCTGGAGGAATCCGGACAGAGTGAATAAATTGACAGTCATGAAATGTCCGCTTTTAGACATGTCAAGGATGAACTGTCCATCACCTCGATGGTCTTTTACTAAGAGACAAACGGATCATCATTCCAATCATCAGCTTAGCACATGAAGGGCACAGAGGTATCGTAGCCACGAAGAGAGCACTGCTGGAGCGAGTCTGGTTCCCTACACTTGATCAGATGGTTGAACCTACACTGAAAGACTGTCCACAATGTCAGCTAGTAAGTCGAGAGGATCCCCCTGCGCCTCAAAAAATGTCGGAATTGATGGATGGCGTTTGGCATCATGTTGCAGTAGACTTCTTTGGCCCATTGCAATCTGGCAAATATATTCTGGTCATCATGGACGAATAGTCACGTTTCTCAATTGCACACCCATTAGTATCAACCAAAGCTTCCACCACCATACCTGTACTGGATGAGGTTTTTGCAGCATGGGGTATACTGAAGATAGTAAAAACAGATAATGGCCCACCCTTCAATGGGCAAGAATTTGCCGCATTTGCCAACCACTTGAATTTCAGACACGGGAAGATTACCCCCTTGTGGCCGCAGACCAATGGGATGGTAGAGAGATTCATGGCCACTCTAAAAAAAAACATCCAGCAAGCAGAACTTTCAAAGTGTGATGTACACGTGGCTTCAAATGAGGTGTTACGAGCCTATCGTACCACACATAACATAACATACTAGCACAGGCAGATGCCCTGCAACTTTAATGCTGGGTCGCACAGTGCGCACAAGAATACCAGCTTGGGAAGATGTAGCTAGTGGTATTCATCAAGACTCTGAGCACAAAAAATTGGCAACAAGAGACAGACTGAAGAAGGAGAAGAAGAAGGAATACGCAGACAGACGGAGAAAAGCTGCACAGCCATCTATCCAGGAGGGAGACTGGGTACTAGTGCGGCAAGAACAACAAAGGAAAGTAGACTGTCGATATCATGCATGCTCACTGCTGGTGACAAAACAAAAAGGGAGCATGATCACAGCCACGTCAGAGGACAAGAGGATCACAAGGAATGTGCCGCACTTTCAGAAATGCACGCCTAATGTCAGAGAAGCATTGACTGCACCCAGCAGTGCACCAAAAGGGGCCGCACCTGAATTAGTAAGTGATCATCGGCCGTCCACATCTCCGGATGAAGGGGTGCAGGTGACTCAGGAGGCAGTTCTCCGGCTGCAGTGAATTCATTAAAGACCTGTTCGCCTGATTTAAGAACTGTAACTATGTTGTTTTATTTTATTGGTTATTCTATATGCACGGACACATCTGAGGTGTTTTCAAGTTGTTTAGAAAGGGGGGAGATGTAATATTGTAAAACGTGCTGGGTGCTAGGACCAGCACGGGAGGTCTAGAGGTGGGAGGAGAATGGGAGGCGGAACAGGAGGGGTGAAGGAGTTATTTTGAAGCAGGGAAAGAAAGGAGTAACAAGTATGCAAATAAAGCTCCTCACCACATAATTGTGTCGGTGTCGTGCATTTATTCACCGCGACACTACACGCCCACACCAAGCAACCCTTCCAAACCAAACTAACCAAAATCCAATCTCCCCTCATCACTCATAAGTCCCTGCATCCATCTGTCATGCATACCACTGTTGCCCTCTCATTCATTCATAAACCCCCCCCACTAAAGTTCAGCTAGGTCTTCGCATGGCCAATGTTTTCTTTATTAAACCTTTAAACTTGTGTGCGAACTGCCAGGCACCTGCTTATCTCAGTGACAACCAAATATACTTCCTACTCTCTGTGCACCAAGCTCATCAAAGCAAAATATTAGGGAGGGTGGGTAAAGAACAACTTTCCTTACCATTGTCAACTGGGGTGTATCCACTAAAAATGGCCCCTACCACTAGTATCCCTCCTTCAAAACCCTATGTAAGCCCCACCCATGCACCTCCTGGGCCAATCATTTTGCTTATCTCCTAGGACTCTACAACCGGACCAAAAATTCTGGGATGGTAGGACCTTCTGCCCACCCTCCCAAAGCCATCATTGGGCGGGATGGTATATCCAAGAATGACTGACTGCATGATGGTGTGTAAAAGGCAGATTTTGAAACAAGTGCACAGACTGGCAACACCCCATAAAATGGCTCTACGCTATGCATACTAATCATGAACATGGTGTAGGAGAGTAGGATCTGCTTCTTATAGTTACCCCCACTTTTTGCTGATGTATCCCTGTTTTCGACTTAGATTGACTGGGATCCTGCTATCCAGGACCCCAGTCTAGCTGCTTTCTCCTCTAAATTATTTGCATGTACTTTAGGTACACTCCAGATTGGACTGTGAGGTACCCTTATCAGTCCCTAGTATATGGTATACTATGTACCCAGGGCATAGGTACCCGAGAGGCCTCCCAGGGGCTGCAGCATGTATTATGCCATCCCTGGGAGACCATTCAAAATGACACCACAGGTCTGCTACTGCAGCCTGTGTAAGGTGGTGCATGCACCCCTTACTTAGATATAGGTTCACTATATCTATTCTAAATCACTGCACATATAAACCTATCAGTCATCCCTATGACAGGCCTTATCAATCTCGAAGGCAGGGTGCTGGGTTTTATGTGAGAGGGTGCACCTGCATGAGCAGAGCCCCTCTGCAGCCTTCGGAAGCTATTTTTCGGGGCTGTTTATGATGCAGCCTGTGGTAAATAATTTAATTACCGGTACTTAATTTGATGCGGAAAATTTATAATAATAGCTCAGTAAAATAAGAGGCAGAATCCGTGGTATTAGAGGTTCGGAACGGGCTTTATTCCAAAATCAATTCGAATTGTGGACTCCATATTCCATCACCACGAAGGTTCAGGAAGTGAAGGACAATACTTTATTGACAGGTAATCATTTTTATAGAAGAGGCATTACAGTGAAACAGATGCAGGAGGCGTAACAGTTGATAACAGAGATAAAAACATACATGCGTAACTAAAGTGGGTGTAACTAGGCGTAACTAAAGAACGTCATTAGGTATGATGTCACAAATGGGTGGTTCCATGAAAGAATTTCGCAATGTCAGCAGAAATACTTGGCAGAGATGCGCGCGCAGCAGCATGACGTGTGATTGACGTGCAACTAGGGGGTGAAGGGGACTTGACATTTAGCTCTATATGTGGAGACAGAAGTCTGGGGGGTCAAGTCAACCTAATCCCAAATCATATCTAACATCCTATGTTTAAAGAACTATGTTATCCAAAAGGAAAGGTCTCTCGAACAAAATCTATTCTATACTGACTGTGAGTGCGTGTACAAGCGTCTAAGTGTCTACATGAGATGCAAGGGCAGAAATCTTCCATAGTAACAGGGCTATGAATTACTTGCATAAAGACAGAGAAGCCGGGCCCTTTGCTCGGTAGCTGGAAGAATGTTTACTTAAACTACTAGACAGGAATGCATTGGATGGGGAGCGGAGCAGATAATCTCGAAGGTGAAATACAGTTCTTGACAAGCAGACAGGCCGAGTCAGGCACCGTTAGCCGCGCAGGGAGTAGGACAAAGTTCATGGATACAGATGCGAGCTCAGACTGGAGCTTTCAGAGGCAGAAGGCAGGAAAAGGCTTAATGGCAGAATCAGGCCTACTCGCCTGGACTGTAAAATGGGATAAATGAACCATATAAAGCCGGTGGCCTTTCATACTTAGGAATAGAATATCCGGCCCATTCATGGCGGATCTGAAAGAGGACATGTTGACGGTGGACGCACATGTGTTTGCGTCTTCATAACTGGAACTGGAGGAAACATACATGTACTTGTGATTTATACATGAAACCGTTGGGGTCCAAGATAGGGGACATAACTGATCATAAAAATCCATATTTCCACATTCCCTCCTTGTCCCCTACTTGCCCTTAGGAGATATCAATCTTCATCAATCCGTCGATCTGTTCATATAGCATCATTTGTTCTTCTTTCTTCTTCCGGGATGAATGAAATCTTGGTGGTGGAATACACGATGTGGCACACAGACCACAAATCGCTGGTCCACATTGCAGGCATAAGCAGCAACTGAATAATATGAGAAAGCCAATACCTAGGAAGGATAGGACCCTCCATCCCCAGGCTGACAATACACTCCAAAACCAACCGGACCAAGTCCAGGTGCCTGGATTTTGGTGTATCTGGCTTACAATCTTATGAAGGCGAGTTATGGCTTTATATACAGACGGCGAATTTTCTGGTATGAAAATGCAACAACTTGATCCGATGACCCTACAAGCTCCGCCCCTATCGGCCAGGATGACGTCAAGGACAAGACGATTTTGAAGCACAACAATCCGCATAGCAGACTGCTCTTCTGTTAAATTGCCTAAGGCGGAAATAGTTTTGTTCACTACAGCTTCAAGGGTTCTGGTTAATCTACGTATCAGCTTACTATTAGTAACTGTACCTATATAAGGAAAGAAACCTTTATTGAAATCTGTGTATTTTTCCCATGCTGTTTCAGTGTAATCGACGATTGGGAGATCTCTCTGCTGTCTATTGTGTACTAAATGAGTATTTCTGTGATAATCAGGAGGAGCTAGGAAAACGGGTGGCAAAAGGAATCCGATGTAGCAGGTACCATCCCAATCTAGAGGCAAACGTATATATGCAGTCTGACCACATACGAAATAGGAATGGCGAGAAGCTCTAAATGTAGACTTGCCTTGATCACTGAATTCTATTACAGTGGTGCATCTACTATGGCCCATATGTATGGAACCATTCTTTCTTACACATAATTCACCTTTAACTGGAAATACTGACATAGCGGGCAAAATTGGTGCAGCTTCGGATTCAACATTCAGGATCATGAGATTAAGCGTGAAATTCCCTAATCCATATACTTCATTTTCTAGATCAGTTCCTGTTCTTTTGGGAAGTCCCTCCTTGTTAGGGTAGCAGACTTTGAGTAAAACTAGGTTCAGGTTTCCCCATACCCAATTGTCTTGATAAGTTACTGAGTTTGAATCGAAGGAATTAATTAAACTAAACCATGCTCCACAGGAGCCATTGTGTGTGAACGGATATGGAAAGAGAGGCAGAATTCCCTTATAGTTCTGATAGGGAGGGAGTCGGCCACATATCCAACAATTTGTAGCATTGCTAGTCTGATGGGAATGATGTAACATACTAATAAAAGTGTTATTGCGCAGCGCAAATCTATAGGACAACTCATGCGGGGGTAATTCACTAAAAGAATGTTCAGCAGTAACATTGTAAACATGTTTAGAAATAGGATAATATATGTGCAACAATATACTTGCAGCGATTATTAAAAGACTTAAGAAAAACAAAATTAATAACGTCACTGTGCAATGACTACGCAGTGATTTACAGTACGCATGTTGTTTTAACTGCATCTTTCGGTTTCTTTCTCTATTCAGGTCTAGGGAATACATGTCAGAGACAAATTCGACCGATTCACCTTGGAGAGGACTTAAACAATCAAATTGTCTGACTTTTTAGACCGTAATTTTAGTTTGTATAGTTCCTTATCGCTTAGTTCAACCAAAGGAAGCTTTGAGTCAATCGGTGAAGACACGCGAGGTGTATCGTTTACATCAGACGGTAGTCCATGAAATTTCTTGATATGACTTGAATGTATCCAACCTTTGCGACCTTCGATCTTCACGGCTGTCCTCGTGGTGAGCAGTACAAGTTGAGGCGATTTCCACCTAGGATCCAGCTGAGTCTTCCGGTCAAAATTTCGCACTAACACCAGGTCCCCGGGAACTACGTCATGGGGTTTCACCTCGGTGTTGTCGGGAAAGGCTGCAGCTACCTGTGAACGACAAGATTGTAGTGCAGACATCAAGGAAGCCAAGTAATCTGTCAGCATATTACAGTCAACATCAGTTATTTTGCGTGGTATAGGCGTCCCCCACATATTTGGTGGTCTGCCAAAGATCACCTCATAAGGGGATAGCCCTGTTCGAGAGTGCGCTACCATTCTCATGTAAAAGAGTACAACTGGTAAGGCTACTACCCAGTCGACACCTTTCTCTCTACATACTTTGGACAATCTAATTTTCAGAGTTTGATTATGTCGTTCCACGAGACCTGCTGCCTCGGGGTGTCGGACACAGTGAAATTTCCACTGATAGCCTAACAAAAGTGAAACGTGTTTCATTAGTTCGGATGAGAACGGCTGGCCGTTATCTGAGTAGACAACACGTGGTAAACCGTACCGTGGGAAGAATTCTCGAACCAACTGTTTGGCAGTAGTCGGGGCAGTGTAATCTGAAACCGGGTATGCCTCTGTCCAACGGGAAAGAGCACAGACAACTACAAGAACATATTTGAATCCTCGACATCGTTCCATCTGGATATAATCCATCTGGAGGACTTCAAAAGGGTGATCAGGAGGCTGAAATCCACCCTGTTCTACGGGAATGCTTTTACCTGGGTTAAACTGACAACAGATCATACAGGTACGAACTTTTTGTTTAGCTGCTGCTCGTAAATGTTTGTTGAACCAAATGTGTTGAATGCTGTCTAGCATAGCTTTTTCTCCTAGGTGCGCTGGACTATGTATTGTATTAATGATAACTTGAACCATAGAATCAGGAAGGAACCATACAGATTTTTCCTTCGTCATCCGTCCTTGATCCGTTTGGATCCCTCCTAATTCAGTCCATTTCTTTATTTCATCTGGTGTAGCATGTGTCTGTATGTCAATTACGTCAAGAGCGGGATCCTTAACCGTCATGCAATGTGTTGGTGTCGGAACTATTGTCTTTGTCATGTCAGATGTGTGAGTTTGAGCAGTCTGTTTAGCTGTTCTGTCAGCTAGATCATTGCCTTGGGAAATGATATCAGTAACTTTCGTATGAGCTTTACATTTCATAATTGATATTGCAGTGGGTAGATGTATTGCATCTAATAAGGCATGAATGAGGGGTCCGTGCTGAATGTGGGCACCGTGAGAAGTTAAATAACCTCTCTCTCGCCACAGCACGCCGAAGTCATGTACAACTCCGAATGCATAACGTGAATCAGTGTATATGTTGACTTTTTTATTTGTGGCTTGAATACAGGCTTGTGTCAGAGCGATGAGCTCTGCTGCTTGAGCGGACAAGGTATTTATGCAATTTGTTTCAATGACTTCAGTGTCTGTTGTGACTGCATACGCGGCCACTAGCTCTCCTGTACTTGTTCTCATACATGAACCATCTACATACAACGTCAGGTCTGGATCTGACAATGGGACGTCCGTCAAGTCTTGTCTGGGTTTCGTCGTGATAGTGATAACTTCAATACAATCATGTGCTAGTGGGTCTGTTCCGTTTACTGGTAACAGTGTGGCAGGATTCAATGTACTACAACGTCTGATTTCTATGTGTGGCTGAAACAATGTTAATTCGTAACCGGTGAGTCTTGCTATAGTCAAGTGTTGTGTTTGTGTGCGGTTCAAGAGAACCTCTACTGCATGTGGTACTTGTACTGTCAATTGGTGTCCTAACACTATGGCATCGCTTTGTCGGATTGCTAAAGCTGTTGCTGCCACTGATTTCAGGCACGCAGGCAGAGCCTGAGCTACGGGGTCTAATGTACTAAAAAAATAAGCACATGGTTTGTGTGATCCTGCTTGTTCCTGAGTGAGTACTGACAAGGCAGTACCTTCGCGTTCTGTAACAAAGAGTGTAAACTGTTTATTGTAACATGGTGTTGCTAAAACAGGTGCTTGACATAAAGCTTTCTTTAGGCTTTCAAAAGCTTGTGTATGTTCCTGAGTCCAAGGGAGAACAGTCGATGTGGCTGCCTCCTGCGTTGTCAACTGAATGAGTGGTTTTGCTAGAAATGCATACTGAGGGATCCACTGCCTACAGTATGAAGTGAGGCCTATGAAAGCCCGCACCTCCTTTTGTGTCTTGGGTATTGGCATGTTAGCAATTAACTGGATGCGATCTGGTGTAAGCTGCCTTCCCTCCTTGGACAGCGAGTGCCCAAGGTAAACAACTCGCTGGACACAGAATTGCAGCTTAGAAGGGGACACCTTGTGCCCCTTTTCGGCCAAAAATTGTAAAACCGTCAGTGAGGCTTTTTCACATTCAGGTTCGCTTCTAGCGGTGATCAGCAGATCATCGACATATTGAAGCAGGGCAGTGTTGACTGGCATGTGGATACTGTCAAGTTCTCGTTTCAATGCTTGGCTATAGATGCTGGGGCTTTCTGTGAATCCTTGAGGTGCGCGTGTGAATTTAAAGCTTCGTCCATTTAAACTAAATCCGAACAAGTATTGGCTTTCCGGATCTATTGGGACGCTGAAAAAGGCATTCTTGAGATCAATTACAGTAAAGAATGTTGCTTCGGAATCAATGGCTGTCAGTAATGAAGAAATGTCTGGGACTACGGGGTATTGTGGTACAATACATTTATTTAATTCGCGCAGATCAATAACCAATCGATATACTGGCGGGGTTTTTGGATCAGTTCGTTTAAGAATCGGAATTATCGGGGAATTACATACATTGGAGTCGGTTTCCACAACCACTCCTTGGGTAATAAGCTCGTCAATGATTTGCAGTAAAGCCACTACAGCATCTGGGGGTAACTTGTATTGTCGCATTCGTGGTAGTACCACTCCTGTCTTTAGTGTGACTCGATATGGTGTAATGTTCATGCAACCAACATCTGTAGGGCCTTGTGCCCATAAATGTGTGGGTAAAGTCTGCAGTCGGTGATCCATGTCTCGGGACACATAGTGCCCTTTGAAATCACGTAGAAACAATCTTACTCCTTCCGGAGAACAACATATTATAGCTCCTAGAGCTTTCAATGTTTTTATACCTAACAGGTTTTCTGGACATGATTTAGTAAGCAATAAATCTGTAGTTCGTGTCAAGGGACCAATCGTAAGTGGAAGAGGCTGTGATACTTCGTTAATGATAGGTTTTCCTGAAAAGCCAAGGGAAATATTCTGTGAGCCTGAGAGGGGTGCCCCTGGAACTTCACTACGTTTTATGGTTGTTCGGCTTGCCCCTGTATCAAGTAAAAATTTTCTATCTTGGCCTAATAGTTCACTGTGTACATAAGGTCCTTCTTGATCTACAGGGACCTCGATAAGCGGTAAGCCAACTTCCCTCTCTAGGCTGTTTCATGAGTATCGTTGATAATCAGGATAGTCATACTGTGCGGTCTGGTACATCTGTTGTGTCGTTGTTTGTGTGGCAGCAATAGGCTGCGGTGGTGGAGCTGGCATAGATAGTTGCGGAGCTGGCATGGACTGTGCATGCTGCGGGGCTCCTTGTTTGTTCTGATCCTGTCTAAGTGGCCGTGGTCTTTCTTTTGTATTACCTATGGCGATATTATGTTTTAAAACTGGACAATCGTGTACATAATGACCTGGCTGTTTACAATAGTTGCATGTCCCTTTTACAGAACCTACTGAAACACTGGACTGTGTCATACCCTTTTTATGACCGTCAGCTGGAACTGTCTGGGAAACTAGCATTTTCATTTTCGTGTCTTTCATGCGTCTGTGTTCATGTTCTTGTTCCTCTCTAATTCTATTGTGATGGTACTGTAGCATTTGTAACATTTGTGACGGAGTGTTACCTTGCCAGGTACTCTCGAATTTCAATACTCTATTCTTAACTTGGGGCAAGGAATTTTCAACTAATTTTGTCACAAACAGATGTGGATACGATTCGCTACTTGCTTTTATTCCACTATTTATACCAAAACATTTTTCGAATCGGGCATAGAAATCACTAGTGTCCTCATCTTACTTTTGTTTACAGGCTGAGATTGCACCCCAGTCTTCCTTTTTCGTAGTTAATAAACGTGGCAGTACCTGTACTAATAAACCTGGTAGTATTCTGGTCTTTTCCCCGAGCCCTAAACCTGGACCTCGAGCTGTTTCTTCGTTTACTAATGCTGTCCAATCTATCTTTTGGTCTCCCACCTCCCAATCCTTTTCCTTGAGTTTTTCGTAAATGCCCGCAGGCATTAATACCTTCAATATTTTCATAATGTCGGGATAGGTATACTCTCCCATGAGCAACATGTCTTTAATTTCACGGTGGAAACCCGCTGGGTCTTTGTCATGACTGGGTACCACTTTCTTCATTTCTAATAGTTCCATTTTAGATATGGGTGTGTATACAAACACACGTTTAAACTGATTGTCATCACCTTTTATCGGGTGGACTTCGCGTAAGGGATTCTGTCTATCCATATAATACGTCGTTCTTTCCTTGATGGGCAGTGAGACATGTTCGGGGCATACAAAAAGAATGTACTGCTTTCTGGATTCTAGTATTTCTCTAATTAACTCAGTACCTGAACCTCTCCATTTATTCGTGAGTAATTCAGTCAATATATCAGGTAAGGGACCAGGATCGGAGTGTTGGCTTTTATATAATATAAGGAGTTGTTGAATCATATAGATACCAGCTAGACGCTGTTCATCTGGGGTGAGGTTCAAAAACGTATGTGCTAGTGTATCATCACTATATTTTCCGGGACTGTCAACCCAGTGAACGGCTGACCTGGCTAATTCTTGTTCGTCCATAGAATCGAGTATATGATAACCCCTTCGTTCTCGGAGTAATTTGTCAGCGGCTTGGAACGAATGTTCGGGGGACCTTATATTTATTATAGGTGTTTGGAAATTTCTGTTATTATCTGGACGTATCGGACGTATCGGATCAGTAAAGCATCTAGTATTATTGCAAGATCTTCCTCTACCTACAGAGGCCATGGTTTCTAACTGTCCTGTGGGCAGTTCTAATTCTTCCTCCTCCTCGGTTTGTTCAGGCTGGTCTACTGCTAGTCTTTCTTCGTGTATTCGTTCTACTTCTTTGCGGATCTTTCGACACATAGCTACTATACTTAATAGTTTATTATGTCTCCCCTCTGATATATTCCGACTCTATGTGGTAAGAATTCGCATTTCTTCCGGATTTACCCCTGGTCGGTCTTGATTTCTGATCACACAATTTATGAGGAAACGTAATAGTTCCCCCTGTATCTCCACTTTCTGGTACTCCATGGCTCGATTAATACTTTCAGAATCTCGCCCTGACTGGACAAAGTGATATATATTTTCTAAATGTGTAGTCATTCCTGGTAGCCTCCCTAAATATATTGCAGCTCGTCGGATACGTAATGATGCCAGCAGCATTTCGTCCTCTTTGCCGGGCACAGGGTCATATCTACACTCTACTAGAAGTTCCTTAAGCATGTCGGGAGTTACTAGTTTGGGCGTACGTTGGTGGGCTAATTCTTGAAAGGAAAGTTTATTTACTCTGGGTGGCGTGGAAAAAATGTTTGATGTACCTCCTGTAGCACCACCTGGGGTGCTGGATGTGAAAGGATTCGTTGAACGTGATATAGCAACCATAGGTGTGGATACAGCTGTAGAAACAGATGTGCTTGCCGGAACTTGTGTCGGAGTTTGTTGTTGCGGAGGTACAGACGGAGGGGGGTCTTGGCGTTGAACCCCCTCGGCAGGCGGTCTATGTGGCGCAGTATTAGCATACTCGGGAGCTGCGTCGTCTAAATAAGAGGAAAGGAAAACATCTTCTGCGGTTCTGGGATGCCCTTTGGGATGTGCTTTTATCGGAAACAATGGGGGTGGCAAGTCTTTTGGTATCTCCGGAGTAGCCTTAGGTAACCCTTCGGCCAGAAGAGGATACATACCATTCATAAGGGCATTTCTTTGCCTGTCTACTTGTTCTGATTTTACTCGAGTACCTTCTTCAATTAATAGATTTTCTCGGACTTTATTTGAATTCTCTTTACTTTTCTCTTCCTGTCTGAGTGCTTTTTCTGTACGTCTATATGATTCTTTACGCCATAATTCAATGGCATCTTTCTGTGACTGTCTAGCTTTCTTTTTCCATAATTCTTCCTCTACTTTCATGATGCAATCTGCATCCCAGGTCCCAGCTGCGGGCCACCTCTGACTTTCTGGTAATTCCTTGGTGTAGTCTACCCATAAATCAAGAAATAATATGGCGTCTAGGCCATGTTTATGATACATGAAGTACCCTGGAGTGTCCCTAGGAGGAATGGGAACAGCTTCTTCGAGTACCCCTTTTCTAGTTTTGATCTGTCTTAATTTCGAAAAGAGCGGCATATTGAGAACTGATCTGATACCTAATTTTGAACACGTTTAATACAACAAAACACAATAATGAACAGTCATTCACACCACAATATGCAGAACGTATTTAAAACATTTAACATTTAACATTTAATGAACAACAATGATGGCAATTTAGGGAACTAGTCACTAAGCATAATACTCGGCACTAACTAGGTAATTCTGAATTATATACTAGACATACTTGATATACTGCTAAACAGTACAGATACACTGCTGAAACAGTGCAGACCGGATTTGTGTACCCAAACCCGTCTTGACCGGCACAACCTATGTGCACATCAGAACGCCTCCCCGACAATGGTACTCACCGGGTAGCTCGAAACGGAAGGCCTCGGAACTGAACTGAACTGGACTTGAACCGGACTGGATTCGACTCGAAACTTCGGAACTTCGGAAACTGGTGGGCCTCTGTATACCTCGGATCTTGCTCTCTCAGCTAGGCTCTGGTCGGGATACTTCGCACTTCTCACCGCCTCGTCTGGGTGTTGATCGCAGCCTCAGTTACCCCCGCTCGGCAGGAGGGAGATACAGGAAATCCTGTGGGTACGCGTTGTTGTCCGTCCAGCTGTGGCAGGAGACCGGTCCTGCAACGCACCTCCGGCGCGTGAGATGAGAAAGTGTCCCTGTTCGGGCGCCATATATGTGGTAAATAATTTAATTACCGGTACTTAATTTGATGCGGAAAATTTATAATAATAGCTCAGTAAAATAAGAGGCAGAATCCGTGGTATTAGAGGTTCGGAACGGGCTTTATTCCAAAATCAATTCGAATTGTGGACTCCATATTCCATCACCACGAAGGTTCAGGAAGTGAAGGACAATACTTTATTGACAGGTAATCATTTTTATAGAAGAGGCATTACAGTGAAACAGATGCAGGAGGCGTAACAGTTGATAACAGAGATAAAAGCATACATGCGTAACTAAAGTGGGTGTAACTAGGCGTAACTAAAGAACGTCATTAGGTATGATGTCACAAATGGGTGGTTCCATGAAAGAATTTCGCAATGTCAGCAGAAATACTTGGCAGAGATGCGCGCGCAGCAGCATGACGTGTGATTGACGTGCAACTAGGGGGTGAAGGGGACTTGACATTTAGCTCTATATGTGGAGACAGAAGTCTGGGGGGTCAAGTCAACCTAATCCCAAATCATATCTAACATCCTATGTTTAAAGAACTATGTTATCCAAAAGGAAAGGTCTCTCGAACAAAATCTATTCTATACTGACTGTGAGTGCGTGTACAAGCGTCTAAGTGTCTACATGAGATGCAAGGGCAGAAATCTTCCATAGTAACAGGGCTATGAATTACTTGCATAAAGACAGAGAAGCCGGGCCCTTTGCTCGGTAGCTGGAAGAATGTTTACTTAAACTACTAGACAGGAATGCATTGGATGGGGAGCGGAGCAGATAATCTCGAAGGTGAAATACAGTTCTTGGCAAGCAGACAGGCCGAGTCAGGCACCGTTAGCCGCGCAGGGAGTAGGACAAAGTTCATGGATACAGATGCGAGCTCAGACTGGAGCTTTCAGAGGCAGAAGGCAGGAAAAGGCTTAATGGCAGAATCAGGCCTACTCGCCTGGACTGTAAAATGGGATAAATGAACCATATAAAGCCGGTGGCCTTTCATACTTAGGAATAGAATATCCGGCCCATTCATGGCGGATCTGAAAGAGGACATGTTGACGGTGGACGCACATGTGTTTGCGTCTTCATAACTGGAACTGGAGGAAACATACATGTACTTGTGATTTATACATGAAACCGTTGGGGTCCAAGATAGGGGACATAACTGATCATAAAAAACCATATTTCCACAAGCCAACCATATATATTTAAGTGCATTATAACCCTGCGGTAAATGCTAACTTTAAAACGGCTGCTTAGAAACATGTCGTGTTTGGTGTCAAACACCTTGGAATCATACCTCCACACCAGTAACTGGTGTAGGAGGTATGATTCCACCCTACTAGAAGGACTTATGTGAACACCGGTACACCTAGTACCAGCTTTCTCGACCTGGGCATCACAAAATGGATGCTGCCAGCCACAGACACGAGTTTGCCCTCCTGCTGCTGGATGAAACTCGAGCAGAGGAATGCCTGACAATAGGTTTCCTGTCACAGGGAGGTGTGACCACCTCCCAGACAGGCTTTAGTGTATTGGGGCTGGTGGGTGCACTCTGAGAGTGCTTTGAAGTCTGCACTGGGGGCACATTTGGTGTCCCTGTGCATAGCCCAGTTCAAACCGGTTGCAGGAGCCATTTGCTTCTTCTCTGGTGCGAAACTGGGCAAAGGACATGGGTGTTGCCATCAACCTCAAAGTAGCTCTCAGAAGTGAAGACAAGCCAAGCCAATCTCAGAGAGTCTATGCATATTAAAGAAGGCAGCACCACTCATCTCAAAACCATTAGATTGAAAGCTAACCAAACCAATGGCAAAACCTTATAATAACACTCAAACACAAATGTTTTTAGCTTATGGGGTCTGCTCCATGACCATCAGTATCCACTCTAAATCTAAGTCACAAGGAGATTGGCCATGTTGTACGACAGGCTTCATCAGTCGCACCACACTTATGAACAATGCACTGTCAAAGAAGGATGGCCGCAGTAAGCAATGCTGGCCCAACAAAATGTGGGACTGCAGTAGCCAGAGTGAAGCTGTGTTAGTTGGGAACATGATCAGCCCAAGAGCTTAGGAGGGCAAACTATGGATATTGATCCAGAGGAAAGAAAAATTAAGAGCCTAATCAGCATTTATTTATATGTGTGTCTGTCTCACATAGTGTCCCTTCCTAATAAACAGTGTTGATTTCTGAAAGCTACTCCTACTGTTAAGGACTGTCAAATGTGTAAGCTGGCCCACATCGTAATCATGAGGGTTTTTATCTCTGACGCAATAGTGTCCGTTCATGGCATAAAGGTGCCAATGGCATAATAATGGTCATCCTTGACTATGATGGCCATTTTGTTGTCTAGTTGTGTCATAGAGGCTGCCATTATTGACATAATATGAGAATTAATGGCCTACTTTTATTCACTCCTGACAGAATGATGACTGCTTCTCGCATAATAGTAGGCATGACTGATATACGGGGAGCATCCTGGATGTAATGGCATTCATCGTTGACACAATGGTGGCCCTGGTATAATGATGGCCATTATTGGCATAACATAGGCATCCTTTGTGTTATGGTGAGCATCCATGACCTCTGTTTGTTATACCTCTTAATCAAAGCAGAATCAGTTCATGTGAGGCATTTGTATATGGTAATACTCGATCAAAATGACAAGCTGATATTTGATTACTAAATTTTCTGAAAATGAAAACTGATATTTTAAGGGTAAACATTGTTTTTTTCAGAACAGGTTTTACTTCTGGAAAATTAAGTTTTTTGCCCAAAATGGAAAGTAGTATTTTATAGAAAAATTATACTTTTCAAAAACTAATATGCTGACGAAGACAAAATATTGCAGTTCTAAAACACATTTAAAGTTCATAGCTGAATGATAATTCAAGCTGAGTTGTCGGTAATTACTGCTGTGGTTTTGTCTTTTGAGCCACATAGCATGTGATGATTTGATTGTTACTTCATTAGTCAGGTAGCAACATTTAATACAAAAAAATATTTTCCTTGCTATTGTTTAACCCTCCCCTACAAGACTTGTTTCCCTTTGTATCATCGAGGTGGATGGCCCTACTCGGGAACTCCATGTCTGGGGTCCATTTACTATTAAAGAAGACAGACACAGAAATGCTAAGGGCCTCCCTGGGACCACAGATAGAGGCAGGAGCGGACGTGTTTGTACATTGGTATGGCAGTTTAGCTATCTCCAAGAAACTCTTTGATGGAAAGTTCCGGGGCCAAAGAGTATCCTCCCCTATGGTGCCCCTCCTGCGCAACCTATCTAGCTCTGTTTGAATGTCGCTAGGCTCGGTAAAAAGGTACAGTGCAGTGTGATTGGTCTAGGTTCAGGTCAGGTTCACTACTACTACATGGGGTTCTACTCTGTGGCTTGTATCTTGGCCCAAATCCTACATAGATATAGGTGGAGAAGGCATTTTACTTTTTCGGGGGCTACCTCTTGTGACAAATAAAGTCTGTCTGCGACTACTGTCAGCAGTATCAGCAAACAAGCGTAAAATGACCTGGCTGTTGTCTGGAAGCCCACGGTGGTCATGTTAAATGATACCACATGTTGTGTAAGAGGGCGCTTTTGTCACGATTCGTTCCCTACGCTCTGGTGCTCACCACCAGGGGGCCAAATTGTGTGACTTTCCAGTGCTGTAGTAAGCTTCCAGACCCTCACCTTCATGCATACACTGACTTCCAGTCATTTGAATGCCACTTGGAAATTGATATCCATGCCCAATCCATGCCAGGTTTTGTGGAAGCCAGCCTACTCATGCGTGAATCTCCATTTATTAGAATTCCCTACTCATTGCTTCGTCTCAGGCCAAGGATGGGAGGAGAAATTCAGCTCACCTGCGGCTTGCTGCTGCTAGCCTGCTCACACCTGATGCATGTGATTACTATGAGCTCTTTTAAGCCCCAGCTCATTTCAGTCCAGGGTTGGTCAATGTAGCTGAGTTCCGGTGAGGCCACTCCTTGTTTCCTTAGCTTTTGATACTCCTTGATGCCTGAGCTATAGTTAATCTGTGTTCCTTGATTCCTGAGCTGTAGCTATTCCTTGTTCCTGAATTGCACTGCTTGCAGTGCTCTTTTGACTCATTGTTTCCTGAGCTGTAGCCATTTCCTGTTTTCAGAACTAGAACTGCCTGCTAGTGCTACCTAGATTCCAGAGCTATTGCCATTCCTTATTCCTGAATTAGCACTGCTTGCAGTACTTCCTAGGGGGCATATCAACATATCAACATATCAACTAGCACCCTATCAATAACAGGGTGCTAACATGCAAATTTGCATGTTAGCACCCTTTTACTCTAAGCTTCCCCTTACATCTCTAATGAGATGCAAAGGGGGCGTTCCAGAGTAAAATAATAGGAGAAATGTCGCTAAGCGACATTTCTCCTATTATCAAGAATATCGCTAACCCAGTTAGAGACAAAAAAGCAGCGCTAACCGCGGTTAACGCTGCTTTTTTACGTCTGGTCTTTTTCTGACTTAGCCATGATATCCTATGGAAGGAGGATATCATGGCTAAGTTTGTCTGTCCCTATCAACAAGCTAACGTGAGATTATCGCTGGGTTTCCAGCGATAATCTCACGTTAGCCACTTAGCGTGAGGATTTTTATCGCTATTGAGATAAGCGTTGCTAATAGCACGGTATCTCAGCGATAAAAATCAACTCTAGCCGGCGATAATTATCCTAGCGCTAAGTGCGCTTAGCGATAATTATCGCCGGTTGTTGTTGATATGCCCCTAGGTTCCTTGATTCCAGAGTTGTTGCTATTCCTTGCATCTGAACTAGCACTGCCTTCTGTGCTACCTTAATTTGTTGCTTAGCTAATTCCTTGTTTCTGAACTAGCACTGCAGTGCTACCTTGTTTCCTTGATTCCTGATTCAGTTCTACTCTAGTGCTCCCTTGAGCCTGTCTCCTTCTGTATTTACCTTTTCCCAGGCTGCGCCTTTATTCCCCTTACCTTTCCTAGTTTGCTGTCATCCTAATCCTGCTGTCTTGTTTTTAGTTTCCTGGTATATTTGTTTCTTGATTTCTGCCAAGTGTGACCTTTGTTTTCCCTCCTCCTTGCTAGCTCCTTGTCGTGGCTGTGTATTTAGTTCTGCGCCCTTGCTGTAACGGCCTTGTGTGTTCCTGTTTGATTGGCAGGATCCGTGGGCTCAGCTGACAACCTAGGTGGTGTTTCTTGCCCACTGTAAGTATTGTCTTTGAGCTTCTTTTATAACATCACAATAGGTGTCAACCCCACAGAGCCTGCCTTTGCATGTATATCTAATATATGGGTATTCGCAGTCAGTATCTGTAACAGCAATTGTGGGTGAGGAACTTACTGAGTTTCATCCTACTGTGTGGAGCTCCCAAGTGCTTTACCCCATATTCGCTTCATTGTTAATGTTGTTATATATACATGTATGTGTTGCACTTCTGTCCTGGGCATAGTTAGTATGAATGCTAAATTGCCTCATGAGTGCTTGTCCTTTCTGAGTCTTGACCATCTTGTACCCTTGTGCAGTCTTTCCTTTTGAGTCCCTTTTTTTAACTGACTCTCTGTGTGATCCTGGGCATCATGGCTGTACTCCTCTTTCTGCTTACTTTTTCTATCCAGCCACCAGTTCTTACCCAAGTCCCTGACTGTGCTCCAGGCATGATCCTGGACAGTCCTCACAGCTATGTATTGCGTGTGGAATGCTAGTGTTGAGTTCGGTGTAATTATTAGTGATGTGGGAGAAGTCCCTACGCAAGCGTGGTGATAGTTTTGGGATAGACTCCATCAGACTAGGCAGTGCATGTTTTTTTTACAGAGTTTTATATAGCGCAAACTTGACCCGAAGGTATCGGGTATCAGAGCGCTTTACACAAACACCAGTTGCGCTACATGAGGACACATTCATTTTTGTGAGGCCCGGGGAGATTAAGTGATTTGCCCAGAATCACAGGATGTTACGCGTTGATGACGAATGGATGTGGAAACACCCATAGCAAACAGAGGGTACATAGAAGTTCAAAAATACATTACTTATAGAACATTGCAGGTCTTCGGAGTGGATCCAGGGGAGGTGTTACTTATTCTCCGGCAATTGGGAGTGTCTTTAGTCAAAATGTTTGAGACAAAGGTTCACGGTACAGTTCATGCGGGGTTTATCATGGAAGGCTTCAGCCGTATGTCGAAGAGGCATTTTTCCCTTCCACCTTGAGTGCAGTTGGTGTAGTGACAGCTACTCAGTAGGGCCCTTCAAGCTTGGCTTGCTTCCACTTCCTTATGAAGTTGTGGATGTAGACTTCCTGTCCAGGTTGAGGTGCTTGGTATGGTAGCTTGACAGTGGTGCACTTAGAGCTCCGGTGGTGGACCTGCTTAAAGAAAAATCTGGCAGTTTTGGTTAGTTCAGAGAGGTACACATGCAATTCGTCCCCTGGTGCTGGAGAGCTAACCTCATAGCTCAACTTGGTCCTGGTTTTTGGGATGGGTGTCCCCATCAATCTACCACAATCTGGTGTGGTGTGAGGTGGTGACCACTGTTGGGTGTGTTTCTCAGTGCGAACAAGGCTAGGGGCAGACAGTGGAGACATTTCTTATTAGGACAGGTGTAAATCTTGATTATTTTGTTTTTCCACAGGCCGTTGAGCCTCTCAACAATGCCATTGCTTTGGGGGTGATGCACAAAGGCCATTTTATGTGTTTTTCCTAAAAGGGTGCAGATGTGATTAAACATGGAGCTAACAAAGTGCTTTCCGTTGTCTGACCAGATGACGTCTGGTAACTCCCATCTGGGTATAACTTCACTGACAAGGAACGTTGCCGCTGCCTTGGCGTCGCAATGCACACAAGGACCGGTTTTGATCCAGCTAGAGTAGGGGTAGACTACAACAATTAGGTGTCTGTAGTTAGCATATCGATTGATCATGTCGATAAAGTCAATGTGTATTGCCCTGAATGGTCCCGTTTGTCTTGGGATGACAGATGACACAACCTTGAGTGTAGGTTTGGGCGAGTACAGTTGGCTGATGGTGCATCTGTTTAAATACATATTCAGCGTTACGGTAAGGTTGGAGGCATACAGATGTATTGGAGTTCTGCTATCATGTTGTCTTTTGCTGTATGTGCTGGTAAGTGTAATTGGGGCAAAGTTATGTGGACTAGGCTCTGAGGCATGATGGGTTTCCCTGTAGGTGTGTGTTGTTATATGAGGTTGTGTGTAGTTTGCATGCAGCTCCTGGCTACCCATCACTTCTCCTCAGGCAAAGCTGTGTCCTGTAACTCCCTCAAATACAACCCTGTTGTCTCGGTATAGGGCTTGTCCTGCGGAAGTTCCATCTCTGGTGCCTGTTTTAAAGGAAGCATGTGGGTTCTTTGATCATCCCATAAGCTGCCCTCTTTGCAAACTGGTTGGATAGTGCATTCCCCTAGGATACGAAGTGTGGGCGGCCCACTTCACTACAGCCATGTGCTTAGGCATGGTCATTCCATTGATTAGTAATTCTAGGAGGTCCCTGTGCATGACAGGTGTACCGTCTGATTTTAGGAACTCTAGCCTTTTCCACCTTCCTATGCTAGAGTGTGCTGTGGAGGTAACATAGGCTGAATCTGAATAGATTGCTACAGTTTTCCCCGTGCTTTGGGTAAGGGCTTTGATCAATGCTGTCAGTTCTGCTGCTTGTGCTGAAAGGTGGGGGAGGAGGGTAAGCTGCGCGGTGTGACCTGTAGTGTTTCTGAGGGTGCTTGGCTACGGGCCATCTGTACTGTTGCCCTGGTGTGTCTTACTCTGGTCTTATGATCTATTGTGGAGAAACAGTTGATAAATAGTGCCTCACTGTCTGGGAAAGGATTCTCCTTGGCTAGGCCAAACTTCTGAGGGGTGTATGTGGCACAGTTGTGGATGACCTCCCCCTCCTGAACCTCCTGAACCGCGTGAGCTAGGAAGGTGGCTGGGTTCACTTGATGGCACTGTATTATTTTTCATGATGACCTGGAGAGCATCAGCTTATAGCCTGAAACCTGTTGTGTAGTCGAATAGGTGATGTTACAACACATGCCATTACATTGTATGCCGTTGCAATGGAAACTTTTACTCCGACTTTCTGTCGGGGGGTGGGCGCTTGAAGTTTGAATAGATTATTTTCTAATCCAACTCCAATGTGTGCAACAGTAGGGAAGGTGTTGGAGTTAAATACAATACCTTCTACCCACTGCTGCACACCTTTTGCATTGCAACGACATGCGATGTAATGGCATACGTTGTAATAGTTTTGTTGTAAAAGCTGTCTCCCTGTGTAGTCAGCATGCTCTTGCTCTTTTGTATTACCGCAAACACTGAGGTGCCGATCACGATCCGGTAAAAAATTCCCCCGTGCGACTCGTATCGGGTCTTTTTACCGTACGAATCGTACAAGTGGCGTACGAACTGGCAATCACGATTCGCATGGTAAAAAGTCCATACGAACCGCACTGGGAATCATTCCCCACACGTCCTCGGGTCGGAAAATGTGTCCGACACGTCCTCGGACGATTTACCGTACAAACTTGAAAATCCAAGTCCGACCGAGGAATCACGATCCATCCCGTGCGTCCGAGGTTACAACCGTATGGAAAAAACACCGTCCGCACCGAACTCCTACAGCAACCATGGAGACATGTGCCCGCATACGCGCCCAACACTCCCCCCAGCCCCCGTACGTCCGACACGTACCCCCCGTATATGTATACCCCCACCCGTCTAGGTACACCCCAGTACGTTCCAGTCGAACCCACACCCCAGTACGTGTCATAGCCCCGTCTACCTACACCCCAGTACGTCCCAGTCGTACCCCCACCCCAGTACGTGTCGTACCACCGTCAATGTACACCCCCCACCCCTGTACGTGTCGTACCACCGTCCATGTACACCCCAGTACGTTCCAGTCGTACCCCCACCCCAGTACGTGTCGTACCACCGTCAATGTACACCCCCCCACCCCAGTACGTGTCGTACCACCGTCAATGTACACCCCCCCACCCCAGTACGTGTCGTACCCCCCGTGTACCTACACCCAAGTACGTTCCAGTCGTACCCCCACCCCTGGACGTGTCGTACCACCCTGAACCTACACCCCAGTACGTTCGAGTCGTACCCCCACCCCAGTACGTGTCGTACCACCGTCAATGTACACCCCCCCACCCCTGGACGTGTCGTACCCCCCTGTACCTACACCCCAGTACGTTCCAGTCGTACCCCCACCCCAGTACGTGTCGTACCACCGTCAATGTACACCCCCCACCCCAGTACGTGTCGTACCACCGTCAATGTACACCCCCCCACCCCAGTACGTGTCGTACCACCGTCAATGTACACCCCCCACCCCTGGACGTGTCGTACCCCCCTGTACCTACACCCCAGTACGTTCCAGTCGTACCCCCACCCCAGTACGTGTCGTACCACCGTCAATGTACACCCCCCCACCCCAGTACGTGTCGTACCACCGTCAATGTACACCCCCCACCCCTGTACGTGTCGTACCCCCCGTGTACCTACACCCCAGTACGTTCCAGTCGTACCCCCACCCCTGGACGTGTCGTACCACCGTGAACCTACACCCCAGTACGTTCGAGTCGTACCCCCACCCCAGTACGTGTCGTACCACCGTCAATGTACACCCCCCCACCCCAGTACGTGTCGTACCACCGTCAATGTACACCCCCCACCCCTGGACGTGTCGTACCCCCCTGTACCTACACCCCAGTACGTTCCAGTCGTACCCCCACCCCAGTACGTGTCGTACCACCGTCAATGTACACCCCCCCACCCCAGTACGTGTCGTACCACCGTCAATGTACACCCCCCACCCCTGTACGTGTCGTACCCCCCGTGTACCTACACCCCAGTACGTTCCAGTCGTACCCCCACCCCTGGACGTGTCGTACCACCGTGAACCTACACCCCAGTACGTTCGAGTCGTACCCCCACCCCAGGACGTGTCGTACCACCGTCAATGTACACCCCCCCACCCCAGTACGTGTCGTACCACCGTCAATGTACACCCCCCCACCCCAGTACGTGTCGTACCACCGTCCATGTACACCCCCCCACCCCTGTACGTGTCGTACCCCCCGTGTACCTACACCCCAGTACGTGCGAGCCACACCCCCACCCCAGGACGTGTCATAGCCCCGTCTACCCACACCCCAGTACGTTCCAGTCGTACCCCCACCCCAGTACGTGTCGTACCCCCCGTGTACCTACACCCCAGTACGTGCGAGCCACACCCCCACCCCAGGACGTGTCATAGCCCCGTCTACCCACACCCCAGTACGTTCCAGTCGTACCCCCACCCCTGGACGTGTCGTACCCCCCTGTACCTACACCCCAGTACGTTCGAGTCGTACCCCCACCCCAGGACGTGTCATAGCCCCGTCTACCCACACCCCAGTATGTTCCAGTCGTACCCCCACCCCAGTACGTTCCTGGCGCACCCCCAACACAACCTCCTAAGTACGGAGCGCACCCCATGCCCCAACATCACAACCGCATGTACGAGTCTTACAAAGCCACACACAAGGACAAAATCGTACAACCAAATGGCCCATGTACACACCGTACACACGCTCAAAACGCACGTACACAACCAGGACAAAATAAAACAACACAAGAATACACCATTCGAAAGGCACACAGCCACTAAACATGGCCAACAACCACTAAAATAACACAATCACTGACCTGCAACTGCCAAAAACAAACAGAGGCCCAATACACCACCACTCCTTATAACACACCCACCCAAAATTCAAAAACTGCCACACCCACCCATGGACCAATAAAAAGGGCCCACACACACAAACCATGAGCCTTTGCAACAGACTCACTGCTGCCAGACACCACAGAACCAGACTACAAGCTACACCACACCTTACACTTGCACACCTTCACACGACCACCCTCACAAACACCCTCTCATCAGATTCACACACACACACAACCATCCACACCCCCCCCCCAACATCCACACCCCCCCCCACACCCACACCATCCCCACCCACACCCCTCACCATGCCCACTACCAAGAATCCAAAGTTCAGTCACCGAGAGTTGGAGGTCCTTGTTGATCAAATCCTCAGAGTCGAGCCACAGATCTTTGGAACATTGGTCAGAAGCACCAGCCAGGCAGCCAAAACAGCCATGTGGCAGACCATCGTCGATGCTGTGAATGCTGTTGCGGACACCAGGAGGACCAAGCAGGATTGCCAGAACAGGTGGTACGATCTGCGGAGGAGGGTCAGAGCCAAGAGGCAGGAGGAACACGACCAGGCCAACGCCACCGGAGGAGGGCCCTCCCGCAGAGCCGTACAGTACCATCCCTGGGAGGAGAGGGTGATGGCCATACTGCCGGTGGAGGCAGTTGAAGGAGTAGAAGGACTCCGAGACCCGGGTGAGTACACAAACAACGCACCTCACATGGGGGGAACTGCAACCACAACCAAAATTAATAACAGGCACGCAACCACCACAAGCCATCGCATTACTCAACCACACTCCATGAGCAGGCACATGCCACTGCTGCCACCATGCCCCATGCACCCAGCTGGACAATGTCAAGTCACAGGCCACAGAAGACAACAACACATGACACGGTAACCCGGATGGCGGGAGGCTGGGCACCAAGAATCACATAGTGCGACTCCAAAGCAGACAACAATGCCCTCTGCCCATATGGCCTAGGTCACAGCCAGACAAACACTGTGTCCCAACACAGGAATGACTTGCCAGCAAATGGCGGACGCCTTGCATCAACACATGGGGGTGAAGGCACTGTTTTGCACATGCCAGCAGCTAATGAACAGCCAACAGTGTGAAAGAGTGGCAGCACACACCACCACAGCAGCAGCGCACAGACACACAGCAGACAAAATGGGTGCCTGGAGATCAGAAACAAACTCACATCAACAGGCCAAGGGCCACTCAAAGATCTGCTAACAGTGTGTGCCCAGGAAGCTGGGCCAAGGTGACAGAGGGTGACACACGGAGGGAGGGAGAGGGGGACAGAGAGGGAGGGAGAGGGGGACAGAGAGGGAGGGAGAGGGGGACTGAGAGGGAGGGAGACGGACAGAGGGAGGAGGCTGACACACGGAGGGAGGGAGAGGGGGACACAGAGGGTGGGAGAGGGGGACAGGGAGGGAGGGAGAGGGGGACTGAGAGGGAGGGAGACGGACAGAGGGAGGAGGCTGACACACGGAGGGAGGGAGAGGGGGACACAGAGGGTGGGAGAGGGGGACAGAGAGGGAGGGAGAGGGGGACTGAGAGGGAGGGAGACGGACAGAGGGAGGAGGCTGACACACAGAGGGAGGGAGAGGGGGACAGAGAGGGAGGGAGAGGGGGACAGAGAGAGAGGGAGACACAGGAAGATGGACACAGGGAGGAGGCTGACACACAGAGGGAGGGAGAGGGGGACAGAGAGGGAGGGAGAGGGGGACAGAGAAGGAGGGAGACACAGGGAGAGCAAATCAGTCCTTTGGTGTGTGGGAATGTCTGCTCGTCAGCAGGTGGACTGCGTGCATGTAGACAAGGGTGGCCAGTGCCAGAACCCCCCCTCTTCATCATGGCAAAACGCAGGGCCATGTTACAACCTGTACACGAGCACAAGGACAGCCACCTGCATCATATAAGTGTGTGGATCCACTCCATGTGCACATGTACAGTGCTACAAGGAAGGCGCAAATGCATAGCTCGGCACACATGCACACTCCACTGCTGACTGCAGTCACACTTGACGCAGCAAGTAAGACTGTGCCACACATAGTTAAAGGGGCCAAATTGGTGCCCAAGGGACACACACATGCACAAGTGCACTGTGAGTGGAATGCAAGACAGATCCTAATTCCAAGAGGAAATGTGCCAACTTTGTAACGGATGAAACATGGATGTTGCATGGATCAAAATTAACATTGTCTCTCTCACACACAGGTCAACGTCGTGCTGCACCCCCCAACACTGGGGGGGAACACTCACAGGACCCGGATCTGCAGGAGACCGATCCCACCGGCAGCGACCACTCTCACCACTCTGCGGACGACCCCGACCGACCTGGCCCCTCTGGTGTCCAACCACCTGCAGCACCTGCGTCAGGTACAACCGTGCCAACCACCACCCCCACTCCTGCCACATCCCAGGAGACACCCAGGATCCCTGCCCCAACACCACAATGCAGCCAGGCTCGCCAGGAGGGACACGGTGTCCCGGGCACCCAGGAGGAGGCAGGCGACAACGCCAATGCCACCCCTCAGGGGTCCCGGAGACCCGATGTGCCCACAAGTGCAGGCCAGACGCAAGTGGGCAGGGGTGGTGGGAGTGGAGGACGGCGGAGGCGCGAGCCTGACCAGTTGGCTGGGGATCCGGTATTTTCCCATGTCCGTAACATCCTGGACTCATACCGGCAGGACACCACGGGCATGGCCCAGGTTGTGTCCGTCCTCGAGGGGATCAAGGTCCAGCAGGCCCAGCAACATGCGGAGCTAATAGCCTGTCTACAGCTACACCAACGGAGGATGGAGGACAGACAGGCTCAGCAAGTGACGGCGTCCCAGGGGATTCACGCTGAACTCCGTCGGATGGCCGACACCATGGCCGACCCTCCCTGTGCCAGAAGGCGGAGAACATCACCACCCACAGGGAGGGATCATGAGGAGGAGGAGGAAACATCCGACGGAGCATCCCAGACGTCGTCACGGCCTGCTGCTGAGGTTCCCCGCAGGAAGCCGGGTCGTCCACGGAAAGGACCGTGAGGGTGGCTGCTACATCACCATCTCCCAGGACACCTGGCCTGGCACCTGGCCCACTGGAGCAACAGCATCACAGCATCAAGAGACATTCTCTGCCACATGGCCCTGCTGGTCACTGGCTGACCAATGTTGACAAAGACTGTGGCATGGACTCTGAGGATTTCCAATGGCAAGGACACCAACTCCCCTACTGAACTTTGGATTCCCTAATCCCGGAAAGGCCCTCACTTTGCCCCCCCCCCCCCAATAATAAATCACACTATTAAGAGTAGATGCCTGCTGGTAGCATTATTACCTAACATGTGTCTTGTACAGTCTAAACATGCCTGAGTCATCTGTTCACTTCAACCATCCACGCCCTGGGGCCTGAGTCTGGCACAGGACACATGGGTCACAGTTTTCTAGGCAAGACAGACATGGAGCACCATACACACCCGTGATGGTCAGAACCAGCTGAGGGGGTGGCCGAACAACCGTGCTGACAGACACATTGAGTACAGCAACAGTCATGCGCAGAGGTCAGGGATCCTGGCCCGTGTCCTGGGGGGCACCCAGGTACGTGTAGACAGGTGGCAGAACCATGTCCTGCAAGCTTGAGTCCGGTGGATGCAGAGAATGGGGTCATGGACAACGTTGGATGCATGGGGATGGCACATGTCACAATACCCACACAGTCATGGACATCATGCCCATTACACAGTCTCAGCACACACACACAGCTTGCATCTTGCCACTCGACACATTGACACATAGCCACAATCAGGGAATACCATGCCAGACATGCAGGATGCACCGTGCCAACACACCAGCATTGACTGAGAAGAGGCACCTTGGAGGCATAGGGACACCTTTAATAGTCATGTGTTTGGGATTGCAGAGGCAACTTGAAGTACACATGAACACATCATGTGGAGTAACATGTGGCTCCAACACTGGCACCCCCCTTCTGCAGCACAAATGCGTGATAGCCATGGAACTGGCACACAAGTGTCGGATAACAGCTAAATACCCACAGCTGCTCACGGAGAGACTGCCATACACCATACATCCGCTGATGTGGAAGTCCCACGCCATGTCAAGACAATGTTAACCGTATGTGTCCGAGGGCAGTGTCACACACATTGATGCCTTCATCACAATCCACTATCCCATCACTGATGACTGACAACCAGGCAGCCCATCTATTCAGGTGTACCCAGCTGCATGTCGTGTCCCATGGGGATGCCACATGTCTGCAGAGGACCCAAACCCCGACCGGGGCAGTGTGCACACATCGTGAACAACTGCCACACCCAATACACCCCAGATGCATCCCTTACCCCATGGAGACTTCCAAACGTGTCCGTGCCTGTAACGCTGAGTCAGCCCACGATGCCATGTCCATGAGGAATAGCAGTGCCACAACAATGCAACCAGAAGACGGCATGCGCAGGTACCTGGGGAAGAGAGACACACAAGAAGTCAGCCACAAAAAGCACAGCCACTTGCATGTGCATTTACTCGACACATGTATGGATGACAACATGCTAGGTCACAATTATGCCTGGGGAAATACTACCATCACTGCCACCATCACTCCAGTGACACACCCACACACACCTCTGACCCACGTGCCATACATGCAGGTGGAGACACACATCACAACACATGCCACACGGGGACCAATGCGTGCACACTCAGACCCTGGTACTCACCACTAAGCAAAGAAGTCGCGTATGAGCCGAGTCCGGATGTCCTCTTGCGGCTCCACATCCTCCACATCACTAGCCCCATTGCCAAGCCCTTCGTCCTCCACGGGTGGATGGTCCTCGTCATGTTGATTCAGGATGAGTGGCACAGCTCTTTCAACTGCCATGTTGTGCAGCATGCAGCAGACCATGAAGATCTTGCAGACCTTCGCCGGGGCATATGGGAGTGCGCCGCCGGTCTTGTGGAGGCACCTGAATCGGCTCTTCAGCATGCCAAACGTCCTCTCTATCACTCGCCTTGTCCGGCCATGGGCGGTGTTGTAGCGGAGCTGGGCCGGCGTGATGGGGTTGCGGAGAGGTGTCAGCAGCCAAGGCATGTTGGGATAGCCAGCGTCCCCTAAATGGAAAGCACATGGATATCGTTAGAACTGGCGAAGCGGTAGTGCTGCTCGGCCAAACAGAATACAGGACAGACAGACTGTACCCACCAACAACACATGCCCGTTCGTTGCGCAGCTGCATCATCATATCAGGCATCCCGCTACGCCTCATGATGTAGGCATCGTGTGCTGATCCTGGAAAACGAGCACAGACATGTGAAATCACCATGTTGGACAGACACACCACAAGGGCATTGATGGAGTGGTAGTGCTTCCGATTGCGGTACGCCACCTCCCGTGCGTGTGGTGGTACCAAACCTACATGTGTCCCATCTATGGACCCAATGACATGGGGCATCCCTCCCAGGGCATAGAAACCACGCTTGACCTCAGTCATCTGTTCAGGGGTTGGGAACTTGATGAAGTCATCCAGGTGAATCAACATGGCCTCCAAGAAATCATGCAGCACACCGCTGAACATGCTCTGGGACATGCCACCAACATGAGCTATGGTATATTGGAAGGTACCCGTGGCAAGGAAATGTAGGGCAGCCATTACCTTCAGCTGGGGTGTCAGTGCCGTAGGATACCTGTGCTGCGGTTGCAGGTGTGGTGCCAGTCTCGCCGTCAGCTCCAGAATCAACGGTTGGGTGAAGCGGTAGAGCCGGATCCTGTCATTCTCCTGCATGGTGGCCAAGTCTGGAATTCTTCGGGCAACAGGAGGCGCTCTGCAGTAATTTGGAAGTGACAAGGAAGAGTGAGTGCACTACGAGAACAACTCATGTCTACTGAGCACATGTAAATCTGGCAATACACACATGCCACATAGGGAGTCAGGCATGTGCTACATGCCCAGGACACGTATGGATGCAAGGTGACACTCCTTCCAAGACCCAGCTACACACGGTGATTGAGAACCTCCCCATGCCACGCCATGAAAATAGCTGTGTCCCAGTGCAAGTGCACTGCCCGACGCAAGACAGGAGTGACATACACCCACACATCAGCAGAAGTGTGATGCCGATTGCAGAGACTGGCAGCGGAACACTTGAGCCACAGGTCACATGACATTACACTAGTCCAGCCCACACACCTTGCCATGAAGGTGCACATGTCATGACTCCCCACACATTCCTTGTGAGTTTGCTGACATGGCCTTGTCACGCTACTCCGTGTCCCTTGCATACATGTGCACCTCACATCCGATAACACATGTGGCATGGTGTTGGGAACAGTGTGCAATGACAATCTACACACAGCCACATGTTGGTTGCTGCAACGGCTGCAGCTTTTGAGGGTGCTACAACATCAACCCGATGTAAATCCCGGACACATATATGGCATAGTCACATTGTGCACTGTGGGTAGTGATGAGTCATGTGTCATGACCCCTGTACCGGGCATCATGGGACACTTCCGTGTGTTGGTGTCCGTGCCATGCCAGTGACGCTCACCCCAAGTGCGCAGTCCCACATGCACACATGTCAAAGGAGTCAAGGGCATGCCTGGCACACATTGCACCCTCACACAGTACACATGTACACATCTCATCATACATCTGGTGCCTTCTCCACTCAGGAGGCATGTTCCACATCACAGCCTGTGACACCTGTGCCCCACACATGTGGTAATGCACAGACGATGCCTTGGTGTCCATTCCTGGACAAGTATGTCCATCCATGGACAAGTATGTCCGCCCTATTCCGACATGTGTGTCGCCTATCACCACAGTGATGTGTAAAATCCGCCGTACTGCTGCTGAGAGGGCCTGTGCATGTTCCCAAATCACTGTGGGAGTGCTGCCGTATGTGTACCCATCGTGATGGCGAGCGTAGATGCGAGTGTACGGTCCGTACCACTACGAGTACGCATACGCGTGCAGACCCATAGTGATAGAGAGCGTAGATGCGAGTGTACGGCCCTATCACTATGGGTCTGCACGCGTATGCGTACCCGTAGTGGTACGGACCGTACACTCGCATCTACGCTCACTATCACTATGGGTCTGCACGCGTATGCGTACCCGTAGTGGTACGGACCGTACACTCGCATCTACGCTCACTATCACTATGGGTCTGCACGCGTATGCGTACCCGTAGTGATAGTGAGCGTAGATGCGAGTGTTCGGTCCGTACCACTACGAGTACGCATACGCGTGCAGACCCATAGTGATAGAGAGCGTAGATGCGAGTGTACGGCCCTATCACTATGGGTCTGCACGCGTATGCGTACCCGTAGTGGTACGGACCGTACACTCGCATCTACGCTCACTATCACTATGGGTCTGCACGCGTATGCGTACCCGTAGTGGTACGGACCGTACACTCGCATCTACGCTCACTATCACTATGGGTCTGCACGCGTATGCGTACCCGTAGTGATAGTGAGCGTAGATGCGAGTGTTCGGTCCGTACCACTACGAGTACGCATACGCGTGCAGACCCATAGTGATAGAGAGCGTAGATGCGAGTGTACGGCCCTATCACTATGGGTCTGCACGCGTATGCGTACCCGTAGTGGTACGGACCGAACACTCGCATCTACGCTCACCATCACTATGGGTCTGCACGCGTATGCGTACCCGTAGTGGTACGGACCGTACACTCGCATCTACGCTCACTATCACTATGGGTCTGCACGCGTATGCGTACCCGTAGTGGTACGGACCGTACACTCGCATCTACGCTCACTATCACTATGGGTCTGCACGCGTATGCGTACCCGTAGTGGTACGGACCGAACACTCGCATCTACGCTCACCATCACTATGGGTCTGCACGCGTATGCGTACCCGTAGTGATAGTGAGCGTAGTTGCGAGTGTTCGGTCCGTACCACTACGGGTACGCATACGCGTGCAGACCAAAAGTGATGGAGAGCGTAGGCATGCATGTACGGGCCGTTGCCATGCATTTGGGGTGCCCTAGGGCCCCCACACGCACCGTACCTGTGTGTGATGCTCCAAATTACATAGGGGACAAGTATTAAGGCCTACATGCATGCTGGTTGTCATGGAGACCAAGTTCAAAATTCGAAATTGTTCTGGAAGGTGCACAGCAGAAGTCAGTTGGGATTTGTCTACTTTGTTGCAATGTGTTTGTGGGGCTGACATCATGCAGGAGAATGAAACCGATCGAGAACCCACAGACTGCTAGGTTTGAAGGGATTGGTGGAAACATAGGATGCAAATGTGAGTGACCAATCTCTCTGTACTCCTGTGCATGAGACTGGGCAGAAGGGCACATATAAGGCAGCCAGGTCCCATGAGGGAGCACTTGCCTGCACATCTTTGCATTCGTCGACCCAGCTGCTGCTACTGATTCCCTGGAACCATGTCAAGGGCTGTGGAGAGGACACAGCCATTCACCCTGGAGGAGAACATGGCTCTGCTGGATGTGATCCTCCCACAGTACTCCATGCTGTATGGGCGACCAGGTTATCAGGTGAGTGCATAGGCCACTGCCACAGACTGTCCCTATGTGGTGACTGTGACTTCTGCCATTGCGTCCAGGTGTAACACACATGCCATGTACTGTCGGGGGGGTCCCAGGGGGGGGGGGTGCCTGATGTCTCCCAGCAGTGCCCTGAGACAGGAGGGGTGGGGGCCTATCACTCACAGCAGTGCCCTGAGCCAGGAGGGGTGTGTGCAGAGTCCTCCCAGCATTGCCCTGAGACAGGAGGGGTGGGTGCAGAGTCCTCCCAGCAGTGCCCTGAGACAGGAGGGGTGGGTGCAGAGTCCTCCCAGCAGTGCCCTGAGACAGGAGGGGTGGGTGCAGAGTCCTCCCAGCATTGCCCTGAGACAGGAGGGGTGGGTGTGGAGTCCTCACAGCAGTGCCCTGAGACAGGTGGGGTGGGTGCCCATCACTCCCAGCAGTGCCCTGAGACAGGAGGGGTGGGTGCAGAGTCCTCCCAGCAGTGCCCTGAGACAGGAGGGGTGTGTGCAGAGTCCTCCCAGCATTGCCCTGAGACAGGAGGGGTGGGTGTGGAGTCCTCCCAGCAGTGCCCTGAGCCAGGAGGGGTGGGTGTGATGCACAGTGTGAGCCTAGATCATTGATTGTGACATTGCCATCATTCCACCTGTGTACCCACTGTGGCACGTAGTGCTTTTCCCCTCACCAGGGGATGATGTCCCTATGACAAAGGTGCAATGCGTTGGCTGCATGACATGCCTTGTTGTTACCAGCTAATTTGTACCCATATGTCTCTCTGTGACATGTGGCTGGTGTATTGATGTGGTGTCACTTGTTCCTCCTCACAGGTAGGCGCCACTGCCAAGGAGCAGATCTGGCTGACCGCCGTCAGTGCCGTGAGGGGTGTGGATGGTCGGAGGCGGCGCCTGGCCCAGGTGAGGAAACGCTGGCAGGATATCCGGTGCTGGACGCGGAGGATTGCACGGCTCCTGCTGGGGGACTCACCTGAGAGCCACAAGAACCGCGGCCGCCGCCGTCTGAGCCACCTCCACAGGCGTGTGCTGCCGGTGGTCTTTCCAGACCTTGAGAGGCGCTTACAGGCGATGCAGCAGCCGGAAGGGGGTAGGTACATGTGTGTTTGTTGTGTGTCACCGGCATTTGTAAGGGCACAGTAGTATGAATCCACTGGCAGGGTTTAAAGGTGCTGTGCAGATCCTGTTTGCCCCAGTATAGCGCTGTGCCCCTGCCACCCTTCCCCTCCTTGCAATGTGTTCCCTGGTCTGTGTGTAGTCACTCCTTCACAGGGTAATGTAGGCTGGCGCTTTGTCCACGGGAACAATGTCTGTAGCATCATGTGTGGGGGTGGTGTGTAACAGGTTGTGGGACCTTGCCTGTGCACTGTCAAGTTCACTGCATGTGGGTTCCATGTCAGTTGGCACTGATGCTGACTCCAGACATGGGAGTTGGTCTCTCATGTGTCATGCCTTACAGCGCGCATGTCCTATGTAGTGGCCTGTGACATGATGTGCATGAGTGTGCGATACACATAGTGCAGGGATGGTGACGTGTGTTGCAGTCATTACCATTCAGTAGCATGTAGTTGCGTGCCCACTACTGTCCCCTGGGGCACCTTTTCCTCAGTGGTGTATGTGTCATCATAAACGTTTCGGCGGAGCGGGGTAGGTCTTTACACCACCCTTGGGCGACGTAACTTAGGCAATTTCGCATCCCCAAGAGGCTCGCCAAGTACCGACTGGAGCGGCACTTTCCAATACGTTAGGCCGGTCCAGAAAGTAAGAGTCTAGTTATTCCGACACTTACTTAGGGTAGTTCTTATCACTGTTAATAATTAGTACCACACCCTCACATAGTTGTAGATAGTTTTAATCACTGGTCCTGATGAATTGCCGTTGGATCCTCCTGACCTTGTAGGCATGAAACATGTCGACCGCCAGAGCAGAGTAGAGTAGTCCCTGACCCATCTAGTCAAGACTACCACCTCTCTTGTCATTTTAACAGGGTGGTTTACTGACCTAATAAAATCATTTATTCAGACTAACCGACCCTTTTTAACCACACCCACTTAACGTCTACACCTCCCTGGCCCTCACCTGCACTCACCCTCGGCAAGGAACAAAAGATCTCCGCCAAAGAGCCCCATCTCTGGGTGCCCGTCGGGAATTGCAGCGCCGACCCGACGAGGAGCAAAACCCAGATGATGAAGCATGACACCTAGCTTGCTGGGTGTGTGAGGGTTTTAGTTCCACCAATGTGGGTTCCCCCACCCCACACAGTCCTATACCCTTTAGGCTTATTGAACACCACTCGCCACTTAGTCTAATTCTGAGGAGATTATCCTTCATCCTCTCCTCTATGAACAGAGGAACTGTATACCCTTTCCGTTTGACCATCATCATAAACGTGGCCACTGTCAGTGTCTACAGCGTAAGTTGTGCTCTGTGCCATTGTCCCCTGTCACCATGTATATAGACGTGCTAATTTGTACAGGTGTCCACTGTGCAGCCTGACCTGATTGTCCTTCTTCATACTCACAGTTGCCAGTGCCTGTGTGTCTTGTTATACTCATCTGAGGATGGGCACTGGTACCTCATTATTTGTACAGGCGCACCTTGGCTGTTTGGCGTCCAATCTTGCTTTTTGCCTGCCCCTGTGTGTATCACCCAGACCATGAGATGTTGGTGCCACCTGTGTCTCCACAATTTGCCTCGTGTAGGGTCTTGTTGGGGCGGGCAATGCCTATGTGTTAAATCCTGATTACCACTTGCTGGGTCTGGGCAGTGTGTGATGTGCCTGGACACACACGCAATGTGCAGTGACCGAGTCATGTTGTGCATGTTTTCAGCATTACCTATGCAGCATGTGTCTCAAGTTCATGGATATGGTCCCTGGTCATCGGTATTTTCGCCAACGCTGTGTGGTGCAGATGCAGTGCTGGATTGTCCCCAGGGCCTGGGTGCTATGTCAGACTCCTTTTCCTGTGTTTAGCTATTGTCTCATGCTCTCCATGGTATTTCAGTGGCATGGTGGCTCAACCAACTGTGTGTTTCATGCCCTACATCGGTACCCTGTTCAGTAGATGTTAGGGATCTTCCTTTTCAGGCCATGCAATGTTACCTATGTAGATTGGACTCATGTGACAGATGTGTACAGGTGTCTGAATAATTTCTGTCTCTCCACCCTGCCCACAGCATCGTCGGGGGACACAGAGGGAGACATGGACACAGACCAGGCGGAGGGACCGAGCACCAGTGCCAGCCGTGACATCGGGTCTGGCACATCGAGTGGGACAGAGGCGGAGGAGAGTGTGGCCGAGGACCTGTCGACTGGCACATCAGACTACGAAGCTGACAGGTCCGGGGACGATGTCGCCGAGTGGGCGGAGGCTGCACCAGCAGCTGACAGCGGAACAACACCTCGCACCGCCCCCTCAGTTTCCACCAGCCGCCTCCCACTTGCTCGTGTCCCTTCCCAGCGTGCCCGGTCACAGCATGTCTCCTTCCTGCCAGGCACCGCACCCCCTGCCCCTGTCTCCACTGCTGCCGCCAATGCTGAGTCTGTGGACATCCAGCGGCAACTGCAGGTTGGTCAGGCTGCGATCCTTAATGTCCTCCATGCCCACGGCAAAACCCTCACCAACATCGAGGCTTTCTTGGAGGGCATTCATTCATCGCAGGCTGACCAACGCAACTTGCTGAGGTCCATCGACTCCACACTGACTGCAGCAGTGGGTCTCCTGCAGCGCGACCTCCCCCCACCTACCCCTGCCCCATCCACACTTCCCACTCCCATGCCTGTCACACGTACACCCAG
The DNA here is from genome assembly GCF_964204655.1 of Triturus cristatus. Taxonomy (NCBI): domain Eukaryota; kingdom Metazoa; phylum Chordata; class Amphibia; order Caudata; family Salamandridae; genus Triturus; species Triturus cristatus. Next base: position 1,154,092,340 of record NC_140581.1, on the reverse strand, counting down.
ACGTCGGCATGCACCCACATCAACGGACACGGGCACCACACCAGCAGGGAAGGTCCACCGCACTCCTCCTGACACGCACACACAGGGTGAGGTAGGCACACCCACTGGGTCGGGGGGCAAACGTGTGACACGCAGCCATAGTGGGAGTCCGCATTCCACCCAGTCCACTCCCTCCAAATCCCCTCCCCTCAGCTCTCCTGGCCACATCTCCCCCAAGGACTCCTTCATGGCCGCTCTGTCCCTGAGCCCCACAGTTACACCACCACGCAAGCGGTCACGGAGGTCCCCGGTCAGGGTGGTTGAGTCTCCCCCCCTGTCTCCACCCTCCCCCGGTGGCGCTGCGACCCATCCCTCTGACCCCCCCCCCTCCTTGGGGCCTGAGGTCCCTTCGGGTGCAGGGGACTCCCTGGAGGACCTTGCAAAGGTGTGTAGTGCCATCCTGGCCTCCGCCTTTGGCACTGACCCACCCCCTGTGGTGGACTCCTCCATCCCTGCACCCACAACGCCGCCCCTTTGCCCTGATGTCCCTGCGGTGCCTGTTGCTCCCCCCCCCCTGATGCCCTCACCAGTGTGGAAGACGATGCCATTTGACTGTGCAGGCAAGGTAGGGGACACGCATCCCACTGTGTCCCCCATCCAGCTGAGAATCATTGACTGCCCTATGGGCTTTGTGAAGATTGAACTGCCTGCGATCCACGGACATTGTGCTCCTGCTGAATAAAGCTTAATTTTGTTTTCATTATCACACTACTGCTATGCTGGTATTGGTGTTGGTGGGGCTGCTACATGGTTTTGGGTGGTGTGTAAGGGTTTGGGTGTGTGGGATATGTAGTAGTGTACTGCTCATTGGTGGGACCCTGTGATCTGTGTGCCATCACAAGGTGTTGGCTAACTTTCTTTGTTCATGTAGGCAGTTACTGCATGGTGCACTTGTCCAAGGGTGTATTCCTTCCTCTGTGTACCCAGCTTTCTTCCCTGCAGGGTGTTCCCAATGTTTAGCGCAGAGCTGTGTCTACATGAGCTGTGTGTGTGACGGAGCCCTTCTACTTTGGCCATGCATGCAGGGCCATGTCTCCACCTGCGACAATCGTGGCATCCTTGGTGATCACTGTACTTGTGTGTGGAGTCTGTTGACATGAGTTCATGGGGACATGTTCCCTTGTAGCCAGTATGCATGTGGATAATTCTGGCCTCACACACATGTGTTACACCCCTCCAGTCTCAGGGCACTGCTGGGAGTGATGGGCACCCACCCCTCCTGTCTCAGGGCACTGCTGGGAGGACTCTGCACACACCCCTCCTGTCTCTGGGCACTGCTGGGAGTGATAGGCACCCACCCCTCCTGTCTCAGGGCACTGCTGGGAGGACTCTGCACACACCCCTCCTGTCTCTGGGCACTGCTGGGAGTGATAGGCACCCACCCCTCCTGTCTCAGGGCACTGCTGGGAGGACACTGCACCCACCCCTCCTGTGTCAGGGCACTGCTGGGAGGACTCTGCACCCACCCCTCCTGTCTCAGGGCACTGCTGGGGGGACTCCACACCCACCCCTCCTGTCTCAGGGCACTGCTGGGAGGACTCTGCACCCACCCCTCCTGTGTCAGGGCACTGCTGGGAGGGCTCCACACCCACCCCTCCTGTGTCAGGGCACTGCTGGGAGGACTCCACACCCACCCCTCCTGTGTCTGGGCACTGCTGGGAGGACTCCACACCCACCCCTCCTGTCTCAGGGCACTGCTGGGAGGACTCTGCACCCACCCCTCCTGTGTCAGGGCACTGCTGGGGGGACTCCACACCCACCCCTCCTGTCTCAGGGCACTGCTGGGAGTGATAGGCACCCACCCCTCCTGTGTCAGGGCACTGCTGGGAGGACTCTGCACCCACCCCTCCTGTCTCAGGGCACTGCTGGGAGGACTCCACACCCACCCCTCCTGTCTCAGGGCACTGCTGGGAGTGATAGGCACCCACCCCTCCTGTGTCAGGGCACTGCTGGGAGGACTCTGCACCCACCCCTCCTGTCTCAGGGCACTGCTGGGTGGACTCTGCACACACACCTCCGATTTCTGGATATGTGCGCTTGGCACATACATGGTGGGGGTACGCACAATGCATTCGAGGTGAGGGTACGAGTCTACTGACACTGGTGTGGTGGGGGTACGCTCCGTACGTCCGCGGGTGTGGGTACGGGTCGTACTTACACTGTTGGGCAGGGGGGTACGCTCCTTGCATTCGCGGGTGGGGGTACGGGTCGTACTTACACTGTTGGGCTGGGGGTACGCTCCGTACGTCCGCGGGTGGGGGTACGGGTCGTTCTTACACTGTTGGCATGGGGGGTACGCTCCGTACATCCGCGGGTGGGGGTACGGGTCGTTCTTACACTGTTGGCATGGGGGGTACGCTCCATGCATACGCGGGTGGGGGTACGGGTCGTACTTACACTGTTGGGCTGGGGGGTACGCTCCTTGCATTCGTGGGTGGGGGTTCGAGTCGTACTTACACTGTTGGCATGGGGGGTACGCTCCTTGCATTCGTGGGTGGGGGTTCGAGTCGTACTTACACTGTTGGCATGGGGGGTACGCTCCTTGCATTCGTGGGTGGGGGTTCGAGTCGTACTTACACTGTTGGCATGGGGGGTACGCTCCTTGCATACGCGGGTGGGGGTACGGGTCGTACTTGCACTGTTGGGCTGGGGGGTACGCTCCTTGCATTCGTGGGTGGGGGTTCGAGTCGTACTTACACTGTTGGCATGGGGGGTACGCTCCGTACGTCCGCGAGTGGGGGTACGGGTCGTTCTTACACTGTTGGCATGGGGGGTACGCTCCTTGCATACGCGGGTGGGGGTACGGGTCGTACTTGCACTGTTGGGCAGGGGGGTACGCTCCTTGCATTTGCGGGTGGGGGTACGGGTCGTACTTGCACTGTTGGCATGGGGGGTACACTCCGTACGTCCGCGGGTGGGGGTACGGGTCGTTCTTACACTGTTGGCATGGGGGGTACGCTCCTTGCATTCGCGGGTGGGGGTACGGGTCGTACTTGCACTGTTGGGCAGGGGGGTACGCTCCTTGCATTCGTGGGTGGGGGTTCGAGTCGTACTTACACTGTTGGCATGGGGGGTACGCTCCGTACGTCCGCGGGTGGGGGTACGGGTCGTTCTTACACTGTTGGCATGGGGGGTACGCTCCTTGCATTCGCGGGTGGGGGTACGGGTCGTACTTGCACTGTTGGGCAGGGGGGTACGCTCCTTGCATTCGTGGGTGGGGGTTCGAGTCGTACTTACACTGTTGGCATGGGGGGTACGCTCCGTACGTCCGCGGGTGGGGGTACGGGTCGTTCTTACACTGTTGGCATGGGGGGTACGCTCCTTGCATACGCGGGTGGGGGTACGGGTCGTACTTGCACTGTTGGGCAGGGGGGTACGCTCCTTGCATTTGCGGGTGGGGGTACGGGTCGTACTTGCACTGTTGGCATGGGGGGTACGCTCCGTACGTCCGCGGGTGGGGGTACGGGTCGTTCTTACACTGTTGGCATGGGGGGTACACTCCTTGCATTCGCGGGTGGGGGTACGGGTCGTACTTGCACTGTTGGGCAGGGGGGTACGCTCCTTGCATTCGTGGGTGGGGGTTCGAGTCGTACTTACACTGTTGGCATGGGGGGTATGCTCCATGCATACGCGGGTGGGGGTACGGGTCGTACTTACACTGTTGGGCTGGGGGGTACGCTCCTTGCATTCGTGGGTGGGGGTTCGAGTCGTACTTACACTGTTGGCATGGGGGGTACGCTCCATACGTCCGCGGGTGGGGGTACGGGTCGTTCTTACACTGTTGGCATGGGGGGTACGCTCCATGCATACGCGGGTGGGGGTACGGGTCGTACTTACACTGTTGGGCTGGGGGGTACGCTCCTTGCATTCGTGGGTGGGGGTTCGAGTCGTACTTACACTGTTGGCATGGGGGGTACGCTCCGTACGTCCGCGGGTGGGGGTACGGGTCGTTCTTACACTGTTGGCATGGGGGGTACGCTCCTTGCATACGCGGGTGGGGGTACGGGTCGTACTTGCACTGTTGGGCTGGGGGGTACGCTCCTTGCATTCGTGGGTGGGGGTTCGAGTCGTACTTACACTGTTGGCATGGGGGGTACGCTCCGTACGTCTGCGGGTGGGGGTACGGGTCGTTCTTACACTGTTGGCATGGGGGGTACGCTCCTTGCATACGCGGGTGGGGGTACGGGTCGTACTTGCACTGTTGGGGTGGGGGGTACGCTCCTTGCATTCGTGGGTGGGGGTTCGAGTCGTACTTACACTGTTGGCATGGGGGGTACGCTCCGTACGTCCGCGGGTGGGGGTACGGGTCGTTCTTACACTGTTGGCATGGGGGGTACGCTCCTTGCATACGCGGGTGGGGGTACGGGTCGTACTTGCACTGTTGGGGTGGGGGGTACGCTCCTTGCATACGGGGTGGGGGTAGGGTCCATACATATCCGTCCCCACGCTATGTGATGTTTGTGCGGCCCGTACCCAGGCCTTTGCCACGTGGGTGCGATCCGTCCCGCCATTGTTGGGGTGACGTGTGTGGGCGTGGTCCGACTCGTACCCACGCTCTTCAGGCGTGGGTACGGGACGTACCTGTCTGGTTGTGTTGCCGGTTCGCGTGGTGACGGACTTCCGTTGTGGCGGTCGCTGGCTTATCAGGACACGCCCCCACCCCCTCGTGGTGACCAGGGCATGGGAGTCAGGTATGTCCAGGCCATGTGTGGTGTGTGACTCATGTGGTTGTTTTGTGGCCTGCCCTGGTCGTGCCACCCCCACCCCACCCCACTTTCCCCCCTCCCTTAGTTATTCTGACCTTCTGCGGCGTCTGCGTCGTAACCTGTAGAGGAGGTGGACTGCTATGAGGGCAGGGATGACTCGTAGGTTCGGGTCCATGTCTGTCCGTCGCGTACTGGTCCTCCTTGTTCGCGGCGTCGTCTGTCCGTCGCGTACTGGTGGTCCTTGTTCGCGTCGTCCTGATTTCCCGGCAGTTTTTGGCTGCCGCAAAATATTCACCGTGCGGGGTGACGTCGGTGCGAATCGTGATTCCTGGGTCGTGAATGGCTGGCTGCGTGCGTCCCGACGTCAGGTCGGCGCTTTCCCGGATCGCATTGGTAGGTGTTTTTTGTTCGGTCGGGCTTTTTTACGAATCGTACGGTAATGGTGTACCCGTGCGAATCGTAATTCCTTGTTTGTAAAATTTGACGACCGGGTACGCGTCGGGCGGAGATTATGCTCCGTCCGACGGTTCGTACCCGGTTTTTGCCGGATCGTGATCGGCACCTGAGTGTTCTGCATACAGTGTCAGTGGTGCCCTATCACACTGGAGGTACTTTTGTCGACAGAAAAGGCTACTGCTGCTATTGTCTGCTTGCATGGGAAATGATCATGCATGACTGATTCTAAGACCTTGCTGTAGTATGCAAGGGGTTTGTGCCCTAGGGGATACTTTTGTCAGAACAGCTGACATGCCTTACCCGCCGCTGTGGTTAAATAAGAAGAGTTCCTTCTTATAGTTGGGTGTTCCTAGCACAGGGGAGTGTATTATTTCTGTTTTGAGTTTCCCGAAGGTTTCATGCATCTCAGGAATCCACGCTCGCCCCTTGAGGCCTGACTTTTTCATGACTTTGAGTAAGGGGCCAACGAGTGTGCTGTAGTCAAAGACCCACTGTTGGGCATAGTTGCATGGTCCTAAAAACTTTTGCATACCCTTTTTCGTTTTTGGTGGCGGCATAGCCTTAATGGAATCTGCATGCTCCAGCATGACCGGCTGACCAGTCACTTACATCAGTTGACCTAGATAACTAACCTCCTGTTGCACATACTACATCTTTCCCTTCTCTACTTTATACCCTCTTTTGGCAAGTGCAGTCAGGAGGGTTATCATGTCATGCCAACCTAGGTCCTCTGTGAGACTGCATATTAAGATGTCATCAACATACTGTATCAGGATGCTGTTTGATTGAAAGTTAGCGATGTCCTTCCTCAGTATTCGATTGAAGACACTTAGGGACTCACAGTACCATTGCGGTAGCCTCGGGTATAGCAGCTGAACCCCTCGGAAAGAGAATATGATCGGATACAGATTGTCGGGGTGCAGCAGAATGCTAAAGAATGCATTCTTGTTGTCTATCATGGAGAGATATCTGGCATCTTTGGATATATTTGTTAGTATGATGGAGGGGTCTGACACTACAGGGAATTCCGGGACCACAATGTCATTGAGGAGGTGCAGGTCTTGTATCAGGCACAAGGTCCTTCCCTTCTTCTTTTTGACCGGGAAGATCGGCATGTTGCAGGGGGAGACCACTATGTGGAGAACCTCTTGATCAACTAGTGCTTGAATTGTGGGTACTATGCCCTCATTAGACTCCTTGGAGAGCAGGTGCTGGGGCACCTGGGGTATGTTGGTCCCTTCTCGTAGAGTTATTCTCACCAGCTCTGCAGTATTTTTAAACCCCACATTATAGGTTCCATTTGTCCATAACTGTGGTGGTACTGCTGACAGGTCTTGCTCCTGGCATGTTGCGTATACCCATATGCAAAACCAGAAAACCAGAGAGGTCTATAAGTCAGTTTGCCTGACCACAGTAACAAGTCTATAAAGTGTGTCACCGAGTGCATTAGTCACTGATAACTATAAAAAGGAAAAAGAAAACGCGTGTATGCAAGAAAGCAGAAGTAATTGTTGGTTCAAAAGAACAACTGGTCAACATGATCCAACTTATAGGATAACCATCAAACCGACCAAGTGATCAATCCTATCATGTGGTCGTCCAGACTGCACGTAGGCAGGCCCTTTGATCATCAGGACCGTACGCCTGGCAGTAAAACTTTTGACACTGGATCAAATCCACAGCTGGTCTATTAGCCACCAATTTCTTGTGGATAGTTCATGGTAATAAGAAAACAGTGCAACATAAACAAAAAGTGTAGTGATGTTAAGATAAGGTGATGTGTCTATACCAACTAATTTTAATAAAGAACAGGACACATCCCCTAATTAAAAAATTAGAACAGCGCAAGCGACAGTGTGAAACAAATAACTGTCGCAAATCGGGCCAACATGTTTCTGCCTATCGGGCTAACAGTCCCTCGGCATTCATCAGGGCCACTGCTCTTAAATTGCTGCTACTGTCACGAAATGTTGTGGAAATTAAATATATTATCCCTGAACGCAGTTCATGTGCTAATCAAAAATAAAGTGAATTTATTAGAAACAATACAACCTGTAGCCACAGTTGTATATTAATCCTCCTTGTCTTGTTTGGTTCTGGAGGACATCCAAACTGACAGGGGACTGGACCTCACCTCACCTGGACCATGCTCGGGTATCCGAGGCCCCGCACTCTCCGTCGGTGCCACCAAACTCTCCTGAGGCTTGGGGGAGGCCTCTGTCAGTTTGGATGTCCTCCTGTAAATAGCCTTTTGCTTTATTGTGATCCACACTTAACGGTTGCCAGTTCTCTACGATATCTATTATGCCATGTTTTATTCTGGGATACTGTTATAGGGAATAACAATTGTGAGAATAGCAACACCTTCATATTGCCCATTGAGACATCGACAAAGCACAATATTCAGACAAAATACAGTTGCAATAATCTACCAGCACCACAGCATCAAATCATCACAACATCAAACACATTGCATCAATTTCAAACTACAATAAAAAATTGACAGACAATAAATTATGACTTTGTCAAAAATACCTTATCCCGCTCCTAACGCATGCTATTCTGTGGACAGGGGAAGCCCTTCACTGTCCACGGGACTAAGTTAGCCCGATAGCCTATCAATATCATCCCCGGGACAAAGAAAACAACAATTTGTTCAAGGAGAAAAGGAATAACTCAATGAACCACTGGCCCCTCTTGGCCAAACACAAGGTACACCTGATTTCCCAGTTCCAAATATTTCCCTAATGTCCAAATTGAACACCGTTTCACACCCAGGGGCTTAGTGTATCATCTGTGTAATGCCCAGCGGTCCATGCGAACAACACCTCTCACTTCTTTCAGATACCAACAATTTTTAAGAGACTGGAATTACTGAGAAAACCCTTTTAGACTAAAAAATAAGATTGAGGTGCTGGCCATATATCGCGCCCAGCAGTCCAAGCGTTGTTGCCTTAACTCTGTATCACACCTAGGGACAAGAGTACCATATGTGTAAAGCCCAGTGGTCCAAGCGACCACCAGTTCACCCTTTACTCGCTATCGAAAAAAGGTGATCTCTGCTGGATCGCCGCTGAGGCCGCCTTGCGACTACTCAGCTCGGGCACATAAAATAGGTAACGTGCCAGATTTCTGTCAGGTTAAAATTTTGCACTTCTTCCTAGTTTTCCACACGCTAAATGCTGGGGACTAAGGATCAGATGTGGTACCTTACCCTCTGATGGCAGCTTCAGAATGAACCTCTGCCCCGCAGATTCAGCAGAACTTTTAATCAATTGTGACGTCTGCTCAACCTTCCTTGCTGTGCAGATGTGAAACCGTTCGGGTGGGGTCCCTTTCCTTCAGCTGCAGTTGGGCTTGAGGTACCAATCTCTCCTATCTGACTTGCCAAAATGCTGTTTGAATCTGAATTTACCTTGAAAACAAAAGACAAGAGGCGTTTGGCAAAACGGGAACAGTTGGTTTAATTAAAAACTTTAGCCAGGAGTACAGCTTGCAGAAACGGGTCATAGGACTGTCTCAAAGTACAATCAATCAGAGTGATTTTTTTTACAGTTTTGGGTGCCATAAAAGTACATCCGGCGATCCTTATTTGGTAAAAGAATGTGGGCCTTGTCTGTAGGGTCATAAATAAAAGGTACCTGATAACAAAGGCAGGTGGGCCACGACCTTCTGTGGACACAGTGTGGGCCAGTGGTTAATGTGTCCAGATGTCGTGCGTGATCACTGTGTTTAATGTGTGTGCTGTGTCCTGATTGGCTGCGTGTTCCCATCTCCATGTGGCATCGGACTATATAGTGTTTTTGGAATGCACGCACACCTCCGGCCATGTGTGCTTTATTGGGGCCGATTTCCCTGGACCATTGTGGTGTCTCTGCGCTTATCTGGGGGAGGACCTGAGTTTCCTGTTTGCGCGTTTCTCTGCCGGCTACGTGCCACCTCACCTGTGACCTGTCAATCAGTTACTACGGGCCTCGGTTGCAGAGCCTGCCCGATCTTGTATTTTTGAGTCGGGTTGATGGATAGTTCATGACAGGCGAATTTGACAATAATGATGTGATTTTTCTTGTGTATGCAAGTGTACCATTATAAGCAGTAGCATTGTTTTTATCAATATCAACACACCTAATTTCCTCATGCCTAAACTAGGGTGGTGGTGCTGATCCCCTTTATTGCAGACCCTGCTGTTTTCTGTTGCGTGACAACCGCAGGCTGAAAAGCCAGAAAATGGTGTTTACGTTCTTGCATTTGTTGCTGCTACTGGCCAAATGCCAGGTGACAATCACCTGGATGAGTCAGGTGGCCCCAGTGTGGAGCACTGGGAGGCGGATGTGACTGAATGGGCAGTGGTAGGGGAGGAGCGGAGCGGCTGAAGCAGTGCAGATGCGATTATAAGGTGTGTGACGATCTGGCCGTCTTCATGGACCCAGGGGGCTCTCAAATGCACTCCTTGACGTATGAAGAGGACTCTGTCGCCGCAATTGATGACTATCTGTGTTCCTGTGGGATGTGGCTTTGCTCTGTTGACTGTCCAGGGCCTGACTGGGTTACTCATCCTGTATTCATGAAGGAGCACGCTTTGGGTATCATGCTGCGGTTTAGATTTGCTTATGTTGTACCGGCTGACCCTTTCTGAGACATGGTTGATGATGGCTGTTTTCTGATATCTCTGTTGCTGTCATTTCAGACAAAATCAATAAAGAATGTCTTTAAAAAAAATGGTCAAATACGAAAACACAGAACAAAAAAAAAAGTTTGAATCCACGACCCCCAGAACTCGACAGTCCAATGCAGGAGAAAGGACGTCCCGTACCTTAGGGTAAAGGGCGCCCACGTCAATGTTAGGCCTATACATATTGACAACGGTGAAATCAGCCCATCAGGTTTGCCCTGTATCAGCAGGTAATGACCCTCTATGTCTGCCTCCATGTATGAAAGCGCAAAAGGGATTCCCGGGGCTGACAAAATCAATAAAGACTGTCTTTAAAAATTATATTTTTAAAACACTAAAACAGATAAGAAAAAATGAAAAAAATTGAAAAACAAAACACATTGTAATTGTAATCTAACTCCAGTCCAATATATTCTATATACACATGAAATCTATTAAAATATATTACTGTAAATGATATCCTACAAATATTCAGAACAATACATACATTGTGGGAAGGGATTCATATTTACTCTTGTACTTCCAACCTAAAGATGTTGGGGGAAAAGCATATATGGGGGGAGGGGGCAATAAACTATTCGAACTCCAGTCCAACAAACAATGAAAAAGTACATACATTAGATGGAGTTAGACATACTATTTTAACTCCAGTCTCACAAACATTGGGAAAGTATATGTATTGGTTTGATGGGGCAGTGCACTATTCTAATTTAAATGTAACAAACATTGGAGAAAGTGTAAATATTGTGGCAAGGGGTGAGGGGGTTAATAATCTAAATCCAGTTCACCAATGTTCATAATGTTGCATATATTGGGCTGCAGAAGGGGGCAAATTTAGTATTCTAGCTACATTCCAAAAACATTGGAGAAAGTGGCCAGATGGGGGTCTAATTTACTATTCTAACTTCAGTGTAAAAATCATTAGGGGAGGTGCATACATTGGAGTTCAGATGTACTATTCTAGCTACCAAGCACTGGGGAAAGTGAATACATGGGGAGGGGGGGTGGGTCTGGTTTACTAGTCTAACTCCTGCCTAACAAACAATGAACAAAGTGCATAAATTGGGAGTCGGACTTACAATTTTAAACTCACATTGGAGGGGGAGTCAGGTTTACTGTTCTGGCTCCATTGAGAAAACTGCATATGTTTTGTGGGGATCACATTGCCTATACCCACATAATACAGTTACCCATCAAAAATATTTAACAGTTATAAAAAGAGAAATTTTAAAACTCATTAAAGTTCCTTGAAACATCTAAAACATTAAAAATACTGAAAATAAATAAGGTAGTACAAAAGAAAAAATACTAAATAATACATGTTTGAAATAAGAATACTCTTGAGATCATCTAGAAAACACACAAACCAAAAAATAAATTCATTTTTATTCTTTAAAATACAAAATACTAATTACATTTTTTAAATTGAAAACAACTCTGACAAATCTGTTAAAAATAATACAAATATTTCCAAAGGGTATATGTAGAAATATTTTTATATCTGAATATTAAATAATAATACCAATGAATTGCCAATTTAAAATATTGCATAAACAATACATTAATCAATTTGTCTATATTAATTAATATTTTACTTAAGTGACTGCCCAACCAATACCCTAATAAACTCCACAACCCAAATTTTCGATTTCTTCGAAATTTAAACACATTATGAAAACAAAGAAATATTAATTAAAAGACTTGAAAAAGTCGACAAATTAATCAATTAACAACAATTGACATATAATGAAATGAACAATATCCATCCAAACCCCAAGAAACCCAACAACCCAAAAGGACTATTTAACATAATATTTAAGAAATGTATTCAACATTTAAACAAATAACTAAAACTTAAATGATATAATCTCATTAACAAATTAACCAATTAACTTTAAATAACATATAAATAAAAAGCACTGCCCACCTAATCCACCAATAAACCAAGCAAACAGAATACATATATATTTTACAAACATACACAATGATATTTTCAAATTAAATCCTACAACAACATATTTAATAAAATAAAAACATAATGCAATACCAATCAATCAATCAATCAATCAATATAATCTTTATTTCGATTGTCGCAATCATAAAAGACCTAATACATCTACAATTAAAAATGACTTGGAAAATTCATAATACAAGAGCTTTCCTATATTTCCACATCCATCTAGACTTTAAAAAAAAACACCATCATATAATCAGGTATTAAAAGAACATTACGATAAATCCACAATGATGTAAAACACACAGTGTTAAAACGTAATGTAAATGGTTTGATAAGGATGTATAAAATACTTAAAAATGAGAAATAAGTGACAAACAAATACTTCCTATCTTTTGTCAATACTACTGGGCCCATATTTCAGCAAGGGACAGACAGTAAGTCATTTCCTGGTTAACGATTACCAAAACCTAAACAAATGATGGGGCAACGACACCAGACCATAATGTCTAAAACCTCATACAAAAAGACTGGCAAAATTAATGTACCCTCATCTTATTAGCTCGGATGACCCACATCCAGCTCAAAAAGTTTGCCACGGCAATCACAATGGATTCCTGAGTGTTAGTCTTTAGAATCCTTTGTGCCTCCATAGCTTATCTTGTGTCCAGGTTCATACAAATAGGTTTGAGCCATTTGTTCCTAGGTGACTTGTAGGCTGGGCAAACAAACAAAATGTGTGCTAGTGTCTCAGTTTGGGCTGGACATGAAAAACATTTGTCATCCGTTGAGGGGTGCTATCTAGTAAGTGCTTTAATAGGAAGTGAACCCACCCTAAACTGGTGGTACAACTTCCTGTCATTCGGTCTGGCGATGAGGTCCCAATAGGTTTCAAACTTAATCTCATGTTTAAACTCCAAAAATTCCCTTACCAGAGTGGGCCTTGTGAGGGATGTGAAGCGCTTGGTTTTAACCATATTCCAGTATGCTGCCTTAAAGTCCTTTTTCGATGGAAATAAGTTGTAAGCTTGGTCCTCCCACAAAATGCTTATCCCCATATTAATCAAGGTAGTTTTTATGTCCTTTAACCAGGAGATCTTACGTAAGCAACCCAACACCCTATCTTCAGAGAGAGCCTTGGCATACAGTGAAAGCTCAGGAGTAGTCCAAAGCCTTCTCCAGAATGCTATTGGTCTGAAACGGGCTAAGTCCTCTATACTGTAGCAACCCAAATCTAGGTGTAAGAGAGGGAGTGGTGTAGATTGCGGGAGGCCTATTAATGTTCTCACAAATTTATTTTGTGCTAGTGCCAAGGATGATAGGTCCTCAAAGCCCCAAAGTTCAGCACCATATAGTATTGAGGTACTGATTTTAGAATTGTAGATCTTTAGGGCTGGGGCAATAGGCTTGGTCTGCAAGAGCCTCTGCTCTTTTATCAATACACCAGCTAATTGGACATGTTTGAGGACTAGCATATCAATCTGGGGCTTCCAATTTAATTTCTTGCCTAGTGTTATCCCCAGGTATGTAAATACATCAGTCTGATCCAAGGGGACGTTGTTCATATACACTTTCCCTTTTATAGCTTTATGTTTGTGGAGCACCATAAACTTTGTTTTCTCCACATTTACCACTAGCTCATGGTTGCGGCAAAACACCTCGAAACGGGACAACGCAGCCTGCAAACCCTTTTGAGTCTTTGATATTCTCAAGGTATCATCCGCGAACATGAGCAGGGGTATCTTCATACCAGCTAGTGTTGGAGCATCTTTAGGGTGAGTGGAAAAGTACTGGACAACCCTGTTAATGAATAAAGAAAACAGGGTCGTGCTAAAACGCACCCTTGTCGAACCCCCTTAGAAACAGGGAACCTATCTGTGACATTCCCCTGCATTCCCCAGCGAACCTGTGCGTAATTTGAATCGTGCAGTTTTACTAAAATGGCCAACATTTACAATGGCATCCCCATATCCATAAAAGCTCTCCACATTTTGGTACGAGGGACTAAATTGAATGCGGATTTAAGATCCATAAAAGCCGCATAGATTGAGCACCTCCAATAATAACTACCCACCAATAAATGAGCACGAACCTAAAAACCTGGTCTATGGTACTAGTATGAGGTCAGAACCCCACCTGCAATGTTGTCAGGATATCTGTCTCTTCTATCCAGGCCTGAATTCTACCTAAAACTAACCTGGCAACAACCTTCTGAATAGAGTCTATAAGGCTTATTGGCCAATAGTTGCCTGGTAGTGAACGATCTCCTTTTTAATATACAGGTAAGATTTCAGCACCTGACCATGTGTCGGGAGTAGGAGCACCACTGACTTTAGCATTGGCAAGTATCTTTATGTAGGCTACCCAGTGTTCTTTGTCATACACGAACAAGTCCACCGGTATACAGTCAGGACCTGGGGCCCTACCTCTCGGAATCAATCGTAATACAGATTCGACCTCGAGACTGATAAAACATAGAGTGGTGGTTGGAGTAGGCCATTGGGGTAAATCGGCGCTACAATTATTGGCAGTAAACTTAGCCTCATAATGTGAAGCCCAGAGTTCGGGAGTGACATGATAAATTGGTATCTGAGTTGATTCGCCACTGCCCCATGTTACGAGCTGCCAAAATTAGACCATGCTTTTCTCTTTACTGGCTGCAAGCAGATCTTGCCAACGAGTCTCATCCCAGTCCTTCTATGCTTGTAGTTGAGTTTTCTTATACCTGGCCCTTGACTTTTTTATATCACCCATAACTTTTGATCTAATGGCCCTTGATAATAACTTATAGGCGTCTCTACAAGATTTGTTATACCAGGAACAGCCTTTATGCAGGATTTTTTCCTAGGTTTGTTAGTTTTGATGACATTTTTTTTAAATTTCTTAAACAGATCATTGTGAACCCGGAGGACAATAGAATTAATGTCCTCCTGGGTATCACAATTCTGGAGAGTGGTTATCGAGCAAGCAACCATTGCCTTCATCTGTTCCAGATTCCCATCATTGTCAATGATCCTAGCCCATCTAACTCTCCTCATGTCATTTTTGAGCATGGCCTCTGCTATTACATATTCGGCAGCCCTATTATTAAAATTAGATAAACCTGGTGCCTGCAATAGTAGTACCAGCGGGTTATGGTCACTTTCAATCCACTCCTGCACCGACATATCCAAAAGGGATGTCCAGAATTCTACTTTAAGAAATATGTAATTTATGCGGCTGCTTCTCAAACCATTGTTAAAGGTATGAGCACCCATTCTGTCAGACTGCGACCTCCCATTAGCTGCCCTCAGTCCCCTTTCCAGACACAACCCTTTTAACTGTAGTGCGGCCTCGGTCCATTTCTTGATGGGGCATAAATCTAATTGCGGGATATTCCACTCTGCATCCTCCTCTGCACTAAGGTTACCATCATCATAGTCCAATGGCTCAAAGGAGCAGTTAAAGTCGTCTGCTATTAACAAGTTACAACTTCCCCGCAGGCTTTCTAAGAAGCTATCGAGGAGGGTAACTACATTGGATCCCCTGACACCTAGCAGTCCCCTTGCATAGACATTTATAATCAGGACATCAGGTTCTTGCACCATCCGAAGCCGTATGGCCATGATGTCTGGACTATCAATGTATACTTCTACCACCACGTAACCCGCTTGCTGTCTGACCCAGCAGGTAAGTCCACCTGAGGGTCTACCTTTCTGACCCCCCAGTGCAGCTTTTGAGAAGTTTAAAAATCCAGGATGATAGATTTGGACCAAGGACCATGTTTCCTGAAATACCCAGACATCATGGTTGTCAATATAAGCTGACCATTCAGTAGAGGTGGCTTTGGAGGATAATCCCGCTATGTTCCAGGAAACTATAGACAGATATGGGTTTGAATGCCCTTGAGCTGTATTACTATTATTTACTTGGGGGATAGATACATAATCGTTATCCAAAGCTACCAGTCTAGGAGTGCTAGATGGTATAGGAGTTTTTTTCACAAGAGGGAATTTAGTTGTACCTTTCGCCCCCACCCCAGTACTTCTTTCCACCTCTATTCGACACGCACCCCCAGAAATATCTGGACTACAGGCATGTACAGCCTTCTCCTTTGAGACGACCCTAAGTTTAGACGATTCAACAAGCTCAAGAGTGAGCAATCCTAAGTCAGACCCTAGTTGGCCCTTAGGGCCTTGGGTTCCGATTAAAAAGGGACAAGTCAATGTTCCAAGTCAATCTATGTCTTCCAAGGAGGTGAAGATTTCACAACGATTACTTGTGGTGACCGGATAATTGTATTGGCCATGTGCAATACAATAAAACACCATAATAAAATTGATATTACAGTAAACAATATTCTAAACTTCTTTATTATGATATTAGAGTTACAAATGATATCCATACCTTCAATTTTTTAGTCCACTGTATTTTTGAAGTCATGATGTTTTGACAACTATATTACGTCCAAACAATATTTTTCAGTAGATAGTTAGGTGGAATACCTACTACTGCGTGTGTCACACGAACAAAACGTTATGCTATTTTGTCAAGAGTGTAATAAGGTTTGCCTTATGCTAGTTGTGCACACTAGATATATATATATATTGGGGAGTGTAGCTAATAGGAAGATAGGGCTGTGCTTAGAAAGCTATGCACAGCTTACTTGATAACACTAAGGAACCAAAAACATTAGAACTAAATGATTGTGAAAAGAATAACCACATCCTGCCTTGGAATCTACAAACATCTTGGCAGAGAGATACATATTCATGTATCTGCCTGCGATGAGATACATAGAGCCTAATGATTATCTGGGTACTAAAGGAAAATCATATGATTATTGGCTAGCAAACTGAATACAAAGGGATGTATTTGATAGATTTCTTCCTCCAATGGAGATATGCTGGAGGAGAAAAGTCTTCTTCGAATTTCGTACTGTCTCTAGAAATTTCAATTACTATCCAACTCTAATTCAGACCCAAAATCATCTTTAGAAGAGGACAAAGAAACTCAGAGCCCTTACTTTTAATGAACATAATAGTGTTTATTTGTAGCGAAAAGGACCAGGTGCGCCTCAAAAACTGAAATCAATAACTTTCAATAAAAGTAAAAATGAGGAGAATAAGAATGATATAGATATATAAACCTGCATTAGGTGGAATAAAGCATTAAGAAACAACAGAAGTAGATGTTATTGAACCAAAGTCCCCACATGAAGAGTGAAGTAAAAACAGAGTGATCGCAGAATACTTTATTAGGTTCAGCCTATTCATTGCTTGCCTTTGCTTTTCATTTGTCTATGTCGGTGTCCTTTAAAAATCCTTGCTTGCTAGTGGTCAGCCCTGCCTCTTTGCCTCTCCTTTTTCTCTTCCATTCCTCCTATGCAGCAGGGACTAAGTGCTGTCTCATTACGCTATGGTTCTTTATCTGTTCTTTTGGGGACTATTTTTTCATGGTTTCCTGCTCTGTTACTGTTTGCTTGTGTTCAGCTTTGGTGCCATAGCTGCTTAGATGTAACTAGAGCATTTCAATGTTGAGCGCCAGTTGGGCTTTTTTGGGTAGGATATTAGCTTGTTTTGGGCTTCCTTTTAAGGGGTATTGGGCTTGGTTTTGTCTCTCGGGCTGCTGATGGCTTTCTGACGCATGCGCAGTCAACGCCTCTCCTCCCTCACCTAGCCCGGACCCCTTTCTGTTACATTTTCTCCCAAGCCTCCTATTCCTGTTCTGGTGCTTTTAAATCTTATTAGCATGGCGCACATTTGATTTTATCAGTGTTTCGGCCACGGAAGCCTACACACACGCACCTCTTGGTGTTGTTTGTTTTATTATCTCACGCGGCTTCTGTATCCCATTTTCGCCTTCCTCTTTCTGCCCACTATATCATGGCAGTGGAGCAGTCCTCTCCCTCGCCGGTCTCAGCTGGAGAGCAGAAGCCCCCGAAGCTTGCCGAGCTCCTGCAGGTGACGCGCATGGGCTCAGAGCTTGATTTATGATAGCAAACTGGGCAGTAAAACTGGATTAGTCAGACAAGGCAGTGTCAGTAACTGGTATTTAGTCCTGTTGTGTAGACAGTGAACGTAGATTTGCAAAGTGCATACCTGGATTGAAAAAATACTTCATGCCAACACTCTGTATTTTGTTTCAAACAGAATTGCACTTTCCGCCTAATTCTCTCTAGCTCTCTCATCCCTACACTCCTGGTTTAATCCCTCCTCTGACACTTGACATTCGTGTGACTTAAGGCCCTGACGTTTCAGGTGGAGTTCGCTCTCTTGGAGTAGCTGTCTGTACGTACCCTCTTGAATGCTGCATCCGTGCCTGTACAGAGGCCCCCTACTGATGGGGCCCCTAAATGTGGGTGCAAATTACACACCCACTTATTTCCATCCAAAATGGGATGAGCGCCCTCCCGTTCCTATGGTGTCTCAGACTCTAATCGTGCTCTCATGCTCTGAAATGCAGTTTTGAATATTTAGGGCCCTCACGCTCTCGGAGTGCGAATCAGATGTGCACATCACCGATACACGAGACCCTTTATGTGCAGTGCGTAAGAGACTGGCATCAGTGATGCCACTTGGGACAGTGAACATGTCCCTGTTGTGTATTCTGAATTCTGCACACCCCTCACTGCAAGTGATTTGAGAGAACGCTTTTGCAGATTAAGAACTCATTTGAAGGTTGCCCAGATGTTCCTGTGTGCTCCCTCCCACAATACATGTCGCTGGTGGTTGTTTTTCTATATCAGCGTCCCCAAATATGGAATAACAAACAGGGAAGCACAAGACACAAGGGATGGAGCTCTGGTCATCTGGTATGGGAGTGGAAGGGGGAGGACTGGCCTCCCGAAGACTTGGACTTCATGCACTCAGTGCTGGTATCAGGAGTCACAAGTCTCATTCTTAGATTTCCCTCTGATGAACAATTTAACGCAAATCAGTTTACTTGCCCTTGATCTTTCAGCTCAACAGTAGAGCGGCCTCAGAAAGGGGACCTTTCTTTGTAATTATGTTTCATAATTTTTAAACGTGGTGACACAATCCACACAAATACACTCCACACCATGCCACATAAATGCAATCAGCATAATTTCACTCAACTACGCACACTTCCACGACACACAATTCAACTCTACACATTTCCATTCCACGGACATAATTCGACAACAAACCACATATTTCAACTCAACAACACAATTACACAACACACCACATACATGCATTCCACACCACAAACGTCCACATCATGCCACAGAATTCAACAACACACCACATAATTAAATGTCCCTACATACCACACCACAGCACAAAATATCATTTCACATGATTATATGCTATAACACACAATCCTACTCCACATATTTCCAGTACACTCAATACCACATTATTACTATCCACATATTTCCACTGCACACCATGCCACATAATTCCACTACACAAATCCACACCACACAATTCCATCACACACAATTTCACAAATAACAATTCCAATCCAACTCACATAATTACACTTCACACCACATACATCCACTCCGATCCCAAAAATGGCATTGTCATTTACATTGCCAATAGCTCAAACTCTCCAAAATGCAAGACCTATTGCATTGCAAATGCTTGTTATTCTGTGATGGCATTAGTTATCTTAGTTTGGATAGTATCATGTAGTAGTTCTCGGCTGGGGTGGGTAAGGGAACAGCAGAGTTCTTTATTCAACACATAGGTAAGGAGATACCAAATGCATTTCGCTTGAGTGATTGTTAGACTTCTAGTCTGATTAAATGTTGGCTTTGTGAGGCCCAGTAGTGACCAGAAATATTCCTTTTCTTTGAAAGATTCAAGAATGCCACCTTTTTTTAACAATACAACTCCTTAGAGATGAGACAAAAAATTTGAACAGGATGCATGCTATGAGTGGAAACAGTGTTTTTCTGTCACATTGAGAGATATGGTCACAATTTTATTGTCTAATGATTGGGCATGTTACTACCTGGAAAGAAATGCTTTGAGGGTTCCAGGGTGCAGGGCCTGCGTGGTGGAGCAGACATTCTAGAGAGGAAGGTATCTCTGTAAGAAATGAAAATGGACTACTTTTATTAAATGGAGAAGTAAAATGGTGTAGCACATTGAGTCGGAGATGAGGTGAAGCTCTTGAGAGCCTTCTCGCAGAAACCAGGATTGGATGGGGATCTTTATGTTGATTTGTGGATCATTGTGGGTAATTTGGAGTGCAGCAACCACTTCTCCTCCCGGACATCACGGGAACCCAGCCCCGCCCCGCCCCGCCCAACCTGACTGAACATGAAAATAAAATGCTAAGAACAGAAATAATGTCATTTTATTTTTGCTTTTACACCGCTCCAAGAGCAGTGGGGCGATGCTCCTCCGTCTAAGTGGAGGAGCCGCCACTGAAAGAGCATCAAAACATTTTTGGGTTATCTTGTGTTCCCACTCAGAAGTGACATGGTGGAGATGTTCAAGCTGAGCAAATCCTAGTGAGCATGGATCAAACCTGATTTACATATGGTTGATCCTTGTATGCATTGCACAAATGAATAGTGGAATAAACTTCAGTAATACCATAGCTTCCGTGTGAATCAAGCATTTACATCCATCGCATTTTTGATGTCTTAAAGAGTACTCCTAAATAGAAAAGGAATGTCTAGATGAATGCTGTCCCAAAATCATTGTGCCATAGGGACACAATTGCACCTCACTGATATGGCCTGCGACCAAGATTTTAGGCCTTGGAAGGGGTTTGGAAAGCTCTATATAAATACATAAACTAATTTAATGTAACATAACATCAAATAATATAACTGCGACTGCTTATGTTTCTGCTCGGATCGTACTTGGCTTACAAGCTAGGGTTGAGCTGAAAAACTGAGTTGCTGGATCAATGCTGATTTGCATATGGTTGGTAGATGAAATGCACCCAGATTACTTGCCAGTCTCCATATACCTGAGAGGTGTACCCACACGTGGAGTGCGAGGCTTGGTGAGTGAATCTGCACCTCCCAAGTGAGATCAACAAGACAGAAACATACCTGAGTTTCTAGTATACCCTTTCATATGGGATGAGGCGTAGCATCTCAGGAAACAGTTTAATTAACTATCAGCCTCATGCATCAACCCAAAATCCAGTCGGTAAAATACCGATTCGGTAATAGCTCCCGGTATTAAGTAAAAAATACCCAATCCCAATGCATCAACCCAAAAGCAGAAATCGCTATTTAAGGAATCCTTAAATAGCGATTCTTTAAATAGGGATTCCTTAAATACCGATTCCTAAAATAGCGATTGCATTTAAGGAATCCCAAAGTGAGATTCCTTAAATGCAATGCATCAAAGTTAAAAAATTAGCGATTTCGCTAATAGGGGGAGCAAATTACCATGAAGATGAACTGCATGGTAATTTGCAAAAACTTTGAAAAATGCACTTTTGGGCATTTTTCAAAGTTTCATGTTGCGCACACACATGCCCTTAGAGCATGTGTGTGTGCAACATATGTGCACATATCATTTTCAGGGGTGCAACAGGGTGTCCTTTTGACACCCTGGCACCCTTGAAAGTGCTCCCGCTATTAGCGATTCGGTAATACCGAATCGCTAATACAGACTGGCTTTACATTCATTCCTATGGGCCTCCAAGCCCATAGGAATGAATGGGTAGGTATTCCTTATTACCGATTCGGTATTACCGATTCGGTAATAAGGAATATTAAGGAATCGCTATTTGAATAGCGATTCCTACATGCATAGCCTTTTGCTATTCCTTATTAGCGATTCCTTATTTTTCGCTAATAAGGAATCGCAAATGCTAATGTTGATGCATATGCCCCTAAGTTTCTAATTGATTGAAGTATTGATCTTATCCTGCACAAAGATTGGAAATGTGCCTGCAAGGACCCCTTATTCTCAATTTGGTGGGGGCTTGACATAATTAAATTGATCAAACAATGCATCTACACTATGCAAGTCACGAAACTCGAACCAGAATTCCAGGGACCCACCAAAACTAATGACAAATGTATTTCTGGATCTTAAAAATAACTGTATGTTCAAATGTCATTATAAATATAAAGGTCTTTCTTAAAACCAACCCTGCTGCTTAGTGCCAATCCCAAGCATTCAGTTGTTTTCTTTAAATAGTTGCTATTGTTTTATGTGCATCAAAACATAATTACAATTACAATCAGGTAGATGAGTTGGATAAAGTCATGTGTGTACGTATGAGCATTAGTTTACGAAAGGAATAATTTGTAAGTCAAGAGTAATACAAGTTCAATTCACGCAGTGATCAAGTGGCAATTGTGAGATGATGGGCCTCGTGTTAAAGAAACTGGTGTGGGGCATTCTTGCACAGTTCCGCTGGCTCCAGCCCTCATTCTGGTTTCTATTTCAAGAACATAGATAACATATACAATGAAGGTGAACATTGTCCAGAATTTCCACAGTTCCGAGACACCCTTTTCATATTATGATCCCCAGTTCTCTTTTAGGGCAATCCCACACAAGTTTACGTGATGCTTACCTCTTTGGTCTAGTGTTTACTGATCCTTTCCCTATTGATACAGTTTCCAATACTACATTTTCAGATCGCTGTGTTGCTGTTGATACTACCTACATTGATGTTAAATTAATCTGTATAGAGGCTTGTAGGAATTCATGGGACTTGAGAGTTCCCAGAACCTTCAGAAATAGTTACTACTTTTACCAATATATTTTGGCACTGGGGACGCCGTAACCATATACTGATGCTCAACTTAGATGAATTAGCTGAATGCCTTTCTTTCCTCTGGGAAGGATATTGCAGAACACAGGCCCAACCCACATCATTTAGTTTTCCCATATGGATACATATGTCTTTATCTAGTTGACTTGTTTCCTGGAAAGCTTCTAGATGTGTTTTTACCAGTGCTTACTTTGTGCTTGTGGTTGCAAGTAGTAGGCACTAAACCTATTTTTCATCATCAGACTTGGACCCAGAGCACAAGAGAAAAAGATAGAAAGAAGCAGGAAGAAAAGTATAGGAAAACAGAGCTTAAGGAAGGAAGGTGGGGTTAAAATGGACACACAAGACAGAGGAACAGAGAAAGGAAATGCAGGTTGAGAGAAACAAGAGGCATGAGGTGGATTTGAGGCTAGACAGCTTTGGTATTCTGCAACCCTGGCATTTGCAGAGCAAGCTGAAGGCTCCTTTGAAAACGTTGGGCCCATTCACTGCATTAAAAAAAAAATTAAGCACTGTGTATCATCCCCTTCATACCTGTGGTGGCTTCCACTGGGAGACAATGGTTGACTCCGAAAAACTGGTCTGTGTTTATAGTGTTTCTCTTTGAGTAGTCATATCAGTTAAAAAAAAACACAAGGGGCCACAGACAGTACAAACGGAGTACATGCTGGTACGTAGTCAACATTGAAATAGTTGCCAGCTCCCAAGCAGGCTAACTTTATTAGCCGGAGTATGCCAAGATGCATGAGTAAATATGCAAAATCATCAGAAAGAGCAATTTAATATTTAGAGGAATAAAATGCATAGATAGAGCAGGCCCCCGGTGCCTGTCATTAGCACGCAGCGTAATATCAATTAAAAAATGAGATGCCGCATATTCTAAAACACATGCTGGCGCAAGATCAAAGTTAAATATTTGCTGGCTCCCAGGCAGGATAAGATGATTAACCGGAATGAGCCAAGGCGTAAGAGTGGAGACAGAGAACGGGGAGAGAATGTGGCCTAAGGGCTAGGGCGGTCGACCTTGGAGCTGGGGGAACTAGGTTGGAGTCTGGGCAGGGGCGCTCAACATCCTGTGATTCTGGGCAAATCACGTAATCTCCCCGGGGGGCAGATTTATGAGCCCCTTGCGCCACTTTTGCGTCACTTTTAACATGGGAAAAGTGACGCAAAAGTGGCGCAAGGGGCTCATAAATCTGCCCCCCCCCGTGTCTAACAACAATGAACGTGCCCGTCTGTGACGTAACTGGTGCTCATGTAAAGCGCTCTGATACCTTCGGGTCTCGATCGCACTATATAAAACCACAAAAAAAAGAGTGAGTAGGCATTTTCATCAAATAGAAAGCAGCTTCACGTGATAAAGTGTGTAAGGGGGAAGTGACTAGTTCTCAGATAAAGACCTTTCGGGTGTTTGAGGGTGTTCAGGAGGTTGGATGCAGGTGCCTCTTTCCACAGCTCCTGGAGTCAGAAACGATTTTGCACACCATCGGAGGCAGCCCGAAACTGCTGCTCCCTATTTGCAGGCGCAAATTGATCCTCCTGCTAACCCTCATTTAAGCTTCTAGTTTCCTTTTTACCTTGTTTAGATACTTCACAAGGTTACAGTTTAGCAGCGAGTCTTCCGGGCGAAGCATGCCATGACTGCCTGTCTGCATACATGAATTCCTCTTTGGTTGAAAAGGGGGCATAGCATCGCTCTTCACTCACCCATTAGTTCTTGGCAGATGCATAGTAAGTGCAGCCGATCTTCCCTCCCTACTGCACACCACCAACAGCTGATCCTGGCTAGTGTGACTCTTCCAGGGCGGTAGATGGAATGGTGAGGGCTATAAACCCCCAAAGCAATAGTGCAAGTACTTCTATTTGTCTGCTTTAGTGAACCCTCTGTGGAGGTAGGGTTGCAATGATGTTGTGACATAACTATATAGCACAAACCAGCTGTGTGCTCTGGCTACCAGCGTTGCCATATCCTCCATGAAAGAGATCTGTTTGGTGGTTTTATTTACCAGGCGTTTAAAGCTGACGTGTTGCAGACATTTCCCATAGGTCCTGCCGGCTCAGGAGGCATATTATCAAGACACGGCGTTAAAATTATCGCCGCTTTAGCGGCATAAAACTGCAGCTAAAGCGGCGATAATGGGCTTGATAATATGCCCTTGACAATTCCCATAGAAGCCCATGTTCTGGTGTCAACATGGGCTTCTATTGGAATTCTCTGCGGCATATTATCAAGCCTATTATCGCCGCTTTAGCAGCAGTTTTCTACCGCTAAAGCGGCAATAATTTTAACGCCATCCTTGATAATATGCCCCCAGGTTTTTAATGACTCGTTGAGGTAGGCCCTTGCAGAGGAGTCATCCCTTGTTGTGAGATTCATCCAAAATGGGTATTCAAGGTGCTCGGTTGTGCACTTTTTGTTTATGCCAGCAGTTAATATATGTACCCCTTCTTGCGAAGTGTTTGCTTCTGTAAGCCAAACTCTATCTGTATCTGTGCTGGTGAAGTGTACCTGTGAAGTCTGAAAATCATTCTATATGTGCCCGCCACCATTCTATCCAGAATGGACGCGTGTCTGTCCTGTATTGACTCGCACTCGTAGGTTAATGTTGGTACAAGTTTTACCTGAACTATCCAGAGTAGTGGTGTAAAGCTGGAACTAACCACTGTTTTTATTCAGATTTATTAGTGTGAGAGCTGGAGAGCTGCCTCTCCTCCTAATGGCTCCTCAGGGAGTGAATGATCCTTTGCTGTCTATTATCACTCCCAGATACTCATATTCTGCTACTGTCTCAAGAAGTCGGCTAGCCAGATAACAGCGTGTGGTCCTGTTTTTCTGCTTGATTTCATGCCAGAGTTTTAGATTTATCTAGATTGATCTTCATGCCATTCTTGGTCGAATAAGTTTGAGTAACATCAAGCAAGCGCTGGAGCCCAACCGGAGTACGACTAATTAGTACCAAGTCGTAGGGTGTACAAAAGATTTCAGAGTACCAAACAACCCTCCCAGCTTCGGGGCATGAGAATTAAGCAGTTCAACCTTGGCGTAAGGTCCGCCATAAAAAGACTGAATAAAGTGAGAGATATGACACCCCCTGGCTTTAGACCTTTGGTGGCTTGAATGTGTCTAGAGAGATGGGATATTCCAATTGTTTTGTTTGTGCCACAATTTAGCCCAATGTATTTGGTCAAAGGCAGACCAATAATCGATGATACAAAAGTACAGGAGTATCTTAGCCCCCTTTGTGGCATCAACTAATAAGGATATGGCCCAAATGTTGCTTTTGGTGCTGGTATACTTGCAGAATCCAATCTGGTTTAGAGGGAGGATTGAATTGCTTGCAGTCCAGGATGTTAGCTCCTCTAAGATGTTCCTGCAAAGTATTTAACCTTATTGCCAATAAGAGCTATCAATCTGTATTTTTTGAACTGGAATTGTCACCGTGTTTGTTGATAGGTGAGATAACTGTGATGAATCATCAATGCCGCGATTGGTGGTTAAGGGACAGGGTTAATCGTAACCACCAATCGCGGCATTGATGATTCATCACGGTTATCCCCGTCGACCATGAATAAAGACATCAACCTGGACTCCACCCACGTAGTGTCTCTATCCCCACTATCATCTAACTTAGATTACATAGATACCCCGGACCCTCTGTCTAACACGACACCTGATCCGACATTAACGCCTTCAATTCTCATTCCACCCATCCGAACACAACATACTATGGCCAGTCCACACACCGACTGGGACCCCACGACAAATCTCATTCATCTTAACCCGCCGACCCCTAATGATGATATCCCCTCACAACCGGAGAACCTCCTCACACATACAGACTCTACCTGCAGATAAGCCTCTACACATACTACTAACCTTCCTAACTCCGTCTGGTCTACATGATTCAATGAGTTAGCCTTAGTCCTAGCCCATCTCAAGGCCGAGATGCATAACCTATCTACCATCACCAATGAACTACTAAACGTGCAAAGAGCCACCAACGCTATTGTGAAGCAAATCAGTCTCCAAACTAGCAGATTCCTCCCCGAGAACTCAAATCATGAGAAAACTAGTCAGAGCAACCAAATCAGTCCACAAATTAGTAGTTTCATCCCCAAGACCTTAAACCCTGACAACAATATTCAAATTAACTTACCTTTCCCCTCTTGGCCTAGGAGGACAAACGTTGAACTATCCGACAGCGACATAGACGACCTCCTCTTATCTTATACCTTAGCAATAGATAAAAGTTCATCAAAATGTGGCACTATCCAATCCATTCAAACCAACCCCTTCAGGGGACCTACCCACAACAACAGATCCGTAAACAGACATAATCTCACTAATATCAACATAGAGCAGACTATCCTAACCCATTCTATTAACAAGATGAAGTGTGCTCTCATTAATTGCAGATCAGCTAGTAAACATGCACCCGACATATTCGACCTCATCATAGAGAATGATTTAAACATTATCTTCCTCACCGAAACATGGTTAAACAGTTCCTCCGCTCCCATCCTTGATCTATTGGTTCCTCCTAGTCACGACCTAATCCGCCTAGACAGAAACGTGGCACCCGGAGGTGGGCTAGCCTGCATTTATCGTAACACAATTTCAGTCAAGCAAGTAGACACCATCACTCTAACCTCCTGCGAATATCTATGTATCAATATCTCCGATGATAAGCGCCTCGCCAGCAAGCTTCATTTATTTTACCACCCGAGGGATAATCTGACTTTCATTGACGAGTTAATAGAAATCATTTCTTCAAATGTCAATTCACCAGTACCACAAATTTTCCTGGGTAACTTTAATCTCCGCTGGAACAATGCAAACGATCATGGTGTAGGATGTCTTAAAGCGTTTCTGGCAGACCAGGACTTATCCCAATTTTGTGACAGTCCAACACACAACAAGGGAGAGACACTGGACCTCATCATAGCTAAATCAAGCTTCATCTCATTAGAATCCATCACCCCTTGCGACTGGACTGACCATTACAGCATTTTCTTCTCCATCAATATCGAAATAATTCCAAAAAGGAGTCAACCTCCGAAAACAAAACAATCGAAAAGGAACTTACAGAATATCAACCCCTTCACCCTGGTAAACCGATGCAACTCCGCCTTGACTCCCACAACGGACATGGAGGACGTCCATGACCTCACAGCCTTTTACAATTCCACAATGCTTGAAATCTTGGAATCTACAGCACCCCTCCAAGAAAAAAATGTTTCCGCCAAAATTTCCAAACCGTGGTTCAATGACGCCCTGAACTCGGAGCGACGCAAACTAAGAGCTGCTGAACGACTATGGAAATCTGCACCCACCGACGTTCACCTACATCACCTTAGAACATTAAGGAACTCATACAACAGAAAGATTCTAAAGGCCAAGGCAGACGTTTTCAGAACCCAGCTGAACCAAGCAATCAACCGCCCAAAAAAACTCTTCGAAATCGTCAAGCAACAAGCTCGGAACACGGCTAACTCTACGGATCTAAACGACCTGGCTACACCTTCCTGCGATGAGCTTGCCAACTTCTTTCGTGAAAAGATACAGGCCATCGAGCTCGACATCCAATCTAAGAAGGTCCTCCCACAACCTGTGGCCCAAGATGCTAAAGCTTATTCACAATTCACAATTCAAGGTCCTTTTCAGTTCTCCAGGGGAAGTCACAAAAAACAATGTCTTCGAGCCAATATCTGAACTGAAAATCTATAACATTCTTCTAGCAATTAATCCCCCCAATCACTTCTCTGACCCCCTTCCTTCTGCCCTATTCAAAATGATAAAAACATCCATCCTTCCTTTATGGGCAAAAATTGTAAACGCCTCTCTGAGGCAAGGCTCCATACCAGACTGTCTTAAAATTGGGCAGGTTACGCCTATACTAAAGAAATCGGACGCCATCTCTCAACAATTACCGCCCTATATCTAACATCCCCACGTTGGCTAAACTGCTGGAGAAATGTGTAAAATACAATTATGCAACCATATTGAGAACTACAACCTCCTAGACAATCACCAATCTGGTTTCCGTCAAGGTCACAGCACAGAATCTGCACTTATACACATATTTGATGACATACTAAATATGCTTAACCGCAACAAATCTTGCCTGATGATACTGCTTGACCTATCCTCCGCCTCTAACACGGTTAAACATGACAACCTACTGTCCCTACTGGAAGGAAGGATGGGCCTCTCGGGCACAGTATTACAATGGTTCTCCTCCTTCCTTAATAACAGGACACAAAGAATCAAGATGAAGAATACACTCTCTCAACCATCCGTGGTCGATATAGGCGTTCCCCAGGGCTCAGCCCTATCACCTATTCTTTTCAACCTTCTAATGGAACCCCTAGCGAATGCATTGAAATCAGCGAATATCATTTACCACCTATATGCGGACGACACCCAACTATATTTGAAAATCTCCACACCTGAAGACTTCATCTCCCTCAACGCCATTCTACAGAACACGCAAAGCTGGATCAGGAACAACCACCTCATGCTCAATACAAAAAAAACAGAATTAATTTTCATCTCCCCACCTAATCACACCCCAAAGATAGAGCAGTGGTTGAAACACCTATCCGTCTTTGACTGTGCTCCCCTCATCATCGATTCTGCGAAATCCCTGGGAGTCACCATAGACAAACACCTGAATATGAAGCCGCACATCAGTAAGGCCACCAAGGGAGCCAATCACCAGATGAGTTTACTAAGGAAACTTGAACCCTTCCTCCCTCAGAGTGACTTAAAAATGACAGTGCAAGCTTTAGTGCTATCAAGATTAGACTATGAAAGCACCACTCTCTGTGGTCTCCCCAGATACAAGCTGGCTCCGCTGAGGGCTTCACTTAACGCTGCAGCAAGATTGGTATCAGGAGCTAAAAGAAATAGCCACATTTCTCAGACCTAGAAAACGCTGAACTGGCTGCCATATGAGGCAAGAATTCAACTAAAAGTTGCCTGCATGACCCATAAAGCACTACACAACAACACACCCAGTTACCTAGCTCTAAAGCTAGAACGATCCGGAGGATGCAGACAATTACGAAGCGCGAGAACTGGGTGCAGAGCCTTTTCAGGGATCGCTCCAAAGATCTGGAACTCCTTACCTCCAGTGGTTCGGGGAATCTCTTCCTTTACCGCCTTCAAAAAAGAGGTAAAAATCCTCCTAATGAACAAAATCACATCCTAAGACCCAACCCTATGCTGGCTTTGAGTCACCGATCCGATCCTCATATCACTGGCTACCTTGTGTGGATTGAAAGAGAACACTATTGGTTTGTTTATATCCACAATGCAGACCTAAGGCTCAATAACTTTATTGTCTGCAATATGACGTTGCCCTCTGGGATCTTCATGTTTTCGTCCACTGGCCTCCTATGTTATCTTATACCTATGTTATCTTATGCCTTCTACCTCTTTTGTATGTAATGACGAATATCTAATGCGTGTATACTACTTTATTTCTTATGTCTCTATAACTTTATACTGTAAAGCGCTCTGATACCCTCGTGGGTCACATTCGCGCTATATAAAACCTTATATATAAATAAATAGACGCACTCCAAGAGGCCAGGATTTCACCCTCCTTAGGATTTGCTGGAACACCGGCACCAAGCTCTCTGCCCAGTTATATGGTTCCTGTTTAAAGAAGGTGGGTGGGATGCCATTTGGACCTGGGGCCCACTCTCATCTTCCTTTTGATATCTGCTTCATGATTTGCTTTGTTGAAAGTGCAATCTTTGTTGAATGAAAGTCCCAGTGCAGCTGCTGGTCAATTGTTTCAGCACTCTTTTCATTGCATTTGATGGTATCTGACTGAAACTCCACTGAGGCTTTTGTTGGAACTCCCACCTCTGCTAGATGATTGAAGTGCTCAAACAAGAACTTGGCCCAGGCCTCCTCAGTTAGATGAGAGCTGACCCCACAGTGGGTAGGGCGTTGGAGCATGTTTATGTCAAAAAGCATTTTAGCCCAGAGTGATTTTTCTTTTTGCCTTTTTAAGGTCCAGTTTAGTTTTTTAAGGCCTGCTTTGAGTTTTCTCATCTCTTGTTGCAAATTGCTGTCTGATGGATGCTAGTGAAGCTTTCTTAATATTTTATTTATTGTTTTCTTAAAAGGCCTTATTTTTTCCTGCTGTGTGGTGATGGACTGCCTCTGCCAAGCCCCTTCCTCAGTCATATTGCTGGGATTTACCGGAGTGGCATAGGTGTACCCTACTGACTTTGTAAAGGCTTCCCATCCTGCCACAGAGTTAATAGTTGTTTCTCGTTGCTGTGGCCGTAAAACCTTTGCTGATTCCAACAGGTTGTTTAAGGCCAATTGGGTATATGTGATTCTTTTGTTGTTCACGGTGGGCACTTCCACTGATTGACAAAAGGGGATATTACTTGCTTTGAGCATTACTTCTTGTGGGAGATAGTGACTTAAATATTTCTCTCTTAGGTGATGTGTGGAGATTTAGAAAAAAGAGGGAAGGTGGCAAACTTATAATCTAATGTCGAGCTAAACCGTTGTTGTATGAAACGTTGCTGCTGATAGGCAGTCTTCTAGGAATCACCCATTTAGAGCCCAGAAGCTGAGATACACAAGCTCCCTCAAGAGCCTTTTAGAAGTTTTATTTTGCTTGCCCATTTTGTTATCCTCCTAAGTGGGGATGTTCTTTTGCGATGACTGGGCTGCTAAAAGTTCTTCATCCTCTGTTGATCCCAATAAATACAGATTGAAATCTCCTGCTACTATGAAGTTTGTTGTCTGCTCCTCTTCTAAGAGCCTTGTAATTTCACTAACCAGCAGATTTTCCCCCTTAGCCCTGTTTTTAGGATGCAGGTATGAGTTTATTAGCACCACCTTCAATTCCAGCTTCTCACCTTTGATTGTTATTCTGATAGCTTTTAGTGTATTTGTTGTGGAAGACTTTACAAACATCTCTTTCCAGTGCCAATACTTTCTATTGATGAATACATTGAAAGACACATTTGAGATGACCGTATCTGGGTCCTTTGCAGGCCAGGAGATGATGATTCATATAGCCCTGTATATGACATGAATGTTTCCGTCAAGTTTCCTATAAGAAATTGATGTCAAATGATTGCAGGTAAAGTAGAAACTGGATGTCTTATGTTTTGTTGCCCAGACCACTAATATTCCAGGAGCATAAGCAAAGAGATTTCGGCCTAGCTTTCGGGCAGTCATTGATTTGTGAAGTTTGTCAATAATTTCTACTGCCACCGTTTATTGTGGCCGCTAGTCAGGACACTTCTTGGGGTGATGCATCTCTGATCTAGGAAGTTGTGTCCTGCTGGCATCTTGATTTACCCCTACCTGGTGTGGATGCACTCTTAGCGCTTTTCAGCACTGAATAGCAGGCTTTAGGGCTTGATGACCATATCATTGGCTGATTCGAGACTAACAAAGGAAGGGGATAGCCCGGATTGTAATAAGGCGATAATGTTACCCCCCATTGCCCAAGTTACGCTTGTTCCTTCAAGACCTTCCTGGCTATCTCCGGTGATGTCAATGTGGCTTTTGTTGCTTCATTGCCTAATGGGTTGCCAACTTGTATGAACTCACCAGAGACAAGATCAGTTTTTCTTAAGTCCTTTAGACTATTATTATCTGTTAATAGTCGCAGTATCTTTCCTCTTTTCAAGTTGTCTCATCTACCTTCTGACTTGTATTTGGGTAGAAAAGTTCTATTTCTTATTTCTTCCTGAAAATAAGGTGAATCAGGTGCACTTTTTTGGCAGTGCTGCAACTGAACTTGTGGCGGGGATCGATCTCTGTTATAAGACTCCCTGTTTATCACAATAGGCGGGTTTACCGAGCCTATACATGTTGAGTCTGCCAGTGTGTCTCTTACTTGTTGCAGATTTATTGGGTTGGCCGGGGTTGCTGGAATTGCTAAACCGTGAGACACCGCATTTCCTGTGATGCGGCCTGCAGGAGGTGTTCTTGTGTACACTTGCTCAATACCAGGTCCTGGCCCCAGCATGGTATGCCCTGTTGTCTGGTCAGGCTTGACACCTGCAATATTCTGCTGGGCACTGCTTACTGTGATACTGTGATATTATCATAGGTTACTGCTCCGTTGTGTTACGGTGAGTGCTTCTAGGATGTTGCAATGCAGACTCTATGGAGCAAGTTTTCTTCTTCCAGCCTCAAGGATGGACCCTTCATAGCTTCAATTATTTTCCCTTCTGAAGGGTTGGGCCAAGGTTGCAACTCTAAGACATTAAGGCTAAGTGGCCCTTCATGGACGTCGTTGGTGAGCTGGCTATCTGCGACTAGAGTACCTGGTGAGTGGGAAGCCAATTTTTGCTGACCCATCTCTGTTTGTCTTGCCGCTGCTCGGAATAAAGGGTAGACTTCTAGCTGGTTTTGGGCGGCATGTGTTTTGTTCTGGCCTTTCCTTCTTTGAGGCCGTCTGTATTTGGCATTATTTTTGGGGTCCGAGGCTGTGCCCTAATTGAGGGCCAACTTAACGGTGGCTGCTCCAGTGTGGTAAGGACTGGTGATGTTCTTGAGGCCTGCTGATGTTTAAGAATACATTTGGCTGCTCTTATGTAATTTAGGAAGCAAGTACAGAGCCGGTATTTTGGGATATTTACATTTCAAGAAATTATATTCCTCTAATTCTAGAAGACCTCTGTCTTTCCAATCATCTAGTCTTTTATCGTCAAATTCTGGGAACTGCGATGGGTACTTGCTTCGCCCCCAGCTTTGCAGGCTTGTACCTGGGCTGGTGGGAGGAGCAAGTAGTCAGACCTCTTGACCAATTTAAAGCAAAGGTCAAAACATGGGTATGATATATTGACGATATTTTTTGCATTTGGGAAGGCAGCAAAAACGAAGCCATTGATTTTGTCAATACACTTAATAAGAACACATTGAATCTCTCATTTACCAGTCACATTGATGATAAAACAATAGAATTCTTGGATTTACACATCGATATCAGGGATAATCAATTAACAACGGTATTATTTAGAAAAGAAACAGCTGGGAACAGTTTGTTGCATGCCCACAGTTGTCACCCCGGTAACCTCATAAATAGTATCCCTTTGTGTGAGCTTCTCCGTGCCAAACGGAATTGCAGTACTCTGGGTGATTTTGAAAATGAAAGAAAAATAATGTGTGAAAGATTCAAAGATAGAGGGTATTCCACTAAATGCATAGAGAAAGCTTTGGACAAAGCGAAAGAAAGAGAAAGAGGTGATCTGTTGAAAAAGAGACCAGAAATAACTGAACCTAAAATGACAGGGAATGGACGGTTTATAACCAACTTTAATGAACAAGCATGGGAGGTCAGAAAAGCCTTGAGTAAATTCTGGGATGTACTGAAGGTAGATAAAGACCTAAGAAAATAAATTTTAGACTATCCCCAGATAACATATCGGAAACCTAAATCTTTAAAAGACATGGTCTGTAGAACACTGATCTCACCAGAGAGTAAAAGAAGTACTGTACAAGGATTTTATACATGCGGGAAATGCAAAGCATGTAAGTATAGCACTAATGTCAAGGAAGTTAAACTCTCGACTCATTGCAAACCCTTTAAAATTCTTAGACATTTTTCCTGCAACACTGAGTATGCAGTGTATGCGCTTAAATGCCCCTGTTACAAATACTACATAGGAAGCACAATACATCCAGCAAAGAAACGAGTACTGGAACATTTGAGGGCTATAAAAAACCTAGATATACAGTACCCGGTGGCGAGACATTTTGCCACTCACCATAAGAGCAATAATAGCCTCATTTCATTTTGTGTTCTAGACAATGTTCCAGTAAGAGCACGAGGGGGTGATAGAACTCAAGAACTTAGACGATTAGAGTCTAGATTTATTATCAAGTACCACACTATGCAACCAGAAGGACACAACTGTGATGAGGCGCTTGCTGTACATTTGGGTTAACAAAGTCCAGTATAACCATAGGTCCATAATTTGTTCTGTGGGATGAGGTGTCCCGCTTCTAAGGAAGCAAACATTATGTAATATATGCACTCACAACTCCTTTGTAATTTTAATTGAACTAGTGTATGTAAATAATCACAAATATATATATGTTTTGACTTTTATTTTTAACTTCACTTTTACAGACTGGTGCTGAATACTTTAAGGAGAGTTTAAGACAAGACCACAAAACTGGAAGTTTATATAATGGAGGCTTGAGTGAGTTGATCACGTAATGGTTTAAATCACATCCACTGGGGTTGAACTGATATCGTGTGCTATTTGACATTGGCCTGACAAAGCAGACTTAAAGTGAATTCGCTGATAAAAATGTATGGTATAAATCGTTGTTAAAAACAATGTGTCATGAAATTCAGCAACAGCGTTAAGGAACGAATATGTTATTTTATATATGGTATTGAATGTCAAATAACCATTGCCTTAAGAAAAAGGAGTAACATATACACTGACAAACTCCAAAAAAGCAAAACGATACAGAAGTTTGTAGTCTTTTTTCTAGCCCCACAATGGTATGCAGGAGCACAGAGTCTGTTTTCAGTTATTTTCACTGAAGGTGTCACATGATTGTATAAACTTTGTGTAAACACATACACTCGTACTCGTGAACAAGGAGGTTTCCCTCCGAAACGCGTCGAGTGACTGGGCGTTTTTGAAAAATACGCGCTGATAACTAAAGTGGCCTGGACATCGTTTTCTTTATATTGGAGATGGATTGTTTGGATATATATATATATACATTCACTGAAAAAACCATAGGTTTCAGGGGTGTTATAGTTAGCTGGACTTTTCACTTGTACAAAACCATTGAAATTCCCCCGTTATAGTTAGTTCAGCTAACTATAACTCGGGCGCCCGCAATGCACTGCTGATGACGTCACATATTACATCACTCATGACATGGTCAGTGACATCACTCATGACATCACTGATGACATCTCAAATGACATCACTGATGACATCACTGATGACATCATCCTTGTGATAGAGTGGCAGACCTCCTCTCACCCTAATATAACCTTTGATACACACATTCAAAAATAGAGACTAAAATTTTCAAAACAATGGACATACCAATACCAGTTACAACAACCTCTTCAGTAATTCTAAGATCCACATACACATCCACTCATTCACCAACAGTCCTATACAGTCACTCATACATGTACTCACTCATCATATGTACTCATACACCTATACATCCTGTTACACAATGCCACTCATCCATAGAGTTACTCACACACATAGTCACTCATGCTAATAAAGAATCAAACATACATTTACTTGCATATACAGTTATACACACACCACCATACTTACTTCTACGGAAACTTACACATACTTAGTCTTTTAAACAATCACTTATAGAAACACATACTTATTCATACAGGAACTCTTTCAATCTCTCACTCTCACATATACTCACATATATACACCAATAGTCACATATACTAGTTTAAAACATATGTAGTTACTCATAAAGACACTATTGAGACAGTCATTCACTCACTAACACACCCATACACACACTCATCCACCCATACAGTCCTGCACACATGTTGTGTTCAACACATACAAACAGCGAGTCACTCATTCATGCACCTATGCACTACGTAATACCCCCCACCGAACCATGCAGACACTCAGACTGATACTC
Organism: Triturus cristatus; assembly: GCF_964204655.1. Lineage (NCBI taxonomy): Eukaryota > Metazoa > Chordata > Amphibia > Caudata > Salamandridae > Triturus > Triturus cristatus. The sequence continues at coordinate 1,154,056,149 of NC_140581.1, read as the reverse complement.
AAAAAACCAACTAATAACCTATATAGACACCCATGTAGCTACTCACCAACCCATGCAGCTACTTATACACAAAGTGAGAGACTGATACAGATCTTACATATTTAAACATTACTCACTAAGCCATGTATTCACTATGATACACTTAATCAGTCAGTTACACAATCAATTTTTCAAAAACAAATCATCCATTCAGACACTTATATACCCATTTATTCTTCCATCGACCTTGAGATATACATATATAAAACATATTTAATTTTCAGAAAAACACACATTCACTGGATGATGTCATCAGTGATGTCATCAGTGATGTCATTTGAGATGTCATCAGTGATGTCATGAGTGATGTCACTGACCATGTCATGAGTGATGTAATATGTGACGTCATCAGCAGTGCATTGCGGGCGCCCGAGTTATAGTTAGCTGAACTAACTATAACGGGGGAATTTCAATGGTTTTGTACAAGTGAAAAGTCCAGCTAACTATAACACCCCTGAAACCTATGGTTTTTTCAGTGAATTTCCGAGGTTTTTTAAATGCTAATTCCTAACTATAACGTGCCTGAAACCTATGGTTTTTTCTGTGAATTTCAAAGGTTTTTTAAATGCTAATTTCTAACTATGCCTACAGAGATAGGACATGTGAAGAAAGAAGAAAAAATGCACAGAAAGAAACAAAAGAAGTGCAGAAAGAAGCAACAGAAGTCCTCAAATACGAAGATAAGTGCAGGAAGAAGGATAACGTGCAGAAAGAACAAAAAGAAGAGCAGAAAGAAGCCTTGTTGCAAAATCATCCTGTACCCTCAACTTTTTCAGACGGATACTGGTGGTAACTGAGCCTGACTAACCAGTCCTAGAGCCAGTGCTATGTTAAAAGACACTTAGAATACAGTGAAAACACCTACATACACTAGGGAACATTATGCGTTGGGGTCCCCCTGTGATTAGCATGACCTCCTCTGTAAGCCCCTAGTATATAAGAGGGCATGGGGATTAAAACTACCTCTTAAAACAGGCCACAGGGCGTTTTTGCACACGTTAACTCAGGCCCCGTCCCCTCCCTTCACCACTGTGTAAACACGCCATGTGTCCATTTTTAGTTGGGAGATTAAGTTCATTTGAATCCTGAGGGTCCCTGGGGTCCAACTAGCCCACTAGGTACCTCCAGTAAGTGCCACAGAGCTGCGTTGCAGAGAGGTGTAAAAAGTGGCACGGCCTGGACCACCTCTCTGCAATGCAGCTCAGTGGCGCTTACTGGAAGCACTTGGTGGGCTAGTTAGCCCCCAGGGGCCCTCAGTATTGAAGGGAAATTATATCCCCAATTTAAAACGTGCCTTAGTGCGTGTTTGCACACGTCACCTCAGGCCCCGTCCCCTCCCTTCACCACTGTGTAAACGCGCCCTGTGGCTGTTCTAAGTTGAGAGATTAAGTCCCCTTGAATCCTAAGGGTCCCTAGGGTCAAACTAGACCACTAGGTACCTCCAGTAAGCGCCACAGAGCTGCGTTGCAGAGAGGTGTAAAAAGGGGCTTGGCCTCAGAACACCTGGCTGCAGCGCAGCTCCCTGGCGCATACTGGAGATACCTGTTGGGGGCGCGTTTGCAGAGGGCTGCACGGAGGGGGCATGGCCTCCGGCACGATGCCAGTCTTTTATTTATTTTTGTTTTTTAAGAAGGGGGGCTGTTTGGTTCCCCTTCTTATTCTAATTTATTGGCCCTGATGACCCCATCCCCCAGGGCCAGTCTCCTAATTATATTTTTTTGACCCCAATCCCCAGGGCCGGCCACTGTTTTTTATTATTTTTAAAAAATATATATTTATAGACACACCTAGGACATGCTGGACAAACCGTACGTACCTATCACCATGACGATTTGCGTGATATTCATTAAAAGGCGACTATGCATGCAATGAATCCACGTGGAATGTATTTACACCACTAGTGAAGCTCTGACATGTCTGATGCCCTACCGTGCCTAATCCCGGTAGACACCCTTGTTGTTTATTTATACAAACTTGGGTAGCTATTTACGGGCACATTTAATACACATGCACACCAAGCCATTCAAAGGGGATTCGACAAAAATTCGACCAAAACTATGCAAGAAACCCCCCTCACGGTTAATAAAACACACATCCACTGCCGGATGTGTAATACTTTTTATTTTACTCTCTGGAAAGGGGACGAACATCACTTGAGAGTCACAGCGCGCTCCTGACAGAGCCCAATGCTGTGTTACACCCACCATTGCCTGCCGTGTGCCACACACCTCTGTGTTGTATTCCACTAGCTAGTGCATATGCTATGACACTCTCTAGCCCATGTGCACTGTAACACCACCCCGTGAATATGTCATGCCACACTTGTCTTCGCACGGGTTATATTGCCCCATCTAACGTGCCTTTCTCGATGCCTATGTTATAACGCACAGTGCTATGCCATACATATTACAATCTGGGATCCATATCTTTGTCACAGTGCATATGCAACCTTACACTCCCCAGCACATATTTTATATTACAACTTTAGAGACTAGTTAGGTTACACAACACTGCCCTGTGCATATTACACTCCAAGGCGCATATCGCATAGCACGCGCTAGTGCCTGTGCTATCTCGCGCTCTCCAATGAATCTGTCATTGCGCACAATGTATTGCATATTATATTTCACGCCCGGTTCATCTTATATCACACTTTTTGGTGCATAGTTTATACCATACACTATATCTAGTTTTCATTTTCAATCGTGCTCTCAGGACTATGTTCTATATAACACTGTGTTCACCTACCCTTTTCACGGGCATTACATTTTGAGATAGGGGGTGGAGGGTCAGGGGGTGTTTCTGCCAAGTGAGCCCGGAGTCACAGTCACAAACGTCCTCTTCTTCCTGAATAAAAGTGAGATTATGCTGCATACTTGTTCATATTTTAAGTAGTTCGCACAGACACAATGTTTTAAAAACAATAAAGTTCCTAATACCCGCCTTCTCTGCACAGTTAGCTTGCTGCCCCATCCCCTTCCTCCCTATCCTCTGTTGTGTGAATCCATGGACTAGCCTCCTCCCTCCTGCCATGCATGGTCTGATGTGCTGCCACTGCCCTCAGTATGATGTACCAGTCCACTCCTCCTGCCCTCCATTGCCCAATTCTATGCCCCATCATTGACCTCCTGCTTAAACTCTGTGCTTAGCTTGCTGCCCCTATTCTCCTTCCCCCTGCCCTCCGATGTCTTTGTGCATGCCCCTGCTCCATCCTTTTTGCCCACCATGTCCCCTGGACCTGCCACTCCTATCTACTCTGAGTGTTCTGTTGAGCTGCCACTCCCCTCCCACCTGCCTAGCATTGTCAGATGACTGTAACCTGTCCCTGTCACCTCCACCCTGCCTGTCCACATGCCATGCCCCTATCCTCTTCCTCCTGTCCTACATGGTCCATTGTACTGCCACACCCTTCTGCCCTCCCTGGTCTGTTGTGCTGCAGCTGCTCCTCCTGCCTGCCCCGTGTGGTCTGTTGTGAGGTCCCTTCCCCTGAACTTTCTTGTCTGTGCACAGGTCCTGACCCTCCATTCTATCCTCCATCGTCCTTTGTGCATGCCCCTCCACCCTCCTTCTTGCCCATCATAGCCATTGTGCTGCCACTAACCCTCCCACTTGCCATGCATGGTCTTCTGTGCTGCCATGGCCCCTCCCACCTTCCCTGTGTGGTCAGTTAGCTGCCCCTGACCCCCTCCCACCTTCCCTCCATGGTCTGTGTGTATGCCATCACAGTCTCACTGTTGCTCTTCGTGGTGTGTCTTGCTTCTAGTGCCCATCCTGCCTGACCTCCATGGCTATCTTGCTGCTCCTGCCCTGCCCCCTTGCCCCCAGCCCTACTCCCTCCCTCCTGGCTTGTCTGTTCCATTGTAATGCCCCTGATCCGTCCCTCCTGCCCTTTATGGTCTGTTATGCTGCAGCTTTCTCTCCTGTCTGTCCATTATGGTCAGCTAGCTACCATTGCCTCTTGCCCCTCTGTTCTCTGTTGTCCATGTGCATGGTCCTGTCCCCTCCCTCTTGCTTTCTATGGATTGTTGTGCTGCACTCCCGTGTGGTGTATTGTGCTGCTGCAAACCCTGATGCCTGCCCTGCAGGGTCAGTTTGGTGCACCTCTCCATGTCCCTCCTGTCCTCTGTTATCCAAGTCCATGTCCCTATCCCATTTCCTTCCATGATCCAATGTACCATACTTGCGAACATTTTGAACTTGGTAAGAGGGAGATTTTGAAAAAAAACTGGGGTATTGATTTTCCCCTTTGAGTTACATTGAAAAAGAGGATATTGTAGACAGGAGACAGATCAAATAAAGCCCATTTGAGCTTAAAAACATTGGACGTTTCCTGGCTGAATCGGGTCTGTTGGCATGTATGGTTGTACTACCATTGCCTCTTCCTTCTGCCCACAATGGTCTATTACATTGCCACAGGCTTGAAGGAGGGTAGATTTTGTATCACAGGGGGCCCCTGGCCCGTTCTGTCCACACCTGAAGTATGAGACCCTTGTCCTTGCCCTGCCAGCTGCATTTGTAGGCCGTATTAAATTGACCAGCGGGTCCTGTGTTGCTATATAATTATCCTGAGACATCCTTACCACTCAGCCAGTATAAAACCCCTGTGTAGGCCCTTCTGTTCAATATGTAGGCCTCTTTGTTAAATTGACCATAGCTCTGCAATTTTAGTGTATAGCAGTCTGAAGGCAGGTCTGCGAGGCCTTCTGCTCCAAACCAGTAGCCCCCACCCTACCCGAGTGCTCCGTGCTCGGTATCAAAGTTCAACATCCCCCTGAAGCTGTCGACATACAGTAGGCTGCATCCTGGACTGGTACTTGCTTCCTGGGCAGGTTTCCCGCTTTTAAGGAAGTGGCAACCGCAGAGCGTCAAGTTAGGAGAACTGAGGAGATTTTATACATGAATATATTGAATTCCCGTACAATACCCATTATTTTCTGCTTGCTCTATGGAACTTACGATAAGCGATTGGCCTGAGAGACTGACCTTTTCACCCAGTCCATTGTCAGCATTAAGTGGGTAAATGACGAAATGTCTGGTAAAATCTGCAGACGAAGCTTTTGGGTAGCATACGTAGGTAGATGTAGCGTGCAAAGGAGCCCACAAAATGATATAAAAAGGGAGCACCCACAGATATCGACGGACTACCTCGCCGTCTGTATGTAGGTTAACAGGCAGTGCAGGTTTTCCCCAAGAGCTGGGAGCTCTTGTCCTCCTTTGCTTAAAATGTCTTGCTCTGCTTTGCTTGAAGTATCTTATTCTATTTTACCTATATGAAATGTCATGTTATGTTTAACCATTGTTCTCTTTACTTTTGCATTTAAAAGATTTTGTATTGTAATTGCAGGAATGCTTGCTCTAAGAGTAAACGTGAGTGTTCCTAGGTAACATTTTCCTTGGTGTAACTTGTTTCTCATGATGCATTTATAGATGTGTTTTCTCTCTCTCTCTGTCAGTACATTAATTGAGATACAGAGAATGTCATGACAGCTGTATGATTATCTGGATTCTGTATTTTGTACTTTATGTCTCTATTCTGCGGTTTCTTTGAAGTTGCATCTTCTCATTAAACTGCCATTGTATTCTGCCTCCAATTCCATGTCTCATATGTCTGTTTTCTTCATTTTTGGAGCAAGCGTTCCTAGGCACCCCGGCTCAAATTAAGGTGCCCCTTTTGTCCCTGACTCACTCTCCTGCTCAGTTCTGTGGTGGCTCCCGGGGATCTGGGGACCGCCCCTAGCTTCCTTGACCCGTAATAGATCTTGCCTCCAACAGCCTCTCTTGCAAGTCCTGTATTGTTGGTTTGTTGCCCCTGCCCCCCTTTCCACTGCCCTCCATAGTCTGTTGTGCTTCCACGGCCCTTCCTGCCTGCTCAGTGTGGTCAAATTGTTGCCTTTGCACCCTCCTACCTGCCTTCAATTTTCAGAGTCCGTGCCCCTGGCCTCTGCCTCTCAACAGTATCCTAATGAACAACTAGATTGCTAACATTCTATATTTATTACAAAAGTGTGGAACGCCTGACATCATCTTGATGTAATCAAAACTGTAATACCTAGAGCATTTCCTTTAGAAATTACATATATGAGAGGGTCTTATTGGCATCAAAATTATGGTTAGTGCTCTAAAAGGCTAAAATAAGGACATATTTTCTGAGTTTTCAAATAGCGACAAAGCACTTTTAAATTATTTGTTATCTTTATGTTTTTTTATCCAGTTGACCACTTGATTAAATGTTGCACTTAGGGGAGATGATGTGGTGTTACTTCCAGAACTGCAGACTTTGCAACTGGGGAACCAGGTTGAAGTTTCTGCTTCAGCTCGACATTCTGTGATTCTGGTCAAATCACTTAGTCTCCCCATGTCTACAACCAAAATGAATGTGTTCTTGTGTGATGTAACCAATGCTCATGTAAAGCACTCCAATACCTGACAAGTCTGCACTATATAACACTGCAAAAACACAAAATAATAAGTGTTTTGCACACTTCTGTCATTGGGCTATATTTGGGCTACATCTGGGTGATTTTGGGCTACATTTGGGCTCTTTTGTCTCCGGTGGCCATCTTGGGAGATTTATTTGTTATGAAGTTTCCTAATTTCCTCATGTACTGCAGTCTCCTCAGTAGGAAATGCTTTCAGTTTTTTACTTTGATTCCATCATGAAGGTATTCAGATATGTCACACATTTGCCATAAATTCTGAATGTTAGCACTCTAGTTGCTCATTAGATCATTGTAGTACAACTACTGCACCATGGAAGTCTGCTCCTGGTATTAAAAGTGCATGTTTCAGTCTGCATGTCAGAATTTTTTTAATGAAATAGAAGAGGATTTGAGAAGTCACTCAAAATGTGCCCTCATTTTCTTTCTTCAGCATTAATCATAATTTCTATGGCAAAATGAACCTCCTCATTGTGTTCCTTTTTAAATTAAATGTTTTAAGTGTTACCAGTTTATTCCAATCAAGATGGCTTCAGGTGTGCCATACTTTTGTCATAATGAAGACAGTAAGCGCTCTAGTTGTTTTTAAGAATATTCTGGGACATTCTGTCATTGGGCTATACTTGGGCTACATCTGGGTGATATTTGGGCTACATTTGGGCTCTTTTGTCTCTGGTGGCCATCTTGGGAGACTTATTTGTTATGAAGTTTCCTAATTTCCTCATTTACTGCAGTCTCCTCAGTAGGAAATACTTTCAGTTTTTTACTTTGATTCCATCAAGAAGGCATTCAGATGTGTCACACATTTGCCATAAATTCAGAATGTTAGCACTCTTTTTGCTCATTAGATCACTGTAGTAAAGCTACTGCTCACCAGGGAAAACTGCTGCTGGTATTGAAAGTGCATGTTTCAGTCTGCATGTCAGAATTTTTTAATGAAATAGAAGAGGATTTGAGAAGTCACTCAAAATGTGCCCTAATTTTTCTTTCTGCAGCACTAATCATACTTTTTATTGAAAAATGAACCCCCTCATTTTGTTCCTTTTTAAATTAAATGTTTTAAGAGTTACCACTTTAATCCAAGCAAGATGGCTTCAGGTGTGCCATACGTTTATCATAAGTAGGACTGTTAGCGCTCTAGTAGTTCTTTGGAACACTCTGGGAAGCTGCAGTAGAACACAAAGGAATCAACTGACAGTCTCTGCCCTTGTTGGATGTACATGTTTTACTGAGAATGTCAGACTTCATTCTCACATGACTGAGAAAGATAATGTGAATTTACAGAAAATAAGCTCTCAGTTTAGCCTATAGATCACCTTCCAAACCTCTGTGGTAAAAGCATGAGAAAATATTTTTCTCTCAATCATGATATCCCAGCAGAAGGCTTTTTCACATGGTGAAATCACCTTAGAACATACCACAATTCCTAAAATGAGTATGGTACCATCAACAAATGATTTATAATGTAACTAAAGTCTTAAAACCTTCTATTAACTGCAATGCTTTTTAATGAGGTGCTATCATGTATATTGGTCCCAAGATGGCTGCCAACACTTCTTGGATGAAGTGCTGACAGCCAATCAGATCTCAGGATGAGATGTGTGGTTAGGCTCCGCCCACATATATATATGCTTTTAAATGCTATTTTCTCAGGATCTACTGAACAGATTTACACCAAACCTACAAAAGGCACTTCCTTGACCTGAGGACTACCTCTCTGCCAAATTTCAAGTAATTCTGTTCAGCCGTTCGGGCTGTAGCTGTGTCTAAAGGTCCTATGGAAAAATGCATGGGAAAAACGCGTTTTGGGACCCCCCTTTTATCTCAGCCCCCGCTTGACGAATCCCCCCGAGACTTTCAGGGTAGGAGCGGAGCGTAGCGCCCCACCTATTTTGAAAAATTCGCGAGGATTCGTCAACCGGCGCCAAAGTTATTCAAAATAGAATGTTGCGGATTTCCTATGGAAACGTGGTCCTAACTATAACTACCTACTGGCGACCGCCAGTAGGTAATATATATATATATATATATATATATATATATATATATATATATATATATATATTATCTACTGGCGGTCGCCAGTAGATAGTTATAGTTAGGACCGAGTTTCCATAGGAAATCTCAAAATTCTATTTTGAATAACTTTGGCGCCGATTGACGAATCCTCGCGAAATTTTCAAAACTAATGGGGCGCTCCGCTCCGCTCCTACCCTGAAAGTCTCGGGGTGATTCGTCAAGCGGGGGCCAAGAAAAAGGGGGGGTCCCAAAACGCGTTTTCCCCATGGATTTTTCCATAGGGACTTTAGTCGCAGCTACAGCCCGAACGGCTAAACAGAATTACGTGAAATTTGGCAGAGAGGTAGCCATAAGGTCCATGAAGTGCCTTTTGCAGGTTTGGTGTAAATCTGCTCAGTATTTCCAGAGAAAATAGCATTTAAATCAATATATATATCTGTACGCGCACAGCGTGCGCGCTGGGTGCGCGCACCTTGCCGTGTGCGAGTGCAATTCTGATTGGTTGTTAGATCTTAGTAAACATTCGAATCAGTCAAAACCAGGAAGTGTCGGCCGCCATTTTGTCTCTCGCACTCCGAGGGGGTGAAAAACAAATGTGGAGAACGTGAAAAGGGGGCAGGGTGGACAGTTCCTGACCCCCTAGCCGTGGTCAGGGGGTCCCAGAAGGACCCCCAAGGGCAAAAAAAAAAATTATTTTATTTTCGAAAAATCCCCGAGTGCGCGCACCCTGCGCGCACCACCCAAACGGAAAAAATTCTGCGAAGTTCGAGCAGCGTGCGCGCACTCTGCGATTTTTCGAAAAAAAAAAAAATGTATTTGGCCCATGGGGGCGAAGCGCTCCGTGCCCACCGCGCGCGCACGGCACGAACTGCGTAAAGTGGGCGCACCGTGCGCGCGCCGTGAAAAAGTTTTGTTTACAAAAATATATTAATAAATACATAACTTAGCATTTAAAAAACCGTACAAATTCACTGAAAAAACCATAGGTTTCACACACGTTATAGTTAGGAATTAGCATTTAAAAAACCTTGCAAATTCACTTAAAAAACCATAGGTTTCACACATGTTATAGTTAGCTGGGCATTTCCCTCGTAAAAAACCAATGAAATTCCCCCGTTATAGTTAGTGCAGGCAACTATAACTCACGCGACCGCAATCCGCTGCTGATGACGTCAGATATTACATCACTGATGACATATGTGTCTTTCTGAAAAAAAAATAATGAAATATATGTATAGCTAAAGATGAATGGAGGAAGACATGGGTAAATAAGTGTCTAAATACATTGATGTAATATCTGACGTCATCAGCAGCGGATTGCGGTCGCGTGAGTTATAGTTGCCTGCACTAACTATAACGGGGGAATTTCATTGGTTTTTTACGAGGGAAATGCCCAGCTAACTATAACATGTGTGAAACCTATGGTTTTTTAAGTGAATTTGCAAGGTTTTTTAAATGCTAATTCCTAACTATAACGTGTGTGAAACCTATGGTTTTTTCAGTGAATATATATATATATATATATATATATATATATATATTCACTTAAAAAACCATAGGTTTCACACATGTTATAGTTAGCTAGACATTTCACTCGTGAAAAACCATTGAAATTCCCCCGTTATAGTTAGTGCAGGCAACTATAACTCACGCGACCGCAATCCTCTGCTGATGACGTCAGATATTACATCACTGTATTTAGACACTTATTTACCCATGTCTTCTTCCATTAATATTTAGCTATACATATATTACAAATATTTTTTTTTCAGAAAGACACATATGTCATCAGTGATGTAATATCTGACGTCATCAGCAGAGGATTGCGGTCGCGTGAGTTATAGTTGCCTGCACTAACTATAACGGGGGAATTTCAATGGTTTTTCACGAGTGAAATGTCCAGCTAACTATAACATGTGTGAAACCTATGGTTTTTTAAGTGAATTTGCAAGGTTTTTTAAATGCTAATTCCTAACTATAACGTGTGTGAAACCTATGGTTTTTTCAGTGAATTTGTAAGTTTTTTTAAATGCTAAGTTATGTATTTTTTTTTTTTTTTTTAAGGTTTGTCACCGTGCGCGTACCGTACGCGCACGGAGCGCGCCTATAGATATATATATGCTTTTAAATGCTATTTTCTCAGGAAATACTGAACAGATTTACACCAGACCTGCAAAAGACACATCCCTGACCTGAGGACTACCTCTCTGCCAAATTTCAAGTAATTCTATTCAGCCGTTCGGGCTGTAGCTTGGACTAAACGTCCTATGGAAAAATGCATGGGGAAAACGCGTTTTGGGACCCCCCCTTTTTCTCAGCCCCCGCTTGATGAATTCCCCCGAGACTTTCAGGGAAGGAGCGGAGCGGAGCGCCCCACCTATTTTGAAAATTTCGCGAGGATTCGTTAATCGGCGCCAAAGTTATTCCAAATAGAATGTTGCGGATTTCCTATGGAAACACGATCCTAACTATAACTATCCACTGGCGACCGCCAGTAGATAATATATATTGACTCTTTCCTGCAGCAAAATGTGAAAGCTCTCAAATCCTATGTACAAGACACAAGTGACTTTATACGCAAAATTGAAGAGATTAGGTGGCATGATGACTATTGCCTTATTGCATTGGACGTTACATCCCTTTACACTTGTATACGCAACCATGATGGAGTCAGGGCGGTTGAGTATTTTTTGGCTAATCGACCTATGAAATTCGCAAAACATAACCAGATGTTATTAGATCTTTTAACATTCTGTCTAGATAACAATTTGTTTTTGTATAATAGCCAAATTTACCAACAGGTGCAAGGTGTAGCCATGGGGGCCAGCTTCTCCCCCAGCTATGCTTGTCTCTTTATGGGATGGTGGGAGGAGCTGGTCCTGATGAGACAATATGCCCAGACATTTGGAACCAACATAGTTGCATGGTTGCGTTTCATTGATGATTTGTTTGTTGTATGGAAAGGGTCCATGCAGGATGCATATGAGTTTGTTGCTAAAATCAACACCAATGACCTCAATCTTAAATTCACTTGTGATATAAGTAGAGAGACTATAACATTTTTGGATACAAAAATCTACATTACCCCCACGGGTCTTGCCACGACTTTATTCAGAAAACCGACAGCGGGTAACTCGATATTGCACGCGTCAAGTGCCCACCCCCCCCACTTGATTCACAGTATCCCCTATGGGGAAATGTTAAGAATTAAAAGAATTTGCAGTGCAGAGAATGACATGCAAGCAAAACAGGAAGAATGTAAAAACAGATTCTTACAACGGGGATATAAGAACCATGTAGTAGAAGCGGCAATTTTCAAATCTAGATCCAAAGCGAGACAAGACCTGCTCCAATATAAATCTCAGACCAATAATGGGGTGAAAGACAAAAAGAGGGAACCTATTAGGCTCATTCTGGGATATAGTAGGCAAGAAGGACAAATCAGAGCTATAATTAGACGCAATTGGCCAATACTCAGAGGGGACCCTGTTATAGGGGGAGCCTTACCCAAGAAACCTTCTATTACATTTAGAAAAACGATGTCTATGGGTAACACACTGGTAAAGAATAACCCTGAGCTAGGTGAACTCAATACCTGGCTAGCCCCTAGAACAGGTTTTTATAAATGTACCCAATGTAAAGCATGCCAATATGGAGTCAACACAAAAACTTATCAAACGGCCTTTAGCTCCAAAAAACACCCTATATTGAAGTACTTGTCCTGCAAAACCGAATTTGCTGTCTACGCACTCACATGTAGTTGCAATCTAACTTATATAGGCAGCACCAAGCTGCCAGTACATAAAAGAATTCTGCAACACATGCGAGCCATAACTAATAAAGATCCCAGTTACCCTGTTGCTAGGCACTTTAAGGAACAGCATCAAAGTAACCTTAAGCACTTTAAATACCATGTGTTGGATGCAGTGCCCTTTACCAAGAGGGGAGGCAACAGAGAAAGAAACCTTCGGCGTCTTGAGACTAGATTTATTTTGGAAATGGATACTAAGCACCCTGGGGGTTTAAATGTTTGTGAGGACTTACACACATATTTATGAGATATAGCCCTCACATAACTAAGCAGCATACTTTACATTGAGTCAATATGATATTCGCCACTTAGTCTATCAATGGAATCTTTAATAGTTTTATATATATTTCTTTAATGCTACTCTGTTGAGTTTATGTCATATCATGGTCAGAAGTTTATATGCATATTTTAGGAACATATTTTAGGAGTAATTTTAGTTAATTTATTGACACAAATTTTTTAGGTTGAAATGATTTTATAAAGGTTTTATAATTCATTATGTGGGAATCAACCTATTGCTTTGTTCAATGATTACCTATGGATTTATATCATTTCCATTTATTCCGTTTCTGTGTAACTCAACTGCACGATGGTTTTGTCATCCTATCCTCGTGTTAAGGCATTTATGCCACATATTAACCTACATACATATATATTAATATGTGTATTATCCGCACTCTCTTTTGCACACAAGCACCTTTTTGCACATATACTTTTTGCACATTTGCACATATATATATAGTAAAAAAATCGAAAAAATAAAATATAGTTCAAATTGGGATCTCGTTTTTAGAATCAATAGTATTATGGGGACATTTCTCTTTTTATGCACTTAGACACTTTATATACAGAATTTTACATGGTTGACCTACGAAATTTGAGATGATTGTATCAGGAATATGCGATGGGGTCAGGTTGTATTTATACTGAGATCTCCACCTGCCCTCACAAAACAGTTGAGGAACAGGAAATAGGGTATATTATGCCAAGTAGGATTGATTAACAGTGGTAGAAATACTTAAAAAAGTTAAAATCCTATTATTTCAATCATGTGAATTTATTCCATGTATTTTTAAGTTACATGATATCCTAATATTAGACATGTATTCCTTACTCTTTACGGTCACACAATATTTAGAGGCATTTAAGCCTTAAAATGTATATTAATTGTATTTACATGCAATACTTTGTACGACTGTATCACTTTCCAATGGCAGTAACTCTTCCATGTTTACACTTTCTTGATTGTTTGCACTATTTAAAGGGACATGTCGCCCATGCGCTGATGTGTGAGCAAGGTCGGAGTTTCCGACCGAAACGCGTCATGGCGACATGGTGGTGAGCTAAATAAAATCACTATCGACGAATCTGGGTCTGCTCTTGTTTTCCGACATCACGAAGGAGTTAAGGCAAGGATCACTGGATATATATATATATATATATATATACTTGGTTATCACTTAGAAAAGGTTTCTTTAAATGCACCACCTGCCGTGCCATCAAATTTTGGTATAAATAAAACTTCACATCTAACCCCATTTAGTGACAGACCAGTCAAAAAAAATCCTTACATGTAAGACGGATCATGTAGTATATGTGTTGGAGTGTTCCTGCAGACTGCACTATCTTGGCAGCACAAAGCTACATGGCTACAAAAGAATACTCCAGCACATTCGGGCAATTACCAATTCTGACCCCACCTACCCGATTGCCCGCCACTTCAAAGACAGGCATGACAACAACTTGGATCAGTTCAGTTATTATTTATTGGACATGGTTCTGAGTCTCAGAAGGGGAGGCAACAGAGATTCTTTATTAAGATAATTGGAGACCAGGTACATTGTAGAAGTTGATACAAAGATACCTGGAGGGCTCAACACTAGTGAGGGCCTCTTCACATGTCTGTAGGACCTTCTATGGACAGTGAATCACAACCACCATTTTGAGTATCGTGAGAATCTCAAAACAAATACTGAGCAGCAGAATCCAGGCGGGACTTATGGTACTTCCAGCTGTACACGATTTATGAGAAGCATTTGAGGGAGCAGCAGAATCCAGGCTAGATTTATGGTACTACCAGTTGTACATGATTTATAAGTAACATTCAAGGGTTATAATCAGTTTTTTAGGACATTGAGTCCATCAATATTTATGGATTGTTGCTGTCTACCCTATATTTTTTTAATCGCACTTTTGCACTTTAAAAATATTTGAAAATATTTGAAAAATTAGATGAAATAAGTACCCACATTCAACACTTTATGCACTTTATACCTTGTCAGACTGCGTTTCGATATGACAAGATGAGTTCTTGATTATAGCAATTATCACTGGCAAGCACTAGCCATTGATAACATGATAAACAGATAAGTTTAAGCAACAGGTTTTATTATAGTGAGCATCATGATGAGGTTACTGAATGTGCATATACTTGTACTGTAGTCCAATACCTAAGTGGTGACTTGCGATGCCACATATATATAAAATGCTTTTACTGTTGTGCTTTTATTATCATGTTTATAATTGTTTTTGATAATACGGATTTCTATAACAAGGTATTTTACCGTGATTTTAAGCAGTCTGTTATCAGTTACTATTGCATGGCTATAGCATTTGTCACTTTAAAATTGTATGTCCCACAATGCAGTGGCGTCATGTGATCAATGCCTTCCAGGCCGAAACGCGTAATGGCATACTACTACTACCTGCAACAAACAAATTCTACAATAGGTAAATGAGGTCTGTGTCTGTCTTTTTTCCAACAGATGGAAACGACAAAGAGTGGAGAACATGACCCAAGAGGCTGGGCACTTTCCTAGCATCATGTTTCTTTTCAAATATATATATATATATAGATTTATATATATATATATATATTCACTTAAAAAACCATAGGTTTCACACATGTTATAGTTATCTGGACATTTCACTCGTAAAAAAACAATGAAATTCCCCCGTTATAGTTAGTGCAGGCAACCATAACTCACGCGACCGCAATCCTCTGCTGATGACGTCAGATATTACATCACTGTATTTAGACACTTATTTACCCATGTCTTCTTCCATTAATCTTTAGCTATACATATATTACAAATATTTTTTTTTCAGAAAGACACATATGTCATCAGTGATGTAATATCTGACGTCATCGGCAGAGGATTGCGGTCGCGTGAGTTATAGTTGCCTGCACTAACTATAACGGGGGAATTTCATTGGTTTTTAAGAGTGAAATGTCCAGCTAACTATAACATGTGTGAAACCTATGGTTTTTTAAGTGAATTTGCAAGGTTTTTTAAATGCTAATTCGTAACTATAACGTGTGTGAAACCTATGGTTTTTTCAGTGAATTTGTACGTTTTTTTAAATGCTAAGTTATGTATTTTTTTATTTTTTTTTCAGGTTTTTCACCGTGCGCGCACCGTGCGCGCTCTGTGGGCACTCGGTGCGCTTGGCGCACCGAGCGCCCACGGTTCGCAGTGCATGCCGTGCGCGCGCGGTGCGTGCACCTCGCGATTTTTTAAAAAAAATATTCTTTTTTTTCTCCCTTCTGTGACCCCCTGACCAAGGCTAGGGGGTCAGGAACTGTCCACTCTGCCCCCTTTTCACGTTCTCCACCTTTGTTTTTCACCCCCTCAGACTGCGAGAGACAAAATGGTGGCCGACACTTCTTGGTTTCGACCGATTCGAATGTTTGACGACATCTAACAACCAATCAGAATTGCGCTCGCGCACGGCAGGGTGCGCGCACAGTGCGCGCACGGTGCGCGCGTATAGATATTGATATGCTTTTAAATGCTATTTTCTCAGAAAATACTGAACAGATTTACACCAGACCTGCAAAAGGCACTTCCTTGACCTTATGGCTACTTCTCTGCCAAATTTCACGTAATTCTGTTCAACCGTTCGGGCTGTAGCTGCGACTAAAGGTCCTATGGAAAAATGCATGGGGAAAATGCGTTTTGGGACCCCCCCTTTTTCTCGGCCCCCTCTTGACGAATCACCCCGAGACTTTCAGGGTAGGAGCTTAACGATTCTTCAACCGGCGCCAAAGTTATTCAAAATAGAATTTTGAGATTTCCGATGGAAACTCGGTCCTAACTATAACTATCTACTGGCGACCGCCAGTAGATAATATATATATCGATATATAAATCGATATATATATATATATATCTCCAAACAAACAAGAGTTGCCCTTTATGGAAGAGCCACACCAGTTAGGTTTGATTCCTTCTTTATTAAATCACGAAGGCTGCACACAGATGTGAAAAGACGTCATCAGAATATTACTGCCATTCACTGCCAGACGCGTTTCAAGTCTCTTGACCCTTCTTCAATGGCAACGGCAAATTCTGTACCACAGGAATGGTAAAGTGCAGCTGCATTATATTCACTTAGACCGCCCCAGTGGGCATGGCCACTTCTCAGACCCTCTGGTCTTCGTAGTTGCACACAATAACCTCAAGTGAGTCCGTCCTTTAGTGCAAACAATAAAGTCATATTATAACCATTCTTTATGACAAGTAAATCAGATCTACTTCTGCTCTTAGCCTGAATCTTTGCCTTTTTAATAGTTGCCTTTGTATACCCTCTCTAGAGGAATCTTTCTGTCATAACTGCTTCTTCCAG
Source organism: Triturus cristatus (assembly GCF_964204655.1). Classification (NCBI taxonomy): domain Eukaryota; kingdom Metazoa; phylum Chordata; class Amphibia; order Caudata; family Salamandridae; genus Triturus; species Triturus cristatus. The sequence goes on along the minus strand of NC_140581.1, from coordinate 1,154,039,214 downwards.
ACCATACCTCTCCTCTGTGCTACAGTTACGTTTTGCACGTAGAAATTCCCCAAGGGGGATGCGTTGGATAAGACTTTCTGGATGACAACTTTTAGCGTGTAGCAGGCTGTTGCCTGCTGTCTCTTTCCGGAAGAGATTACTCTCTAGTTTCCCTTCTAATATAGTCAGTTTCAGTTCTAAAAACTCAATGGATACATTAGAAAATTGGCTAGTGAACTTTAAATTAAATTAATTGTTATTAAGAACCCTAACAAAATTCTCAGCCTATTCTTCACTGCCGTCCAATACAACAAAAATATTGTCTATGTAACGTGCCCATGTAACAACCTTTGTCTGTGTCTCTTCCATTTTCATAACAACTGATTCCTCCCAGAACCCCAAATAGAGGCCCGCAAAGCAAGGAGCAAAGCAAGTCCCCATCGAAGTTCCAAGGGTTTGCCTGAAGATTTTTCCATCGAAGATAAAGAAATTTTGTGCAAGGCAGTTGAGCATCATTGAAACCAACATTTCAGTATGTAATGTGTAAGAGACTGATCTTTCTTTATGAAAATGTCGACAAGCCTGTAACCCCAAATTATGGTGAATACATGTATACAAACTTGTGACATCTAAACTTAAAAGATTAGATCCAGTTTTCCATTCTATAGTTTCGAGGCGTCTAAGGAAATCCCCTGTATGCTTAACAGAAGATGGTAAGTTTTGCACAAGGGGCTGTAGAAATAAATCTACATACTTTGATGTGTTCTCTAGGCAGCTCCCCCTGGAAGAAACAATTGGTCTACCAGGGGGATTCTGTTTGTCTTTGTGAATTTTTGGAAGTAAATTTAGAGCAGGTCATTTTGGATATTTACATGCAAGAAATTTAAACTCATCATTTTCCAAAATGCCTCTCTTCTTCCACTCAGCTAGTTGGACTTGGTAGGTATAAGTGGATTTCTCATATTCTTTTCTGCTACTGATTGCATACTTTTCACGGTCAGACAACTGTTTCATACCCTCATTAATGTACATATCACGTGATAAAACAATCACATTTCCACCTTTGTCGGCATTTTTTTATAACTATTGAATGATCATTTTTGAGATTCTCAATGGCATTCATTTGTGCATCCGACAGGTTTTTATTACCAAACCATCATTTCTGAGAAAGTTTGAGAAATTCTTGCATTACACCTCTCTCAAAAACTTCAATGGCATCGTTCTTAATTTGTGGGAAAAATATTGATTTGGGTTTAAAACCACTTTGTACACTCATATCAATCTGTACATTTTCATCAAAATTAGCAACAGTAGCATCATAGTCATCACTTTCTAAACCCCTCAATGTATGCCAAAGTTCAACGTCACCTATTCTGATAATACTTGGATCGTTATTCGTATTGTCTCTTATATCAGTAAGCTTAGTAGCATACCATTTCTTAATTCTAAGCTTACGAGTGAAATAAAACAAATCAATATGACTTTGGGTATAGTTAAAATTATAAGAAGGGCAAAAAGATAAACCTAACAAAAGAATCTCTACCTCCATGTTGTTCAGTGGATGGCTGGAAAGGTTGATGACAGTAGTCTGCTCCATTATTTTCTCTGTTGTTGGCCCCTTGTACGACTTCCCACCGGGCTTCCCAAGTCTCCTAGCGATGTTGTATTTCCTTTTGCGGTGCCTCTGCCTCCTCTTCCACGACCTCGAGTTGCTGCCTGTCTGTTGGCGGTCATCCTTCCCTTCGCCATTAGTGTGAATTCCGTTCTTTTACTCCATCACGTCCTGATATACTTGAGATATCGCTATCACTGGTGATACTGTCATCTCTTAAGTTTTCACTTGTTACACCATCTTCATTGGTGTGTTTCCTTGTGTGGCTGGTACTCATTGCTTCTGTAGTTGTATGAGGATCACGTAATCGGTCGTATTTTATGGCAAAAGTTAAGACTTGGCCCTCCTGGTAGTCGATCAAATCTCTATGAAATTTCCTTTGTTTTTTGGTTTTGATATCTTCTTCAATTTTATTGAGTGTTTCATCAAGCTTATCCATCTCTTTTTGAAATTCTTCCTGGCCGCAAATAGTTTTCAATTGCTTAGTAATGCTTTCTATCTCATCTGCTAGTCGCTCCACTTCTTTCCTTGCATATTTTAATAGCAGCCCCAACACATTGTGGAGCAGTTGTGATTATTTGCGGCCCAATCACTAATCAACTCTGGGTCCGGGTCATTAAAAGTGGGGGTTACAAAAATCCACAACCCTCTTGGTATTTGCCCTACGTCGATGTATTTCTGAAGCGCTGTTGCTTCCCACCATTTGTTCTGCTCTAATTTCAGGGCCTTCCACATTCGATCCCAGAGTTGACGTTTATTAGGTGTTACATTGTCATCCGTTACCAATTCACTAGTGGTCACTTTGATATTATCCTTGTAGTTCTCGAACATTTTATCAGCTGCCTCGCAGCGTTTTAAGTTCCTGGACAGAGCCATAGTTGTTTTAAAAAATCACCGCATTACCGCTTGCAACTCCCGGCGGTGAAAGTTGATGATTTGACCACGGGGAAGCCGCCTGCTTCAAATTGTCCTGACGTTTTATGTTGAACAATTGCGAGTGATGTAACTTGTTGAAGTCTGTTTACTATGTTGTTTAATCATATGACTGTTATATATATTTTCACTGAAAAAAAAACAAAGGTTTCAGGGACGTTATAGTTAGTTGGACATTAGACTCATATAAAACCAGAGAAAGTCTCCCGTTATAGTTAGTTGAGCTAACTATAACTTGTGCTCCCGCAATGCACTGGTGGTGACGTCACATAATACATCACTCATGACATGGTCAGTGACATCACTGATGACATTATCCAGTAAATGTGTGTTTCTGTAAAGTTTAAATATTTTCATATATATCTATGCCAAGGTGTATTGAAGAAAGAGTGGATTGATTTACAAGTGCCTGAATGGATTATTTAGTAGGTGCTTGACTGACTGTATAAGTGAGTGATTGAACATGTGTTAATGAATGTATGGGTTAGTGACTAAACTGTGTGAAAGTCTGTGTTAGTGTCTCAGTTGGTGTATAAGCAGCTGCATGGGTTGGTGAGTAGCTACATGAGTTTCTATATGAGTTATTGATTTGTTGTCTGAGTATCTGTATGGGTGCCTGAGTGTCTGTATGGGTGGGTGGGGGGTGTGTGACTGTGCATACATGTCTGAGTGGGTGATTCACTGGTTGTATGGATTAAAAAGTACATCTGGGACGGGCTGTATGGGTGAGTTAGTGTGTATATGGGTGTGATGGTGAGTGAATGAATGTCTCACTGGTATATGTGTGAGTAACTACATATGTTTTAAGGCAGTATATGTGAGTGTTGGAGTATATAAATGACAATACGTGAGAGTAAGTTATTTGAAGAGTGGGTGTATAAAAGAGTGTCTGCTTGTATGAGTGATTGTATAAGACAGTAAGTATGTGTTAGTATCTACATAAATAAGTGATGTGGTGTGTGTATAAATAACACAGTTGGTGTGTATAACTGTATACATGAGTAAATGCCTATGTGATTGATTCTTTGCATGACTGACTAGGTGTGTGAATAACTCTATGGATGAGTGGCGGACTGTGACTGTATGTATAGGTGTATGAGTGCATATTATAGTACTGTATTGATGAGTAACTGCATGTATAAGTGAGTGGATGTGAGTTTAGACCTAGGAAATAGTGGGTGGTATGTAGTATCTGGCATTGTTGTGTGTATGGTTTCAAAAATAGTAGTCTGTATTTTAGAGTTCGTGTATAAAAGTTTATATTAGGCCATCAGTATGTGCATCAGATTATCACGTGGATGATGTCATCAGGGATGTCATTTGAGATGTCATCAGTGATGTCGTCAGTGATGTCACTGACCATGTCATGAGTGATGTAATATGTGACGTCATCACCAGTGCATTGAGGGCGCGCGAGTTATAGTTAGCTCAACTAACTGTAACGGGCGAATTTCTCTGGTTTTATATGAGTCAAATGTCCAACTAACTATAACGTCCCTGAAACCTATGTTTTTTTCAGTGAATTTTTAAGGTTTTTTTAATGCTAATTCCTAACTATAACGTCTGTAAAACCTATGGTTTTTTCAGTGAATTTCAAAGTATTTTTAAATGTTAATATCATATTTTAATATTTATAAAACCTATATTTTTTCAATTTTTTTTTGTAATATTTTGGAACTCTATTATCCTTTTTTTTAATTTGAAAAATTATGTAATTTTTTCTATATTAAAAAAAAGTATGTGTATATATATATTTTTTTTTAGAAAACTAAACTCCCGTACCGGTAGTGTACCAAGCACCATCACCATGCGAATCCTATCCGCGATATTTTGAAACTCGTTAAGGATGCGCATTTTGTATCCGACGGCTTCGTAGCACCGTGTCCCGCCTAACATCATATATGTATAAGGTCGCGACAGCTCCTAGTTTGGTATGCGATGGCTGCACGGTACCAATCCGCGCGTCACGTCATCTACGTATAGGGTTGCGCCGGCTGCGCGTTCCGGATGCGACGAGTGCACGCTGCCAGGCCTTGTGTTACGTCACAGACATATGGTATCGCGTCGGGTACGCCAGTCCCACATTAATTTTTTTATGTCTCAAAACTATAAGTTTAAAGTGTATATGAGAGCAAGCGATAATCTAAAATATTTTCCACATTTATATATTTCTAACTGTAATAAACTTATATTATGGTAAATATATTTTCTCAAAATCACATCGGGTGCGGCCTCCCTGCATGCTCGGTGCGTGATTGCCATGTGACCTTAAAAAAAAAGCTTTTGATTGGTTCATAACATTTCCCATTGTAACAGTTGGAGGACCCCACCCATTTTAGTCATTCTCTCTACATCGTTTGATGAGAGACACCTCTTTTGCTTACAGAGCTTTTTTGAAAACTTTTTTTGCTGTGTCCACAGATCTTATAGCACACACAACATGCAGCAATCATCTTGATCAATACTCATGCCCTGTACAGTTGCCTTCCACGTGTGATAGCCATGCATCTAAAACGCTACATCAAAAAACAAATGTGAGTTATGTGATGCCTCTGGTGTGTGTGTGTGCGCGCGCATTATTGTGCTGCCTTTCGGCCTGGGTATTGTTGGCTAGAAGGGGTATCATCAGCCACGGGCAGAGTGCATATCCTAGATCACATGTAACAAACAGTAAAGAGTAATGTGTAGATTTGTGTTGCAGTATGCTCTGTTGTCAGGCTTTACCAGTATAGGATGGTGTCATATGTGAGACATTCAGATTCACGTTTGACATGCATTGCTTGACTGTAATGAGCGTTATCACTGTGTATGACGTAGCCTTACTGCTGATCCTCCCTCCATCCGAACACATTCACATGTGTGGGCTTCGGGATAGCAACACTTTCAATAATACCATTTACCATTGACATGCGTGTCTGCGCATATCCACAAACTTGACAACGACAAGTGATGTTGTCCATTCAAAGTTTTCGGACAGCATCTCATTAGCGATAGTTGCCACCCTCCCGGTACATGCTACATTAATGTAAATTGCAGATTGAGCAACGTCAAAACTGCAACAGGGACATACACGTAAGTACACTTCCTGGCCAAGCAGGAACTGAACAACGCCCAGGTCCCCGGAATAATTATTCACACCCCTACGCTGGCCTGCCGAACGCAAGCCCAGCGCACTTTGCGTACGTATAAATAGGATAACGACGATGACACATGTCCCAGTTCTTCCACACTGCTTCAGGTGATATGGCCGCATCCACCTAGCATATCACAATGCGCAATAAAGAAAAAGGGATCCATGAGGTGTACATCATCTTGGCAATCAAAACTACATCTGAATTGTGAACCCTGCTGGCCGTCGTGTTTGGACACAAACCAATGACAGCAGGTGAGCAGTGGGGCCTGGGTGCACAGGGGCTGCAATTGAGCGCGGTGCGGCAGAAGGGATGGGGTGCATCAGCCTGGGTGCCCAGGTGCAAACAAGCGATGTTGCCGTGCGTAATGATGTGATCTCTGACCTCATTCAGTCACATCTCTGTCTCATTTTAAGGACCTGCTGGACCGTACTGTAGGCCTGAGCCAGCGGGCAGCGCTGCCCTACAGACACGTGGTGTTGGCTTTTGAGGCACTGTAGTGAGCTGACTACTGAGTGTACATGCACACAGGCTTGCGCCACTGCATTGCACGTGCACATTATGCTTCTAGCATGTGCTCAGTTCCTTTGTATGTGAATGTTGGCCTAACATTTTATTATTTACCCTTGTCTATTCTCGTGCACTCCAACTCCTCTTTGAACCACGATTACCACTAACAGTTGGTAGATCGTATTTCAAGAAGGAAGGATGCACTCAACTGGTGTTCTTGAAATAAACCTTCATTTACCTTAAGATGTTTCCACCATTATATTATTTCTCCCTTTTCAGACACTGAGTTAGTTGTACGAAAAAGCACGCAGCAGGTGCTCAACAGGTGCTGATGCTCTGGCCTTTCTGACACCTTCCACCGTGGTACCAAGACACCGTCCCAGACCGGAGACCTGCTGTGCCACCCTGAGAGGCACCCCGGAGTCAGAGCTCGCACCAGCACGTCGTTGGACACATCGGTTGTGGCAGGTGAGCAGTGAAGCCTCGGTGCGCAGGAGCTGCATTTGAGCACAGTTTGGGGGAAGGGCCTGGGGTCCAGCAGCCTGAGTGCACAGGTGCAGATAAGCGATGTTGCCGTAGATAATAATATAATATACCAAATATAAACCAACAGACTATTACATAAATATAGCCTGGCTAATTCTACAATGGCAAGGGTTCTAACAGTGTATCACTTTATAACACCATGAGAACTGCCCGTGTGATTACAGAACCAATAAGGCACTGCCTAGGGCCACCGAGGCTTCAAGGACTGGCGAGGCCCACCCTGCATATTTAAGTAAAGCCACGGAGGTTGCCGATCCCCGGTCTTGAGTTGGCCTGGAAGCCCCCCGAACAATTCGTAAACAATTCCCGGGGATGTGTCGATCCCCTAGTCTGCGAAACGTCTCTGTGCCCTCCTGCGCCTAATTTACATGTGAGATGAAGGTCCCCAGTGCTGCAGAGACCCCGCAATATAATAATAGGATTGGCCCCAGAACATTACCCACCAGTGGGCTCATTTAAATGAACGGGTGAGACCCTGCTTCATTTTCTTTTCTCCATTTTTACCATCTGGATCCGCTTTATTGAAGCGATACGAGGTTTTCCTCCTCTCGCTTCAACAAGGCAAACAAGAATTTACTATCAAAGGGTGGAAGGAATGCTCCTGCCCTGTAATAACAAACATAAATGTCCTGCGGATGCACACCCCGGGACATTGTATGACCTGCTGCTGGGAGGTGGCGCTCCATAGGGCCATGATGCATTGGTTAATGCATAACTACAGAATTAGTATAAACGCATACTAACACTACTTGCACACGTGTAGTACAGCAACCAGAGTGCAGTTAAGAGGCAGAGGAAGCCTAAAATCAAAAAATATAAATCCTACCAGAGGTAGGATCACATAGTTCGATGAGCCGACGACCCTGGGATGAGTAGAAACAGCTTCACCAAGAAAACGGGTCTTCAGCAGAACACAAGCAAGCTCAAAATCTTGGTGAGTGCTGCCTTCTTTTTACCTTCTCCCGCTCGTCGCCAAATTTATGTAGTGAAGAGGAAGACAGCAGTGAATCCGATAAGTAGATTTATTGCAGAAAAAGAAGACAGCTTAAACAGCCACCAAGAGGACCAGACAGCAAGGCAACCGTCTTCTCCAGCACCGTGTACAAACTCCCCAAGATTCCCCTCATGACAGCCCTACATTCTAACATTACATACTTACATTATAGTAGCATTACATATTAACATTCTACTATGACTTACATTGGAATACTACACAGAGCACATGACTTTACAGCAATGAGCTCATGGTTTATTCCACGAGTCTTGAGACCGGTAGGGGTAAGTAGTTTGCTTCCAAATCCCTGTATTGTATAAACGCAAACTAACACTACTTCCACAAGTATGCTACAGCACTCATAGCACATCACTTTAAAGCAATGAGCTCACGGTTTAATCCCAGAGTCTTCAGACCAGTAGGGGTGAGTAGTTTGCTTCCCACTCCCTGTATAGTATAAATGCATGCTAATACTACTTACACAGTTATACTACAGCGGCCAGTATGCTACAGTGCCCAGAGCCCATCACTTTACAACAATCAGCTCGGTTTGATCCCCGAGTCTTCACACCTGTAGGCGTGAGTACTTCGCTTCCCACTTCCGGTATAGTATAAACGCACGGTAGAGGTCAGTAGTTCGTTTCCCACTCCCTGTATGGTATAAACGCCTACTAACACTACTTCCACAGGTATGCTACAAAGACCAGAGCACATCACTTTACAGCAATGACCTCACAGTTTAGGCTCTTGGTTTCATACCCGAGTGTAGCAGCATCTCATCTCAGCACCATGTCACTCTGAGCAACACCGCACTTTCAGTCCGGTAGGAGTGACTACTTCGCTTTGCACTCCCCCACAGAGGTTACAGTGCTCCTATCCTGTTTCCTACTCTTTTTGCCCTTTTTCCCCCTTACTCGTTTCAACGGAATCACAAAATGGCTGTCAACACTTCCTAGTTGCAACCGCTCGCAGCCAATAAGCATCAAGCTTGTGCTCGTAACGCCTCAGCCAATCAGATGGCAGAATTCCCAAATATCGATATCTGCAAATTTTGATATTTCTCCAAAACTACTGAACAGATTTACACCAAATAAACAAAAGTGTGCTTTCTAGAACAAGACCCTTCTCCCTGCCAAATTTGGGGTAATTCCGTTCACCCGTTCGACCTGTAGCCTTGTCTAAAGTTTCCTATGGAAATTAACATGGAAAAAACATGTTTTGGGACCCCCTTTTTTCTCTCCCCCGCCTTGACAAATCACCCCCAAATTTTCAACATAGGAGCTGATATGAACAAAGAATTAGTTTTAATATTTCATGAAGGTTCATCAAACGACGCCAAAGTTATAAGCATAACAAAAAATGCTCTTCCTATGGAAACTTGGTCCTAACTATAACTACCTACTGGCGAATGCCAGTAGGTAATATATATTAACATCCGTTTGATTTGCCAGCATGATTTTAGGGGACGAACTGAGAGGAGGTCACCAAGATAGAAATGAAATCTAAGACTAATTGGCCCACTGGGGCGCAATCATGTTAAGAGATTACAAACTATCGTAGTGCGCAAGGAATTATCTAATTAAACCTTGTTGGAAGCACAGATTTATTTTACGCTACTAGGACATCTAAACAGTAGCAGTGGATGTATTAGAGAAAAACTTTTTTATGCATATAGTATTTATGTCATGAATTTATTTTTGATATGAAATTGTATATAAATATTTTTCTATGTTGTATATATGTACATAGTATATTCATATAATTATTTATTTGTAAATACGAGTATGAATTGTGAATCATCCACATCTGCGCACGATTATGCCTGTATTTTATACAATAAGATTGAAACTATGGATATGTAGTAACTCTTTAATGTCCATGATAAGGTCATTTCCGGTGTTGTTCCCCTTTAAAAACTGCTATTCCCCACTACAACGTGTCATGTGATCAAGGCCCGAGTGGGGGCTGAAACGCGTCATGGCGGACTGGTACAGAGTGATATGAAATAAAAACTCAGTGATTGGCACCGAAGTTTTGGGTCCGTTCTTTCGTCTAACCAAGGCAGCAGCATTAGAGACGAATTTACATTCATCTAATTTACCGAACAGCTTCAACGGTACGAACGGAACCCCTCCCCGTTTTCCAGGGCAGAGCGGCAAGAAGCAGCTGATTCCGGTTTCCGGAATCTTTTTTGGATACTCCGAAGAGGAGGAAGCCACCATAGCCCCTGGGAACTGCATCTATTACCTACCTCTGCTACGGAAGCTGGGACGTCCGAGGTCGGCTGACCGGAGGAGTGTACCTGGTGTTGAGCGAAGGTAGGAGACGACAGAATTCCCAGTGGGGGGAGTGCACGGCGTGGGATTGAGGTACTACACCAAGAATCCACGACCGCAATCACTGGAATACCAAGATTAAACTCGATAACCAAAATGTCCGCTGACACGTTGAGACACCGAGAGGAGGCTGCGAGCTCCATGTTCCTAGACACACCGGCTGGTGTGCCGGTACGGGGTGAAAGCTCTGTGAGCCAACCGGAGGGTGCTCCCATCAGAGAACAGTACAAAAAACTTGAAAAACTAATGCGGGCAGAGCAGTCCAAGTGGTGGGAACATAGATCTCTTTCCCGCTACTTGGACGTAGGAAGAGTTCCTAGGGGTCTGGGAATTACCCTAGCGCCCTGCTACGAGAATCCGGACCCAGCGATGTTAGCTGAATGGGCGGAAACTAACTTGGCATCCTCGAGCAAATTAATGATGATACTAATTAAGTATGCGGAGAGTGATAGAGCCAAGCTACAAGCGCAAATTGACATTTTGGAAGGAGAGATAGACAAGATGGAAAAAGGTGAACACACAAAGAAAATGAGGGATGATATGTTGGCTCGCCTAAACAAGGATGAAGAGGTGATTAAACGTAGAAAAACGTACAAATTTGAAAGGGATCGTGTGGACTACCAAAATGGTCAAATCTTTACGTATGCTCGCAAATACGATGTAGTCAAAGCAAGGGGCAAAAAACTAACCAGGAGAAATGGAGGTGAGATAACGGTGCCATCTACATCGACCTCTGAATTAAGTTCGGCTGCAGAGAGTGATCTTGAAGGAGAAAATAGAAGTCAGCCATTGGGGTTTACAAAATTCTCCCTTGCGGAGGAGGTAGACTGCCTCTGCCAGGACAGACGGGAAACTTTACGCCCCCGTGGACCTCAAGCAGCAAAGAACAAAGACGCAATTTCAAGCGAAGCCAGAGAAGGAAATGCGCTAAAAGAAACCAAAAACAAAAACGCAGGCAGGAAAGCGCCGAGGGGAAGATGGAACCGTTTTCAAAACAAGAACTGAGTGGCAGTACCTATCCGAATGCGGTAATCAATTTGACTGATGTGCAATTGTCCCCAACTGAAGAGAAGATTCTGGGATTGGGCTTGTCATTTTGCCCACCCTGTGATTTTAACTTCGTAGATACCAGATTGGATACTTACCGCTTCATTAGGAAACTGAAACTACATAAATTTCACCTCCTGCAACCCAAAAAAGCCACAATCCCAAACATCTCGGAATCAACTAACCCTCCACTACTCACAGCGGGGGATGCATCCCTATTTCAGGATGCGTGGTCCCTCATTGTAGAACAAGCAGAGGGCAATACAACTGGTGAGCCAGCACTTATTGATGACAGAGGAACCTGTGAAACTCCATTTAAACCGAAATCAAACTTCCAGCCAATTTTCTTACATGATAATCTGGATGTATACCACGAGTTGGTAACCCAAGATTTAAAAAAGCTATACACCATAACTAATAGGACATTCCGCAATAGGAACAAACAGAACCTTGTCTACTGGAACCTCATTAATAAATTGGGAGCTGACAAGAATATTATTGTGAGACAGGCAGACAAGGGTGGGAATATAGTCCTATGGCCACGTCAACTATATATGGAGGAGGCAAAATCTCAACTGGATGATATAGCGTGTTGCCGTAAAAGTAATATCAACGTGGTGAAATCATCCTGGCAAGAGCATTATCTGAAACTGTTGGCATGGAAGAGTGGGGGTTTAATTACTGAGGCAGAATATCGGTTTATGAAGAAGGAATTTCCAGTTATTCCAACTTTTTATTTAATCCCAAAGGTGCACAAAAGTACAACGACTCCACCAGGGAGACCGATAATTTCCGCAATCAATAGCCTTATGGAAAACACCTCCAAGTACATAGATTTTTTTCTACAGGAGTGGGTCCGCAGTCTGCCATCATATGTACAGGACACCTCAGACTTTCTACGCAAAATTGAGACTGTATCTTGGGGTGAGGATATGTTATTGATGACTATGGATGTGAAGTCCTTATACACCTCGATAAGGCATTGTGATGGTCTTAAGGCAATAGAGCATTATTTGAATTTGAGGCCTATGACATTTGCAGCGCACAACAAAATGCTCAAGATGATGATTTCTGTATGTTTGGAGCAAAATTTCTTTTTGTTTGATAACCAAATATATCAACAGATCAGGGGTGTCGCAATGGGGGCCTGCTTCTCTCCTAGCTATGCATGTCTGCATATGGGCTTATGGGAGGAGCAGGTCCTCTATGGTGAACACATGGCCATCACAAAAGAGCATGTTGTACTATATCTAAGGTATATTGATGATTTATTTTTTGTTTGGAGGGGAACTGAGCTAAGCGCAAAGGATTTTGTGGAGCACTAAATGTTAATTGTCTCAATCTTGAATTCACATCATCGATCAGTGATAAGACAGTTTGCTTTTTAGATGTGGAAATTAATAACAACAATAATATACTTTCCACTAAACTTTTTAGAAAGCTGACTGCAGGTAACACCATTCTGCATGCCTCAAGCCACCATCCTTCACTCCTTATTCGGAGCATCCCCTATGGGGAGATGCTTCGCATTAGGCGCATATGCAGCTCTGACTCTGATTGTGAAAGTGCACAGGAGGCTAGTAAACAGAGGTTCCTAGCCAGAGGCTACCCCCTCAAACTGATTAAGGATGCCATTCAGAAAACACGAGCCATACCTAGATCAAATGCGCTGCTACTGAAATCGAGAAGTGAGAAATTAGTGGAGAAATCACCCACATTTCAGTCGAGAATTATCCTTACCTACAATAGACAACATCAGGAATTGAGGAGAATCTTTAGCCGTAATTGGAATTTAATACAGGGCGATCCAGTTATTGGTAGTACCATCAACCCCAAACCGGCCATAACTTTTAGGAAAGCATTCTCCTTAAAGGATGGCTTGGTAAGTAGCAGTCCAGAATCGGCCCCAGCAAATACGTGGTTGTCACAGGTGAAAGGTTTTAAGAAATGTGCAAACTGCAAAGCATGTAAATTTGGATGCAGCAAAACGCATTTTTTAAGTCCTTTTAAAACTATACCCATGGAAATTGGCAAAAGACTTTCATGCAAAACAGAATTTGCAATCTATATTCTGGAATGCCCCTGTGGACTTAAATATGTCGGTAGCACAAAGCTACCAGTCCACAAAAGGATTTTACAGCATATCAGGGCAATTTCCAATAAAGATCAGGCCTATCCCGTGGCGAGGCATTTTGAAGGGAAGCACAACAGTAATCCAGGTCTCCTCCAATACTATGTTATTGATACAGTCTTACCACTGAAACGAGGTGGCAACCGGGAGGCCAAGCTTAGGCGACTCGAAACTAGATACATTTTAGAGTTAGATACGAAGAATCCGAACGGTCTTAACTCTAGTGAGGACTTTTTTACATGCCTCTAGTCTCCACAAGAATAATGTATGTATCTATACCATCTACAGCCTCCATAATATCGATTTTCCACTTTGAATCTCTCCTATTTTGTACTCCATGATGGGACACAGTATGGGCTCATAATGTGTACCCGCAGGAAGCTTGCAACAATATGTTTTTAACAGGAGTTTTTTTGTTATTTTTTCGCTTTTCCCTTTGTTTTTCCATTCCCATGTGGAGATGGAGAACAGTAGATAGAGGTATAATCCCAATAGGGGAAAAGGAGAAATCAATGAAATTAGTATGATGTAAATATAGAAAATAATTAGAGGTATATCTTTTTAAGAAGGCGTATTAATATAATTATGCAGAAAAAACTGTAAAATTATGTAACAAAAAATTCCCAATCTTAAATGTTAAGGTATTGACTGACAGTCTCTACAAAAGTGTAAAGTGGGGGGCAAATGATTGGATAGGGTAGAAATTACCTGTCCTTCAGCGATAAAATGGAAATACGAGTATTTACACATTAACATCCGTTTGATTTGCCAGCATGATTTTAGGGGACGAACTGAGAGGAGGTCACCAAGATAGAAATGAAATCTAAGACTAATTGGCCCACTGGGGCGCAATCATGTTAAGAGATTACAAACTATCGTAGTGCGCAAGGAATTATCTAATTAAACCTTGTTGGAAGCACAGATTTATTTTACGCTACTAGGACATCTAAACAGTAGCAGTGGATGTATTAGAGAAAAACTTTTTTATGCATATAGTATTTATGTCATGAATTTATTTTTGATATGAAATTGTATATAAATATTTTTCTATGTTGTATATATGTACATAGTATATTCATATAATTATTTATTTGTAAATACGAGTATGAATTGTGAATCATCCACATCTGCGCACGATTATGCCTGTATTTCATACAATAAGATTGAAACTATGGATATGTAGTAACTCTTTAATGTCCATGATAAGGTCATTTCCGGTGTTGTTCCCCTTTAAAAACTGCTATTCCCCACTACAACGTGTCATGTGATCAAGGCCCGAGTGGGGGCTGAAACGCGTCATGGCGGACTGGTACAGAGTGATATGAAATAAAAACTCAGTGATTGGCACCGAAGTTTTGGGTCCGGGCTTTCGTCTAACCAAGGCAGCAGCATTAGAGACGAATTTACATTCATATATATATATATATATATATATATATATATATATATATATATATAATCCACGAGTGCCTCGGTAATCCCACCTCCTCCAAACCGAAGGGCGCGTCGGCGTTCCGGACCTCCGAGACTCGGTCCCCATATGCACCAAATCTAATTCTCTTTATTGTCAGCTGGTGATGTTAGACGCGTTTCGCCTGTCCTGCAGGCTTGCTCACTCGAGCAAGCCTGCAGGACAGGCGAAACGCGTCTAACATCACCAGCTGACAATAAAGAGAATTAGCTGAACGACACGGCGTCGACTCTCCTTTCGTAGGATTTGGTGCATATATATATATATATATATATATATATATATATATATATATGTATATATATATATATATATATATATAATCTACTGACGGTCGCCAGTAGATAGTTATAGTTAGGACCGAGTTCCCATAGGAAATCTGAAAATTCTATTTTGAATAACTTTGGCGCCGGTTGACGAATCCTCGCGAAATGTTCAAAACTAATGGGACGCTCCGCTCAGCTCCTACCCTGAAAGTCTCGGGGTGATTCGTCAAGCGGGGGCTGAGAAAAAAGGGGGGTCCCAAAACGCGTTTTCCCCATGCATTTTCCCATAGGACCTTTAGTCGAAGGTACAGCCCGAACGGCTGAACAGAATTACTTGAAATTTGGCAAAGAGGTAGTCCTCAAGTCAGGCATGTGCCTTTTGCATATATTGTGTCAATCTGTTCAGTAGTTCCTGAGAAAATTGCAGTTAAAAGTACATAAATATCTATATGCGCGCACTGTGCGCGCACCAAATGTGCGTGAGCGTAATTCTGATTGGTGGTTAGATGTCAGTCAACATTCGAATCGGTCGAAATCAGGAAGTGTCGGATGCCATTTTGTGTGTGACAGTGAAAAAGAAAGGTGGAGAACGTGAAAAGGGGGCAGGGTAGAGAGTTCCTGACCCCCTAGCCTTTGTCAGGGGGTCCCTGAAGGACCCCGAAGGACCCCGAAGGGTGAAAAAAACATATTTTTTTTTCAAAAAATGGCAGGGTGCACGCACGGTGCACGCAAGGTGCGCGCACGGTGAAAAACCCTTAAAAAAACAAACAACATTTTAAACTGTTTATAAGTTTATAGAAGATATTAACTATGCTGTTCAAGTTTGTCCAAATTAAAAAAAAAAGAGCTGAGCCATTCCATATTACAGGATACAGTCAATCTATAACTATATACATAGGTAGTTTATTGTAAAATAAATATATAAAAAATATAATAATACATACATAAATTAGCATTTAAAAAACCTTACAAATTCACTAAAAAAACCATAGGTTTCACACACGTTATAGTTAGAAATTAGCATTTAAAAAACCTTGCAAATTCACTTAAAAAACCATAGGTTTCACACACGTTATAGTTAGGAATTAGCATTTAAAAAACCTTGCAAATTCACTGAAAAAACCATAGGTTTCACACATGTTATAGTTAGCTGGACATTTCACTCGTAAAAAATCATTGAAATTCCCCCGTTATAGTTAGTTCAGATAACTATAACTCGCGCGACCGCAATCCACTGTTGATGACGTCACATATTACATCACTCATGACATGGTCAGTGACATCACTCCTGACATCACTGATGACATCTCAAATGACATCACTGATGACATCACTGATGACATCATCCAGTGAATATGTGTCTTTCTGAAAAATAAATATTTTTTCATATATGTATATCTAAAGGTTAATGAAAGAATAAATGGGTAAATAAGTGTCTAAATAGATGTTTTTTTTGATAAAATTAATTTTATAACTGACTTATTAACAGTATCTTAGTGAATACAGTGATGTAATATGTGACGTCATCAGCAGTGGATTGCGCGCAAGTTATAGTTAGCTGAACTAACTATAACGGGGGAATTTCAATGGTTTTTTACGAGTGAAATGTCCAGCTAACTATAACATGTGTGAAACCTATGGTTTTTTCAGTGAATTTGCAAGGTTTTTTCAAATGCTAATTCCTAACTATAACGTGTGTGAAACCTATGGTTTTTTAAGTGAATATATATATATATATATATGGAAATATTGAGCATCAACGAAAGATGGATGGAAGGGCCTCGTGAAAGGCCTGCCCCGACTTGGGAGATGAACATTACAACAGCCAGGTTTGCGAGAGGGAATTCCCTGCTCACTTTGTGCTATTAAGCTTTAGTTCTGATGGCAATTAACAAACTGGATAAAAATTGGTGGTTGCGGAATTGACTGGTTTTAACAATGTGCCCTCCTGATATGACCACAACATGGAACTATTCCTGTAAAGACGCTATATATACAGGGGTGCACATGGAAGGCAAGTTCAAGTTCTGCCAAAATCCGCATTGAATTACCGAGTGGGTGAAAGGCAGCAGGAAAAGTACATTGTGGTTATTGTAGGAGGAGTGACTACAGTAAGAAAAGAAAAACAAATCTTTCAGAGATGAATGACAGTGATTGGAAAATACTTTATTTTCAAGATATTGATCCTTAACTTTATAATGGAAAATGTGTACTTTTCATCTCTGAGCAAAAAAAATCTGCCGAATTTGAACACTTACTGCTGCTTTAAATCTAACTCGAGAGTATGAGTCCTTTTTCAATGTCTAAAGTTACGTATTTTAAAAGCTGGCGATCCCACCGTTTGAATGCTGCATATGATTAAGACTCGTTGGAGTTGAAACGCGTTATGCCTGTCTTGCCTCGAATAAAGGAATGAAACAAACACAGTTGGTGTGGCCTGTCTCACGTTGTGGAAAAATACGTGTGTCCTGCGGAATAATTGAGGTGTCTGACACACCTGTAACAGGCCCAGAACCGAGTGGATGAGGCTCTCCTTTTGTCAGAACTTGTGTGTAATGGATCGGATCCAGATTGGAGAGCCCGCCGGCTGGAAATATTGAGCATCAACGAAAGATGGATGGAAGGGCCTCGTGAAAGGCCTGCCCCAACTTGGGAGATGAACATTACAACAGCCAGGTTTGCGAGAGGGAATTCCCTGCGCACTTTGTGCTATTAAGCTTTAGTTCTGATGGCAATTAACAAACTGGATAAAAATTGGTGGTTGCGGAATTGACTGGTTTTAACAATGTGCCCTCCTGATATGACCACAACATGGAACTATTCCTGTAAAGACGCTATATATACAGGGGTGCACATGGAAGGCAAGTTCAAGTTCTGCCAAAATCCGCATTGAATTACCGAGTGGGTGAAAGGCAGCAGGAAAAGTGCATTGTGGTTATTGTAGGAGGAGTGACTACAGTAAGAAAAGAAAAACAAATCTTTCAGAGATGAATGACAGTGATTGGAAAATACTTTATTTTCAAGATATTGATCCTTAACTTTATAATGGAAAATGTGTACTTTTCATCTCTGAGCAAAAAAAATCTGCCGAATTTGAACACTTACTGCTGCTTTAAATCTAACTCGAGAGTATGAGTCCTTTTTCAATGTCTAAAGTTACGTATTTTAAAAGCTGGCGATCCCACCGTTTGAATGCTGCATATGATTAAGACTCGTTGGAGTTGAAACGCGTTATGCCTGTCTTGCCTCGAATAAAGGAATGAAACAAACACAGTTGGTGTGGCCTGTCTCACGTTGTGGAAAGATACGTGTGTCCTGCGGAATAATTGAGGTGTCTGACACACCTGTAACAGGCCCAGAACTGAGTGGATGAGGCTCTCCTTTTGTCAGAACTTGTGTGTAATGGATCGGATCCAGATTGGAGAGCCCGCCGGCTGGAAATATTGAGCATCAACGAAAGATGGATGGAAGGGCCTCGTGAAAGGTCTGCCCCAACATGGGAGATGAACATTACAACAGCCAGGTTTGCGAGAGGGAATTCCCTGCGCACTTTGTGCTATTAAGCTTTAGTTCTGATGGCAATTAACAAACTGGATAAAAATTGGTGGTTGCGGAATTGACTGGTTTTAACAATGTGCCCTCCTGATATGACCACAACATGGAACTATTCCTGTAAAGACGCTATATATACAGGGGTGCACATGGAAGGCAAGTTCAAGTTCTGCCAAAATCCGCATTGAATTACCGAGTGGGTGAAAGGCAGCAGGAAAAGTGCATTGTGGTTATTGTAGGAGGAGTGACTACAGTAAGAAAAGAAAAACAAATCTTTCAGAGATGAATGACAGTGATTGGAAAATACTTTATTTTCAAGATATTGATCCTTAACTTTATAATGGAAAATGTGTACTTTTCATCTCTGAGCAAAAAAAATCTGCCGAATTTGAACACTTACTGCTGCTTTAAATCTAACTCGAGAGTATGAGTCCTTTTTCAATGTCTAAAGTTACGTATTTTAAAAGCTGGCGATCCCACCGTTTGAATGCTGCATATGATTAAGACTCGTTGGAGTTGAAACGCGTTATGCCTGTCTTGCCTCGAATAAAGGAATGAAACAAACACAGTTGGTGTGGCCTGTCTCACGTTGTGGAAAGATACGTGTGTCCTGCGGAATAATTGAGGTGTCTGACACACCTGTAACAGGCCCAGAACTGAGTGGATGAGGCTCTCCTTTTGTCAGAACATGTGTGTAATGGATCGGATCCAGATTGGAGAGCCCGCCGGCTGGAAATATTGAGCATCAACGAAAGATGGATGGAAGGGCCTCGTGAAAGGTCTGCCCCAACATGGGAGATGAACATTACAACAGCCAGGTTTGCGAGAGGGAATTCCCTGCGCACTTTGTGCTATTAAGCTTTAGTTCTGATGGCAATTAACAAACTGGATAAAAATTGGTGGTTGCGGAATTGACTGGTTTTAACAATGTGCCCTCCTGATATGACCACAACATGGAACTATTCCTGTAAAGACGCTATATATACAGGGGTGCACATGGAAGGCAAGTTCAAGTTCTGCCAAAATCCGCATTGAATTACCGAGTGGGTGAAAGGCAGCAGGAAAAGTGCATTGTGGTTATTGTAGGAGGAGTGACTACAGTAAGAAAAGAAAAACAAATCTTTCAGAGATGAATGACAGTGATTGGAAAATACTTTATTTTCAAGATATTGATCCTTAACTTTATAATGGAAAATGTGTACTTTTCATCTCTGAGCAAAAAAAATCTGCCGAATTTGAACACTTACTGCTGCTTTAAATCTAACTCGAGAGTATGAGTCCTTTTTCAATGTCTAAAGTTACGTATTTTAAAAGCTGGCGATCCCACCGTTTGAATGCTGCATATGATTAAGACTCGTTGGAGTTGAAACGCGTTATGCCTGTCTTGCATCGAATAAAGGAATGAAACAAACACAGTTGGTGTGGCCTGTCTCATGTTGTGGAAAGATACGTGTGTCCTGCGGAATATATATATATATATATATATATATATATATATATATATTCACTGAAAAAACCATAGGTTTCACACACGTTATAGTTAGGAATTAGCATTTAAAAAACCTTGCAAATTCACTTAAAAAACCATAGGTTTCACACATGTTATAGTTAGGTGGATATTTCACTCGTAAAAAAACAATGAAATTCCCCCGTTATAGCCAGTTGATTTAACTATAACTCGCGCGCCTGCAATCCTCTGCTCATGACGTCACATATTACATCACTCATGACATGGTCAGTGGCATCACTCATGACATCACTGATGACATCATCCTTGTGATAGAGTGGCGGTCGCGCGAGTTATAGTTATCTCAACTAACTATAACGGGGGAATTTCATTGTTTTTTTACGAGTGAAATATCCACCTAACTATAACATGTGTGAAACCTATGGTTTTTTAAGTGAATTTGCAAGGTTTTTTAAATGCTAATTCCTAACTATAACATGTGTGAAACCTATGGTTTTTTCAGTGAATTTGTACGGTTTTTTAAATGCTAAGTTATGTATGTATTATAATTTTTTTTATATATTTATTTTTCAATAAACTACGTATTAAATTTTTTATTTTATTTTTTATGGTTTTTCACCGTGCGTGCACGGTGCGCGCACCATCCCGATTTAAAAATAAATAAAAATAAATGTTTTTTTCTGCCTTCGGGGTCCTTCAGGGTCCCCCTGACCAAGGCTAGGGCGTCAGGAACTCTCTACCCTGCCCCCTTTTCACATTCACCACCTTCCTTTTCCACTCTCGCACTGAAAACAAACAAAATGGCGGCCGACACTTCCTGATTTTGACCGATTCGAACGTTGACTGACATGTAACAACCAATCAGAATTACGCTCGCGCACGTTAGGGTGCGTGCATGGTGCGCGCACGGTGCACGACTATAGATATGTATGTGCTTTCAACTGCAATTTTCTCAGGAAATACTGAACAGATTGACTCCATATATGCAAAAGGCACATCCCTGACCTGAGGACTACCTCTCTGCCAAATTTCAAGTAATTCTGTTCAGCCGTTCGGGCTGTACCTTCGACTAAAGGTCCTACGGGAAAATGCATGGGGAAAACGTGTTTTGGGACCCCCCTTTTTTCTCAGCCCCCGCTTGACGAATCACCCCGAGACTTTCAGGGTAGGATCGGTGCGTAGCGCCTCATTAGTTTTGAAAATGTTGCGAGGATTCGTCAACCGGTGCCAAAGTTATTCCAAATAGAATGTTGCGGATTTCCTATGGAAACATGGTCTATATATATATATATATTCACTGAAAAAACCATAGGTTTCAGGGGCGTTATAGTTAGCTGGACTTTTCACTCGTACAAAACCATTGAAATTCCCCCGTTATAGTTAGTTCAGCTAACTATAACTCGCGCGCCCGCAATGCACTGCTGATGACGTCACATATTACATCACT
The DNA here is from genome assembly GCF_964204655.1 of Triturus cristatus. Classification (NCBI taxonomy): domain Eukaryota; kingdom Metazoa; phylum Chordata; class Amphibia; order Caudata; family Salamandridae; genus Triturus; species Triturus cristatus. The sequence goes on along the minus strand of NC_140581.1, from coordinate 1,154,017,791 downwards.
CATGACATGGTCAGTGACATCACTCATGACATCGCTGATGACATCTCAAATGGCATCACTGATGACATCACTGATGACATCATCCAGTGAATGTGTGTTTTTCTGAAAATTACATATGTTTTATATATGTATATCTCATGGTCGATGGAAGAATAAATGGGTATATAAGTGTCTAAATGGATGATTTGTTTTTGAAAAATTGATTGTATAACTGACTGATTAAGTGTATCTTAGTGAATACATGGCTTAGTGAGTAATGTTTAAATATGTAAATATCTGTATCAGTCTCTCACTTTGTGTATAAGTGGCTGCATGGGTTGGTGAGTAGCTACATGGGTGTCTATATAGGTTATTAGTTGGTTTTTTGAGTATCAGTCTGAGTGTCTGCATGGTTCGGTGGGGGGTATTACGTAGTGCATAGGTGCATGAATGAGTGACTCACTGTTTGTATGTGTTGAACACAGCATGTGTGCAGGACTGTATGGGTGGATGAGTGTGTGTATGGGTGTGTTAGTGAGTGAATGACTGTCTCAATAGTGTCTTTATGAGTAACTACATATGTTTTAAACTAGTTTATGTGACTATTGGTGTATATAAGTGAGTATATGTGAGAGTGAGAGATTGAAAGTGTTCCTGTATGAATAAGTATGTGTTTCTATAAGTGATTGTTTAAAAGACTAAGTATGTGTAAGTTTCCGTAGAAGTAAGTATGGTGGTGTGTGTATAACTGTATATGCAAGTAAATGTATGTTTGATTCTTTATTAGCATGAGTGACTATGTGTGTGAGTAACTCTATGGATGAGTGGCATTGTGTAACAGGATGTATAGGTGTATGAGTACATATGATGAGTGAGTACATGTATGAGTGACTGTATAGGACTGTTGGTGAATGAGTGGATGTGTATGTGGATCTTAGAATTACTGAAGAGGTTGTTGTAACTGGTATTGGTATGTCCATTGTTTTGAAAATTTTAGTCTCTATTTTTGAATGTGTGTATCAAAGGTTATATTAGGGTGAGAGGAGGTCTGCCACTCTATCACAAGGATGATGTCATCAGTGATGTCATCAGTGATGTCATTTGAGATGTCATCAGTGATGTCATGAGTGATGTCACTGACCATGTCATGAGTGATGTAATATGTGACGTCATCAGCAGTGCATTGCGGGCGCGCGAGTTATAGTTAGCTGAACTAACTATAACGGGGGAATTTCAATGGTTTTGTACAAGTGAAAAGTCCAGCTAACTATAACACCCCTGAAACCTATGGTTTTTTCAGTGAATTTCTGAGGTTTTTTAAATGCTAATTCCTAACTATAACGTGCCTGAAACCTATGGTTTTTTCTGTGAATTTCAAAGGTTTTTTAAATGCTAATTTCTAACTATGCCCACAGAGATAGGACATGTGAAGAAAGAAGAAAAAATGCACAGAAAGAAACAAAAGAAGTGCAGAAAGAAGCAACAGAAGTCCTCAAATACGAAGATAAGTGCAGGAAGAAGGATAACGTGCAGAAAGAACAAAAAGAAGAGCAGAAAGAAGCCTTGTTGCAAAATCATCCTGTACCCTCAACTTTTTCAGACGGATACTGGTGGTAACTGAGTCTGACTAACCAGTCCTAGAGCCAGTGCTATTTTACAAGACACTTAGAATACAGTGAAAACACCTACATACACTAGGGAACATTATGCGTTGGGGTCCCCCTGTGATTAGCATGACCTCCTCTGTAAGCCCCTAGTATATAATAGGGCATGGGGATTAAAACTACCTCTTAAAACAGGCCACAGGGCGTTTTTGCACACGTTAACTCAGGCCCCGTCCCCTCCATTCACCACTGTGTAAACACGCCCTGTGTCCATTTTTAGTTGGGAGATTAAGTTCATTTGAATCCTGAGGGTCCCTAGGGTCCAACTAGCCCACTAGGTACCTCCAGTAAGTGCCACAGAGCTGCGTTGCAGAGAGGTGTAAAAAGTGGCACGGCCTGGACCACCTCTCTGCAATGCAGCTCAGTGGCGCTTACTGGAAGCACTTGGTGGGCTAGTTAGCCCCCAGGGGCCCTCAGTATTGAAGGGAAATTATATCCCCATTTTAAAACGTGCCATAGTGCGTGTTTGCACACGTCACCTCAGGCCCCGTCCCCTCCCTTCACCACTGTGTAAACGCGCCCTGTGGCTGTTCTAAGTTGAGAGATTAAGAGATTAAGTCCCCTTGAATCCTAAGGGTCCCTAGGGTCAAACTAGACCACTAGGTACCTCCAGTAAGCGCCACAGAGCTGCGTTGCAGAGAGGTGTAAAAAGGGGCTTGGCCTCAGAACACCTGGCTGCAGCGCAGCTCCCTGGCGCATACTGGAGATGCCTGTTGGGGGCGCATTTGCAGAGTGCTGCATGGAGGGGGCATGGCCTCCGGCACGATGCCAGTCTTTTATTTATTTTAGTTTTTTAAGAAGGGGGGCTGTTTGGTTCCCCTTCTTATTCTAATTTATTGGCCCTGATGACCCCATCCCCCAGGGCCAGTCTCCTAATTATATTTTTTTGACCCCAATCCCCAGGGCCGGCCACTGTTTTTTATTATTGTAAAAAAATATATATTTATAGACACACCTAGGACATGCTGGACAAACCGTACGTACCTATCACCATGACGATTTGCGTGATATTCATTAAAAGGCGACTATGCATGCAATGAATCCACGTGGAATGTATTTACACCACTAGTGAAGCTCTGACATGTCTGATGCCCTACCGTGCCTAATCCTGGTAGACACCCTTGTCGTTTATTTATACAAACATGGGTAGCTATTGACGGGCACATTTAATACACATGAACACCAAGCCATTCAAAGGGGATTCGACAAAAATTCGACCAAAACTATGCAAGAAACCCCCCTCACGGTTAATAAAACACACATCCACTGCCGGATGTGTAATACTTTTTATTTTACTCTCCGGAAAGGGGACGAACATCACTTGAGAGTCACAGCGTGCTCCTGACAGAGCCCAATGCTGTGTTACACCCACCATTGCCTGCCGAGTGCCACACACCTCTGTGTTGTATTCCACTAGCTAGTGCATATGCTATGACACTCTCTAGCCCATGTGCACTGTAACACCACCCTGTGAATATGTCATGCCACACTTGTCTTCGCACGGGTTATATTGCCCCATCTAACGTGCCTTTCTCGATGCCTATGTTATAACGCACAGTGCTATGCCATACATATTACAATCTGGGATCCATATCTTTGTCACAGTGCATATGCAACGTTACACTCCCCAGCACATATTTTATATTACAACTTTAGAGACTAGTTAGGTTACACAACACTGCCCTGTGCATATTACACTCCAAGGCGCATATCGCATAGCACGCGCTAGTGCCTGTGCTATCTCGCGCTCTCCAATGAATCTGTCATTGCGCACAATGTATTGCATATTATATTTCACGCCCGGTTCATCTTATATCACACTTTTTGGTGCATAGTTTATACCATACACTATATCTAGTTTTCATTTTCAATCGTGCTCTCAAGACTATGTTCTATATAACACTGTGTTCACCTACCCTTTTCACGGGCATTACATTTTGCGATAGGGGGTGGAGGGTCAGGGGGTGTTTCTGCCAAGTGAGCCCGGAGTCACAGTCACAAACGTCCTCTTCTTCCTGAATAAAAGTGAGATTATGCTGCATACTTGTTCATATTTTAAGTAGTTCGCACAGACACAATGTTTCAAAAACAATAAAGTTCCTAATACCCGCCTTCTCTGAACAGTTAGCTTGCTGCCCCATCCCCTTCCTCCCTATCCTCTGTTGTGTGAATCCATGGACTAGCCTCCTCCCTCCTGCCATGCATGGTCTGATGTGCTGCCACTGCCCTCAATTTAGTATGATGTACCGGTCCACTCCTCCTGCCCTCCATTGCCCAATTCTATGCCCCATCATTGACCTCCTACTTAAACTCTGTGCTTAGCTTGCTGCCCCTATTCTCCTTCCCCCTGCCCTCCGATGTCTTTGTGCATGCCCCTGCTCCATCCTTTTTGCCCACCATGTCCCATGAACCTGCCACTCCTATCTACTCTGAGTGTTCTGTTGAGCTGCCACTCCCCTCCCACCTGCCTAGCATTGTCAGATGACTGTAACCTGTCCCTGCCACCTCCACCCTGCCTGTCCACATGCCATGCCCCTATCCTCTTCCTCCTGTCCTACATGGTCCATTGTACTGCCACACCCTTCTGCCCTCCCTGGTCTGTTGTGCTGCAACTGCTCCTACTGCCTGCCCCGTGTGGTCTGTTGTGAGGTCCCTTCCCCTGAACTTTCTTGTCTGTGCACAGGTCCTGACCCTCCCTTCTATCCTCCATCGTCCTTTGTGCATGCCCCTCCACCCTCCTTCTTGCCCATCATAGCCATTGTGCTGCCACTAACCCTCCCACTTGCCATGCATGGTCTTCTGTGCTGCCATGGCCCCTCCCACCTTCCCTGTGTGGTCAGTTAGCTGCCCCTGACCCCCTCCCACCTTCCCTCCATGGTCTGTGTGTATGCCATCACAGTCTCACTGTTGCTCTTCATGGTGTGTCTTGCTTCTAGTGCCCATCCTGCCTGACCTCCATGGCTATCTTGCTGCTCCTGCCCTGCCCCCTTGCCCCCAGCCCTACTCCCTCCCTCCTGGCTTGTCTGTTCCATTGTAATGCCCCTGATCCGTCCCTCCTGCCCTTTATGGTCTGTTATGCTGCACTTGGTAAGAGGGAGATTTTGAAAAAAAACTGGGGTATTGATTTTCCCCTTTGAGTTACATTGAAAAAGAGGATATTGTAGACAGGAGACAGATCAAATAAAGCCCATTTGAGCTTAAAAACATTGGACGTTTCCTGGCTGAATCGGGTCTGTTGGCATGTATGGTTGTACTACCATTGCCTCCTCCTTCTGCCCACAATGGTCTATTACATTGCCACAGCCTTGAAGGAGGGTAGATTTTGTATCACAGGGGGCCCCTGGCCCGTTCTGTCCACACCTGAAGTATGAGACCCTTGTCCTTGCCCTGCCAGCTGCATTTGTAGGCCGTATTAAATTGACCAGCGGGTCCTGTGTTGCTATATAATTATCCTGAGACATCCTTACCACTCAGCCAGCATAAAACCCCTGTGTAGGCCCTTCTGTTCAATATGTAGGCCTCTTTGTTAAATTGACCATAGCTCTGCAATTTTAGTGTATAGCAGTCTGAAGGCAGGTCTGCGAGGCCTTCTGATCCAAACTAGTAGCCCCCACCCTACCCGAGTGCTCCGTGCTCGGTATCAAAGTTCAACATCCCCCTGAAGCTGTCGACATACAGTAGGCTGCATCCTGGACTGGTACTTGCTTCCTGGGCAGGTTTCCCGCTTTTAAGGAAGTGGCAACCGCAGAGCGTCAAGTTAGGAGAACTGAGGAGATTTTATACATGAATATATTGAATTCCCGTACAATACCCATTATTTTCTGCTTGCTCTATGGAACTTACGATAAGCGATTGGCCTGAGAGACTGACCTTTTCACCCAGTCCATTGTCAGCATTAAGTGGGTAAATAACGAAATGTCTGGTAAAATCTGCAGACGAAGCTTTTGGGTAGCATACGTAGGTAGATGTAGCGTGCAAAGGAGCCCACAAAATGATATAAAAAGGAGCACCCACAGATATCGACGGACTACCTCGCCGTCTGTATGTAGGTTAACAGGCAGTGCAGGTTTCCCCAAGAGCTGGGAGCTCTTGTCTTCCTTTGCTTAAAATGTCTTGCTCTGCTTTGCTTGAAGTATCTTATTCTATTTTACCTATATGAAATGTCATGTTATGTTTAACCATTGTTCTCTTTACTTTTGCATTTAAAAGATTTTGTATTGTAATTGCAGGAATGCTTGCTCTAAGAGTAAACGTGAGTGTTCCTAGGTAACATTTTCCTTGGTGTAACTTGTTTCTCATGATGCATTTATAGATGTGTTTTCTCTCTCTCTCTGTCAGTACATTAATTGAGATACAGAGAATATTATGACAGCTGTATGATTATCTGGATTCTGTATTTTGTACTTTATGTCTCTATTCTGCGGTTTCTTTGAAGTTGCATCTTCTCATTAAACTGCCATTGTATTCTGCCTCCAATTCCATGTCTCATATGTCTGTTTTCTTCATTTTTGGAGCAAGCGTTCCTAGGCACCCCGGCTCAAATTAAGGTGCCCCTTTTGTCCCTGACTCACTCTCCTGCTCAGTTCTGTGGTGGCTCCCGGGGATCTGGGGACCGCCCCTAGCTTCCTTGACCCGTAATAGATCTTCCCTCCAACAGCCTCTCTTGCAAGTCCTGTATTGTTGGTTTGTTGCCCCTGCCCCCCTTTCCACTGCCCTCCATAGTCTGTTGTGCTTCCACGGCCCTTCCTGCCTGCTCAGTGTGGTTAAATTGTTGCCTTTGCACCCTCCTACCTGCCTTCAATTTTCAGAGTCCGTGCCCCTGGCCTCTGCCTCTCAACAGTATCCTAATGAACAACTAGATTGCTAACATTCTATATTTATTACAAAAGTGTGGAACGCCTGACATCATCTTGATGTAATCAAAACTGTAATACCTAGAGCATTTCCTTTAGAAATTACATATATGAGAGGGTCTTATTGGCATCAAAATTATGGTTAGTGCTCTAAAAGACTAAAATAAGGACATATTTTCTGAGTTTTCAAATAGCGACAAAGCACTTTTAAATTATTTGTTATCTTTATGTTTTTTTATCCAGTTGACCACTTGATTAAATGTTGCACTTAGGGGAGAGGATGTGGTGTTACTTCCAGAACTGCAGACTTTGCAACTGGGGAACCAGGTTGAAGTTTCTGCTTCAGCTCGACATTCTGTGATTCTGGTCAAATCACTTAGTCTCCCCATGTCTACAACCAAAATGAATTTGTTCTTGTGTGATGTAACCAATGCTCATGTAAAGCACTCCAATACCTGACAAGTCTGCACTATATAACACTGCAAAAACACAAAATAATAAGTGTTTTGCACACTTCTGTCATTGGGCTATATTTGGGCTACATCTGGGTGATTTTGGGCTACATTTGGGCTCTTTTGTCTCCGGTGGCCATCTTGGGAGATTTATTTGTTATGAAGTTTCCTAATTTCCTCATGTACTGCAGTCTCCTCAGTAGGAAATGCTTTCAGTTTTTTACTTTGATTCCATCATGAAGGTATTCAGATATATCACACATTTGCCATAAATTCTGAATGTTAGCACTCTAGTTGCTCATTAGATCACTGTAGTAAAACTACTGCACCATGGAAGTCTGCTCCTGGTATTAAAAGTGCATGTTTCAGTCTGCATGTCAGAATTTTTTAATGAAATAGAAGAGGATTTGAGAAGTCACTCAAAATATGCCCTCATTTTCTTTCTTCAGCATTAATCATAATTTCTATGGCAAAATGAACCTCCTCATTGTGTTCCTTTTTAAATTAAATGTTTTAAGTGTTACCAGTTTATTCCAATCAAGATGGCTTCAGGTGTGCCATACTTTTGTCATAATGAAGACAGTAAGCGCTCTAGTTGTTTTTAAGAACATTCTGGGACATTCTGTCATTGGGCTATACTTGGGCTACATCTGGGTGATATTTGGGCTACATTTGGGCTCTTTTGTCTCTGGTGGCCATCTTGGGAGACTTATTTGTTATGAAGTTTCCTAATTTCCTCATTTACTGCAGTCTCCTCAGTAGGAAATACTTTCAGTTTTTTACTTTGATTCCATCAAGAAGGCATTCAGATGTGTCACACATTTGCCATAAATTCAGAATGTTAGCACTCTTTTTGCTCATTAGATCACTGTAGTAAAGCTACTGCTCACCAGGGAAAACTGCTGCTGGTATTGAAAGTGCATGTTTCAGTCTGCATGTCAGAATTTTTTAATGAAATAGAAGAGGATTTGAGAAGTCACTCAAAATGTGCCCTAATTTTTCTTTCTGCAGCACTAATCATACTTTTTATGGAAAAATGAACCTCCTCATTTTGTTCCTTTTTAAATTAAATGTTTTAAGAGTTACCACTTTAATCCAAGCAAGATGGCTTCAGGTGTGCCATACGTTTATCATAAGTAGGACTGTTAGCGCTCTAGTAGTTCTTTGGAACACTCTGGGAAGCTGCAGTAGAACACAAAGGAATCAACTGACAGTCTCTGCCCTTGTTGGATGTACATGTTTTATTGAGAATGTCAGACTTCATTCTCACATGACTGAGAAAGATAATGTGAATTTACAGAAAAAAAGCTCTCAGTTTAGCCTATAGATCACCTTCCAAACCTCTGTGGTAAAAGCATGAGAAAATATTTTTCTCTCAATCATGATATCCCAGCAGAAGGCTTTTTCACATGGTGAAATCACCTTAGAACATACCACAATTCCTAAAATGAGTATGGTACCATCAACAAATGATTTATAATGTAACTAAAGTCTTAAAACCTTCTATTAACTGTAATGCTTTTTAATGAGGTGCTATCATGTATATTGGTCCCAAGATGGCTGCCAACACTTCTTGGATGAAGTGCTGACAGCCAATCAGATCTCAGGATGAGATGTGTGGTTAGGCTCCGCCCACATATATATATGCTTTTAAATGCTATTTTCTCAGGAAATACTGAACAGATTTACACCAGACCTGCAAAAGGCACTTCCTTGACCTTATGGCTACCTCTCTGCCAAATTTCAAGTAATTCTGTTCAGCCGTTCGGGCTGTAGCTGTGTCTAAAGGTCCTATGGAAAAATGCATGGGGAAAACGCGTTTTGGGACCCCCCTTTTTTCTCAGCCCCCGCTTGACGAATCACCCCGAGACTTTCAGTGTAGGAGCGGAGCGTAGCGCCCCATTAGTTTTGAAAATTTTGCGAGGATTCGTCAACCGGTGCCAAAGTTATTCCAAATAGAATGTTGCGGATTTCCTATGGAAACATGGTCCTAACTATAACTATCTACTGGCGACCGCCAGTAGATAATATATATATATATATATATATATATATATATATATATATATATATATTGAGCCCACCAGCTGGTTTGTAAGCTAAAACTTCCTTTATTATGCCCGAAGCAAAATTGACTTCTTTGAGACAAAAGAAGTAAGTACTTGACCAACACAAACTAAGTGCATTATGGACACTGTGGTCTGGGGATGGCTTGCTATCAAACTAAATTGCCATAAACCGGAGAATATCTCTGAAATGTTGAGAAAGGAGTAATTTTATGCATGCTGAAAGAGCCACAGACCACTTCTGTTTGCTTCCAAAATGTGATTTAAAAACATCATTGTCTTGAACTCGAACTCACCTGAAAGGAAGTCTTTCCACAGTATTGGTGTACCTTCTGCTTTAAAAAGACGAATGAGTAACTACCCTGCATTTGCATATGATTATGACCCAGGAGGGTCAAAAGGCGTTATGCAACATTGTGCCTGGACCAAAATAAAGGAAGTTGTAGCTTACAAACCGGCTGGTGGGCTCGTTATACTTCTGAATGGAGGAGTGCTGGTTGTTTGGAATATACATTATATATATGTCTCATATATAATAAGTTAATCAGCATATACTGTTTTATTTTAGCTGCCTTTCACAAAATTGCCTTCAATTCAATGAGAGTAGAATACAGACATAAATTACCACAATTTGTTTTCAAAATTTACCTCTTTACTGTTTCCAAATGTTGGTATATATGCGAAACGGACAAAGGGTGGAGAATAAGCTAGAAAAGCAATGTCTAGTTTTACGTTTTAGAGCAGTCCTTTATCTGATAGAATGAAAAACGAAATATTTTCCTTACACTAGAAGCTGTCTGCTTGTCCTACATACAGAAGTGTGGAAGAGTGACTGGAGCGCGACGAGGCTGAAAGTCTGGACAAGAATGTACAGAACAACCAAGAAGAGAAAAGGCAGAGCGCCCTGCTTGGGGGCAGTGGCAGCAGCCTTCAGAAAGTCCAAAGCTTCGTCACTTTATGAGTCATTATAATTGCAGCGCTCGTCGGCCTGAGATGTAGCTTTTGGCCTTTTTTCCTGACATTTCTCGATCTGTTTTTATAATCATAATAAAACTGTCGCGCGTGCGCGCGGATGGATAAATCATACCTTCCGCAAGCACGTTCATGACATCAGCCTCTGGCCCAAGGCCAAAACAAGACACACTGGCAACCCTTTCATGCCTGATTGATGGATGGGGCTCCCAAGGAGGGCAGAGATATGCAGGCTACAGGAGTCATTTGTTCACCTCTATTATTACAAGGCGAATGTGATAACTCCCTGACAGCAGGGCGAAGAGACCTTTGAGATTCATTTACATTTACCGCAGGGTTGATTGTCAGGTCTGCTGCACGAAAAGGGTGCGTTTATCTCGACGTCTCATCGTCAACAATGGTTTTCTTATTCTCCCCTTTTCTTCCTGTTGATCTTTCGCATATCGTCCTAGGCATAATCGGGGATGCTGTGTGTTTTTTTTGTCTCTAACTTTCTAATACTCTTGGGCCGCGAATGGCTTATTCGGAGGTGCCAAAACCCTGTTTTACGACGCCCAAGAAACGAATAATAAATATTTTTTTCAAGATGAGCCTTCCTTGCCTCCGTGAAGCAACAATCTTAGCACTGGCCACTGTGGTTTTAAAGCCAGGAACTGGTCACTAAGTAGGACCAAACCCCCCTACACAGGCTTTTGTTTAACACAGCGCCCCCTTTTGGAAAACAAATTCGGGGAGACCACAATAGGGAGGGCTTCTCACCATCATTTTGCATAATTGATGTAGTCTGAAATATATTTTATACTCGCAGTCGTTGGGGGATACTCTCAGCCATTTTAGGGTGGCGTTGTGTCACTCTTATGGTATTCAGAGTTTGGCGTCTTAATTCAAAAGTCCTTTATTTGTTTTTTTCATAAGTGCTGTATATAAAATATTATTTTTTTGTCCCTTTACAAAATATTCTATTTACAAAAGTTAAGAAGTATTTGTCTTTTCCATAAAATAATTTACATTTTCATCTGCAATTTTTAACATGCATATTAAGCACTCATTTCAGGTAAATTGATTCCGTTAAAATTTGTAAAAACTGTCCCATTTTATAGCCCTTTGGCAATTGTAAATCTGCTTTTCGGAGGGGGTTACTTATTTGTAAGACATTTTTTACCCCTCCGCAAACCAATGTTTTGGATGTGCTCTCCAGCCAGCGGATTACATCTTGCCTACAGGCGCGAATATTTTGTTAATTAAAAATTGGTTTAAGCAGTGCCCTTCTCATGTCCTGGACTGTGGGGCATACACACATCAAATGACTTATGGATTCTTTACAGCATCCCCACAGACGGCAATTTGCGTTTTGGTTTTTGCCTTTCCATGTTGGTAGAAAATCCTTTGAATCATGTGCTCCTAGTCGGTATAGCATGAGGCTCCTTTTTAACTAGGTGAAAGTGCACTGATAAATAGCCTTGAGGCTTCAAGTGTGTGTAGGAATTTATTACTGTCCATGCATGTCGTCGTTTAGCCAGGATTTTTAGGTCTCGCCTGACCCAGCGCATGCGCTGGTCTGGCGAGACTTATTGAGAGGGCTCCAAAAAGTGCTACCAGGCCAGCCTAGAGCTACAGTGCATGTGCTCGGGAGCGCGCGCCGTGATTACTTTCACTTTCGCGGCCGCTTTGATGTTTGATCGCGATCATTTTCCCGGCCACACGGCCGCTTGGCATAGCCAATAGGTCTCGCTTTTGGGACCTTATAAGTATTTTGTTATGCAACTGTTGCATGGCTAAACACTTATAAGGTCCCAAAGGCGAGACCTATTGGCTATGCCAATGCTTGTTTTATCTTCCTGTAGGGACATTTTCTTTGCTGTAACGTTACGTACCCAGGCAAATATTACCCTGTCCACCTTGTTATCACATGCCTCTTGAACACCTAGTTCCTCTAAGGCTTTTCCCAGATGTTTGCCCCGTGAGTTGGATACTTTTTTTCTTCCATCTGATGCCTGATTTCTGCCCAGCATAAGTTATTCAGTGTTCTGAGGCTCGAAACTGGCAGCATAGTTTTACAAAGGTGTTAAATCTTTGGTATTTCTGGTTCTGAAGTCTGAATTCTAGATGGATCTGAGCTGGGTTCGCAGCTTTGGGGAGACCAAAAACAGCCTTATACACCTTGGTCTGGAGCTTGTTTAGTATTTCAATTTCCTTGCCACGCCATATTTCCAAACCATATGTCAGAGTAGGTATTATATGTGCTGCCATCACTTTCAACAGGTGACTGTGGGAAGGGCAGCTCAGTTTCTTTTTCAGCAATATGTATGCAAAAATTAAGGATTGAGCCTTAGCTCTCATTTCCTTTGTTTGATCCGTGAATGACATATGTTGCCCGAGCATTACACCCATTACTTATATGAGACTGTCACTCCAACTTGTTTGCCCTTTACGTACCATTTAAATTTACTGAAATGAGTGTCCACTAGGCGCTCCGCCGTGGTTTTCTTCCTGTTCAGCTCCAAACCTTGCAGCTCAGCGTGACAATTATATCATGGACAGGGAGATAATCAGTAAAAATTAGCCTTAGAAAGCGTTTTAGCAAATTAGGTGCAAATGTTTGCATTTATTAATGGAGATTAAAGGTAAATATTCACATTGTTATCACCTGGTCCTTCTTCCTCGTCATTGTACGAGTGCCATACTCGGGAGAAACCAGTATTTGTTAACGCAGCAGCAGAGAGAAACCTTACTGCTCCAGGAAGAATCTATTAGGAGAGCATGATTGTCCAGTTGTGGTAGTAACCAAGAACATGTCCTAGGATCTCCCCCACAATGGGGAGTGTGATCATTGTAGATGGTGTAGCCTAGCTGGTGAGTGCAAGATGGCGGGTCACATGGCAGCAGCCTTATTTGATCTGGCCTACCACCTTGCTTTAGGTGACTTGTGTCCACTTTGGGAATCTTGCAATGGCTGGGGGTGGTGGTGCGTGGCATCAGCCACCACCTATACACAGCGAGGGAGGGCTAAGACTCTTTATTTCTAGCCGGGGATGTGGAATCTTTATCCCCACCCACCCATCCCTTTTGTTACTTAATCTTCCACAATGTATACTGAATGTGATTTGAAAACTGCACCTGAACATCCCTCAGGTACAGCCCGGCAGTTTACATGCAACTCAATAGTGCCTCCCTAAATTAGCCAGTTGGCGGGAACATTGGAATTTATCAAGTCAAGATATGGCAGACGGAGGCCATACCATAACACATAGGACAAAGAAAGCATTGCACGTGTAATGTGAAGTGACTTCATGTGCCAGTAATTTCTGCACTTCGGCAAAAAAGGAAAAGACAGTAGACCAGCTTCTAAATGCAAGTCTGGCAGCTTGTAACTCTCCAGCTCTCCGTGGTGGAATGAAGGTCCTCATCAGGAAATACTTCTCAATCTTTGTTGGTGGAGGACTTGAAGTGGAGCAGCCTGTGCTGACTAACAGGTCTGAGCCTCTCATGTCCTGAGTATTTAAAAATTAGAACAAAAAGGGATGGGCGGAATTCTTATGTAACATTGAGCCGTTGGTAATTAGTCTAGTTTTCATTTGAGCACATCAACTTCTGGATAATGTACCATTATAAATCATAGTTGGTCCAGTCTCAAAAGGGACAGCTGATATGTCACTTTTCCTCTGTCCTGAATCACAAGCAGCCACAGACATGTACTGGCCTAGTTAGGCATCACCAGAAGGGTGCAGCTCCAGCATGATGATGTACAGTGCTCCATATGTGATGTTCTCGGCAAACAAACCTGTCTCTGGTGCCTCCTATAAAATGTAGCTGTTAGGGACCGCATTACCTGATCTCATATTCATAATTTTTTTTTTCAGGACACAAAAAGACTAAGTCGCGAAAAAAGCAGGATTCATAAAAGCAGAGATTTTAAAGGTGGCTGATTTTCTCTGAATAAAAATGGTGATAATCGTTTGAAAGAAGATGAAATACTTTGACCGTTTTAGACCTGTCAGCCTTTGCTTGGTCTTTCCACAAACCTTTTCCCTTACTCTTCCATTTTTTCCTGATCTTGGTTTTGTTAGCCTTAGGACTCTGTGCACTTTACCTCTACTAACTGGTGCTAGAGTGTGTGTGCTCATTTCCTAAAACATGGTAACACTGGCTTACACACAGTTGGCACATTTAGTTTACATGTAAGTCCCTAGTAGTGTTGTACTGCATGTACCTAGGGCCTGTAAATTAAATGCTGCCAGTGGGCTTGCAGCACTCATTGTGCCAGCCATTTAAGTAGCCCTTTAAAGATGTCTCAGTCCTGCCATTGCAACTTGTGTGTGTAGATGTGAACTTCCATTTTGACCTGGCAAAAGAAACATTTTCTAGGCCTTAAGCTTTCTTTTTAAAACACATAAGTAACTCCTAGGGTAGGCCCTAAACAATTCATAGGGCAGGGTGCAGTGTATTTATAAAGTTGAACATGTACTTTTAACTTTTACATGTCCTATTACGGAAAAACTCTTAAATTCGTTTTTCACTAATGCAAATCCTACCTCTCCCATAGGATAACATTTGGTTACCTTATTACATTTAGTAAGTGATAACTTTCAGCTAGCAGCAGGTAGGTTGGTTGAGTCTTGTGTCTAAAGAATTGCAATTTAAACCCCCTTTAATGGTAAAGTCGGAATTTACATCACAGTTCTGAAAATGCCACTTTTATAATATATTAGAACCAGTTGGTTTTGTGTATTACCCCAAGACAGTGAGACACAGAAGGAAATAGGTGTTGTTAATATGGGGCATATCTAACTTGATTGGGGCCGAGCTGTCACATACCACACTTGCACATCTCAAAACCTCTGCCACAACACACTCACAAATGGTTTGATGCTAGTCTTATGTGTCCCCAGACAAGCTGGGGCCAGGGCAGGGAGGCAGGAAATTTCTAAACACTTCTGGGAGAGGACACTTCCAGAATCTTCTCCTACATCAATGCTGGCACCAGGTATAATTATTGAACCCTCAGACACAATTCTTCGGTACACCTCTGGACCTGTGGAAGACTTGTGTGGTGCTCTACTAGAAGGACTGCTACTCTGCTGCCCTGCGGCCCTGCAACCCTGCTGTTCTGCTGCATGAATGAAAAGGACTGGACCTGAATCTCAAACCCATGATCATCAAGAGTCACTTCAAGTTCTACCTAGCTGGCCTCCTGATTAGAGCCACAGAGGCAGAACAGGCTCCAACCACCTTGACCCCAGAAATGGAACTCTGCCAGCTCTGAGTCTACTCCCTCCCCCCAAGTGGTCCAACCCGGTCCTGGACCCTTGGAAGTGGGCATGAAGGTGCTCTACCAACCCAGCTGTGTTCTCTTCGGCAGAAGAAATGTAGCAGGATCCATCGCCTCACAGCCTCGCATCGTATCTGCCTCAGTGAGACACATGCCTGATGCAGGGCCCCGCAGCTCCTCGGAACTGCTGCTGCATGACACATCCTTGACGCAGAACCTTGCATCATCACCCTGCAGCTCCTCAGAACTTCTGCTGTATGATGCAACCTTGATGCAGGACCTTATATCGCAGCCTTGCAGCTGCTAGGAAACACCGCTGCCCTACACAACCTCATAGCGCTCAGCAACCCAGATGTAAGGTACTCTATTCAGCAGACCTAACGTAGTCCCTGTATCTGACCCGTGCTCCATCATGGTCAGTCTGAACTTGTGACTTTGTCTCAGTCTTTCGCAACCAACCAGAAAACCATAGTGGGCTCTTTCATTCTTTAAAATTAAATAGCTCTAGTTCTAGTGATTGAACTTTTGTATTTTTAGTCTCAATGTATTAAATTTTACTCTATTTTTCTAAATTGGTATGGGATTTTTCTTATTTTTTTTGCACTCTATTATTGTTTGAAGTGCTGCATAAATACTTTACACATTGCTCTCAGTGTAGCCTGACTGCTTCGTGCAAAGCTACCTGAGGGTTAAGCACAGGTTAATTTGGGATTTACCTATGGGTCACCCTGACAAGAATTTGGGTTGCTGCTTGAGTAGGGTTTCACCCCCCCACCAAATTAGTAACCCAATTTCCTACAGGCTGTTTGGGAGAATAATGTTGTGGAGAGACAATATTAACTATACGAGCTTTCAACACAATAGATAAACCACATGCATTAGAATAGCCAATAGGTCTTTGCTAAAAAAACAATTATGTTTTTTAAAATCTCAATTACAAAACCTTTTTCAACAAGCGCTGGCAATCCTAATAGGTCTGGCTTTAAGTTAATATTGTATGGTAATGTGATGTTAACTCTCACCTGTTGTTTCCGCAGGAGTGATATTCAAGTTCAGAAGAAAAGGTCCCAACTTCCCCTACCGACCAAGCATGCCCAACAGAGTCAAAGCAAAACTGGTGTGATGATGGAAGAGGGGAAACAAGGGAAGAGAAATTAATAAATGTCCTACGAAGTATCCAGTGAAGAAGGTAAGGTCCAATGCATGTTCCCTGTATGTAAAAAGCAGAATATTATTGTTAATGTGTGTGCTAGTTTATAACAGTAATTACAATTCTGTCTAAGAGTATATATTTTGTAAATGCCTTCGCTACCTGCTTAACGCCCTTCTTCCTCTTATAAATCAATTACATAATATACAGGAACAGTGTGCAACCCATAAGAGAGAATAGAGACATCTTTTTTAATCACAGCACGATAGAGCAAACAGGAGAATAGAAATGAATGGAACAGAGAAACACCCACCTACAATTAGGATGTAGCAGTGAGTTAAGTATAGCCCAAAGAATTATTGAATTCATAATAGAACTGGAAAGGAGGAAGTAATAAACATGAATTGCTCCCTTGAAATAATCAAAAGAATAATATGCAAAAAATATGCAGGCTATATGATACGTCTTCTTAACTTCAGGAGACACTAGTGAGCTGTTTCTCTGTTACAGCTTGATCAGAATGCACAGACAGAAAACGGAATCTCCAAAGCCATGGGGCCAAAAATCAGATAAGTAACTCATAAATGTAAATCTTGGCAGCGCTGAGTGTTTTAGCCACAATTCAGCTGCTAGTTATCTTTTAAAGGTTTTCTTTTTCTTTCAGGCTTTGGTACTGTCGCACTAATGAGGAGGATGCAGCCAGGAACCAGAGAGAGCCGCCACACAGCAGTCCGACGAGGAACCCCGAAAACAACGTGATGCGACAACCCGGAAGAAACAATGTACATGAACTGGATGTGGAAGAGCTGCACGCGATCACTAGGATGCGAAGCACTCTTCCACGGTCACAGAGCTGCTTTATGCCCGCACTTCTCCGGCCTCGCCCCAGCATAGTCCTGGGCGGAGCACTCCTGACAGTTCACCCCCGAAGAACCCTCCCAAATGATTTGGGCTTCCAAGAGTAACATCTTTGAAAAAGATGCAACAGATGAGGGGCATGTACATGGCCAGCAGACCATAGACTTTCCAATGGATCAGATACTGCATTCTTCCTCTTTCAGCTGCAAAGCCCCACAGCTGTGGAACTCGCTTCCTCTTTCGCTGCGCAGCACTGTCAATTTGTTCCAGTTCAGGAAGAGCCTGAAAACCTGGCTTTTTAATCTTTAGGCTGTTCTTATTGCTTCAGTTTCAGTTCTTTTTCTCTTTTTTTTGCTGTGTTGTGTTATTTTTATTCTGAGATGCAGGTGGAAAGCGCCGGGACACTCTTTTCGAGTAGCCGTGCGCTATAAAAGAACGCTGTAACATAACATAACATAACATATGCCTCACCCTCCTGCAGTCCACAATAGCACCCACTTCATATTCAGGCTCATCATCCATTACTACTTCAAGATAGTAGGGAGCACTAATTTCATGGCCACCGGATTGACAATCGTAGTTATGAGTATATATATAAAACTTTCTTCGGTTATTACAACCATCAAAGTTTCAACCAACAGCCCAAACATTAAAATAACAATAAAAATACACAGATATATATACAATAGTAGCAGCAATACGTCCATATTTAAAATGCAGAATGCTTTAGAATCAGATACAACAATAGCAGCAATGTATAATATCTACTCTCAGCAGTGAAAGACCCTGATGTAAAGTGCCGGGTGCTTTAAAACTATATATAAAACTAGGCTGCAAATAGTACCATAAAATCACACCAAATAGAACAGTACAAGAAGAAAAACAGTTCATTGATATAGGTAAACGGTAAAGTGAAACTCATGATCTTTGCACTGGTCTAATTTTTAAAATTGCATTGCGCTTGTACCAAACTGCCTCTAAACATTTGCTAACTGCTACAACAGTTCTAGAGGAGAGGTCAGTTTTTAGAATCCTTAGTGCTATTTGATATTGCGCAATCCCCTTTTCGCGACAAATTGGAATAATCCACCTCCTACGAGGGGAGGAATACTCTGGACAGAAAAATTGCAAATGTGATTAATTTTTGTCACACTGATTACACATTGGGCAGGTCAGTACTGGCTGTGCTTGATTCCATTTGTGGGTGAATGATCTTATAGGTAATATCCCCAAACGAAACCGTGTGAAGAGACTTTTAGGGAAAGCAAAGGGTATAAAATCTATGTAATCCTCTAGTAGTGGAGTAGATTTAAAATCAAGAAATTTATTAGTTAAAGATCCTACAGAACTTTTTCTTAATATACATTCATTAATAAAGTTCCAATAGGTAGTTTTGAGAAGGTGTACATCAATTTTCGTTAATTTAGTAGGATCAGCACAAAATCTGGAAAGACCTAACTTTCCCAACCACGAATACACATGTTTAATCCATGGAACTGATCTGGCGCCTGGTATATTTAGAACTTCACACAGGGAATCCCTATAATCAGCAAGCTCCGGTGTACACCAGAGACGAACCCAATAAGTCAATACTTTCAGGGCCACTAGATCTGTTACTCTTTTTAATCCCAGTTCTAAATACAGTGGAATAAGGGGTGTACTACGGGGAAGGCATAACAATTTCCTAAAAAATCTATTTTCAACCAGTGCCAGGGGCTGGACATCAGCATGACCCCAGACTTCAGCCCCGTAAAGCGCAGCCCCTTGCGCCTTAGCACGGTAAATCTCCATGACGGGGGATACTACATGAGATACCGTCCTTTTTTGTGTTCTCAAAATAGCATTTGACCTGTGCTCAATAAGAAGTTTACTTTTCGTGATCTGATCTAGCCATTTAAAACTATCCATAAATCGTACTCCTAAGTAGTCAAAATTATCAACCCTCACAAGGACGTCTTTACCAACCCGAATAGTCGTTTTACCTGTCTTAGTCCCCTTGCTTAAAATCATAAATTTTGTTTTGTTAACATTTAGCTCGAGTCCCCTCTCATTGCAGAAACCTAAGAATGTATTAACCAGGGTCTGGAGACCCTTGGGAGACTTTGAAACGAGTAGGGAGTCATCCACGAAAAGTAGGATCGGTACCTTCCTGTTATTTAGCATTGGAGAGTCATTTACACAATTTTCCAAAACCTTGACCACATCGTTTAGATAAAGAGAAAACAAAGTGGGGACAAGCACACAGCCTTGCCTGACACCCCGTTCAATTGGAATAAAATTAGTCAGTTCTCCGCTTGGTCCCCAGTGTACTTGGGCATAATTATTCTCATGTAATTTACTCAATAGATGTATAAGAAATGCTACGTACAACATACCCTTACGTAAAAGCACAGTTTTCGAATACAATAGTATAAATCTAAAAATCTGATCTATGGTGCTAATTTTAGTTCTGAAGCCTGCTTGAAAGGGAGAAAGTATTTGTTTTTCTTCCATCCATTCTGTTAATTTGTTCAGTATTTGGCGACTAAAAACTTTTTGAGCATTGTCTAACAGGCTAATTGGCCTGTAATTAGCTGGGTTGTTAGCATCACCCTTTTAAAAAATAGTTATTATCTCGTCCCCCCTCCATGAATCAGGGATCGCTCCCCCGGTCGAGATGGCATGCGATAAAAGATTAAAATAAGTTGACCAGATAAGTGGCTCTGACTTAAAAAGGTCACCTGGAATTTTATCAGGCCCTGGTGCTTTAGCTAGTTTAAGAGACTGTATTGCACTATTTGTTTCTTCAAGACTGAACTTGACAGGGCAGCTATACAGCTCTTGCACTATGGAAGGTAAAGTAGCATCCTCTACTATATTAGTCACACTATCAATGTCATCTGGCTTCCTTAGTGAGTAAAGTGATGAAAAATGGGCCACCCAATTTTCAGGAGATATATTAAAACTCGGGTACTTAGCTCTTTCAAGGTGATTTTGTGCTACTAATTTCCAGAATGATCTTCTGTCCTTGATTTTACTAGCTATGAGTAGGTCCTGCCAGAACTTGTCTTCCCAATCTCTTCTAACCAGTCTAAGTTGGGATTTGTAGATTCCTCTGGCAATGCGAATTTCACCTCTATCACCCTCAGCAATAGCAGACTTTAGTGAACTCTTAGCTACTTTACAAGCGGAGTCAAACCAGACATGATACCTAGAATGTACCGTATTCGTAATAGTCGCCTCTTTATAAAATATCTTTTGTAGACCATCAAACAGATGAGTGTGGACTGATAAGATAGGTATTCTTGCTGGATCTATCCCCTCATATTGGTCAAAAGAGGTAACAAACTGTTTGTAAAGTTTTGAGTAGACCTCTGGATTTGCCACAACTTTAGGCCATTTAACGGCTCGACGATTATTGGTTACTAGTGCTACAGGGACATTCATGTTCATGGCAGCACACCCATGTACCTGAGGCTCTCCAACAAGTGTCACCTCAAGAGAGTTATGATCACTATCAGACCTAACATTAATTTTCATATCAGCTAGTAGGGGCCACATCCTCACATTAATTAATACATAATCAATTATACTGGCACACATACCTCTCTTAAATGTTGGTGCACACAGAGGGTCAGAGATAGTACGACCATTGAGGGCTCTAAGACCTCTGCCAATAACAAGTGAGACTATTTGAAATGCACATGTTGTAAGGTTTTTCCTTGGGGGCACGAACAATTTAGGAATTCCCCACTGCTCGTCTTCCTCCACAGTGATCTCAGTTAAAAGAGAGCAGGGTTCAAAGGGGGTGTTAAAATCTCCCGCCACTATAATTTTTGTATCCAGAGATAAGTTATCCAGTATAGTGTCTAATAGTGCTAGAGTCGTAGACGAGTCATTAGACCGAGTTGACCTGCCATACATATTAAATATTGCCAAAGAAAGACCAGAGGGTAGGGTAACTAAAGTTCCCATTAAATCTAAGCAGTCTATTTCTATAGCAGTAAAGGTGCTGAAGCAACCATTCTTCATCAAAGTTAACAGCCCTCCACTAACTCTACCAAAGTGAAGTACTGGTTTAGCATGAACATTTAGGGATGTGTATCCATCTATATAAACTCTCTCTGTAGCCCATGTCTCCTGTAGTAGACACACATCATAACTCGCAATATAACTCAGCTAATCCTGGTCACATAGTTTCAGGCTAATACCTGCAACATTCCAGGACACTAAATTTAGGCTAAGAAAATTATTAGAGCCATCGACTATGTTATTAATGATACTAAGCTCTGTCATTACTTGTGGTCTAATGTACTCATCAAAGAGTCGTAATATATTACAATCACCATTCTCATGCATCTCAAGTGTACTATGGGCCTAATCGTAGTTATATTATAAAGACAAATGAAGCGAGGTTTACATTTATGGGTTCCCTTCACATCGTTCTTATGAGTGGGCAACCAAACCATGTCCCCAATCACATAATCAGGATGGAGCGACAATAGAGATCTCCATTCCCCTTGTACACTGCCTAGGCTTTCTCTAGATTCACCAGAGTTGTATTTTGTGTATCATGTATGTAGTCGACAAACTCCAGAGCAGCAGGAGTAGGGATAGAAACAGGAGGAGGTGAAAGCAAGAAGCAGGGATGGAATTCAGAATTGCAACACAAAGGTAAAAGACCAATGGAGAAATGCATTTCATTGCTGAAAGCGAATTCAGCAGCCCATAGAAATGTGTCCCAATCTAGTTAAGAGTGCAGTAACTGACACCTTAAATATCGCTCAAGGCATTGATTAACTCTGTCAGTCTGAGTGTCAGTTTGAGGGTGATGGCAAGACGACAAATGAATGTCTATTTGTCACAGAGTGCCCAACCCTTCCCAAAATGTTGAAATAAACTGGGAGCCCAATCTGACACCATCACAGAGGGAGGTCATTGCATTATGTGTTGTACAAATACCATGGCCAACTCTTTAGATGTAGGAAGTGCTTTCATAGGGATAACGCGGGACATCTTGGTCAGCGTGTCCACCACAACTAATATGACTGTAAAACCTTTTGTGGTTTTTGGTAGTTCCACTATGAAATTCATGGAAATGGAATGCCATGGACCGGGAGGAGCGTGCATAGGAGTTAATAAGTCAGCAGGAGCCTGGTTTGAACTTTTCTTTGAGCACATACAAGGCATTTCTGAGTATATTGTTTAATGTCTGTTGCCATATTGGGCCACCAGAATTGCTGTCTTAATAGCTCCAGTGTCTTTCTGTATCTTGGATGTCCAGTGAGCAGATGGTTATGACACCATTCTGAAGTTTGTTGTTGGAAAGGCAATGTGGGAATGACCAAGCCTCTGAATGCAAAGGAGGTTTTGCACTCTAACACCCTTGTGTTTCTGTTCCAATTCCTCTACTTCCTTGGACTTCTAAACTTGTAGCACCTAATTTATGAAGTTCTCCTCTGAACATATAGCCCCTAGAATACGTTCTCTGATGTCTCCCTAATCTCGTATCCTAGCCGGGAAAGGGTGTCAGCTTTCCCATGTTTTTTACCTGCTTGAAAGTGTATAACAAAGTTGAAGTCACTGAAGTATTGGGTCCAGCTCAATTGTCTCATGGACAAGGATCCAGCTGATTTATAAAATTGCAAATTTCTATGATCTGTGAGGACTATGACTGTGTGTAATTATTGTGTTCAATGAAGGGATGACAGCATGACATTTAAAAGGTAAGATGAAGTTTATTAATGAACACCTCATTCAACGGCCTGGGAAGTCCAACTGCCGCTCTCTCAAACTCAATGTAGTCAACCTTCACTTACAAAGTTCTAAGTTCTGTGACTGATCTCATCATGCTAGAGATTCCACGCCACACTTCTCCCTCCCATACAGCAAAAATACAGAAAAATATTAAAGAACACCCAACCCCACCCCTGAAAAAAAAAACAAAAAAAAACAGCAACCTAAAAGAACGGAGTAAGATGCATTACAGGTTAAGCAAAGATGAAAATCTTCTGTACAAAGTATTGCACAACAAAATCTTTGAGATATGCAGGTTTCCTGATTTCCCTTACACTCCTCCTGTGAGTAGTTGGGGAATTTGTGCGAACATCCTGCAAACTAGCATTTCCCATCCTATACCTATCCTGTTGGGGAACAGATGACGTAAGAGGTAACAATTATGAGGCTGCCTAAAAACAACAATCCTGCTCCTGTTCCAAATATGTCCATCATGTGTCTTCACAGCCTTCTTGAAACATTTGATTATTTGTAACTTTCTAGTGAATTTTGATCATTCTGAACACCCTTTTGGCGCTTTAACTTTTACAAAATCACCTACTTTAACTTCCACATTCCCCACACTCTGCTAGTCACAATTTTCTTTCATCTTCTGTTGGGCAGTGATCTCTCTCCATTCTCCAGGTCAATTATCAACACAATCCTTGTTCCAAAACATTCAACCAGGACATACACTTGTTGAAGGAGATCTTCCCTTGAATAATTCAAATGATGATTTACCTGCGGAACCATGCGGAGAGAGGCGATAACCTGACAACCTGTTAGACAACTCTTTCTTCCAACCAAATGATTAACCCTTGCCAATTTTATGCCCTTCTTTAATGTCTTGACTACCCTTTCTATGGCACCATTATTCTCTGGGTGATACAAAGATGATGTTTTGTGTTCGATCTCACAGTTCTCCAAGTAAGATTCCGTTTCTTTAGAGCAAAATTGCACACCATTATCTGTGAGCAAAAACCTGGGAAAGCTCTATTTTTTTAACACGCCCTCAAGAAACCTGATCACTGCAGAAGATGAAATGTCCTGAACACATGACATCTCCATACACCTGGAATACAGATCCATCAAAACAATAACATAGGGAGTAGCATGTTCCCCTTTTATTGGTCCAAGGATACCCATTGCAACCTCCTCCCAGGGATATTTAGGTAGAGCTCTGCAAACCATGGGTAACTGATTGGTTTTGAGACCCTTATCACAGGCCACGCACTCCACACAATCTCTAACCATACACTCAACATCATGATCAAGAGAGGGCCACCAAAAATCTCTCCAAAGTCTTCCCTTTGTTTTCACAATGCCCATGTGACCCTCATGTGCAAGTTCTAATCCTCTTTGTCTCAGCTCAGTGGGTGGAACTAATCTTGTCCCTCGCAACAAAAATCCTCTGTCTACTGCCAATTCTTCCAGTATTTTACTCCACTTACCTTTATGACAACCTAACTCTGTAGAGTTAAGTTTGCCTGAGCTCACAACACATATCACATGAGCAATTTCCTCATCAAGTTGTAATTCATCCAGCCATTCCTTCTCAGGTATGGTTCTATCAGTGACTTCACACACACTCACAACCTCATCTTCATCCAAATCATGTCTTTCTATTAAATCAATTTCAGTGACATTTACCAACCTTGACAAAGAATCAGCAGAGTGATTGCTGACACCAGGGACATACCGAACATCAAAACTAAACTCTTGCAAACTCACCACCCATCTCCTGATGCAAGATGAAATTGAGTCAAAACCTTTCCTAAAAAGTATTTCAACTAATGGTTTGTGATCAGTATGTACATTTGATTCTCCACAAAAACTGTCTGAACCTGTTGATGACCCAATGTACAGCAAAAGATTCTCTCTCTATAACAGAATAATTACATTCCACTTTTCTCAAAGTACGTGACATGCAGGCAATCAAATTCTCCTTTCCATTCGTGATCTGAAACAAAAGAGCCCCCAACTCTTTTGAGCTGTCATCACATACTACTCTAGTGTCACACAAAGGATCATACGCCTTCAAGCAAGGTGCACCATTCAACTCTTGTTTCACTCTCTTGAATTCATTGCTACATTGTGTGTCCCATGCAAATTTCACTTTCTTCTTCAACAGTTTTCTCATGCTAAATGTTTTGCTGGCAAAGTCTCTAATGAGCTTGCTGTAATACTCCACCATGCCAATAAAAGATGCTAGTTCTTCTCTTGACTTGGGAGCTTCCAAAGATTTGATAGTTTCAACAAGTTCCGAATGTAATCTGATTCCCATTTCTGAGATTTTATACCCCAAGTAACTGACCTCTGAGACACCAAATTTGCACTTTTCTGCCTTGAGCCTCAAGCCTGCTTCCTGCAACCTCTTCCGAACATTTCTTACTCTTTGATCATGATTAAGAACATAGGCACCAGAAATAAGAATGTTAAGCTTGTAACATTTCACACCAGGTAATCCCTTCAAAATCCTTCCTATAATCCTCTGAAAAACAGCCGCCACTGAAATCAAACCGAATGGCATTCTTTTGAATCGATATGTAGCAAAACGGGTTACAAAGGCTGTGAGGTCCGGTGACTCTTCATGAAGTTCAATTTGGTGATAGGCTGATACCAAATCTAGAGTGGTGAAAATCTAGGCACCAGCAAAAGTCGTTACCTTCTCCTCGATATTTGGCAACGGAAATGTATCCACAATAACTTCTGTATTGAGGGCACGCAAATCTACACAAATGTGGTGTTCAATGAAGGGATGAAAAGGTAAGATGAAGTTTATTATTGAACATTTCAAACAACGACCTGGGAAGTCCAACTGCCACTCTCTCAAACTCTACATAGTCAACCTTCACTTACAAAGTTCTAAGTTCTGTGGCTGATCTCATCATGCTAGAGATTCCACACCACAGTAATGCTCCCAATAAATACTGGTGCCACTCTTTGAAAGCTGTATTTATTGCGAGAAGCTCTTTATCTCCCATGGAATATGTTTGTTTAGTGGAATTTAGTTTATGTGAATGTAAACATCCCAAGGCTGTATCTCTTTGAGAAAGTATTCCTCCAATAGTCATCTCTGATGCATCAGCCTCAACAACGATGGGTTGGGATGGGTCTGGGTGTCTCAATAAAGGGGCATTGGTGCAAACCTCTTTCAATTTTTAAATGTTTCCTCAGCTGCAGGGGTCCAAATGAATTTAACTCCCTTTTTTAAGAGTTTAGTGATTGATGAAGCCCGAGCTGAGAAATTGTCAATAAAACGCCTATAAAAGTTGCCAAATCCTAAAAACCTTTGCACATCGTTCACTGATCGAGGAGACTGCCAAAGTGTTAGGGCTGAAACCTTTTGAGAGTCCATGCTCACCCCATCTTGAGATAATACAAACCCCAAAAAAGTGACTTGAGAGGTGTTAAATTCACACTTATTTAATTTCACATACAGTTGATTGTCTCTAAGTCTCACAAGCACAGCCCTGACGTGTTCTCTATGCTCTACCACAAAAGAGGAATCAATCAGGGTATCATCTATATATGCAATTGCATATATATTGAACATTTCTCTCAGGACTTCATTTATTTTATAAAGAATTTAAGGGCTGCAGGGGTGTTACAAAGACCAAAGGTCATAACTTGGTATTCATATAACCCAAACTTGGTGCTGAATGCAGTCTTCCATTCATATCCTCCCTGGACTCTTTATCAATTGATATGCCCCTCATAGAACAAGTTTAGTGAAGATTTTGGCATGTTTGACTTGATCAAGTAAAGATGGACTCAAGGATAAAGGATATTGATTTTTCATAGTGATGCTGTTGAGAGCTCTATAGTCTATGCAAAATCGAAGACTTCCCTCCTGCTGTGGAATAAAAAAAGAGGAGAAGAAGCAGGTGATGGGAAAGGTGATGGGAAAGGTCCATTAAACCCAATGCATATCATTTCGTCCAAGTAGTTTCTTAAGTATATGTTCTCTTTTTCCATTAAGGCATAGATCCTACTGCAGGGTATCTGTGCTCAAGTAACTGAATCAATCCTGCAACCATATGGTCTATGAGGCAGAAGGATGGATGCCTTTTGTTTATCAAATACTCTGCTGAGTCTTGATACGAAGAAGGCAATTTAGGAACTACAGTTTCGATGGTCACCGCTATTTACAAATGATTTTCTGTTTCATAGATACAATGGGAATTACAGAACAGAACGAAATGACAAAGAATTACTTCTCCAATCAATGCCAATGTTGTGTTGTGTTAGCCATGGAATGCCAAAGATGGCTGGAAACTGAGGGGATTGAATAAGATCAAAATATACAGTCTCTTTTTGTTTATCATGTATGAAGAGGGTCAATTCCCCAGTAGCTTGTGTTATGGGGCCTGATTTAATGTCTCTACCATTGATGGATTTAACTTCATGCCTTAGAGCCTTAGTCACAAAAGAGAGTCTCATTTGTTTGGCGCGTTGTATGTCCATGAAATTCCCTGTACCACCAGAATCTATCATAATCTGGACTTCAGTGAAGTGCATTTCCCATTTAAGGTGAGATTTAACAAACAAATGATGAAAGGAATGTAAAGAACTATTCTGAGTTGCAAGTTGTGGGACAAACAATCCTGACCTACCCAAAGCACTTGTCCCCACAGACTTCTGGCTTAAGAGTTTCTCAACTCACTTCATGTCTTAGGGCTCACAGGACATTCATGCAAGAAATGTCCTGCTTTCCACAATAAAGACAACGCTTCTTGTCTCAGCATCTCTGTCTCTCTTCATCACTGAGGGGGCCCCTAATAACACCGATTTGTATAGGTCCTGGTTCGTCTGCTGGTTTCTCAGGTTCTACTTTCTTATCTTTGAACATCACTATCTGGGTGTCAGAACACCCTTTCTCTCGCCTTCTATCATGTAATCGGTGGTCTAATGTTACCACTAAGTCAATAAGAGCACTGCATGACTCAGGGGAATCTACTACTCGTGCCAATAGGTCTTTTAGTTTGTCTCTAATTCTTTTTTAAAAAAGAGCACTGCACTTTGCTTCAGGCCACCCTGCTTTTGCCACCAGTCTATTGAAACTAGATATATAGGTCATCAGATCCTTTGGACCTTGTTTCAGATTCTGCAATGTGATATCAACAGATTGCATAAAGGAATGCCTATCAAATAACCTTCTTAGCTCTTCTTTGAAAGCAGTGTAATCATAAAGTAGAAGATCACTACAATCTACCAATCGATTGGACCAAGTGGCGGCAGTCCTTCCTAAATGGGATAAGACAAATGCTACCATAACCTGTTCAGTAGGGAAACAGGAGGCCTTATAAATGAAATGTAGTTGATATTGATTGATGAATGTGGTGAACCTTGTGGGATCTCCCATAAACCTACCAGGAGGGGGCAACAGTATAGCAGTAGTAGTAGTGATATGAATGACAGGATTACCTGAACTAGCAGAGGAAGAGAGTGGAGAAAACAAACCATTTGTATCCCCTGTTGTGGACCAAGATGCTATGTCAGGTCAAGAGCCATGCTGTAAAGAGTCTACCCTCAGGGTGAGGCCTTGAGTTTCTTTTTGTAGGTGCCCTATCATGTGAGCTAAATCAGAGAGGGTTATTTGGTGTTCTTACATTTTGCCCAGGTGGAAAATAAGTGTGGGCTTTGCGTTATGTTCACTCTCACCTGTTGTTTCTGCAGGAGTGATATGCAAGTTCAGAAGAAAAGGTCCTAACTTCCCTTACCCACCAAGCCTGCCCGCCAGAGTCAAAGCAAAACTGGTGTAATGGGCGAAGAGGGGAAACAAGGGAAGAGAAATGAAAAAATGCCCCATGACGTACCAAGTAAAGAAGGTAAGGTTCAATGCAGTCATATGTGTTTCGTGTATGTAAAAGCAGAAAATGATTGTTAGTGTGTGTGCTAGTTTATAATAGTAATTACTTTCTATCTAAGAGTATATGTTTTGTAAATGCCGTTGCTACCTGCCTAACTTCCCTCTTTCACTTATAAATCAATCACAGTATATTCAGAAACAGTGTGCAATCTTTGAGAGACAATAGAGACATATTTTGTAATTACAGCACGGTAGAGCAGACAGGAGAATAGAAATGAATGGAACAGAGAAACACCCACCTACAGTTAGGATGTAGCAGCGAGTTAAGTAAAGCTAAAAAAATCATGAAGTCATAATAGAATCGGAAAGGAGGCAGTAACAACATGAATTGCTCTCTTGAAATAATCAAATCAAAAAATATGCAGGCTATATGATATGTCTCCTTAACTTCAGGAGACACTAATGAGCTGTTTCTATAATACAGCTTACTCAGAATGCACAGACAGAAAACAGGATCTCAAAAGCCGTGGGAAAAACAATCAGATAAGTAACCCATAAATGTATATCCTGCCAGATCAGAGCGCTTTACCGCAATTCAGCTGCTAGTGATACTTTCCAGGTTTTCTTTTTCTTATTTTGCCTTTTCAGGAGAATTCAAGGATTGGTACCAAAGCACCGACAAGGAGGGCGCAACCAGGAGCCAGAGAGAGCTGCCGCACAACTGCCCAATGAGGAACGCTGCCCACAACAGGAAAGGAACAAGGCAAGTGAACTGGATGTGGGAGAGCCGCATGCTATCACTAGAATGCAAAGTGCTCTTCCGCGGTCACAGATCAGCTTTATGCTCGCACAGCATAGGCCGGAGGAGGAGCACTCCTAACATGTAAAGCATTACATGTAGATAGCATGGGGAATGGATATTTATTTGTGGGGAAGCAGAAAACTCTACATGAATATTGGTTTATGCTAAAAGGCCACATGACAGTTGCACTGTCAAGCCAGACCCAACAAACCATAAATTATCTAGTTATCCAATACACTTTTATAGCATTACAATGTGATGAGTTGTGTCCCCCTGAAAGGCGAAGCACAGGCAGCTGGACAAATAAACAAAATCATCACAGCTGTTTGGAGGGCATACATTGTTTTGTGGAAGCACACAACTTCTGCCCAATAAAAACATACTCCTGGCTCCCACATGTGGGTAGAGCCAAAACCCCTCTCTAGTGATGCTCCTATAATTGTCTGATGACATCTGTACTCACGCCAGACCATACAAATGGCTGCTCATACATGCACATGTGTGCAAATGCACAGGCAGATGTCTTTGAATGTTTTTGTTATAACATTTCACAAAACATTTAAAGATGCACATGCAAGAGAGGCCATTATGGCATGGGTTCAAAGCCCATTTCCAATGAAAGTGGCCAAAAGCAGTGTGTGTGTGTGTGTGTGTGTGTGTGTGCAGTACATGTCTTAATGCAAGTCATGGTGAGGACCCAGTAGTTGTCTTTGATAAACTCCTGTGCCTTGCATAGTTTAAAATAAGTTAAATAAATAAATATTTTTAAAACAGAAAGCACTCAATGGGCTGGGTGTCCCTGGCAATGAAAGTGACTACTTTGTCTGTGAATGATGACCTTTTGCTTTAACAGGGCAGGAAAGGCATGTCTGATCCTCCCTAGCAGGAGCAAACATGTATCCCTGACCATGTTAGTGCAGGCAGGGAAACTGCTGTGTCCAGGGGGTGGGTTCTCCGGGACATAGTATTACAGGCTAAGAAAGGGGGCCTCCCTCTTGAATAGAATTTGGCCCAAGGAAGGTGGGCACGGGCATGAAAGCCAAAGG
Source organism: Triturus cristatus (assembly GCF_964204655.1). Classification (NCBI taxonomy): domain Eukaryota; kingdom Metazoa; phylum Chordata; class Amphibia; order Caudata; family Salamandridae; genus Triturus; species Triturus cristatus. The sequence continues at coordinate 1,153,987,114 of NC_140581.1, read as the reverse complement.
CTGAATGCCGTGTGTGGCAGGGGAGTTGACTTAAATATGGTAAGGAAATATTACTTTACCTTCTGGCCTGGTCACCCCCACGCTCCTGTGCCTGTGCCTGCTCCCGCAGCCCCAGCCACCCGAGGGCCGCCGAGCCCACACCAGCCTCCCGCAGCCCCAGCCACCCGAGGGCCGCCAAGCCCGCTCCAGCTTTCCCGCCGCCCCAGCCCGTGGCCCCGACCCCCCGCCAGCCGATTGGCTCACGCTCCCGCCTCCCCGCAGACCCTCCCGACCGGCTCCCTTCTTATGACGTCCCCAGAGCGACCGCGCAGCGGACGCGCGCAGCGGGAGCACCGATTGAGCGCCGAAGGTGCGCCAAAGGTAAGCCCGTCTACGCCCGTCCGCGCCTGGACCGCGCCAGGACCCCTGGCCCCCGCAGACCCCAGCCCACCCGCCGGACGTACGACGCCGCCACCCTCAACGCACTCAACGCCGGCCGAAGCCCAGGATGCTACCGAGCCACCCCGAGACGCACCCACGGACCCTTCTGCTGCAACTCCTGCAAGTTCACCTGCATCCGGACCTGCACTACTCCAGCACCAACCAAGACCAAGACGAGCAACAGCAGCAGCCACCTGAAATGCATCCTGCTCAACACCCGCTCCGTCCACAGACACGCCGTCGAGCTCTGGAACCTGCTCGACACCACAGCCCCAGACGTCGCCTTCCTCACGGAAACCTGGATGAACGCCTCCTAAACGCCCGACATTGCCATCGCCATCCCAGACGGCTACAAGATCATCCGAAGGGACCGCATCAACCACACCGGAGGAGGCATCGCCATCATCCACAGGAACACCATCCGCATCACGACCAACACCGACGACACCCTCGCACCCGCCTCGCACCTGCACTTCTGGGTCCACATCAACCCCAAGACCACCCTCAGAGGCACCCTCATCTACAGACCCCCGGGACCACGCACACAATTCAGCGAAGACATCGCCGACTTCATCAGCCCGCACGCCCTCCCCTCCGCTGACTACATCCTCCTCGGGGACCTCAACTTCCACCTGGAGAACAACAACGACCGCAACACCACCACCCTGCTGGACAACCTCGCCAACCTCGGACTCAAGCAGCTGGTCACCACCCCCACCCACTACGCCGGACACACACTCGACCCTGTCTTCTCATCCAGCAAGGACATCGCCTTCAGCCACGCCACCGGACTCCACTGGACGGACCACAGCTGCGTCCACTTCAGCTTCAGAAGGACCACGATCCACCACCACCAGCAACAGGCTGCACGCAGAAGCTGGAACAAGATCACAGCCGACCGGCTCGCGACTGCCCTGAGCAAGAACTCACCCACCAGCGCAACGAACCCCAGCTGAGCGGCCACCAACCTCACGAAGTGGATCAGCGACTGCGCAGACGACCTCGCCCCTCTGAAGACCCCGACTAGCAGACCCGGTAGCAAGAAAGCCCCATGGTTCACCGACGAACTCAAGAGCTCCAAGAAGAACTGCCGAGCCCTCGAGAGAACCTGGCGCAGAGACCCAACACCGGACAACATGACTGCCCTCAAGCTCGCCACCCGAAAACACCACCAACTCATCCACGCCACCAAGAAAACCGCATTCAAGGAACGACTGGACAACAACGCACACAACAGCAAGGAACTCTTCAACATCGTCAAAGAGCTCTCCAACCCCAACGCCGGTAACAACGACATCACCCCTTCACAAGACCTCTGCAACTCCCTCGCCTCCTACTTCCACAACAAGATCGCGGACATACACAACAGCTTCAGCACTCAACCGACGCACGCCACGACCGAACCACCGCCCCCCACCACCACCCTCTGTGCCTGGACCCCGATCAGCACCAAAGACACCGTCCGCACGATGAACTCCATCCACTCCGGATCTCCTACCGACCCCTGCCCTCACCACGTCTTCAACAAGGCCGACGCTGTCATCGCACCCCACCTGCGGGACATCATCAACACCTCCTTCGACACCGCTACCTTCCCGGAGAACTGGAACTCTACTCTACTAAAGAAGCCATCAGCCGACCCCACCGACCTCAAGAACTACCGCCCCATCTCGCTGCTCCCGTTTCCTGCAAAAGTAATCGAGAAGACCGTCAACAAGCAGCTGGCCGCCTTCCTCGAGACGAACGGATCCCTCGACCTCTCGCAGTTTGGCTTCCGGGCCAACCACAGCACCGAGACCGCCCTGATTGCAGCCACCGATGACATCCGAGCTCTGCTTGACAACGGAGAAACAGCGGCCCTCATCCTCCTAGACCTCTCCGCGGCCTTCGACACTGTCTGCCACCGTACACTAGTGCAGCGACTCAGCAACGTCGGAATCCAGGAGTAGGCACTGGAGTGGATCATCTACTTCCTCGCCGGAAGGACACAGAGAGTCCGCCTCCCCCCGTTCAGATCTGAAGCCACCGAAGTCATCTGCGGCGTTCCTCAAGGCTCCTCGCTCAGTCCAACCCTCTTCAACGTGTACATGAGCCCCCTCGCAGACATCGCACGCCAGCACAACCTCAACATCATCTCCTACGCCGACGACCCCGAGCTGATTCTCTCCCTCACCAACGACCCCGCCACCGCCAGAGCCAACCTCCACGAAGGGATGAAAGAGGTGGCCGAATGGATGAAGAACAGCCGCCTGAAACTGAACTCGGACAAGACGGAAGTCCTCATCCTGGGATCCTCACCCTCCGCCTGGGACGACTCCTGGTGGCCCCCCGCCCTAGGCAGCGCACCCAAACCAACAGACCACGCACGCAACCTGGGCTTCATCCTGGACTCCACCCTCTCCATGACCAGACAAGTCAACGCCGTCTCCTCGTCGTGCTTCAACATCCTGCGCATGCTACGAAAGATCTTCCGGTGGATCCCCACCGAGACCAGGAAGACGGTCACCCAGGCCCTCGTCACCAGCCATCTGGACTACGGCAACTCCCTCTATGCCGGAACCACCGCCAAACTCCAGAAAAGACTTCAGCGGATCCAGAACGCCTCAGCACGACTCATCCTGGACATCCCCCGTCGCAGCCACATCTCCGGACACCTGAGAGACCTGCACTGGCTCCCGGTCACCAAGAGAACCACCTTCCGTCTCCTCACCCACGCACACAAAGCCCTACACAACCAAGGCCCAGGATACCTCAACAGCCGCCTCAACTTCTACACTCCCAAACGCCAGCTTTGATCGACCGGCCACGCCCTCGCCACCGTCCCCCGCATCCGAAGAGCCACCACTGGGGGACGGTCCTTCTCCTTCCTCGCCGCCAGGACGTGGAACTCCCTCCCGACCCACCTCCGCCTGACCCAGGACCACCTCCCCTTCAGGAAGCAACTCAAGACCTGGCTGTTCGAGCAGTAGCGGACCCCCCCTCCCCTAGCGCCTTGAGACCCTCTGGGTGAGTAGTGCGCTATATAAATGCTTTGATTGATTGATTGATTGAAAATCCCTAGAAATTCACTAAAAAATCCAAAATTAGAACTATAATTCGCACCCTCACCATATGCTGCTAATTTGCTCACTTAGTACATCACTCATGACATGTTGTATGATATAATTGATAACATCACTGCAACATTTGTAATAACATAATTGATGAGAAGACTGTGCATAGCGTGGGCGCGAGCTATAGTTCAAAGTCAAAGTCAAAACAAGCTTTATTCAGTATATAAAAAAATATCCATAAAAGCATTCTACATAATAAAAGCAAATTGTCAAGAATTTTATAGCAATCAAGAGTTATTTCATCGGAATACATTCTCCAATGACCTAGTATACCCCCTGATAAAATTGTTTAAAAGAAATACAAATTTTCAATTATAATATAAAGACACCATAGCAATCAATTAATTTTTTTCGTAGGGCACATAAAAAACTACAAAATCCTAAAAACTACATGATATGTTTAGGAGGCTAGAGATTTTATAAACTATTCAGTTTCATAAACGAGTGATTCCAAGTATAAGAGCTCCTTCCTTCGCTTGATGGCAAGTCGAGTGAAGGCAATTACCACATTACAAACCGAAACATGTTCTAGGTTACAAATAAAATAAAAAGCGGTTTTATAGGAGTATAATCTAATGGAAATGAAAAGTGGACGTAAAATTCAATTCCTTAAGTCCCTATAAAAATTACAAAATAATATAAAGTGCAGTGTGTTTTGGGCAGATTTACCATCACACGGGCACATTGGAAGGTTTACGCTCCATTTACCCATCTTTGGGAATGGTATCTGATAATGCAGCGTTCTCAGCCTTAATCTGGTTAAATAAAATCTATGTTGCGTATTTCTAATAAAAAAGAGATAAGGCTGGGTGCCCAGTGATAAAGGCCCTTCACAGTATGATCTAACATTTGATTTAGTACACAACACGGCTTCCCTTTTTGTTTCCCGAGATCTACGGAGTCTCATTTTCAGCTCCCCCTTACTAAAATTCTCAATACTCGTTGGGTCCCTAAAATCAGGTTTCACATCACACTTAGGGCCCCATTAGGATGGCAGGTGGCCCGGCGGGAGCGATCCGCCCGCCATTCATGCTGCAAAGACCCCCCGCCATATTACGATGGATCGGGGGTCCGCAGCGGACGGAAAGACCCTCTGCCGCTTTTCAGCCCGGTCGACTTGTCAAGGGTAGACTTGTCAGGGTTAAATATGGTGGTGGTGTCTGTTAGACAACGCCAGCCATATTACAATGGAGGCGGACACATGCCTTTCCGTGGCGGCATTGCCGTCACTGAAAGGCATGCAGAGTTTACTTGTGGGGGCCCAATGCGGGCCCCCAGGGACTCTGGGGGGTGGGGGGAACACATGGGGGGTACCTATGGTACACCCTGCATTTCAATGTACAACGTGGCAGGCACTGCGCGGTGCCTGTCACATTGTTCATTGAAAGGCACAACCTGCCTTTGAAGCATTGCGGCGGGCGGTGCTTTCAGCACCGTCAGCCGCAATGTTTCAAATGCGCGATGCGCCCGCCAGTGTGGCGGGCGCATCCTAATGGAGGGTGCGAGACCGCCGCTAGCATTGCGGGCGGTTCTGATTCCCGGGGGTATGGCGGGCGGACAAAGTCCGCCTGCCATACTAATGATCCTCTCAGTAAGGAGACCATGGATATATTTTAACCATGGTATTTTCTTCGAGTGATCAAGAGTTAGGCAGTCACGTATTATTTCCTTAGTGAAGTGAGTTTCTTCCTTTGTCCAAATTCGATACCATAAACTTATAGCAGATATGCTAATCAGGTCACTTAAAAATGGGACATCTGTTTCTCTATGGACAATGTAGGTAGCTGTGGAATTAGGGACAGATAACACTCTTCGTAAGAATTTATTTTCCAATGTTTGTAATATGGAGGTGTCTGCCACCCCCCCATAAAGCTCCACCATAGCATACCCCTGATATACATTTGCTCCCGTATAATTTTAAAATCTCTTGCACTGGCTTGTTGCCTATGTTTTGTGAAAATATGAACATTGCCTCACTTGTCCTTAAAAATTTCAATTTACTTCAGTTAATATATGCAGGTACCTTTACAGTTAAAAAGTAATCTTAAATAAGAAAAAGTTGGAGTCCTTTCAATTGGTACACCATCAATGAAGTGGGTTCTGCTTTTAATTTTACTTTTCCCACATGTCATCACCAGTGTCTTGGACAAATTGATCGCTTGGTCTTTATCAGTCATAAACTCGTAAAATTATCAATCAGGAGTTGACGACCGTTAGCAGTCCTGGAAATCAGGACTGCGTCGTCAGCATATAATAAAACAGGTGTTGCACGTTTACCAACAATAGGGGCATCAGCCTTTAGACCCTGCATTAAAAAATCAACTCCATTGATGAATAACGGAAATAAAAGTGGAGCAAGGACACAACCTTGTCTGATCACTCGGGTAACTCTAAAGTGTGTTGTGCATTCCCCGTTCTGACCGTATCGTATCTTTGATGTTAAATGGACATAAATTTGTGACAAGAGACTAATAATGTTTTGTGGGGCACCCATCCCTGCCAGCATTTGCCATAGCATAGTATTGTTTACTAGATCGAACGCGCTAGCGAGGTCAACAAAGCAAAGGTGGAGTGAACCCGCCTTCGCATGGGTATATTTCCCTATGAGCAAGTCTAAGTTAATACACTGTTCAACCGTGCCGATTCCCCTTCTGAAGCCGTATAGTGCTTCAGTTAGAAGATTTCCATCCTTGACCCAATATTCCAATCTAGCAAGCAGAATTCTGCCCATGAGTTTAAATGTGGAGTCAAGGAGGGAAACCGGATGGTAACATTTAGCACTAGCTCTATTACCTTTTTTGAAAATCGGGACGATCACACTTTCAACCCAGGTTGCGGGCAACACCCCATCAATAACAGCATTTAAAAAATTGACTAAAATGGGGGATCAGAAATCAGTATTATGTTTAAAAATGTCTATCGGACCCCGTCCGGGCCAGCAGCCTTCCCACCTGCACTATCTTATAAGGCAATTCCAATCTCATCTGCAATAATAGTATCGATTTTGCTAATTTTTAATAAGATGATATTGCCATCATTATCCTTTTTATTGCAACATTTAGTGGGATTAAAAATGTCCTCAAAAGGTAGTAGCCAATCTTCTGATGTTACTACAGTGTCAACCCCTGACGAGGAAGCATCCTTAAACAGGGGTTGGTCTATAGTTTTCCAGAAAAGAGTGGGGTTCTTAGTCTCGGCTGCCTGGACCAGATTGTCCCATGCAATCTCTCTAATCTCTATTTCCTTGCATTTAAAGCTTGTTTTTTAGCATTTTCTAAGGTTTCAAATTTTATCCCCATTTCTGGGTTTAACTTTCAACGCTTCCTTCAAATCTCTATTCAATTTCAAGCATTCTTGGTTAAACCATCGTGGGCTATAATCGCTTTTCTTTTTATGGTTTTTCTTTTTTAATCTCAGATCCTTATCTATGCCTACAGAAATATTATTAAAAGCAGTAACAACCTCAATATTATTGGAGGATCCGTCTAGACAGATTTCTATATCCTGATTATTACTTGCAATTACATTTTCCATAAAATTAACAGGATTAACAACAGACCATTTGATTGAAATCCCATTTTCTCCTTGGGTTCTTATATCGGCTGCCAAAACACATATTTTTTCAATAGAATATAAGCTGGAATTTAACGTTAGCAGAAGTGGGTGGTGATTGCTATGTAAACTATGCGATATAATACAGTCATTCACAAAGGCCCTACTATTCCTTGACGTCAGGAAGTGGTCAGTACATGAAGAAGATCTAGCCCCCTCATAGGTGTATTAGTCAACAGCTCTATTGTTAGCACCCAACTTCATTACTTCTAGACCATATCTATTCATGATGCAATTGAGTGATTCACCATAGGGATTATGTAAAAAGTGAGCAATATGATCCCCCAAGTCATCTATGTGGCCACATTCATCCGCAGTCGTTAGTTTACCTTTCGGACATGAGGTGAGTTTCAGTGTTTTTTTTGTTTATAACACTGACATTTTCACCTAACTATAACATCACTTAGACCTTTGTTTTTCACGATATATCTTCTATCTATCTATCTATCTATCTATCTATCTATCTATCTATCTATCTATCTATCTATCTATCTATCTATCTATCTATCTATCTATCTATCTATCTATCTATCTATCTATCTATCTATCTATCTATCTATCTATCTATCTATCTATCTATCTATCTATCTATCTATCTATCTATCTATCTATCTATCTATCTATCTATCTATCTATCTATCTATCTATCTATCTTTCTACCTATCTATCTATCTATCTATCTATCTATCTATCTATCTATCTATCTATCTATCTATCTATCTATCTATCTATCTATCTATCTATCTATCTATCTATCTATCTATCTATCTATCTATCTATCTATCTATCTATCTATCTATTCAGTGAAAAAACCATAGGTTTCACACACGTTATAGTTAGGAATTAGCATTTAAAAAACCTTAGAAATTCAGTGAAAAAACCATAGGTTTCACACATGTTATAGTTAGCTGGACATTTTACTCGTAAAAAACCAATGAAATTCCCCCGTTATAGTTAGTTCAGCTAACTATAACTCGCGCGCCCGCAATGAACTGCTGATGACGTCACATATTACATCACTCATGACATGGTCAGTGACATCACTCATGACATCACTGATGACATCTCAAATGACATCACTGATGACCTCACTGATGACATCATCCAGTGAATGTGTGTTTTTCTGAAAATTAAATATGTTTTATATATGTATATCTCAAGGTTGATGGAAGAATAAATGGGTATATTACTGTCTAAATGGATGATTTCTTTTTGAAAAATTGATTATGTAACTGACTGATTAAGTGTATCATAGTGAATACATGGCTTAGTGAGTAATGTTTAAATATATAAATATCTGTATCATTTTTTCACTTTGTGTATAAGTGGCTGCATGGGTTGGTGAGTAGCTACATGGGTGTCTATATAGGTTATTAGTTGGTTTTTTGAGTATCAGTCTGAGTGTCTGCATGGTTCGGTGGGGGGTATGACGTAGTGCATAGGTGCATGAATGAGTGACTCACTGTTTGTATGTGTTGAACAGAGCATGTGTGCAGGACTGCATGGGTGGATGAGTGTGTGTATGGGTGTGTTAGTGAGTGAATGACTGTCTCAATAGTGTCTTTATGAGTAACTACATATGTTTAAAACTAGTATATGTGACTATTGGTTTATATATGTGAGTATATGTGAGAGTGAGAGATTGAAAGAGTTCCTGTATGAATAAGTATGTATTTCTATAAGTGATTGTTTAAAAGACTAAGTATGTGTAAGTTTCCGTAGAAGTAAGTGTGGTGGTGTGTGTATAACTGTATATGCAAGTAAATGTATGTTTGATTCTTTATTAGCATGAGTGACTATGTGTGTGAGTAGCTCTATGGATGAGTGGCATTGTGTAACAGGATGTATAGGTGTATGAGTACATATGATAAGTGAGTACATGTATGAGTGACTGTATTGGACTGTTGGTGAATGAGTGGATGTGTATGTGGATCTTAGAATTACTGAAGAGGTTGTTGTAACTGTTATTGGTATGTCCATTGTTTTGTAAATTTTAGTCTCTATTTTTGAATGTGTGTATCAAAGGTTTTATTAGGGGAAGAGGAGGTCTGCCACTCTATCACAAGGATGATGTCATCAGTGATGTCATCAGTGATGTCATTTGAGATGTCATCAGTGATGTCATGAGTGGTGTCACTGACCATGTCATGAGTGATGTAATATGTGACGTCATCAGCAGTTCATTGCGGGCGCGCGAGTTATAGTTAGCTGAACTAACTATAACGGGGGAATGTCATTGGTTTTTTACGAGTAAAATGTCCAGCTAACTATAACATGTGTGAAACCTATGGTTTTTTCACTGAATTTCTAAGGTTTTTTAAATGCTAATTCCTAACTATAACGTGTGTGAAACCTATGGTTTTTTCACTGAATTTCTAAGGTTTTTTAAATGCTAATTCCTAACTATAACGTGTGTGAAACCCATGGTTTTTTCAGTGAATTTGCAAGGTTTTTTAAATGCTAATTCCTAACTATAACGTGTGTGAAACCCATGGTTTTTTCAGTGAATTTGCAAGGTTTTTTAAATGCTAATTTTTTTTTTTCTTCTATTTTTTCTAACATATTTTTATTTTAATTTTCTTACCTTTTATAAAGACTATGATTAAATTTTTAAAATTCTTTAATATGTTTTTTTTTATATATTTTTTAAAATAAACATGTAAAATTTATTTGCAGTACTTTTTTCTATTTTTTTTTTATTTTTTTAGTACGCGTACCGTAAGCTCACGGTAAGCGTACGGTTTACGCAACGTCCGTAATTTTCCTACGCTGCTTGCGTATAGTTACGCAATTTGCGTAGCCGCGCGTACTCCGCGTGGGACGCGTACGCGTGTACGCTACACGCGCACGTTACGCGGAAGTGCCGGGAGTGACTGTTATGCGCATGCGCGCAAGCGCGTGTCTTTTTTACGCGCATGCGCACTTTTGCCGTAAGCGTACCGTAAGCGTACCGTAAGCGTACGGTAGGTCATGTGATCATGAAACACAACTTTTGATTGGTTGAAACTACTTTCAGTTCTAGAACTCTCCTACACCACACCCATTACCCTCATTTCTGCTTGTGATCCCTTGGGAGAAGGAGCTGGTTTGTCTTTGGGATACGATGGCAGAACAGCAGAGCTCTTCTGAGAGTGAGGCTAGCACTAGCAGCACTGTCTTGAGGCAGAGATCGAGGAAACAAAAGCCCTCTTATGTATGGGATTATTTTACTTTTCCTGAAGGCCAGCAAAAGGTAAATGCACCCTTAGTGACTTGTAAGCTGTGTAAGCGTGTACTTTCTAGAGGTAATCCTAACAGGAAGTATTCCTTTGGGAATCACACCATGAAGAGACACCTCCAGGATGTACACAGAAGGACACATGGTCATCTTTTTGGAGGTAACTCTTCAGAAAGACAAGCCAGTACATCCACAGCAGCTCAGCCTGAACCATCATCTGCAGGGCTGACTCCTTCTTCTGCAGGTCAGGTGAGCCCTTCATCTGTGGGGGGAGAATCTCCTTTTGCTGGCCCTCTGGAAATCAACCCTCGATTTCGGAAGGTTGATATTCGATGCACATTTTGTCAAGATCTAATTTGCTATAGGGAGACAAGTGTTTCCCTAGTGAACAACAAAATAGATCAACACATTTGTCGCTTTGAATAATTTTCCCATGCTTCCTTTCCTCTGTCCCTGCATGAACACAATGGTTCTTTTAAGAGCCAACCTTATCTTTCATCTTTTTTTTACATATGTTTTTAAAAACTTTTTTTTATTTTTTTTTACCGTACGCGTACGGTGCGCGTACTTTTTTTTTTTTTTTTTTTTAAAAACACTAAAAATCAATAAACACATTACAAGGTCCTTGAGAGACTACAATTATTATTATTGACTTACCATATTCACTGAAAAAATATTTATTCATTTGTTTTTTTTAAAAATAGTTTTAAAAAAGTTTGTAGTTTTCGAAAATGTTCTATATCTATCTGGAAAAAAAGAAAAAAGTATTAATATTTTTAAAACATTTTATAATACAGTACACATATTTACATTTTTTTCCATAAAATATTTTTGCCTTATTTTTGCTGTTTTCAGAATATATTGCATTTCACTATAAATTGTGAAAGCAATTGCATTCATCATTTTACAGCGGGCAAAAAAAAAACCAATCACAAAGATTGTATTAAAAAAGCCCTGATTCTTTTTTTACTTAAACTTAACATTATAGAAATGCATAATATTCTAAAAAAATATCATCTAATACCAATACTTATTTCTTTAAAATACCGTCTGATATGTTTGTTTCAGAAGTATAATCACAATATTATATCTCAAATAACTCCAAAATACATCTGATTTCATTTCCTTTAGACCAAATAGTAATTTTAAAATTCTTTTTTGATTAAATTTCCAATGGTAATCCAATAAAATTCTAAAGTTTTATTTGTACAGATCTCACCGATTCTCTGTAACAATTCCTTTATTGTATTTAAATATATTACTACATTTCTTTTCACAATAGTCACAAAACAAAATTTCTATGCCAATTTGAATGCACACTAACTGCTCTTTTTTTTGGGCAAGTGAAAATCACTTTTACAAACTGTCACATTATGAATCCACTTTTCAGATTTTTTAAAAAGCCCATGTCCAGACTGCTACACTACAGCAAGGGCAACCAGCCTTAGTGATGCTGAATGTATTTGCATTACAGACTGAAACCTGAAAACCCCACTCGCTTGTAAATACTGTGCATGACTATACATGGCAAGCACATGGGTGTGTGCTAAGACTCTGCTTCTTCCCCCAAAAATTCGCTCCCCCTTTCCATCTAATGCAACTGTGAAATCACCAGAGCAAGACGCAATAAATCTCTGCCTATAATTCCTCTCTGCACACAGAGTCATGTTTTCACATTAGTCCCAAAACGAAATTTCTTTGCCAATTTGAAAGCACACTTACTGCTCTTTTTTTTTTCGGGGCAAGTGAAAATCACTTTTACAGACTGACACATTATGAAACCACCATGTGTAACTACAACAAAAACAATTTCCATTTCTATTATTCATTTCTTAAGTTACCACATACATCCCCTCTCAAACTGTAAACTCACCTTTAAAATTAGTTAGTTGTGAAAGAAATGTGACACTCAAACAGCAGATTATCAGAGCCAGGATCTCTGTTGTGTTCACCTCTCTCCTCTCAGCAGAACCAGATAATGGCAAACTTTCCCTCTATTTTTCCACACATATACTTGTAAGTTTCAAATCTCAGTGCTTCCCCCTTTTTTTCAAATGTAATCACACATTTCTATTGGTTGAAAACCAACCCTTTTCCAAAAGTACCCTTCCCCCAACTTGACTTCTGCCTAGTACCCTTCCCCCAACTTGACTTCTGCCTGCTACCATAGCAACAGCTCATGGAACACTGCTGTGTTGAGTTAGGTCAGAAGTTCGCCAAACAATGTTTCAATTCCACAGAGCAAGAGTGCTTGACTTTTCAAACCTAACAGCAAATCCATAGTACTGTTCTTTGGTTACACATTTTTTTTTACCAATACAAAACATGCTTCTATTAATTTACACATACAGCCTAGTTTTTATTCTAGAATGGTATGAAACAGCCAATCAGTTCTTTTTGTTTTGAAAAAAATATGTATGCCTCCATTTCCAAACTGTCTTTCTTTTCATATTGCCATTCTACTGAAAGACACCTCCTGAGTGCATCCAGTTCTCCTTTGAAGATGTTCACAGTGTGGATTGTAGGGCACAGCTATGTCTTCTGGAGTGAAAAGTTTGCAGAGAAAACAGGTATGGTGAGAGACCTTGCTTTGCCAAATGTAGACATTAAATGGATTGGTCAGAGAGGGTTAAAGTGGCACCAATTGATGCCATTGGTGAAATCCTTCATTCAAATCCAACACCCTGACCTCATAATAGTGCACTGTGGTGGCAATGACCTAGGCACTTTGACTGGGGTAGGTCTGGAAATGCTTATGAAGGACACCTTTGCACAACTGTTTACACTTTTCCCTAAAACTGCCTTTGTGTTTTCCAACATATGCCAAAGGCAAAAATGGAACTGGTCCAATCATTTCTGTCCACAGATTGACAAAGCAAGAAAGCACGTCAACAAATCTGTTTCTGCTTTCCTCCGTGACTATGGTATGGGTGCCATTTACCACAACAACTTGCGTTATGACATGCAAGACATTTATAGAGGAGATGGTGTGCACTTCAATGATGAAGGGAACAGAGTCTTCCTCTTGAACCTTAGACTCTGCATTGGTACTTACTTGTAGGTACCACTAAAAAAATGACTTCATAAACACAACAGCTCTTTTTAGAGCTCCCTAATTTCTAAACTCTTAAATCTGCTTTTCATTTATTTATTTTTATTTTTTTTACCGTACGCTTACCGTAAGCTTACCGTACGCGTACCCCGTGATTTTTTTTAAAATCAATAAATGTTTTTTTTGTACTTTTCTGTCCTTCTTTGACCCCCTTACAAATGTTAGGGGGTCTGTAACTCTCCTCATTGCCCCCTTTCCTTGTTTTCACTCTTTTTTTTCAGAGTGAAATACACAAAATGGCGGCTGCCGCTTCCTGGTTTCGGCCGATTCGAATGTTTACTAAGATCTAAGAGCCAATCAGAATCGCGCTCGCGCACGCCACCGTACGCTTACCGTAAGCGTACGGTAAGCGTACCGTAAGCGGGCTCAGATATATATATTGATTTAAAGGCTATTTTCTCAGAATCTACTGAACAGATTTACACCAAACCTACAAAAGGCACTTCCTTGACCTAGGGACTACCTCTCTGCCAAATTTTGAGTAATTCTGTTCAGCCGTTCGGGCTGTAGCTCGTTCTAAAGGTCCTATGGAAAAATGCATGGGAAAAACGCGTTTTGGGACCCCCCTTTTATCTCAGCCCCCGCTTGACGGATCCCCCCGAGACTTTCAGGGTAGGAGCGGAGCGTAGCGCCCCACCTATTTTGAGAAATTCGCGAGGATTTGTCGACCGGCGCCAAAGTTATTCAAAATAGAATGTTGAGGTTTTCCTATGGAAACGTGGTCCTAACTATAACTACCTACTGGCGACCGCCAGTAGGTAATATATATATATATATGTCATGTGATCAAGGCAGGGAGCTGTCGAAACGCGTCATGGCGACATTCTAAAGAAATAAAATAGAAAACCAGCACTTATCTTGGGTCCACTCTCGTTTGTTGTTTGGGAAAACTTGGTGAGACGAGACTGCTTCATATATATATATATATATATATATATATATATATATATATATGAATCCTTGACAGAATATCGATGGTCAGAATATCGACCTACAGAAATATCGACGCAAGAATATCGAAGTCAAGAATATCGACATCCTGTCTACATTATGGTAAGTACAAAAATATAGGCAAAAAAATTTCGATGTCAAAAATATCGTTGTCAAAAATATTGTTTTTTATTTACGTTAAATAAACAATGTAAAATAAAGTAAATAATACATATCATTAAAATAAACATAATTAAAAATATTTTATAATGTTTAAAAATTATAAGTAATATATATAATGTAAACATAAATTAAACATATATATATATTATATAATATATATACTTACTAACTAATAATTTTTAATAATTATTTTAATAACTTATAATTTTAAAAAATCATATAAATTATAAATACATCTATCCACATAAAACAATAATATAAATAAAAATTGCATATATATATATATATATATATATAACAAATTACAAAAAAAATATATTTTTTATATTTTTAAAATAAATTATATACTACATTAAATAAAGGAGTGCAACAGTAGGGAAAGTTTTGGATAGCGTAGGGGTAAAAATTACTATTCCCACTCCAGTGAGTGCAACAGTAGGGAAAGTGTTGGATAGCGTAGGGGTTAAAATTACTATTCCTGCTCCAGAGAGTGCAACAGTAGGGAAAGTGTTGGATAGCGTAGGGGTAAAAATTATTATTCCCACTCCAGTGAGTGCAACAGTAGGGAAAGTGTTGGATAGCATTGGGGTTAAAATTACTATTCCTACTCCAAGGAGTGCAACAGTAGGGAAAGTGTTGGATAGCGTAGGGGTAAAAATTACTATTCCCACTCCAGTGAGTGCAACAGTAGGGAAAGTGTTGGATAGCGTAGGGGTTAAAATTACTATTCCCACTTCAGTGAGTGCAACAGTAGGGAAAGCGTTGGATGCGTAGGGGTTAAATTAGCATACTTATTAATTGAATAATTTTTGTAAAATAAATAACATTAATTAACTATAACATTAATAATGAATACCAATAAAATTAAATTAATATTTACTTTCAATTACTTCCCACCCTATTGCCCCATAAAAACACAACCCGCTACACATACTTACTTCGATATTAAAACAAACTATATTACTTACCTCAAGGTCGATATTCTGGTCACCGATATTCTTGACATCGATATTCTGTCCCTACGATATTAAAAACTCGATAACACTGTAGGTCGATATATAAAAATCGATATTTCGACTGCTCACACATATATATGTATATATAATGGTTGCTATTAGATACTTATAGGTAGGACCATGTTTCCATAGGATTTTTTTTTTTTTACTTGGTGCCATTTGATGAATCTTCACAAAATTCTCCCAAAAAATGTGCCCAGGTGAATCTTGTCGTGCATGGAAACTTTTGTGTAATCCGTCAAGCGGAGGCCAAGAAAAAGGGTGGGTCATAAAAGTGTGTTTCCCATGTTAATTCTTATATACTCTTTAGACAAGCCTGCTTCCTGAACCACTAAATGAAATTGCACCACATTTGGCAGAAAGTTAGACTTTGGTCCGCAGATTGTGTTTTTTAGGTTTTGCCTGCACAGAGCTTATGCTGTGCTTGTGAAATCTATTGTTAATATACATCTTAAAAGGGGTTAACATCCTGCCCCTTCATTTTCATTGGTTCCTGTGCTTGTCACTTACTTTTCCTCTGTTTCTATTGGCTGTAGCCTGCTCTTTCCTGTTCTTCCTCCTGTGTTTGCTCTTATCAGTGTCCCAACACCAAAGTACTGCTTTCATCTGCTTTTGGGGGACTTTTTCTACATTTTGGCCACACAGCGTTTGCTGTGCTTGTTTACACAATCTCCCCGTGGCTGCATGCATTTCATGTATGCTTGCTAGACATGCACCTCGGGCTCCTCCCACTCTCTGTTGTGTTTTGCCCCTCTGCACTGTCTGTTGTCTCCTAACCTCCCACCCTCCTCCCATTTAGATTGTTGCCCTGACTCATCCCATCTGTTGTTTAATCCGGGGCTATTCTGGCCTCACTGCAGCATACGAGGGCGAATAACTGGGATACATTTCAACACATCTACAGTTTGCAGTGATTTCACTGCAAACTTACATTAGTGTACTTGCCCTCACTCGCAGTTTAGCATGGGACGCTTCACAGTCATGGGCATTCCGGGAGCTGTAGTCCTGGAGCCGGGCTTATTCACAAGATTCTGTGATTATTGTCACTAGTGAGTGCCTTGATTTGAACAAAGCTACATTTCCCAGCTCCTTCTGGCTGCATCTTATTGTTGTCCACACAAGCTTGTCAGGCTTGCAGGGAGGACAGGATGGCGGAGTGTGTGCGAGCCTGATTGATCTGCTGGTGTTTACACCTGGCATCCATTGGGGGCAGCTGCCTGACACCCTCCTGAGGGAGGCTGCAGTATTAAATCCAGCCGGGGGGAGTGGAAGAGATGTGTGTAAGGCTAGACACTTGTTTGTTTTTCTCCCAATAGTCAGTTTTAGTTTCAGCATATGCCACCCACCTCATAGTCCAGTTCTTCTCCCTTGACCTACACGGCCCCATCCATTTATTATCCGCATGCCCCCCCACACCCACCACCCCTTCTATTCATGCAATTGTGTGAGCAATGGCCGTAGTGTGTGCAAACTGCAATCACTGTATTTATTTTTAATATACTTTAATGATTTGAAATTTCTCTGTTTGAAACGCACAATATGAAAAGGCATCACTTTCTGCATCTTGTTGTCACATTCTGCTTCCATCGCACCTCATCAGCCTTTCCCCCCACACTCCCACCCTGCGTCTTTGAGTAAGGTTTGCAGTTCCATTACACACCTCGTTCAATTCAATCTGTGGGGGTTTGGACCCTAAAAGCAGACGATTGCTTGTTCACGTTTGTTTGTCTACCTGCATATTCCTTGCAGCATGAGCTAATTCAGATTCATTTGTTTCTCCGAAAGTACCAAAAGGCTTCTGATAAAGCTGTCCACTGCATTTTTAAGTGGCCAATGTATTTTGAAAGTCACATACCAGTTTTAAGTAATTGCGTTGCATTGGGTTACCAAGAACCGTTACAAACACCAGACAAAAATCTGCATGAATTGCAGTTTGACAATGCATGGAAACATCTAGCATGCCACAGCTATCAGTGGAAAAACTATGCATACATTATTGTTTCCAAAATTCCTGAAAAATACTTTAAAACCCTCTTGCCCCTTAAGGCCTATTTAAACCGTCTGAAGTAAACACATACACAAATAAATACATTCAATTTTGTTATATATATTTTTTGCTTCTTTTGTGTTCTATATTTTTATGTGTCGTAGCACTGTAACTCACTGGTGTTGGTCCTGGCTTGACTGTATCGCGCTATGAGAGTCGAAAGACTCAGTTGGCCAAATAGTATTGCAAGCAGTGTCCGGCAGGTCATACACAAATCACAGTAATGTGCGTGTTAGCCCGGTACAATCCTCGATGATCATGCCACATATCAATTAATCAATCAATCAGGGGAATTTTAAGCGTACTACTCCCCCGTGAGGGTCTCAAGGCACTGGGGGGGGGGGAGGCAGCAGCTCTGTTTAGTCGAAGAGTCAGGTCTTGAGTGTCTTCTTGAAGATGTTCAGATTGGGGGCGAGACTGATGTTTAGGCGAGGGCGAGGTTGGTGGATTCGAGGTTTCTTTTCGGTGTGTAGAAGGAGATTTTTTCGTTGAGGTATTGGGGTCTGGTGTTGTGGAGGCTTTTGGTGGCATGGGTGAGTATCTTGAAAGTGACTCTCTTCTCAACAGGGAGCCAGTGGAGGCTTTGTAGGTGTTAGGTGATGTTTACTTGTCGAGGGGTGCCAAATATGAGTCTGGCTGCGGTGTTCTGTATGGTCTGGAGCTTGCTGAGCAGAGACTTGTTGATCCTGGTGTAGAGGGCGCTTCCGTAGTTGAGTCTGCTGGTTGCGAGTGCATGTGTGACGGTCTTTCTTGATTCAGGGGGAATCCATTTGAAGGTCTTTCAGAGGATGCGGAGGGTGTTGAAATAGCTGGAGGCGATGGAGTTGACCTGTCGGGTCATGGAGAGAGAGGAGTCGAGCATGATGCCCAGGTTCCGGGCATGGTTGTTGGGGGTGGGAGGGCTGCTGAGGGTGGCTGGCCACCAGGTGTTGTCCCAACCCGAGGGGGATTGTCCGAGGATGAGGACCTCTGTCTTTTCCGAGTTGAGCTTCAGGCAGCTGCTGGAAGTTGAGTCTGGTCATGCTGGGGTCCTTCGTGAGGGAGAGGATGAGCTGGGTGTTGTTTGCGTAGGATACTATGCTGAGTCTTTGCTGCCTGACGATGGTGGCGAGGGGGGCCATGTAGATATTGAAGAGTGTGGGGCTAAGCGATGATCCTTGGGGTACTCCACAATTGATTTCCGTGGGTTCAGAGAGGAAGGGAGATAGTATGATTCTTTGGGTTCTTCCAGTGAGGAATGAGCGGATCCAGTCTGGGGCCGTTCCTAGTATGCTGGCATCGAGAAGGTGTCGAAGGCTGCCGAGAGGTCTAGTAGGAACAGGGCCATAGTGAGGCCTTGGTTGAGGAGAGTGCGGATGTCGTCTGTGGTGGCAAGCAGGGCAGTCTCGTTGCTTTGGTTGCTGCCGAATCCTGATTAGGAGGGGTCGAGGATGGAGTTCTCTTAAACGACATACTGTGCATACTCAGAACTTTGCAACAGCTGCACTGACCATTTGAGCTAGCTTACTGAAATTGTCACTGGCAGGCGATGCCATAGATTTTAAATCACTGAGTTTTTTTACTGACACTGTAAGACCCAGGCTAGTGCAGCATCAGGTACAATAATCCATTTAGCAATCTTAACAATTGTACCTGAAACCAATGGCTGGGGTTGCTCAAGTGCACGCTGTGTGGCAAATGGAAAAACATGGAAGCGCTGTACCTGAATCACCATAAGAAAAGAAAGGAAATAAAAGGGATTGGTAACTTGAAGATTACACATCAAACTCTGCAGTGAACGCTCAACCTTTCGTGCTATCTTCATATTTGGGGATTCCCAAGGTGTGGTCCCGACAAGTGCTGTTTAGTCTCAGAGACCGGATTATTTTTCTTTGTGCCACTCACAGATATTTAGATCTGATTATTTTTCATCTGCTTATGATCTGTTGTTACGTTGTAAACCAGGTAGAATGCAGCATAATTAATGTGTAAGGTAATATATTTTATAAGAAGAAGAATTATGTGTGGGTGATGATAACAAACATCTTGTAGTGTAGTCCCAAAAGTACCCTGTCATGCAGGACCTACGACGTTTACGGATAACATATACTGTGGGTCTGGTGGTAGACTAACTCCGTACACCCCCACCGCTTATGTTAGCCTATGGTTTGCATTAGCTAGCTCGCAGTTCCACTAGACTCTCCTACTATCAGAGAGATTAGTTTTGGCAACCTCAGAACACAATAACCTCAGACTCGTGGAAACAATATTTTACTTTTCACCCAGTCACTCGTGCAGGCTTGTTTTTGCTCTCAGAGAGATACACAGAAGAAACAGTCGGGCGTTTTCACAATAAGAGTTTATTGTACCGTTGTTCTTCTAATGTAAAATATATGTGCTGCTATAACTGTAATACAGTAGCAGAGAAATAGAATCAGCAGTACCGTGAATAGAAAGAAATAGTATTGTTCTACCATTGTGTAATAGTCATGAACAGATACATGAATATACAATGCATTTATAAAATAAAGTGCGTACTCCTGAGCTGCCGGACTAGATGTACCTAAGTGTACCTAGTATGTGAGTAGGTGCTATAGAGCCTAAGCCTAAGATCCTAAGAGCCTAAGAGCCAAGAATCCTAAGAGCCAAGAATCCCACTAGGCTTTTAGTCGAACCCCATTACCTGAATAGTGAAAGTGTGGGACTTCGTCCTGAACTTGAGCTGGACACCCCGCAAGGGTTTGTCAGACCACTGTCAGCTGGAGCGATGGCATGCCGGAGCTGCAGCGTCTCTGGTCAGTGTGTCGGCCTCGAAGTCTCGGGTTCCTTCTGCCATCTGATAGCAAGAAGCGCTATATTTATACAGTCTATGTACGTTTGTTACCCATTGTTCAGTATGAGGATGATGTTGTGGATTAAACCTTGTGCGTCGATGGGAGAGGTGAAGTGTACCTCCTAGAGAGGGTACTCATCAATTATTCATATGCGCTAAGGATGACATCTCAGCAATATCGATTGGGAAGAACCCACCCTCTGCATGGAACTAGGTGAAAGGTTTAGTCCATAAAAGGCTACAGTCCTTATAAGGCGTTATGTCCATACAAGGCATTCTGTCCTTATTTGGAGTTATGTCCTTATAAGTCTCGTTCATATGAAATAACGGGCGCTGATGTAGGGAAAGTGTACGATGTTCCCTGGACCTGTAGTAGGGTACCGATATGAAATATAACAATCTGTGGTGGGCAAGTGAGATTCTTGCTCCACTCCCATGCCTGTCGAGGCCGTACCTATGCCCTTGTGTGTTGGCATTCCCTCTCCAACTAGCCTGACAGTAATTCAGCACCATAAATCCACATTTAAGGCTCTCTCAACCATTTACATGTGTGTGTTTTGTTTTCTTTGTGAGCCTGCTGACTGTCTCCCCTAAGCTGTGTGTTGTTGACCCTCTGTTATTTGTACTGTTCTGTGTCTGATCTGTATTTTTCATGTCTACAGAGTTCCCCCTTTGATCGTTATCTCGCATGTCTCTTTATCTATGTCTATATTTTATCATGTCTGTTTATTATACTTGCTGTATCTTCACTCATATCTGTGTTTATCTCTGATGTGCCATCTCTGATTCAAGGCCAAGCTGTCATATGTCTCTGTCTATGCTGTCTTTTCTCTTCATGATAATTGTGGCTTCTTGTGTCCTGTCTCTTTCTTGGTCTGCAGTCTGCCACCTTTGTTTTTTGTGCCTACAGTCACCTGGTTTGACATTTTATTTTTGTCTGCCGTCCTCTGTCTCTGTCATTATAGTATATCTCTGATCTTTGTCTCTACTTCCTGTCCTTACAGCCCATATCTACGCCTTATCTCTGCTGTCACACATCAGAGTTTGCCTCTGGAGTCTCTGATCCTTATTATCACAGTTACTCCACTCAGACCGGTTTCTGCAGTCTCTGATCTGTGTCAGTCTATGCAGCCATAGCGCTTTCCTCCCTAACATTTAGCCTTGATTAATTCTCCAGACAACTGCGTTAATATATTTCTGTGAACTGACAGGTTATGTAGGAAATGTGTGCTGTGAAGTGTAGGTTTATGGAAGAATATGCTAATCTCCCAATATTATTCTCCTGACTGATTTAACTCACTCACCCTCCTCTACAATTCTTTATTTTAAAGGGATAATCAAAGATGCACAGCACATAAAAAATTTCACAGCTACAAACAACTGGAAATGCAGTAAACACCGTCAAACTGTTTTTCGGTTTCAGTGACTTATATTGCACAACTATTCACCAAGCTACAATTTACAACAAAAAACAGATTATTATTAATCACATAGGCGAAATATAATGCATTAACCAATGCTTGTTGTTATTTGGTATAAATCCCTTCAGTAGCTTTTAAGAAATTAAAGGAAATCCGAATGTGTATATCAATGGCCGTTGTTAGACTTGGGGGTCTCTAGTTGGCACAGGTATGCACTTATGACAAACAGGGACCCTCGCCTCTAGTCAGGGTAAAGGGGTACACTCCTAAAATGACCCCTGCTCACCTCCTTGGTAGCTTGGCACGAGCAGACAGGCTTATCTCAGAGGCAGTGTGTAAAGCATTTGTGAACACATACAGTAATCAAATGACAACACTACAGATGGACACCACACAGGTTTTTATATAAAAAATAAGTATTCTTTATACAGATTTACCACAAGACCATAAACGACAAAAATCCACAATACTCTTACTTTAAGATGGTAGAATTTAGCGTAGTTATCTTTAGCTCTTAAATGCAACACTTTAAGTCAATGTACCTGTAGATGCGACACGCAGGGCAACGAAATTGTTGCAATAATGTTGATGTGATGAAAGTTTGGTGCAAAGAAATAAAGACGTGAAAATCTTCCAGATGCGGCACACTTCTCCGATGTTGCGAGAAGACTCGATTCGATGCGTCAGCTGCAGCGGCAACACCCCTTTATGTGATGCGACGACAGCGGCTTTGGCGGCGACACTCTTCTCCGACGTTGCGAGATGGTTCCGCTCGATGCGACAACTGCAGCGGCGACACCCT
Source organism: Triturus cristatus (assembly GCF_964204655.1). NCBI lineage: Eukaryota > Metazoa > Chordata > Amphibia > Caudata > Salamandridae > Triturus > Triturus cristatus. The sequence goes on along the minus strand of NC_140581.1, from coordinate 1,153,964,429 downwards.
TTACGCGATGCGACGACAACAGCTCCGACGGCGGCACTCTTCTCCGTGGATGCGAGGTGTTTTTCTTGATGCGGTGCAATGCGACAGCTACAGCGGCATCATCCAAGATGCGACGGCAGCGGCTGCGACAGCGACACGCTTCTTCCTCGATACAAGACTCTTCTCTTGATGCGGTGCAATGCGTCAGCTATGATGGCTGCGATGGCGACACGCTTCTTCAGCGTTGCGAGACACTTCTTCGAAGATGCAAGACTCTTCCGCTCAATGCGTCAACTGCAGCGGTGACACCCTTTACACGATGCGACCACAACAGCTCCGACGGCGGCACGCTTCTCCTTCTTGAGTCGCGCTTCCAGCTCCTTGCGACACGCAGTCCCTCAGAAGGCCCCAAAACAGCAGCAGGCACTTCCAAAGAATTCTGGGGAGCTGGTGGTTGAAGTCTGTTGTTCCTGAGACTTCAGCAGGAGGCAAACTCTTTTCCAAGCCCTTGGAGATCCTTCACAAGTTGAGCAAAAGTACACACACAGTTCCTTTTTCCACCCTTTGGCAGTAAGGCAACCACTGCAGGCCAATCCCCCAGTTTCAGGGATAGTTTCTCCTCAGCTTCTTCTTGGTTCCTCTGCTCAACAGAGTTTTCTTCTTGTTTCCCAAAGTGATCTACATTCTTGGGATCAGGGTCCCAATACTTAAACTCCAAAATCCTTTGTCCTCTGAGGGTAGAGGGGCCTTTGTCTTGTTCAAGTCGGTTCTGGTCAGTCCTCGAGCACTTTGTTTACCTCACTCCTTTCCTTTCAGAGTGCAGAGCAAAGACATCAGATGCACCACAGGAGGTGGAGCCAGCATTGTGGAGGGAAGGCACAGTCCTATTCAGGTCCCAGGTGCAGCTTCTCCCTCCCATCTAGATGCAGATCTCTCTATTCACCACTGGGACACCTCACCCTGTCTCCTGGAATTCCCCGGCCTGTCACTCAAACTCCAGACAAGGAATACACAGCCCAGCAGAGGCAGGTTTGAACGGTTAGACAAGAAAATACCTACTTTCTAAAAGTGATATTTTCAAACACAGAATGTTAAAACCAACTTCACTAAAAGATGTATTTTATCATTCTGAGTTCAGGCATACTAAATTCGACCATGCTTCCTGAGTCAGTTAGGATTATATGATGTAATAATCAAACTGCCCATTCTGTCCTATGGAGAAAAGGTAGCCTTGCAATAGTGAAAAACGAAAATGGCTATAATTCACTATTAGAACATGCCACACACACCAGGGCATGTCCTACCTTATCCTTACAATGCACCCTGCCCTTGGGCCTACCATAGGGGTGTCTGATATAAAGAAAAGGGAAGGTTTAGGGACTGGCAACTGGGTGCACTTGCCCAGTCAGCATGACAGTACCAGACTGCACGCAGGCTCTGCAATGGCAGACCTCTAGACACACTTTTACAGGCTGCTTCTGTGGGTGGCACAACCAGTGCTGCAAGCCCACCAGCAGAATTTGGATTTACAAGCCATGGGCTTTACTAAGGTCTGACAGGTAAACCAAACCAACCAATCATGGAATCACAAATTCATACATTAATTTACAATAGGAAGCACTTGCACTGTGGCACTGGACAGCAGTGGCACAGGGCCCTGAGAAATTAACACCAGCAAAAACACACGAGGCAATGGCAAAAATGGAAGGGAGACCCACGCCAAGGTGCCAGGTCTAACAGCCGTGAAGTCTTTGTGATGATTTCGCAGGGAATCGCCAATGCGCTCCCCAACAGAAATGCAGTAATTGGCTGGCTGCAAGCTGAGCAGAGAATTGCAGCTGCCATTTTAGGTGATCGTAACAGTCCCTGGGGCTGAAATAAAATGGCAGGAAGTGGCATAAGGGGGCAGGTTGCGTGTGACCAGACCTATAGCTGCAATATTGGGGTCTTTGAGGGACCACCGATATGTATAATATGTCAAGTATCAGTTTTTTTTCCAAGCATGATAATCGCAAATTCATGTCGACTGTCAGTGCGGCCCCTGTGTAATGTCATGACAAATTTGTATATATATCACTGAAAACAAAATTCACAGACCCACTCAGACAGTTATGCACTCACTCACACACCCGCTCAGAGACTCATGCATCCACTGACAGACCCACTCAGAGACTCATGCATCCACTGACACACCCACTCAGAGACTCATGCACTTACTCCCAGACCCGCTCAGACATTCATGCATCCACTCACATACCTACTTTGACACTCATGTACCCACTCACACAGACAGTAAGAGAGTCATGCCACCACTCACACACCCACTCACACACTCATGCACCCACTCACACACCCACTCAGAAACTCAGGCACCCACTCATGCACCTACTCAGAGACTCATGCACCCACTCACAGACTCATGAACCCACCGAGACACCCACTCATGAACTCACTCACAGACAACTCAGAGACTCATGCACAAACTTGCAGACCCACTCCGACACTCATGTACCCATTCATGCAGCCACTCACAGACTTATCTACCCACTCACACACCCTCTCACAGAATTATACACCCACTCACAGACCTGCACACAGTGCCATGCTCCCACTCACAGATGCACTCAAAGGCTGGTACAGTTGCTCATGCACCCAGTCAGATACTCATGCACACAGTCACAGACAAAATCAGACACTCACATGCCTACACACAGACTCCCTCAGAGACTCATGAACCAACTGCACACCCACTCAGAGACTCACACACCCACACATACACCCTCCCAGAGACTCTCACCCACTCACCCACTTAGAGACTCCTATACCCACTGACAGACTAACGTGGAAACTCATGCACCCACTTACGGGCCCACTCAGAGGCTTACACACCCACTCAGACACTCATGTACTCACTGATAGACTTACTCAGACATTCATGCATTCATTCACAGACCCACCCAGAGAGTCACACACCCACTCACAGACTGACTCAGGGACTGATGCACCTCTCACATACCTACTCAGTCACTCATGTCCCCTTACAGAGCCACTGAGAGTGATGCTCCCATTTATATACCCACTCACACCCCCACACATGGACTCATGTACCCAGTGACACTCCCACTCAGACATGCATGGACCCACTCACAGACATGCTCAGAGACTCATGCACTCAGTCACAGACCCACACAAACACTCACACACCCACTCACAAATCCACTCAAACACCAATACAGACCATTCACAGACCCATAAAGCCACTTTCACACCTAGTCACTGACCCATATAGTCACCCACACACCCATTCACACACCCACAAAACCACTCACACACCAAATAAAAGACCCATCAGACACTTACATACCCACTCACAGACCCATTAGCCACTCACACACCCACTCACCAACCCATACAGCTTCTCACACACCCACTTACAGACTCATACAGCCACTCACACACCCACTCTCAAATGTTACAGCTAGGAAATACAATTTAAAAAAACCTTAAGACTTCACAAAAAAACTCCAAAGGTTACAGAGACGTTGTAGTTTGGAAATAACATTAAAAAACATAGAAATTCATTGTAAAAACACCTAAGGGTACAGGAATGTTATAGGTAGCAAACAGAATCTAAAAAAAACGTAGAAATTCACTGAAAAAACCACAGGTTACACAGACGTTATAGTTAGGCTCAGGTTTCACTTGTACATAACCACTGAGTTTGAGCAGTTATAGTTTCCTGAGCTAGCTATTACTTATACCCCCACAATACACTGCTCTTGACCTCACAGATTACATCATTCATGACATGGTCAGTGACATCACTGATGACATTACTGATGACATCTCAAATGACAACATTGATAACATCACTGATGACATCGAGTGAGTGTAAGTGTTTGCTAAGAGGTTATGAGTATTAAACATATATACTAACCTACTACAAATGTTGGATTAGTATACTAGGTGTACTACTACTGAGTGATTCTATTTCTAACATGTAATCTAAGTGGCTGTGTGACTGTGTATATCAGTGTGTGAGTGGGTGTCTGAGTGGCTGTATGGTTAGGGAGTGCCTGCATGAGTGGTTGTATGGGTGAGTGAGTGGGTTTCTGACTAGCTCTGTGGGTAAATCAGTGACTGTGGGAGTGGTTCTATGGGTGTGTGAGTGGGTAGCTGAGTGGCTATATAGGTGTATAAGTGGCTGTGTGAGTACCTGTGTGGCTGAGTCAGTTGCAATGTGAGTGGCTGTATGGGTGGGTCAGTGGGTTTATGAGTGACTGTATGGGTGAGTGTGTGGGTGTTTGGCTGTATGAATGAGTGACTGGGCGTGTAAGTGGGTGTATGGGAAAGTGAGTTAGGGTGTGAGTAGCTGTGTTAGAGAGTGTGTGTCTGTGTGAATGGCTGTATGGCCGATGTCATTTGAGATGTCATCAGTGATGTCACTCACTATGTCATGAGCAATGTAATATGTGAGATCATAAGCACTGCATTGCAGCAGCGTAAGCTATAGTTAGCTTAGGTAACTATAACTTCTGTATTTCACTGGTTTTGTGCGTGTAAAATCTGAGTCGAACTATAACGTCCCTGTAACCTTTAGTTTTTTTGTGTGAATTTCTAAGGTTTTTTTAAAACTCTATTTCCTAAATATAACGCCCCTGTAACCTTTGTCTTTTTCTAGTGAATTTCAATGGTTTTTTTTAACTAGTAGTTGTGTTTTCAGAGTGGTGGAGAAAAGGGGGTGGGCCTCAGACCAGCTCTCAGGAATCCCACAATATGGCACTTACTGGAGGACACCAGAGGGGTTATTGGCCCCCAAGGTCTCTCAGCATCCAAGAGGACTTCATTCCCCCAACCAGCAGTGCACCAGCAGGTGCGTTTGCAGAGTGGTGGATAAAAGGGGTGTGAGCTCCGAAGGAGCAATCCACTGTGTGGGACTTACTGGAGGTAGCAGAAGGGGTAGTTGGCCCCCAAGGACCGTCAAGAGAAAGAGGACTTGATTCCCCAACTTGCACTGCACTAGGAGGTGTGTTTGCAGAGTGGTGGAGAAAGGTGGCATGGCCTCCAAAGATCTCTCAGCAATCCCACTGTGTGGGACTTACTGGAGGTAACAGAAAGGGTTCATGTCCCCAAGGACTCTCAGCATCCAAAGGGACTTTATCCCCCAACCATTAGTGCACCAGGAGGCATGTTTGTAGAGTGGTGCAGAAAGGGGCAGGGCCTCCAATCACATCTAAGCAATCCCCCTGTGTGGGACTTACTTGAGTTAACAGGAGGGGTTGTTGGCCCCTAAGGACCCTTCATCCCCCAACCAGTTGTGCACCAGCAGGTGCGTTTGCAGTGTGCTGCAGAAATGGGGTAGGACCTCTTGCGACTTGCCGGTCAGTCTTATTTAAAAATTTATTTTTAAATATTTGGGGAGGGGCTGTGCGGCCCTCCTTCCCTGTGCCAATTTCAGCCCCAGGGACCCCATCCACCAGTGCCCGGGCTTTAAAAACAAATATTTGAAAAAATAAAGGGACAGGCGGCCCCCCACCCCATCTCCCAGGGCCTGGCCTGCAGAGCCAGCATCGCTTTTACAGAGAGGGAGCTGCTAAACATGCAGCTCCCTCTCTTTGAAAGCAATTTCGTCCCGCTTCTAGCAAGCAAGAGCATTCTTAATGGTCTCACTTGCTGGAAGTGGAGCACAGTTTGCTATGGCTTGGTGAAAATGGTAAAGTTCCCGTCAAGCCATAGCATACAACTATTCCTGGGGGTGGACACCCTGGGACATGGTAGGAGTCAGTCCAGGAGATGGTGGTCCCCAGGGCCATCAATGGGTCAAATAAGAGGTCTACGCAGCTTCCCTCCTTTCTGTCATTTTGCCCTCAGAAGGTGGCACTACCAGGGCTGCAGCACCGGCCGTGTGGTCCCCTGCATTCAATTTAACAAAATTCCTGGGGAGGTGGCAGTCTCCGGGGTTGCAGGGGTGTCCATGCACTCTCATGCATTGTTTTGTGTTAATGTCCTGGGGAGGTGGAAGTCTATGGGGAGGGGGGTCAGCAAGGCCACCCAGTTAGAAATAAATAAGCTCAATGGAGGTGATGGTCCGCTGGGCAGTGGTGGGTGCTGTACAAGCCTCTCCCACATTCATCTTAAAACAAGACCCAGGGAGGTGGTGGTCCCCATGGCAATATTGAGCCTCAGGAGGGTCCCATGTACCCCCCTTCCATATTAAAAAATGCCCTTGGGGCTGATAATTAGTGAAGCGTGGGAGGCAACACTTCATTTTGTTTAAAACAAAAATCATCAGGATCTGCAGATCCTGATGAAAATTAAAACAAAAAAAATTGTAATACTTTTTTGACCCCACAAGAGGCCTAGGGGGTAGGGGTATTTCTACTCTCCACCCTTTTATAGTATTATCTCTGGCTGTGAATATTTCGCCATGGTTTTGCGATGAATCACGATTGCATGCACCAATGGAAATGCTCCGATTGGCTGGACAGAACCCGAACACTGCCATTTTATTGATCTGGAATGGTTCCTGGGGCTGAAAATTTCTGAAAAAGCTAACATAAAGGGTCAGAGTAGAGGTACTCTGACCCCATGTTTGAGAAATGGGGGTGTTAGTGACACAAGTTATGTGTCCAAAATTGAATTTTTTAATTGCGCACGATGTCATTGCGATCTCTGGAGTCACTGTGAAAACATGAACTAGGTTTTAGGAGTGGTTTTTAAGAAACCCTCTAGAAAAAAAATGACTTTTAAAGAATACTGTAAGAAACCCTAAGTCTGCGAAATGTTGTAGTATGTGTGGAAAAGGCGCAATCGGCCCAGTCAACAACGTCGTCATAACATCCCAAATAACTGTGAAAAATGGAAAATAGGTCTTAAATATGGATTTTAAAGAAACTTAGTACAAAAACATGAGTTTAAACATGTTTTTAAAGAAGCATGGATATAGTAATATGTGTATCACAATGTTTACAATGGATTTTATTTGGTTAATATTTTGGATGTGCTGGTGGCGGTAGATTGTCTGTTTTTGCTTTGCAATTTTGAGATGTATTTGCGACCATCGCAACGTTGTCACGAAGATTCCCAACAACTAAAAAAAAGGATCTTTATAAAGAAAATTAACAATATTTTGGGTACTAGGGTGGTTCTGACAAGAGCCTTTGTGTTGATTGTGTGTATATGACAGCTACACATAAGACCGAATGCAGAGTTTCAGGTTACTTAGAAATACCCTGTTGCCTTCGTCTGCAAAGTGTACTCCATCATTTCTATAAATTTAGTGCATGTCAAAACGCAGATTGTTGTTATAGACACAACCCATGCGATGGTCTCTGGGAAATGAAGAACCAGTTTTATAAACATGTCTCCTGGCTTTGTAAATCTATGGATAGAATTGATTTGACCACTTCCATATCTGTCTTTGGCAAACATTAGAGTACACCAAGGCAGTGCGAGGGAAAAGTGACATCAGTTTTGCAAAGGTATCTTTCATTAGGATTTCCAGCCCTTCCCCAGTCAATGTGCCTAGGTCATGGTCACCACAGTGCACAATCATGAGGTGAGGAGCTCGGCAATCCACAATGGTTTAACCAAAGTCATCAACCGGTGAAACTTTAACCTTCTCTGGCCAAACCGAGGAATCTCCAGATTTGGCAAACCAAAGTCCCTGTCAATACCGCTCTTTTTGCCCAATAGACATAGCTGTGGCCAACAATCCACACTCTAAAAACGAAAGGTTACAGGGACGTTATAGTTAGAAATTAGCATCTAAAAAACCTTACAAATTCCCTGAAAAAAACAAAGTTTACAGGAACGTCACAGTTAGGAAATAGAATTTAAAAAAACCTTAGAAATTCACTGAAAAAGCCAAAGGTTATGGGGACCTTATAGCTAGGCTGACAGCTAAGTATAACTCACGCTCGCAATGCACTGCTTATGACCTCACATATTACATCACACAAATATAGAATAGGTCGGAATAGGGGAGATCAAGGAGCCGATTCAGGAAAGAAAGGATTTAATAAGCTAGGTAACGTCAAGGGCAATGTGTCTACTACAATGCGATGAGTTTGCGAATCGCTTCAATTAATATATGCGGCCTTAATGACCTGACTAAAAGACTGAGAGCCGCAATTATTCTGAAAGCAATGCACATAGATATTTTATGTGTTCAAGAGACCCATATAGAAGGTAGCAGGGGAAATCTTATGAAGCAGCTCGGATTTAAACTGATCGTTAATACCAAACCGGATACTAGGACGAGAGGGGTTGCCATTCTTTCTCGACGAAGTGATATTATTTTTAAGAGGAAAATGGCTGATAAATGGGGCCGCTGGGTGCTGGCCGAATGTATGCTAAACAAGGAAACATTTACTTTATGTTCTGTTTATGGCTCCATCGGGGACGACCCCGAACTTCTAGAGTTTCTGGATGTTGAACTAGCTTCTTGGCCCACCCTGGTCATAATGTGCGGGGATTTTAATATTAACGGGTTGGGAGGGCTGTGGGGGGGAGCGGGGGTAACTATGCGGGGCGAAAGAGAAGAGTTTATGGAGCACTTACTAATCTGGTTCAGAATAATGTACTTACTGATGCGTAGGTCCGGTTAAATCCCGGCGATCCTGGTAGTACCTTTTTTCTGCACCCCATAAGATAGTCACTAGACTTGATTATTTTTTGTGTCTTACTCGCTAACCCCAAGGTGCAGAATTGAGAATTATCCTCGGATTATTTCAGATCACAACCCCTTAGTCTTGAAAGTTACCCTCGCAGGGGGGGAAAAACAAGAGAAGGTTTGGACCTTTGTAAAAGGGCTTTTAAAGGGTCCAGAATATGTGCTTCATATGAACGAATGGATCAAGGGGTTCTGGGAGATTACTAGAGCGAGTGCTAGTCCGGAGATGGTCTGGGACTTGTTTAAAGCTGGGGTCAGAGGAGAGACAATGAGCTGCAGTCTGTTTCGGCAAAAGAAGGAGGGTCTATGGGAGAAAACACTCTTTAAGGCACTGTCAGATGTAGAGGAGGAGCTTGTAACCGCTAAACGGATGAGCAAAGTACTGGATGATATATTACTTAAATTGGCACTAGCAAAGGCAGAAATTTGTGATATTACGGTGACTAAGGCAGCAGAAAAATGTATGGTCAGAAGGGAACACTGCTATGAGTTTAGTGAGCGGGTGGGGCATACCCTGGCTGTACGACTTAGACAAAAAAGCACGTCTGGGGAGATTCGGGATATCACAGATAGAACTGAGAATCTAATAGAGAGGTCACCGGGAATCCGGGCAGTTTTTCGCCAGTTTTATGAAGATCTTTATAGCGACGAACAACAAAAGGAGCAGTGCTTAATTTAAGAATATCTAGGCGGAATCTCGGTGCAATGTATTGATCCTGAAGATAGGGAGACACTTGATACCGCATTGACCCAGGATGAGATGTATAGCGCATTAGGGAGCCTCCCGTCAGGGAAAGCTGCCGGATTGGATCAGATCCCTTTAGAGTTTTATAAAACTTTTCTTGAGGTAATTGGGCCTGATTTGGTGGCTATAATTGATCAAGCTCACCAAGGGCGCTCAATTCCCGAGTCATGGCCTGGGGCGGATATGATAGTATGTTTAAAGAAGGGTAAGCCCTCTAGGGAACCGGGATCATAAAGGCCAATAACGCTCATGAACAGCGATGCTAAAATCTTTTCAAAAGCCTTGGCGACCCGTCTAAACCAAATAATTGTGAAAATAGTCCACCTCAGTCAGCATGGGTTTAACCCTGGGAGGGGAACTACAGAACATATTCGCAGAGTCATAACCCTGTTCGATGCAGCGGAAGTCTCAGGGGACCCTATGGCTGTAATACTCATGGATGCTGGCAAAGCATTTGATAGGGTCTCCTGGGACTATCTCTGGGAGGTTATGAAATGGTATGGTATCTGGGGTTATTTTATCCGGGCAATTCAGGCTATATATAAGGCACCAAAGGCTAGACTTAGATTGAATGGGGGGTACACGGCACCGGTGACAATTAATCGAGGAATAAGGCAGGGTTGCCTGTGTTCGCCTCTTCTCTTCGCTTTGTATATGGATCCTCTGATCAGGAAACTGGAGGCTAACAACAGCATTAGCTCTATGCGCTTTCAGGGGCTGGAAACAAAAACCTTGACCTACGCGGATGATGTTGCCGTGGTTACCCCTAATCTTCAAGATACTATAGTTGCAATAGAGGGAGAGGCTCATGTCTTTGGATTGGTCTCTGGGTATGCATTTAACAGAAAGAAGACGCTGATAGTCAAAAATAAGAGGGTTAACTTGGAGGATTAACGGGTGGTTGACCCAGCTGTTTATTTGGGTATTGATATTACTCCTGATCTGGGGAAGTTAGTTGAAAGAAATTTGGAACCGGTAATAGCAAAGGCTAAAAAGACTTTGATAGATTGCATAATCTTCTCATGTCAGTGGTGGGTCGTAGTAATGTGGTTAAGATGGTCTTCCTCCCCATGGTACTCTATCTTTTTAGGTCCATACCATTAGAGTTTGAGAGGCACTGGTTCTTTATGCTTGAGCACATGGTGGATAGGTTTATTTGGGCTCACGGTAAAACAAGGCGGGCCATGAGGTATATGTCATTGCCAAGGGAAACAGGAGGCTGGGCAGTTCTAGATTTTAAGATGTATTATTGGGCTTCGGCTCTACAATATATGTGTTGACTATTCGGCAGGGGTGCTGGCGATCCCTGGAACAACATAGGGTCCCCAGATATATATAAACTACTGGTAGGAGAAGGGGCGGTTAACAGCTTTATGAAGTTTAGCGAGCCAAGTTATTTAAAAAAAACGAGATTCAAGACATTGGCGGGTGCGTATAAGATCTGGGCTGCATTTAAAAAGAAATTTGGTTTGGGTCGATTTAAATTTTACACTTAGCTATATAGAACCCCACGCTCCCTGACATTTTTTTTGATACAGTAATGCTAGAATGGGAGGGCAGGGAGCTCCGGCAGTTAGGGGATTTAATAGGCTCGGAGGGGATCCGGGCGTTTAGTGATATCCAACATGATTATGGTGTTAGTACAAACAACTTTATTAAATACCTTCAGTTGCAGAGTTTTTTTAGTGGGAAAAAGGGCGGGCCGAGTGGCTTTCAGAAAGTCGCAATCATAGATGCTTTAAGAGCGGGTGAGAAGTGTACTATTAAGAAGATTTATTCAGAATTGCAATTACTTAAGCAGGACGATCTGGATAAGCATGTGAAGAAGTGGGCTGATAAGCTTGGTATAGACCAGAATAGTTTTTTTGACTCCTTAGAATTAGGCCAGATTATCTTGGGCTCAGCATTTTAAAACAATTTTCTCATTGTACCATATGCCAGCTAGGATAGCACAGTGGGGGGGACAGAAAGGAATTAGATGCCCCCGCTGCTATAGTCTAAACGCTGATCTAATTCACATGTTCTCGACCTGCCCACAACTGCCAAATCTGATAAGCGAGATTGAAACATTTATGAATCAAACATTGAACGTAAAAGCTTCTCTTGATCCTGCTTTAATGCTTCTAGGGATGCAACCCAGGGGAAGGCAAAACTTATGTTGTTACTTTCTGTTTCTCGCTATGGCTGCTCTACGTATTTGCATCGCCTCTGCCTGGCTGGATCAATCAACCCCAACCTTTCAGCAATGGCTCGCCAAATTGCTAGCTATATATAACTTAGAGAAAAGGATTTATGAGAGAAAGGGCAAGAGAGGGAAAAAGCTGGGCAGGCGCATCTGGGTGCCTATTTATAGTTGGAAGGAGGCTATGAAAGATAGAAGATCCTGAATGAATTTACCCAGGTGACTGATTATTGTTGTTTTTTTTGTGTAAAAAGGATTTTGGATATGAACCACGATGGCTGTTTGAAACAAAAATGAATTTGTGCTCTCATGTCTTTATGATATAGGGGATTTTTTGCTAGGTTTGGAGCTTCTCTCCCCCTTCAGTTTTCATGAATTTGTATTATATTATGTTTGGGAAATCAATTCTCGAGTAACAAATATATGTTTATCATGGTGCTGTATTAAATTTGGACAATACAAAACTTTTATTAAAATAAAAAAAAGAAATTCACCGAAAAAGCCAAAGGTTATAGGGACCTTATAGTTAGGCTGACAGCTAAGTGTAACTCACGCTCGCAATGCACTGCTTATGACTTCACATATTACATCACACATGACATGGTCAGTGACATCACTGATGACATCACTGATGACATCTCGTTGTAATTTGGAATTAGGAAAGAACTTCCCTTAGAAGCCCTTCCGCATTTGTAATTAGGGTGAGTTTGTAAACGCATTTTGCAATTTGGTCCGTGAGGTATAAGTGAGCAGTTTTATACAATTAATGTTTCAAATTGACATGTAAAACCTTATCAGAAAGTTTTGTATTGATAATACCACTAGAGAAGGATCGAGACTGAGACTGAAACCTTAACTAAGCAGATATATTAAAGCAGTTAAATTGATCATTTTATTGTAACCAGAATGAAAAAGAGGATCAATATGCAAGACATTTTGTAAAATTCTGGTCAACATTGAGATAAAAGTGGTCATCGGATGTACTGAGGCAGTAATTGAAGTACAAAAAAGGATGAAATCTGTGATCTAGGCTACAATGGTCAGGAAGACGATGACACTGACTGTTGGCTCAGTAGAAGACTGGCTAAAAAGAACAAATTATCATGGCTTGAGGTATTATGTGAGCCTTTCACTTACAGGTAGTGTCCTTATATAAATACCTTGCACAAATGCACACCCAACTGATGGATACACAGCTTAAATAATTGAATGTTAATATTTCCCATCTCAGTGGTGCTCAATTCATTAACATTAGGTGGTAAAATGTGGAGTCTAACCACTGGGATTGTAACATGTTCGAACACAACTGTTGAACAAGCTAAAATTCCTCACTGGAAAAGAACAACTTTACTGTCATTTTTTGATGTCAACATTTGGAAACTTTAGAGAGATCTGAGTATAAAAGACTATGGGGTATATTCACAAGAACGTGTGATAACTACAGCAAGAGTAGCGTAATGCAACTTTCAATATCGCAGCCTATCACGTGAAAATAACCCCGTGACAATGTGGAATTCACAACAAAGTGGTAGCAAGCGATAGTCTGTAGAAATCTCGTACAATGTCCGCGATACAACCACCATGACGGAGATAAAACCACAACACCAAAAAACACGCGATGAGCCAAAGAGCGATGAGGAAATCAGCGATAAGCAGCGCCAGGCCTGGAACACACACCTGGCAGGCTGACACAATCACCATAAAAGTAGAAAAAACACCCTCACACAAACTGACCTACACCCAAGCACCATGGTGGCAGCCGGAGCAGGAGCAGAGGACTAGCGCAACCCCACAAGCACCCCGGACGACCAACCTGGGACCTCAGGGACAGAGAAGGACAAGGACAAGAAGGCGAGGAAGATGAAGGTCAGTCCGCAGGCGAACAGGATCATAGTCACGGAGGTGATGGAACACCATCAACAACTCTTCGTCACCTCCAATGTGTCATTGGGCACCAAAACTGGAATATGGCGGGACATCGTCGACAAGGTGAATGCCGTCGGAGAGCACATGCGGACAATGGACGAGGTCTAGAGGCGATGGAATGACATCAAGCGGAAGCCCAAGGAGAAACTCTCCGCCAACCAGAAGGCAGCAACGCAGACTGGAGGTGGGGGCCCAGCACCCCAGCTGGAGCTGGATGACATGGAGGAGCTGGTGTCGACAGTCATCAGTGTGGAGACTGTGGCTGGACTTGGGGGAGCGGACACTGCTCGACAGGACACAACACAAATACAACAGGGTGAGTGACCACCAGGTACTAGGGGGATGGGTGGAGATGGGCACAATGGCACACATGCATAATCAAGCAGGGCACAGTACACACCCACAATGACCCTGGCTCCTCGCCCAGAACTACAGACTGTCACAATGTACAATGCCATGCAGTCTGAATGTCAACCTGTACCATGCAGCTACATACATGTGGACACATTGTAATACACCATCTCCCCTTCACATCGCAGGGGCATCGTCAACACCTTCTGCAGAGCAGTCCCAGCCACTCTTCACTGATGATGAGGAGGACAACACCAGCATCGACATCCAAACCATCCAAGACATCATTAACCTCATCTGCCACTCACCTCCAGGATCAGGGCAGCCCAGCTACATCGATGAGACCCCACCCACCACCCAAATCACCCAGCAGGAGGCACCCACAGCCCCGGCACCCTCCCAAGTCCCCCAGGAACAACAAATGGATTTCCAACGCCGTGTGCTGGAGGGCCAGAGGGAGACGGCTGAGCAGGTGTGGGTGGGGTTCGAACTCATGGCTGCCAAATTGGATGCCATCCTTAAGTGTCTATGTCTGCCCCATGGTCTCCAACGATCCCTGACTGACATCACTGGAGTCATGACGTGGAGAGAAGAACAGCTGTCTGCTCAGAGTGGCTCCAGCGATGCCAACCGTGAGCTGGCACAGATGTAAAAGCTCATGGAGGACATGGTGCGGATGGATGCGGAAAGGATGGCAGCCACCGCTGCACAACATCGAAATGTAGCTGGGATCTATCATGCCCTGCAGACCTCCATAACGGCATTGCCACCACAAGGCGTGGCGCTGATGAATGCTGCTGCCCCCACACCATCCACATCCCCGCCCCCTGGTGTGTCAGTGCCTCCCAGTGAGGCAGGCGTATCCACTCAGGCACCTGATGTGTCAGTGGCACACAGTGCTGCCGACAATCCCCCTCTGGCCCCTGATGTGTCAGTGGCACACAGTGCTGCAGCCGGTACAGCAACACCCACAGGTGGGGCAGGGCACACACCTGGGGACGAGGACGTAGATGGGACTGTGGCCTTATGACCTTCCACTGACCCCCGATACACTCCGATGCACTCACCTTGGACAGCGACATGGACTGCCACATCCTGTTCGACGACCAATGACACAGCGGACAGACTACGGACTGTACCCTTCCTCTTCCGCAGTACATGTCATCCCTGGATGGACTCTGGCTGGCCCTCCACGGGCCCATATTGAGTAGTGTGCTTGGCATTGCCCTGTACCGCTCCCGCTGCATAACCGCACTGGTTGTGCAAATAAACATCCAGTGACGCACTGCTGTGTCATGTCTTACATCATTCAGGTATGGATGTGAGGATGAATGTGGGGACAGTGCCTTCCCTGGCGTCAATGATGTTCATCCTGTGGGATGCGAGTCAGAGGGTGCGATATTGCATTTTGTGTACCTGGTCCTGTGAACACTACAACAGGGACACACGCATCAGTCACTTCCTTGTCTGGACATGGACTGGTCCACGCCCGAGCCCATGAGTCATTGTGGCAAGCCCTGCGCTGGTCCGGCATAAGGTAGGCCAGACCACTCTGATGATGCACCGAGGGGGGGGCATCATTGCTACCAGTCGCAGGCGTACTCGCTGGTTGTGTGCAGTTCACTGGTCTAGTCATCAGCATGTCACAGCCACTCCCTGATGGCAGGTTTGCACACACACCACACCCATCCAGCACAGGCGTCACTGGCCATGTGACTCCACCAACGTAAGGGTCCGACGACATCACATTCCCCTCTTCCGGTGATGACTGGATGACGGCCGCTCCACGCTTCTCATTCATAAAGGGGCCATGAGTTGTTGCGCACAGGGTTGGTAGTATCCGAGGCCTGGCGGACAGCACGGGCCTACCGCCACGTGGCACAGACTGGGGTTGCACAGGGTTAGTGGCATCCAAGGCCTTGCAGATGGCACAGGCACCCCGCCACAGGCTGGTGACTTTGGGTGCACTGAGTCAGTGGCACCTTAAGCTGCTGAGCGGGTGTGCAGCCTGCAAAGATGCCCTGTCCCGCTGGTCCAGACAGCTCAGGTTTAGTGTGCCCTGCTGGACTTCAGTGAAGGCCAGAGCCAGCAGGCAGCGTGGGCCTACCGCCACGTGGTGTCTCTTCGGGGATCCCAGTGTTAGTGGCACCCATTGGGCTGAGCGGGTGTGCAGCCTGCGATCGTGCTGGGTGCACTGGTATGTCCTCTGCCATGAAATAATCAAGACCCAGCACCAAATGTGATACCTGGTGGCCTGCAGAGCATGGCTGCATGGGTGCGCAGGGGCGGCATTCTCTCTCTCTCTCTCCCTCTCTTCTCTCTCTCTCTCTCCCTCTCTTCTTCTCCCTCTCTCTCTCTCTTTCCCTCTCTTCTTCTCTCTCTCTCTCTTCTTCTCTCTTTCTCTCTCCCTCTCTTCTTCTATTCTCTCTCTCTCTCTCTCTCTCTCTCTCTCCCTCTCTTCTTCTCTCTCTCTCTCTCTCCATCTCCTCTTCTCTTTCTCATCCTTTCTTCTTCTCTCTCTCCCTCTCCCTCTCTTCTTCTCTCTCTCTCTCTCTCTCTCTCTCCCTCTATTATTCTCTCTCTCTCCCTCCATCTCTTCTTCTCTCTCTCTCTCTCTCTCTCCCTCCCTCCCTCTCTTCTTCTCTCTCTCTCCCCCTCTCTACTTCTCTCTCTCATTCTCTCTCTCCCTCTCTTCCTCTCTCTCTCCTTTGCTCTCTCTGTCCTTTGATGAGCGCAGGACACACCTTCTCATCATGTTTTTTGTCTTGCAGGCTGGGACCTACGGATTGTCCCGAGGGGAGCGGCCATGTGTCTTCATTTCATTTCAGTGCTAATTATAATAAAGTTACATTTGTTGCTTCGAAAGTGAATGTGTGCTGCTCATTTCTGTGTCGACACATGCATGTCACCAGTTGTGATTGTGCAACGTCAGGAGGATTATTTTGTACATGTTTAGGTGTAGCTGATGTGGCATGTGTTTGGTCGGGGGGTGCCAGGGAGGGGTGGTCCTGGGGGTAGTGGCGGTGGGTGTTGTGGCCCTCTTGGGTGTCCGGGCCGCATGATGGGTGGCTCCATGGCATCTGTTGCCCTTCCGATGTGGCCCTGGGCTGAGCTCCCTTTTGGTTTGCAGGCTGCCGTCCAACTTTACACCAGGTCAGAGCAGGTGTAGATTTCCTGGTGCTAACGTGCCTTATCGCCTGTTTTGTGTTCTTATCGCCGATGTGGCTGTTCAATGAGAATGTTGAGATGTGTTGTTTTCGTGGCATTTGGCACGGGCACGCCCACTTTGCATCTCATTAGCGATAGTTGCAGGGGGCCTCTGTGGCGATGTTTTTTGCAGCTGCTATCGACGTGAACTGGTTCTGTGGGCTGTTAGCACCAGCTTGTGAATGGGGAGGTAAATTTATCACGACTTTAGCTGCAATAATTTGACGTTAATTCGGCGATAGCTCCTTGTGAATATGCCCCTATGTTTGCTACCAATTGAATGGAGCACAATAAAATGCACCATAACCCGAAAACGATAGCAATAAGCATAAATGAAACAGGCCATTTCTACCCCCAGCTTTCTCACACATTTCTTCTATTCCTTCTCATCCTTACAGCTCTGTCTCCTTTCACTCCTATCCTGACCAATGGCTCATTGTCCTGTTACCCATTCTCATGGCAATATGTTGATAGGGCCCAATTCTTTCTTCTCCTCATTACTCAATTCATTGTGCTGAACGTAAAAACGCAGTTCTTACCTTCTCAAGGAACTTACTGAACCCAAGCTTGAGTCATATTGCGAGGTGAACAGATGGTCTATAAAATACCCTAGTCCCCGCCACACAACCTACCTGTACTCTCTCATGACGTCATTGGTAGGCGGCAGCCAAACTTAGATAGGCAACATGGTTCAATGTTGCCCACCTGCCATCATTTTCTAACAGGATATTTTGCTTAGGGACTGGATAAGAATGTTCCTTTTTCATCACCCAGGATCAAGTTAGTTTTTTTCAAAAAGTATAGGAACTAAAAGGTTGATGTACAAAGCCATTATATGGTCACAAACCCTGGGGTTCACAAAATCAGTGGTCTTAAAATTGCAAAATGGCTTCTTGATACCTACAAAGCCCATTTGTAATTTGGTAAATCTTTTCCGAATTACAAAATGGGTTTCCAAATTCACCCCAATAGCAAATGCGGACGTGCCTAAAAGGGACGTTCTTTCATAATTGCAATGAGATGTATGAATGAACTGTTACCACATTTGCAGCCACAAACCATTGATTAGCCACCAATTCTTCAAGAAAGTGGTAGCCCATTCACATAGAGGGGGTTGTCCCTGTTAGCCAGCTTCCCCTGGGAACTGTGTTGAGCAACTTCGGGGGAGCAGACAGTGGTCCAGTGGATCACAAGCTGTATCCCCCAAAATGTTTCCAACTGGCAATTTTTGTTTTAAAGCAACGCCAGTTCCTTAAAGGAATATGGGCTTCTTTTATAACATTATTCTAGTTTGAGAATGCAAAAGTAGAGATGGCAGTCTGCTGATCCTTGTATCAGGAGGCAGGGTTCGAAGTGACACTTACCTTTAAATATGGTCCAACTACGTGGAAGCAGTACCTTGAGTGCCTTTCAGTCAAGGGGATGTTGGTAGTCCTTACAAGGAGCTGGTACGGAGTGAATTCAGGCTGTGTGATCAAAAAGAATAAGCTGTGCAGAAGAGCACCAGCTTTGAACTACATTTCCCAGTAGGCCACACACTCTCACGTGTCTAAAGAGATGTCAGTCACCTTGAATTTTCAGATATAAATGTTCTCATGGCACACAGCGTCCTTGGTAGGCAATTGTACTAAAATGTTGCTGCAGCCATGACGTCGCTATATGAGTTTTGGATTTCAAGTTTCAATGCTTCTTGTTTCTCAAAAAACTGTACTGTGTAAATTTTTTATTACAAAGAAATATTCCGAAGTCCAGTGCATCACAGCCCTACAGTAGTTGTGATCTGACATATACCCAACCATCCCTACATTGATGTGAGTGATAATAATGTACAGTTACACACTGTGGATGGGGAGGGCAAACTGAGGAATGAGAGGAGAGAGAGAGAACATAGCTGCTCAAGATGTTCTTTGGGTCCCCGGAGGCATTGAAATCATCGGGGAAACTTCTGGTTGAGATGTAAGCTTCAGATTTTGATTGTAAATCTCTTACTCCTACAACAACATATTTTCAATATGTTGGTGCTCATAGGAGAAGAGTAAAACATGGCTTTTGTTGCATATTGGTACTCACAACAAGGACGCTGTGGTGATTGCTAAGGAAAATCAGGAACCAATTCTTGCAAACAGATAGAAGACCAGGAGAAGAAGAGCTTATATGACATAGCCACAGCTCCAAACAAGTTCACCGGATCAAACTATGCACTGAAAGTAGGAAAGGGAAAAAAAGAGGGAAAATAAAAACAAATGTTAGGGAATACAAAGGCCAGGTGATAATCTACAGATTTTTAAAGTTTTTTTATTGAATTTTATTGATCATACACAGCAGTACAAAACATGTTCCCAAGAGTATACATTATCCAGCATATACAAAATACACATTCCATAGTAATTAGTATATATCAGGCGTTGTGTCCACCCCAACTTAGCAATGTTATCAACATGCTACATCACATTTTTAAGAATCCAGGACAATATGCAAATGTTGCAGGCAGATTTATCTTGCACCCAATTAGTGAATGGTACACATAGAAACAAAACTGCATAGCCCCTGTACAATTGATTGTGTGTAGGTGCTAGATGCTGAGCCAGTCTTCAGTTACGATATGCCTGACTCCATTTTAATTGTAGAGGGTGTCGGCAGCGCGACGGGTGAGTGGTTAAGCAGGTATGTCAGTAGCGGATCCCATATCTCCCTGGGGCGTGAGGAAGGCGGTAACAGCTCTGCATATGTGGTGAGTTGATCCTTGCAGTATATTAGATCAGTGAGCCACTCCTTACATGTGGGAGCATGTCCCCGGCCCCATCTGCATGCTACACGCCTCTTTGTTAGCAACATGCTCAAAGCGTAGAATTTCCTATGTGTCAGTGGCAGTTCTTCTGTGTATCCCAACAGTGCAATTATTGGTGTCATTGTAGTGTGATATCCTCCAGTCATCTGGGAAACCGCATCTAGCACTTCCCCCCAGTATTTCAGTATCGCATCGCACTGCCACGCCAAGTGCAGGAAACCCACTCCCTCATTCCTGCATCTTTCGCATCGGTTGTTATCTCGTAGCTTATAGCTATGTAAACGTGCAGTGGTATAATAAGCACGATGTATACATTTGAAGTGTATATTCCTTGAGCGGATACTCGCCTTGATGGCCTCTGTTTGCAGCAATACTGTCATGGCTTCTAGTTCCAGTTCCCATCCTCTGCTCGCCTCTTGCTGTGCACATGGATGCTCAAGTGAAGCTGTGCGGTATAGGCTGACACCACGTATGCTGCCTCCATTATTTGGAGGAGAGTGTGTAATGTCTCTCATATGGCGGGTTCATCTGGAAATGCAGGGGTATTTGCTTTCATCTCATGTTGCAGCCTGATGTACAGGAAAGTGTCTAATGGTGTGCCGCCATCCCCCCCAAGAGTCTTTCAATAGGCCCTCTTGATATAGATCTCCCATGGTTTTCAGGCTGTGCACTCTGAGCATTTTCCTACAAGCTGTTTCCTGAGTAACCAGGGCTAGGTACAGATATGGGAGGGGCAGCAGTGGAGAGTATAGTAGGGGCTTCCCTACCTTTTTAATCAGCCTCCTCCATGCTAAATGCGTGCACGCTACCATCGAGTGTTTGCGTGCACGCTACCATCGAGTGTGTGGTACTCCACTCTGGGACGCTCACTCCAATGAAGGCAGTCAAGGGCAGTGGAACCATGCACCCTTGTTCAATGGCTTAGTGAGGCATGAAGGGCAGAGGGTGGAGCCAATATATAGTGTGATGCGCTTGAGCACATAAGAAGTAAAGTTCGATGTCAGGAGCCTCGAAGCTCCCACATGAGAATGGGAGTGTCAGTGTCTGCCACCTTATTCGGGGCTGTTTGCCCCCCAAGCCAATCTGATGAGTTGAGATTTAATTGTGCTAGAGAAGGTGCGACCTGGATGGTAGGATATGTTGATAAATAGATAGAGTAACTTTGGCAGGATTATCATTTTCATCAGTGATACCCTACCTTCTATTCATAGCGGCAATGATATCCAGCGGGTAATCGAGTTTGTGATAGATTCCAATGCAGTACTATAGTTTGCCCTCAGCGTCTCCCCCCTATCTCGGGTAATCCTCACACCCAAATATTTTATTTCCAAGCCACACCATGCAAATGGAAAATTTAGGGGTATCTCTGGAGTGAATAAAGTCAGGAGAAATATCTGGGATTTGCTCCAGTTGTTATGTATCCCCGAGATGTCCCCAAACCTGATAAATTCCCAAAGGACAGGGCTCAGGCTGTTGCTCGGTTCGCGAAGATAGAGGGTGATGTTGTCGGCATAAAGCGAGAGTAGGATATGTCTCGAGGGATATGGTATGGCATATTCTCTGTGGTTTTGACGGAGTTTGGCAGCTAAGGGCTCAATAGCGAGGGCAGAGAGCAGGGGCGACAAAGGGGAACCCCTGTTGAGTGCCCCTGGAGATCGGGAAAGGGGCAGAGTGCAGACCATTCAGCTATGCGACAGCCATGGGTTGGATGTACAGCAGAGCTATCCAGCTAAGGAATGCCATAGGTAAGCACATTTTGGCCAAGATTGTGAGTAGGTAGTTCCATTCTAATGAATCAAATGCCTTTGTGGCATCTAAAAATACAGCTGCTGCATTAGATTCTGGGTCAATGTCTTGTAGCAGCATGAAGATGGTGCTCAGGTTGTGGGACGTTGCCCTCCAGGGTATAAACCTAGCTTGGTCGGGCAGTACTAGCGCTGTCAATAGCAAGCTAAGTCTGGCTAGTATTTTAGCTAGAATTTTAGAGTCTCAATTTATTAGGGACAGGGGTCTTTAAGCATCACATTTGGCAGCATCCTTGCCTGGTTTGGGAAGAGATATTATCAGGGCTTGTCGCATCGACTGGGGGAGAAGTCCAGTCTCTCTAGCCTCCTCATATACCTTTCTAAGTATGGGAACTATCTCATCTGTTTAGCATTTGTAAGAATCCACTGGTAGGCCGTCAGGGCCCGGGGCCTTACCAGAGCACAATTGCATGATGGCCTCTCGCACCTCGTCTTCCTCAATGTCCGCTGCCAAGAATTCCCTATGACTGTCGTTTATCTAACCAAGCGCAGTGGCTTCAAAATATGCTGCCAAATCAATCTGTCCAGTTCTGTGCGTGCAGTAAATGGGATGTGAATGTATTAAGGATTGTTGGTGGGTCTGCGTGCAATGTGCCAGTCTCATTCTGTATGCTAAATATGTTGTTTGAGAAGTGGGGGCCATAATTACCTCTGCAAGGGCTTTTCAAGGTCTCTCGCCCCTCCCCATATGCATGAGCCCGGGTGTACTTAGACCAAAATATGGCTTCCCGGTCTGATGTGTCCGTATATTGTATTAGCAGTTCCTTCAGCTGTGTGTGCAATAGTGAAGTAGGTGCTTCCGCTATGGAATTCTTGGTTACTTTAATGGTTTGTTCCAGTTTACTTAACGTATACCTGAAGTTATGCAGTATTCCCGCCATTTAGAGATGCATAATCCCCTGACAGTTACCTTAAAACTTTCCCATACGCTGGCCAGCGTCTGCACGCTGCCAACATTGCGTGGGAAGCAGTCCAGGATTTCCTGCCGCAGCTCCTCCCGGAACACAGCATCCAACAGCGCTGTGGGTTGGAGTCGCCATGAGCGATATGGAGTTTCATTAGCAGGGGGCAAAGCTTTAACAGTACAGGGGAATGGTCTGAGTAAGTGTGCATAAGGTGACATGTCTCTTTGAGACACGTAAATAGTCCAGCCGAGAGCAACCAATAGTCGATTCTCGACCAGATAGCATGTACTGAGGAGTAGAACGTGCCCTCCCTACATGCATGGTGAAGGACTCTCCAGGCGTCCAACATGTGCTGCTCTTCAATGATACTATTTAAGTGTTTCCCTACCTTAGTATGGGGCTCAACGGTGCCGCAGGAATGATCCATGCTAGGGTTTAGGGCGAGGTTAAAATCTCCCCTCCACACCAGATGTGTTGAGGCCACCTCTAGCATGCAGCCCCATGTGTCAAAAAACTGTGCATCATCGACATTCGGCATATAGCAATTAACTAGTATCACAGACTGCCCAGCAAGTCGTCCCCACATCATGCAGTACCTTACTTGAGGATCTTAGAGCACGCCTGCGGGACAATAGCTAACTCCAGCTTTGATTAATATGGCAGTGCCCCCGGAGTAGGTCGAATATGAGGCAAAGCACCTATGGGCGGCCCATTTACCAGCAAATCCGGGCGGGAGCCCAGGTCCAAATAAGTCTCCAGTATCATTGCTATTTGAACATGAGTCTATCTAAGTAATTGAGTACGTGCCTTCTTTTGCGGGGATCTCGAAATCCACGCACATTCCAGGACAGTAACTGAAAAGCATGATTTATAGGGACCTTAGGGATGCTCATTTGTTGGTGTGCATATTATAACCTGCGTGATGGTCACTTTATCGCCGGAGCGAGCTCTGCCCTCAATGTGTAAATCTGTGCTATTGGTCATCTTTTCTGGTTCTACATGAAAAACACTGCTGCATATACTTTCAAACAATAAACCCTTCCCACCTCCCCCTCCCACACCCGCGGGCCATTCCCTCAGGTGAATATGGTTCCCACCTGAAACTCCAGAACTTAGCCCAACAACTGCAGGCATAAAAGGTCAGTATCGAGCCCAGAAACTTTGGTACATTACTAAGTAGGATTTCTGACACATTGTGAGAACGTCCCTGGTACCTGTTTGGACAAAGCATTTTTGCATAGGTAAGTGTAGGCCATACAAATAGGATTGCGTATAAGACAAGTAGAAAAAACATAAGCTAATGGCAACTAGCCTTTAGGGAATACCCATAATGGGTTATACACAAGAGAGCCTGGTGTTCCTCCCCTAATACACAGGGGTGCCTGGGGTACTCAGGGTGTCAGTGCTGACTAGAACATTGACATTCATCCAGTGAGATATATTTCTTAACCATGTATTGAGGCATTTTTAGAAATAGCTATCCTACAATCGTGATCCATCCCACCAAATAATTATAAATTGTATGTGCAAAATGCTCACGATGCAGTTCATAGAAGTAGCATAAGCAGCCGGGCCGGGGTTTTTATTTCAGTCATCGCCAAGAAACGGGGAGTTTGACCTGGACTCATCACCATCTCTCTCTGATCGGGGGCTGCGGCAGGATGTCTTTTTGAGAAAGTCCTGCACCTGCTGATGAGTGACGAACACAAGCTGCCTGCCACGATGTGTTACGCCCCATCTCGCTGGGTACAGCATCGCGTAAGGAATGTTGGCCTGTTGCATTTAACGTTTCATGGGGATTAACTTTTTGCGAGCTTCTTGGACCATCAAGGTGAAGTCTGGAAATATGGAGATGGAATGTCCGTCACAATGGAGGTCTCTCTTTTCGTGTGACATGCGGAGCACAGTGTCTCTATTTTTGTAATTCAGGAGGTGCGCAATGATGGGCCTGGGGGGAGAACCTGGTGGCGGCTTCGTGGCGAGGGATCAGTGGGCGCGCTCTACTATCAGTACCTTGGAGAAGGAGGATGCATCAAACATGTCTACCAACATGCGCTCAACGTAATCTTCCATCCTTCCTGTGTTCGCAGTCTAAGCCACAGCAAGCTCTCAATTGCCAGGTGATGGGCAAGTGACCATTGAGCCTTCTTGTACATCTAAACCCAAGTTGACCCGTAAAGGGAGTGGGTAAAGAAGGAAGTGAACTATTTTATATTTCGAAAGCACTAACCTAAAAGGGAGAACCACCATGTCCTAGTTTGCCATAACCTCCAAGACCTCAGCCTGTGTTCGCTTGTCTGCACCCTTTATGTGTGTGCCAAAGCGGAATATGATCTGCATGTTTTCAAGCCTTTCCTAATCCCAGAAGACCTGACAGTTTATGAATAAAAATATACTTTGAACTATTTCTTGTGTATTTATTTTAAATTTCAATAGGTTCACTCTGCTAAGAGGAGCAGGATAGATTCTTCAAAGAACACATCACATGTATATATATATGTATTAATAAATAGTGTGCACCAGGTATTAGATAGCCAGTGGTGTATATATCGATACAAGAAGGAAACCGCAGAATACTTATGGTGTTCTTCAGGTTTCTTTCTACAAAAGTCAAGTAGAAACT
This sequence comes from Triturus cristatus, assembly GCF_964204655.1. Taxonomy (NCBI): domain Eukaryota; kingdom Metazoa; phylum Chordata; class Amphibia; order Caudata; family Salamandridae; genus Triturus; species Triturus cristatus. The sequence continues at coordinate 1,153,939,244 of NC_140581.1, read as the reverse complement.
ATACTCATCTTTCACAAAAAAGCATATGGTAACACAGCTTAAGATAGTTTTTCTAAACATAGGGGGGGGGTGTGAGTGTACAAGTATTTTGCAAGACATTCATGTTCCCTTGTGCTTAGCTTTCAAGAAGTCCCAATTACCTATTCAAGCATAGATACTTGGTTATATAAAGATATTTCTAAGGCATATCATTCATTATCACAGTTATGCGTAGCATTTCAATGAGAATATATTGTAGATCTCCACTTCATTTCCAATGATTGAAGCCAATCACAGTTGGTCACATATAGGGAAGTGCCTAACTAATATTCATTAGGCAGGTTGTTCTGCAACTACAAATGCAGATTTTGCAACATGACCTTTTAGTAGATATATTACATAGTAACATTACAGTCTGGTTGCACGAAGTGGGTGCATTTTCTGTTACCTCGTTTTACAACCAGTCTTTTGGCACAGCTGGCCCTTATTTGTCTAAATGAACGACGCATTGAAATGGTCCCAACTATTCTGGTCTAGTTTGACCTCTACATACAGTCGCAAATGCCAAAAGTAATCAAATGTGTTATTTCATGTTTAAATTATATTTAGTTCTAGTTTTCCAGAGTGCTCAATTGATAACAAGGCAACATCTTAGTACTAAAATGATCTTACTAATTGCATGTTTAAAACACCCTGAGAAACCATAAACACCAGAGTGGAAAAACAGCCATGTCTTTGACAGAGAAGCTGTTGTATGGAGAAAGCGTCCCTAGCTCTGTTTTTAAGACATAAACCACAAGAAACTTTGAAATGTTTAAAAAATGAATAACATACAATTTCAGAAAGCGTTTCCTCTTTTTAGATCTCGCTAAGGCAGCACTTGCGCGGTCTCTTTGAGACATGCTGTAGTCAGGTATGGACTGTGAGCTCAGCCCGCTCTCTGCCCATCTTTTTGATTGGCTACTGTCACTGTCCTTTGTAAACGTTGGCCTTTGATTTGTTAATAGGCTTATTAGTCCATCCTAAGTACCTCCCCTTCTTCTGTTGTTACCTCCCATGAGGACTGGCCCTTTAACAAGTGTTGTGTAACTCAGTATGTTTAATTTACAGCCTGTCAGCACTATTTCCTTAAATGACTTCTCCTGCCTGCTGTTGCAGACAGGATATGCTCTCCCACAACTGTTTTCTTTTTTAACCAGTGGGGGCAGCAGCAGCAAGTTTGTTTACTTTAGATGATCCTTCTCCCTTCATCGGAAACATTTGTCAAGCTAATTTAGCATCAGCTAGGATCGTTTCTGATTTGGGTCTCATCCCAGTGGAGACCCGAAAGACAGTGATACAGTCGCTGGTGATCTCCCGCTTGGACTACAGGAACGTTCTTTTTTGGGGGTCACTGAAATATGTTTTGAACAGGCTGCAGGTGCTATAGAATGCAGCCGCCAGGGTACTCAGAAACATACCTAGGCGGAAGAGGCCCCAAGATCACTGCACTGGCTGCCAGTACAGGCCAGGGTCAAATTCAAAACATTCTGCATAGCAGACAGGGCATTAAACGGCAAAGGGCCCGTTTCCCTTAGGAGACTCATCACTTCATACACACCAATAAGAGCCCTCCGATTCGCATCAGATCGCTTGGCTAAGACCACCAGGATAAGACGAGCCAGATGGGGAGTAAGATCATTCCTGCACTTGGCACCCAAACTTTGGAACTCCATGCCAAAGAAATTAAAACTTATTATGGATGAACTTACATTCAGAAAGAAACTGAAGACATGGTTGTTTCTGGAATAAATTTTTCTAACTGGGACCTCCTTTTCTTCCGAAGTGCTGGGAAGCCTTTGGGCAGCTATGCGCTATATAAAACCCGTAAACATAAACATAAACAAACATAAACATCAAAGTGCAAATGGGGCTAGCAGCTGAACCCAGAGCAGGGGCAGCAACTTATAGCATAACAGCTCTGGGGGCATTCACAGCAGGCGGCATGCAAGGCGAGGGGGCATCATGCATAGCACCACTTCCAAGCAGCCAGCCCATCTGACAACATGGAAAAATTTACTTTTTAAAATTTCTCCCCCTTCTATTCATGTGTGTACACGGTTTCTGCTGTAATCTTCATCATGTGTTATTTAAAACTCTTGCATCTTTCTAATTTCCTTAAATAGCTGCTTGTTTTGACCTGGAATTCCTGAGCGCAGTCTCGCCTCTTCTAATGACCGTTGCTTTCCCTCCTGCTGATTTCATTTGTATTGTATTGTATTGTAATTGCATTTATATAGCACTTACTACCCCTGACGAGGCATCAAAGCGCTTTTTCGTCGAGTAGCACGCTACTCCGGGACCCATAGAGGATTAGTGTTGAATTAGTATAGTGAAATATGAAAGTAATTTTAAGTGGTGGATAGGTTAGTCAGTTATTTGAATTTGTAAACGTAATCAGCTTTAATAAGTTGTAGTCAGCATTGCCCAGAGTTTAAATAAATGTTTGTGCTCTGAACTCATGCCATACTTTAAGTGCTGTTTCGGCTGTGTTGTCCAGGAACAACAAGTTAAAGCTGTTCTTTTAGCATTCTTTAAAAGGATTGTCTGTCCGTTTACTAGAAACAGTGGTACAAAGTGCGAGGCAAATTCCTTGTAGGCTACTTCTCTTCTCTCTCTGCCTCCCCCACACTTCGTGGAGTTGCTTGGTAGGAGCTCTTTTTGCTCCCTTCCCCTTCATCAAAGACTCTTGAAAAAATACGAACAGAAGAAACCTTGGACCCTCAAAAAAAACCAAGCTTTAGCAATGCAATAGGTCTCTCATTCGCGAGAATTTAAGCTATTGGCATTGTAAATGTCAATGCTTTTTATTTATCTGTATTAAAAACCAACAGATAAGTAAAAGGCATTGTCATTTACAATGCCAATAGCTCAAACTCTCGCAAAAGCGAGACCTACTGCATTGCAAATTCTTGTTTAATCTGGTGAGGCTGAAGCATATTTTGCTTCTGTTGTTTGATGTGTTATTAATTGTTGTCTGTGAAGTAGACTTTTTTTTATTATTCTGCAATGCTTTTGAAAATTGCCATATTGTCATGTCGCATATGATAGTCTTTCCACAAGGAATGGTAAGAAGACCATACCTATACCATCTGCTATTTGACATATAGGATACAGTAGTCCTTTCAGTGTGACTAGTGCTCTGTGGGGCAATTAAAGGACTACAGTCTGTTATTCAGCACACAGCAAACAGAAGCTTTTTTTTTCTCACCACAGCCCAAAAAAAGATTATTATCTGCTAAATACAGCATAATACACTTGGGTCTTTTTCAGCACTCTCACTTGCACCCCTGGTCTGAGGTGTCCTGCCCTATTCGACATTACCACCACCATTTCATATTTGTGCTTGTCTGTCCGGAAATGTTTTATGAAAATAGAAATTTTGCATGATAGGACCGGAGTCACACTACATGTTTATTGCAGGGCTCGTTAACTTCACAAACATGTTTACTCACGGGATGGAATTGCGAGTTATTAGGTATTAAATATATCCAATAATTACCGGATGTCTTAAAGAACTCAACCTTCATTAAATTTCAGCAGGCCAAATCTGCTGAAATTTAACATGGCAAAACCATACGGTAATCCCCATATCATGCAGATTTAGGTGTGTTAAACAACAAAATTGCATGTTATTCCCCAACAACTCGTAATAGATGGTATTTATTATGCTCGATAAATAACGTACCCAAGGTATCGACAATTCATATCATGTGCAATAAATACCACCTATACTCGTAATAAGGCCCCAATGATACAATTTGCATCAACTACTGTAATAACCAGCAACAAAAGACAAAGTTTGGTTAAAAAAACAATAAAGAATCTGAAACTAACATAGAACAATTCTTAAAACAAGTCCCTGATGCACCCTCTATATTTCTAACAGGCTGAATGTAAAAAAATAGAGATGCATACACAAGAGACCTATTAACAATTGATTAAAACCCATGTGGACAGGAAGCACTGGATTGCGCTTACAAAGTTTTACAATAATATTCCCCCGGTCCAAATTAGAGTTGTTGTGAAAAAATTGGGTAATGATTTGAAATCATTCTACAATGACAATGCCAAGGACACATCTTTAATTCTGGGTGGGGATTTTAATTGTGCTTTATGCTCAAATGCTGATGGTAAATTATGCGGGTTTATAAACGAAGATGGGATTAGCAATACTCATTTTCGACACTCAAAATTGGGGGAACTATATGAAGAAGTGTTATTTGGCCTTGATTTTGGGTTTGCGAATGAGCTATGTGTTACGCCTACTCCAATGAGCTACACTTTTAATGGTAGAGGTTCCCTTACCACCAAGGACTACATATTGCTGTCAAATAGTCACACATGCAGACTTCAACCATTTACCATACATGATAACTCATTCAGTGACCATTTCCCATTGAGCATCACTGTCTTATTGCCGAAAAAACCATCTTGTAAATGGGATGAAACTGATCAGGTCTTACAAAATATGACTATTAATAGGACAAATGGTTACTCTCTGCGTTGGTCGATGGTGGTTCCCCTAGAAATCACAAAACAAGTGATAACTAAGTGTAAATTAGCTTTTGAAGTCTGTCTGAGTGAAATAGCTTCACCGGATAGTGTTCTATTCTCAGTTAAAACAATATTGGGAGCCATAAAGGAGGCCCTATTCGTACAAAACTGCAAAAAAGGGAAACAACAGGGGTGGTTTGACTCAAAGTGTACACAAGCATATGACAACTTAAAGCACGAAATACACAAGACTCCAAGAAACCCAAGCAATGTCAGACAGGCTAGTGGGGCTTATAGGCTAGCACTTAAGGAACGTAAAGTTTCCCTGAGAAATGAAGCGTGGGTATCACTGCATGATGCCTCCCTATCGAAAGATAGTTCCGCTTTTTGGAAAGCAGTGAAAACCCCCTTTTTGCCTCCTGGAGGTGGTCCGACAAATAAAATAGCCATAACAGAAGAACAATGGATTGAGCATTTCTCCATGGTGTATAATGGTGACGGGAGTGTTGATGCGCCAGACACCCAACACCAAGGGGATAATGCCCTGGCACCTTTGAACCATCATACTGATCTCTACTTCACGCTGGATGAAGTAAACCGTGCTATCTTAGCAAGCTTGGGTGGCAAGGCTCCTGGGCCAGATGGGATCCCTGTAGACCTATATAAGTCCAGTGTGACACTATGGGGCCCGCTTATAACCCAGGTAACCACTGCAAGTGATTTTTCCCCTTTTATAACAAGTTGGGCGGAATCAATCATAGTGCCCATTTGTGAAAAGGGGGATCGCCAGGATCCTGGCTGTTATAGGTCAATTTCATTGTTGGACTCCTTGATAAAAGTGGTAGGTCAAATTATCTTAGAACGACTACAGGATTGGGCCGAGGACAAGAAGGTTTTATCTGACATCCAGTACGGTTTTCGTGCGGGCCTAGGGACCATCGAACAGAGCTTAAACTTAACTATTATTATAGGGAAGAATACTCGGGTCAATAAGGGTAGGTTGTTTTTAGCTTTCGTGGATCTCACTGCAGCTTTTGAGTGTGTTAGGCACAGCAAGCTCTAGGAGATCCTTAAGGGGCTGGGAGTGGAAATGCAAATTATCCACTTTCTCAGGTGATCATACACTGACGCCAAGGGTAGAGTGTGGTATGGTATTAACGGTGAGTGCTCTGCCCCGTTCTCAATAAGGAGGGGGGGTAGGTAAGGCTGCGTGCTAGCGCCTTTTCTTTTTAATCTTTATATTAATGGCCTGGGCGAAGCTTTGATCAAAGACTGTCAAGACCTCCCACAAATAGCTGGACGCCCTATACCTGCTCTTCTTCGTGCGGGTGATGCAGTTCTGATGTCACATACTCAAGTGGGACTGCAAAAGGTTTTAAATAGCATTTCAGCCTTTATTTGCAATATTGGCCTTAGGGTGAACACCTCGAAAACCTTTATAATGAGGTGTGGCCGTGGCAGTCAGAGGTGTAGGGATATGTATATAGATGAGCAGAAGATAGGGTTTACTAAGAGATTTCCATATCTCGGTATATGTTTTGATTAGAATGACATATGGGCCCAAGCGCTGCTAGCGAAACAAATGGTGTTTCTAAAGACCACAGCTGCCCTTGCAAATTTCTCAAGAAAGTTGGGTAGGAGGCCCCCGGTGGGGTTTTGTTGATGTGTACCCCTTACAAATAGTGGAAAACACGTTTTTGCGGTATATCCTGACAGTACCGAACAGTATATCATCGTACGTCTGCCACTCTGAGTTGGGTATACCATACATTGCAGACCTCATAAAAAGGGAGCCTATTCTTTTATGGCTTTGGATCTGGACATCGACAAAAACCACACTTAATCAGGACATTTTATTGGACAGCTTAAAAATTGGAAGGGGCTTTAACCATCCCTTGGTTAAGGTATGTCCGAGATTTTATGCATGACCATGGCCATTTAGAATATTTCACCGACACTAGCACTATGTCGACCATCACGAGAAAAGAGCTAAAGTAAGAGGGCCTCTTGCTACTAGACACACTCAGAATATCGGCAGAGATCACTAAGCCCACTGTGCTGTCTAATCAAATGACTTTAACAACTTTTAGCATTTCATCTTATTTAATAATGGTACCTTGTGGTTTTGACAGGTTCTTATTGACCAGATTCAGACTGCACTTGTGTCCCTGTGATAACCACTCAGAAGAATCGACCATTCATGTTGTTCTATTTTGCAGATTTTATGCTGAATTAAGGAAAAGGTGAATTGTAACAATTTTAAAATCCCTGGGGATTAGACATTGTCGCCCAGTGTTTATTGTATTACAATTCTTGGAAAATGAACACCTAGAGGCCCATTCGAATGTCGGGCGGATCGCCACCGCCCGCATGGCGGTGGCGATCAGCCTGACATTCTTTACCGCCCGCATGCCATTCTCCCCTCGCCATATTACTATGGCGGGGGGACCCCGGCGGACGGGAAAACTGTCCGTCGGTTTTCCGTCGGTAGGCAATCCGCCCAATTGCCTACCGGGCGGAAAAGCTGTTAATATGGTGGTGGTGTCTGGTAGACACCGCCATCCATATTAGAATGCAGGCGGGGACATGCCTTTCGCAAGCGGTCTTCAAAATTGGGGGTCCGTAGTGGGCCCCCAGGGATTCTGGGGGTGGGGGTGCACACGGGGTGTACCTATGGTACCCCACTGCATTTCAATGCACAACGTGGCAGGCACCGTGCGGTGCCTGTCACGTTGTGCCTTGAAAGGCACAAATTGCTTTTGTGGCATTGCAGCGGGTGGTGCTTTCAGCACCGCCCGCCGCAATGTTACAAATGCGGGCTGCGCCTGCCAGTGTGGCGGGCGCATCCTAATTGTAGGTGCGGGACCACCGCAAGCATTGCGGGCGGTCCCGTTTCCCGGTGGTATGGCGGGTGGACAAAGTCCGCCCGCCATACTAATGACCCTCATAGTCTGGAGGGTAGCAATGTTTTTAAAGAAAGTTCTCAGTCACAGGAAATTCATTGTAATATAACCATTTAGCCTAAAAAGAGATAAGGGATAGTGATTTTACTAGATGACTTTTATTAATTAATTGCATATTTTATATTTTTTACTTTTGCTGTGTAATGAATTGTGTGTTTTATGTTCTTTTATGTTGTCTGTAACAGCAATCAAATAAAGTTTTACTTGACTGGACTTGAATATTTCTAATATGATGTGATTATTGCATGTGTCATGACAGATTTTAGCTGGTAATAAAAAGCAGCGGAAGCATGCAGTTTTGATTTACTTATATCTTTAAATAATAGCAACCGGGACGTAAACCAGATGCTAGTGACCAAAGAAATAATGTCTGAAGTTTTCTTTAATTCGTATGAAAATAATTTTTTTTATTCTTAAAATGGTTTCTTAGTTAAATTTGCTGTTACTAGCATTCAAAATTCTCACTCTAAAAAAGGTGGTTGTATTATCTTAATCGAGTGGCATGATACCCATCATAGATGGTTGGTTATCCCACAGTACTGTTTCTCCAAATGGTGGATCTTTATATGCCGACCTACAAGGCATGGGTCCACCTCTTGATAACTGCATCTGTACCTCAACAGTATTGTACTTAGTACTGTCCTAAAGATATGCATTTAAATTTTCTGTTTCACTGAACTCTGATTACATACCAATTAGTAAATCATATCAGTCTGCTGATGAATACATTTATATGCGTATTTAATGAAAATATTTATCAATATTTACAAAAAGTATATTTTGAAAATGCAGCATTTTAAAGTGTTGCCTTTACTTAGTGAAATGTGAACACTAGTCTACTGACACTGTTGTATGTAAGTGCAGTATTCACCTTTGTGCGAAGCAATGTGATGAGGGTAGACCATACTACTCGAGATTCTATTATCTTATACACAGAAATGATTTCTTATTTTTAAAAAAATAATTATATATATATATATATTCACTGAAAAAACCATAGGTTTCACAAATGTTATAGTTAGCTGGACATTTCACTCGAAAAAAAACAATGAAATTCCCCCGTTATAGTTAGTTCAGGCAACTATAACTCACGCGACCGCAATCCACTGCTGATGACGTCAGATATTACATCACTGTATTTAGACACTTATTTACCCATTTATTCTTCCATTAATCTTTAGCTATACATATATTACAAATATTTATTTTACAGAAAGACACATATGTCATCAGTGATGTAATATCTGACGTCATCAGCAGTGGATTGCGGTCGCGTGAGTTATAGTTGCCTGAACTAACTATAACGGGGGAATTTCATTGGTTTTTTTCGAGTGAAATGTCCAGCTAACTATAACATTTGTGAAACCTATGGTTTTTTAAGTGAATTTGCAAGGTTTTTTAAATGCTAATTCCTAACTATAACGTGTGTGAAACCTATGGTTTTTTCAGTGAATTTCAAAGGTTTTTTAAATGCTAATTTATTATTTTTTTTTTTATGGCATTTACAGCTTGCGCGCAACATGCGTGCACTGTGTGCGCACCTTTCCGATTTTTTCTCACCCTTCGGGGTCCTTCAGGGATCCCCTGACAAAGGCTAGGGGGTCAGAAACTCTCTACCCTGCCCCCTTTTCACGTTCTTATATGTTTTTTTTTTTAAAGGTTTTTCACCCTGCGCGCACGGTGCACGCACCCCGCGATTTTTTGAAAAAAAAATCAAATGTTTTTTTCACCCTTGGGGGTCCTTCTGTGACCCCCTGACAAAGGCTAGGGGGTCAGGAACTGTCCACCCTGTCCCCGTTTCACGTTCTCCACCTTTGTTTTTCACTGCCTCAGACTGCGAGAGACAAAATGGCGGCCGACACTTCCTGATTTCGACCGATTCGAATGTTTACTGACATCTAACAACCAATCAGAATTACGCTCGCGCACGGCACCGTGCGCGCACGGTGCGCGCGTATAGATATTTATATGCTTTTAAATGCTATTTTCTCAGAAAATACTGAACAGATTTACACCAGACCTGCAAAAGGCACTTCCCTGACCTGAGGACTATCTCTCTGCCAAATTTCAAGTAATTCTGTTCAGCCGTTCGGGCTGTACCTTCGACTAAAGGTCCTATGGAAAAATGCATGGGGAAAACGCGTTTTGGGACCCCCTTTTTCCTCGGCCCCCACTTGACGAATCACCCCGAGACTTTCAGGGTGGGAGCTCAGCGGAGCGCCCCATTCGTTTTGAAAATTTCGCGAGGATTCGTCAACCGGCGCCAAAGTTATTCAAAATAGAAATTTCAGATTTCCTATGGAAACACGATCCTAACTATAACTATCTACTGGCAACCGCCAGTAGAGAATATATATATATATATATATATATATATATATATATATATTACGCAATTAGTTTAATCTTAAGCACTCATCATGTGAAACATGGTAAGTTTTACATTCAATGCTATCTGTAACACAACAATCAAGAATGAGACATTCCCAGCAGAGGTAAAGAACCTTCATTGCTGTCAAATCTCGCTATCCAGGAAAAACATCTTTCATTTACTCTGCTAAAAGTGTATGATCAAGATAATTATGAATATGAAATCTCTCTCCCCTGGTATTTCCAATTATGAATTGTGCAAAAATATTTAAACTTCATAATCTTTGTTACGGCCTTTTTCTACCACTTTCAAAAGGCTTCCTATTCTCTCAATAAGTGTTCAGTAACACCCTTTCTCCAATATGTGTTAATATGAAATAGACCTACAAAAATTACTTTTCAGCTATTTATTTTCAGCTGAGCAAGTTGAAGTGAATCAACATACTTTCATTTGAGCCACTGTACTCCAAAGCTTTAGTTGCCCGATGGTGAAACCCACATGTATCTCAGAGCCTGTGAAATTGATCAGTACAGCCAGACCGGCCGACCTTGGAGCTGGGGAACCAAGTTTGAACCTCAGCGTGTGCTGAACATCCTGTGATTCTGGGCAAATTACATCATTTCTCTGTGCTTACCAAAATTGAATGTGTCCTTGTGTAACATAACTGGTGCTCATGTAAAGAGCTCCAATACCTTCAGGTCGAGATTGCGCTATATGAAGCTGCCCCAAACACAAAATGCGGTAACCAGTATGATGGCGGGCTGAAATTTTAGACATTTTGGGGATATCTATTATTGGCAAACCCAACAGCTCATTTCCCTATAAATTCTGCAAAGTGGGGTCCTTTGGATGTGGATCTCTGTACTTCCGAGCCGGATGCCCAGCTTTTGAAAGTTTTCAGCTGGAGACCTGATCAGAAAGAAGAAACCCTGGACATCATTCTCCAATCAATCAATCAATCAATCAATCAGGGGAATTGTAAGTGCGCTACTCACTCGTGAGGGTCTCAAGGCGCTGGGGGGGTCCGCAGAACTGTTAGCCAAGAGCCAGGTCTTGAGAGTCTTCCTGAAGGTGTTCAGGGAGGGGGCGTGTTTGATGTCTGCCGGTAGCTCGTCCCAGGTCTTGGCTGTAGTGTGGAAGAAGGATCTTCCGCCTGCTCTATGTGGATGCGCGAGGTTTCGGCCACTGCGAGGTTGGAAGATCGGAGGTTTCTTTTGGGTACGTGGAAGTTGATCCTGTCGTTGAGGTATTTGGGGCCGTTGTTGTGTAGGCATTTGTAGGCGTGAGTGAGGATTTTGAAGGTGACTCTTTTCTCTACGTTGAGCCAGTGGAGTCTACGTAGGTGTTGGCTGATGTGTTCGTGCCTGGGGATGCCGAGGACAAGTCTGGCAGCGGTGTTCTGTATGGTCTGGAGTTTGCGGAGTAGGGTCTTGTTGATGCCGGTGTATAGTGCGTTTCCATAGTCCAGCCTGCTGGTGATGAGTGCGTGGATGACTGTCTTCCTTAACTCCGGGGGGATCCAGTTGAAGGTCTTGCGGAGGATGCGGAGTGTGTTGAAAGAGCTGGAGGCGATGGTGTTGACCTGTCGGTTCACGGTGAGTGATGAGTCAAGTACAATGCCGAGGTTTTTGGCGTGGTCTGAGGGGGTAGGTGGCCTTCCGAGGGCAGCCTTTGATTCCCAACAAAGGTTGCGAATCAAAGCGTGAATCAAAGCATATACCTTTATAAGCATATATTTTGTTCATTCGCTTTGTGATGAATCTGGGGCTAATTTGGCAAGAAAGAATGCTCATCTTGCCCATTGCTCTAGTGATTCCTCTCCGGCCATCGCTGACTTGGCAATTGGCTTTATAAGAAATTTCTATTCACTGACTCTGCCTGATTGTTCTTTGGTCAATCAATCAGTTAGCAAGTGTAAAGCGCAACACTGTCAACCCTAAGGGTATATGGGTACAGTGTTTCTGTCGAAGAGCCAGTCTTGAGTCTCTTTCCGAAGTCCGATTTTTCTGAAAAATGTCTGAAAAATTGGTGATGATTTAATATATGTAAACATCCTTTGAAACGCACTTGAATTAATATAAATGTTTGCGTGCATGGTAACAAAAGTGGGAACACATTAACACACTTTGGTGCACACTAACACAAGCTGTGTACAATAAATATGTGCAGCAGAACACAAAACGCATACAGTAACCCAATCATATTCATATTAGCAAACCTCTGTGCACCGATGTTAACGATATGCACAGTATCACAAACATATATTTTCATTAATAAACCAATTTTCAACATGAAGAAAGGTGTTTATAGGTTTTGAAGAGTTTTCAAAAGAAACATGTTCTGACTATTAATAGCTATTTTTAAAAGGCAATGTAATTGGGCCATATTACCAGATGGAGCCAGTTCTTTGTCAAAAGGACCAGTCTTATTATTCATGCATATATATGTTTTGCAAATCACCACTTCTGGACTGCAACCTTAGAGCATTCTGTGTTACAGAAAAGGCATGGACAGAATGCTGAGGACAGACAAAGTCCATTGAAATGGATATATGACCCCCTCTCCCCTTAACTATCATTCACCAATCACTGCACTTTAGCCAAAGCCTGAATCGAATGACTGAAAAGTTCTGTTTTGAGATGTTTTCTGAAACAACAGGTAGTTTTCTTTCTGCCTACGTGGTGGGAGGAACGTATTCTAGACGTTAGGGCCCATCACTATGATTATTGGGTTTTAGCTGCTTGCAAAGTCTCGTCTGGGAGAGCTGTGACGTGGCAAATAGAGGGTCCCTGTCAGATATGCGAAGAGGTGCAATCTTTTATAGGCACCTGGGACCTTTGGTCCGGTAGGATTTGTATACGATTCATAGCTTGTGAAGCCTAAACCTTGACATCACGTGAAACCAGCAGAGCTGGTTTTACATGAAAGGTTCCCTGCGTCCAAGTCTACATTGCAGATCTGGTTTTGATATACTCCCATTGCAAAGACTGAAACCACGCCCTGGAGGGGTGTGAGGACACCACTTCCTGCACCCTCTTTTATTGTTGAAGGAGGAAGTACAGCAAAGAACATGCTGCTGGTGTAGTGAGACCCGGATATTACGAAGGGGATGACTATCACTGGAAATCTGACGCAGTAACATCACTTTCGGTGTATGCAAATTTTGTGAAAAGCAACATACCACCATCTAAATGACACAGTCAGTAACATTTCGGAATTAGTGAGAAACCCCAAACCTTTCAACGATGTTGCTAGGATGAAATGCCTCCAGGCATTATTTATTATGTTTTTTTACAGTCGTTGTTGCACTATGGTTCAGGACTTCTCCCCCCACAAAACATAATTTCGGGATTATTATTTCTAGCTGTGAGGCCGTAATTCACAAAGGATTATTCCAGGTGCAGTTCCCTTACACCCAGAAAAAGGTTTCTATTACATATGCATAATTTATGCATGCTTTATGGAAGCATAGGTGCTAGTGTGTTGTATGATGGAACAATGCATACCTGAACAACGCATGCCTGAATCACGCGGTCTTAGCCACGACTTTACCACGCATACCTTTACCATACATGCCTTTGCCATACAATTTTGTGGTAAAGACATTATTGTTAAAGAGACATGTGTTCTGAAGATCATACCTCTGCCCCCAGCCCTGAAAACGTCCCTTTTTCCCTACCCCAATCCCAAAGAATTATCCCCACGTCCTAAAAACTGACCCCCTAACCCTGTAAACTACCCAAACCAGACACCTGGACTGAGGCTTGAAACTGCCCGAGCCCTGAAAACTGTCCCTTCCCCCGCACCAAAAGCCCGAAAAACTGACCCCATGCCATAAAAATGACCCAAACCCGACCCCCCTGCCCTAAGCTCTACAAACTGTCACCTACACCTGTAAAATACTCCGTCCCAGCCATCTTGCCCTCAGCCCTAAAACTGCTCCCAGCCCTATAATCAACCCGACCCCAGAGCCCAAAAAACTACCAGCACTGAAAAAAAAACGAACCCCAAGACCTGGCCCCAGCCCCACTTACCTCACCACGTCTTCTCCCGACCCCTGCTCTTCCTGTGCCCACCCATCCGCTCTGCATCTAGACCGTGCATTGCCTTAACCACATGCATAGTTAAGGCATATGCTTGGTTATGGCAAGCGTGGTTCGGCTTAGGGGGGAACAGTACGCGTGGCTGAGCCCGCATTGTTAAGGCCGTGTCCCGCTAGTGTGTTATATAAATGGAAGTAGTGTATATTATATTAGATTATGCAAATATAGTTTTAGCGCTTCACACTTGTCAGTATTCCTGGAGACGATCCAGAAAAGTGGCTATGGAAATCCTGTGCAAATATGCTCTGAACTTTGTAGGTATTCACAAACATGTTAAATGCATTTCCCACAATTTGCAGCACAAGTACATTACACCTGAAAGATTCAGATGTCATTGCATCAGCGATGATTTATAAGCGGCTCTCTCTGCATTGGAGATGCCAGAGGCTCTGCAAGATGCGATGGTCTGCCCTGATTTCAAAAAGTTCTTATGTATCCATTAAGTAATGTCTTCATTCTGGAGAGGTAAGTTTCATAACCAATAACTCTCTCTCTAAGACTGATTAGTCTCTTTCACAATCTCTCAGAATTATGGACAGAGAAAATATTGAGGGGCAGATTTATGTTCCCTGGCGCATCCCTGCAAATCAGCATGGATGCACCAGGGAAGATGCGTCACGCAAGTTTGCCCTTGCGCCACCGCAGATGCGCCGCATTTACTATGCGGTGCATCGTGGCGCAAGGACAAGCAGATACGTGACGCATCTGCCAGCGTAAGGTTGGCGCAGTGCTGAAGTTGCGTTGCAAGCGCGAAACAACTCCAGCACTGTTCCAACCTACCCTATCCCTAACATGGTGCGTCAAGCCTTACGTCTGCTTCAAGCAGGTGCAGGGTTTTGACGCATCAGCGTTGGGAAAGTGACTCAGTGAAATCTTATAGATTTCACTGAGTCACTTTTCAGGGGAGTTCCTGCGACGGAACGCCCCCCTGAGTAGAAACGCCCACATGAAACCTGACGCAGTTTTCATGTGGCGCAGGGCTTTACACCGTGACGCATTTCCATAGATGCGTCACGATGTAAATGGGGCGCAACATGGCGCAGGGTTTACGCCATCGCTGCGTCACAAAAGTGACGCAACGGCGGCGTAAAAGTGGCGCAAGTCTGATATAAATCTGCCCCTGAATGTTTAAGGCAGCTGCCTTCCTGGGCCTGTACGGCACAAAATTAAGGCCAAATAAAGGCTTCCTTCAGTTTGCAGACGGGTTGTTGAGCACTAGAATACCAGCAAAAACTATCCTTAAGTTCTTTCTATAAAATTCAACTTTTGTCAATAGCTAATTGGGGGGGACAAAGCAGTAAGCTGCTGATTAAAATAACCCAGTCTGAGAAAGCATTGGGTTTCATTGACATTTGAAGGTGGTGACCAGTTCACAATTGCTGAAACATTCTTATGATTCATGAATAGTCCTTGAGAGTTCACACAATATTCCAAATACTCAACTTTGAACTGATCGAAGTTGCATTTTTCAGGTTTACAATATAGTTGGTTGTGCCTTACCCTGTGCAATACGGATGTATGATTAAACAACTACCTCCAAAGTCACGAGTGCCTGAATCATGAAGGCTAAACAACGACCAAAGCCAAACCACTAAGTATTTTACCACGATTTACTGAACCACGAAGAATATTCAATCAACATATGAAACATGGGTATTAAATTACTTCCCCACCCATTACCCCTATTTTCCCTACTTCCCATCCCTAGAGGTAAGTATTCATGTTAAAAAATACATTTCTAAAATCACTTTAAATTCATCATTAAATGAAAACAAAATACATTATTAAATCACCAATTTAAAAATGTAATACACAGGCAGTAAAATTGATACCTGGGTATATTCCCTACATAATAAATTATATCAGTTTTATAATAATTATATTAGGCAAAACATAATTTAAAAAACAGAATTAGATAACATGTTGATTTAACTTACCCAAAAAATCGTAGTTCATTCAGGTCGTTGTAGAGTCTTGGTCGTTATAAATGAATTAGTGGTTAAGGAAGTCGTGATTCAGGTCCAGGTCGTTGTTTAAAAATGTTGTTGTTAAGGCCATTTCCCTTGCAATACATGTCACATGTCGCTCATGATCTTCCTTGCTGTGAGAAAAAGTAAGGACATTGTCCAACTATACTAACACACATTGGTACATGTCGAAAAATACGTGACCCATAAACCTTTGCAATATGGCCTTGGTATGGTTCCATCCACAGTGCATGACCCAGTACTACCAAATGGGGTTCGGAAGGCAGTTGTCCACTGGTCTCCTGCCTTGACATGCAAAAGATGATATGCTCCACTAAGATTTGCTTGGTAAAACTGTTGGTTCCCCTTAGGATTCAATGATATCCTTAAATAAGGGAAGTGGAGAACGATACTGAATGGTCACATGACTTAACCTCCTGTACCCAATACAATGACCCAAATCTTTGGCCATCTTGAGCACAAAGGATAAAGAGTTCCCAGATGGAGAAATAGCATGAGTAATCAAGCCGGTTTGCAGATTTTCTTGCTGTACTTCCTCCTTCAACAATAAAAGAGGGTGCAGGAAGTGGTGTCCCCATTGGGGAATAGCACACCCCTCCAGGGCGTGGTTTCAGTCTTTGCAATGGGAGTATATCAAAACCAGATCGGCAATGTAGACTTGGACTCCAGGGAACCTTTTATGTAAAACCAGCTCTGCTGGCTTCATGTGATGTCAAGGTTTAGGCTTCACAAGCTATGAATCGTATACAAATCCTAAAGGACCAAAGGTCCCAGGTGCCTATAAAAGATTGCACCTCTTCGCATACCTGCCAGGGACCCTCTATTTGCCACGTCACAGCTCTCCCAGACGAGACTTTGTAAGCAGCTAAAACCCAATAATCGTACTCTTTGAAAACACTTTTTTCAGACTCAGAGTGATAATAGATCCTAGAGAAAGGAACAATTGTTCATGGTTTGAGGGTTACTGCGCCATCTACATATTGATGTGGTGGTAGATACAATTCTTTGGATTTAAAATATAATCTGTGTATTCTTGATATTCTCTGAAATGGATAATGGCTTATTTATAATCTTTTCAGCTGAGATGCCGTCAGACTTGTCCTCTTTCGGAAAACAAGATTCATTAGAGAAATTTAAGTTTTCATGACAGAATTGAAAGGACAGCACACAGTCCCAGTCACCCAGTTAATGCAAGGGTTATGCCTGATGAACACAGGTACCCAAATATTACAGCTTAGTTTGTAGATGTAATTACTTTAAGGGAGCCCATCTTCTTATGATTCCCAATGGCCACGATCAATGAAACAATACTTTCTTTGACTAGTCCTGATGCTAATGGAGAACCATCTACAGTTTGGACTTGCTCAGGGATTTCCTTGGACATTCAAGCATGTCCTTTTCTGTTATCCAATTGTCATCTGCATAAAGGCAACTGGCTCCATTACCCAAAAAGGCGATAATTAAAAACTGTTACAGGTGCAGTAAATGAGGAGGGTGGAACAATTCCAGATAATCTGACTAAAGGAGTCCGATGGTCTCCCATCCTTTCCCTTGGACAAGAGCAAACACTAAAGTCCTGATTTAGGGTTTGGCAGATGAGTTACTTCATCACAACCGTGACAGATATCCAGTCTTCCTTAATATAGATGCATTTTATCCTATGGCATGTGTAGTAAGGCAGATGGGATATCTGTCACATTTTTGTTAGAGTGCCTGTCCACCAAACTCTAAATAAGGCCCTAAGTGTTCAGGAGTACAACAATTCATATATTGACCATTCCTGCTGTGATATCCCCTTTCTGACTTAGCAAGTGCACCTCCGGCTGTTCTGATCTTCATGGGCTCTTCTGCAGTATTACTGAAGGATTCTGGAAGCTGGGCTTCTGATGTTCTCTGGGAGAAGGTTGTGACATTCCCATACAAGACTGGAATGTGTTGCTTATGTCTCTCTGTCCTTTACTCTCTCAAGAGATGTTCAACCAGCAGAGAAATATCTATCAGTTCAGGAAAAAGTATCCTGCCAAGGTGAGTGAAGCAACTGATCTTTAATCTTGTCTCTTAATCCATGACAAAAGAATGTCATCAAAATCTGGTCAACCATGGGGATCTCTGCGGCCAGATGTTGAAACTTGGTAGCATAGAATAAACATATGAGTTTTCCTGCTGAATCTCACATAGAGCCTCTTCAGCAGAAAATTCCAAATCTGGTCTTTCAATAATTATTTTTTTTTAATGGAGTTAAATTTAGGCAAATTGTGCTGACCGGAAGCCTAAATGAACAGCTGAAGGGTCAAAAACTCATTTAGTTCAGAGGGGTCCACAGAAAAATAAAGGGTGCCAGGGTCTGCCTTCATGTGGAATGTTGATCACATGTTTGTTCCAGCTCTATATTCTGTTATTGCAGTGTTTGAGCTAAGGCGTGAACCTCATATGCCGGAATCCCTTCCACGGAATCCATCCTAAAACATATGATCTTTGGACTTGCTGGTGCCGCAACCTGTCAAGTGCTGGGCCCTGGATTCTTGAATCCTCTTTCTCCCAGTGAGACAGTGTGGGATATGGACGACCCTTTCCAGTAGTCACAGTGTTGTCCAGTGTGAGTACTTCATTGGACAATTGATGCTTTCCAGAATTAGCCCCCATGAAAGGAAAACACTAAAAGGTCAGCAAAAATCCTTCTGAATGGGATTAGAGCTTCTGAACATCTGGAGGAAATGGCAAGTAATCCCCAAGAAGATGGAAGATGGTCAAAAATGAATACTGGAAGAACAATTCAAAAAAGGGAATAGGGAACAGAGGAACTGAAGGGGTGATGAACGCGATTAAAAAAGACTTCAAAAGGATTGCGGTGCATCTTTCTCCTGGACACAGCTGCTTAAATATTTTCCAGACAGGAAGCTATCCCAGGATCCTCTCAGTGGCCAACTGGGGTAGGGATGAAACTGGATGAAAACATAATACAAAGGCCATCTGGGATAGGCTTAATGGGAAGAGAAGACATGAACACCGCAGAGGGACCTAGGAGAGAGCGTTAGTATTAATTAGACACAACATGAGCACAATATACGTCCTCCAAGAGACAAGCACAACCTTCAATACATGCAAATGCTGCTTCTGAAAGCACCCAGCGAGTACTGCGAGACATGCAGGTCTCAAGCGTGTTCGCGGACTCAATCTCGAGCAGTTCTTGGGAGCTTCCATGACACATATTTACACAGACCAGAGTATGGCAGCACTGATTGCCCTATCTCTGCCCATTCCAGTGATGATCTGTAGACCCTTTGTTGAGCACACATGATGGGCGCCAGCTCCAGAAAGAAGATTCCATACAGGCACAGGGAGGGAGAGACCACACTTTGCAAACTTATGCAGAGGATCATCATTTTTATTACTTGAGTTCAAACTCAAGCCCATCAACCAAAGAAAAGAAGAGCCCAGACACCCCATCTTGGGATTTCTCCTCAATATTTATCTGTGCATCTTAGAGGTCAGTATTGTTTTGGGTTGTATGGTAACCAGAGAAAGGATACCTTTTAAATAGACTACTCAGCCACATTTATTTGATCTGATAGGAAAGACGGGCGGAGCCTGGTATTCTTTGTGAAGGCCTTTAAAACAATGGTTCAAAAAGAGAGAGGTCTTTGTTGCATAGCTATAAAACTGAATGTCTGCAGCACATTTCTAGGAAATGGAGGAAGCAAGAACAGGCAAAAGTTGTCCCTGCAATTGAAAATGGGATTTTGTCCTCCACCCTCTAGTCATTAGAACCTGGCTAACTTCAAAGTTCCTACTAATGTATCCTGTTTTCTACCAATTCACATGCTTGCTTTGCAAGCTTCTCCTCCTTCTGTAAGCCATACACTTCAAGGTGTCCCAAAATAGATTCCAGCGTTCACATAGTAAGACAACGCACATACTACTCTGCCTCACTCATGCTGAACAAGCCATCCCTTTCTTATAGAGACTGAGCAAAGAACTCAGCCACAACGTACTGGTAGACCATTATAAACAGGAGATACCAGTAGACAACTGCCCCTCTAAGGCAGGAGGTAAAAAAAGCCTGTTTGGATGAAAAGTTACCGCCAATGCTACCAGTTCTTCTCAGCTCTGCGAAGTAACCATAGTCAATCTCAGAAGAGAGACATAGACTTTTTGTATCCCTTTATACAGCAGAGCCCCACTATTTCACAGAGGCTCATGACTGTCCTATATGCTGAGGCGAAAAATTCAAAAGCTAAAGCGAAATGCTGCAAGTGGAGTGCTCTTGTTATCTATGGCTTGCACATGTCATGTTCGTCGATATTAGAAGTGGTGGTCTTGAGAGGTACATTGAAAATGTGGGGGTGTTTATGTGTCAGGGATTCTGTACAAATATCTTGGTTCTAGCAGTTGTGCCATGGTAGAATATGGTGGGGGGGCTGTTGTAGTGTATGCACTTTCTGTCCTTACATAGATATTATGTACTAAGAGCACTTCTACAGCCTTGGGAGGGGGTTGTTCAGTTGTAGAACCTATGGACCAATTCTGTTTATTATATAGCCTTAGCAAAACATTTGCATATCCGGCTATTTGCCTAGAACTTAGGGGCCGGCAGCATCATCATGATGTAACTAGAATCAGAAACTTCACACAGCTGTTTGCCAACAACCCTGGGGCAGGCAGCATCAGTAAGGCACAGGTCAAATCAAAACAATACGAACATCCCCAAAAGTAACCCCTGTCCCTCTATCTTCTTCAAAAGAGGAAGTAGAAGAGACCTATGACTGCAGTGGAGTAGCACCAGGTGCAGATCTAGGTGGAGGTAGTCGGGCAAGGAATATCTAGGGTGATCGTGAGCCTCCTGGCATCTCATTAGTGAGTAGCATGCGCAGCAATTTAAGATAAGTCGGACAAGTCAGCTCATTAAATTCTGAGGACGGAATGGTGATCAAGGGTGCCCATGGGCCGGGTGGTGCTCCTGAAGATGGTAGCGCTTCCCCGGCTCCTGTATTATTTTAGGACACTGCCGATCTGGGTGCCAGGATCTGTTTTCACATGGCTCCGCTCCATGGCCGGGGGATTCTTGTGGGGTACTGGCAGACAGAGGGTTGCACTGACATCAATGATGCGTCTGAGAGCCGATGGGGGTATGGCAGTGCCGGACTTTGAGTTATAATATTTAGCTGCTCATTTACAGTGGCTCACCCAGGCGGTAGCTTAGGAGTTCAGGGGCCTGGATGGCCCCGAAGGAAGATGGGCCCCACGCCATGTCCTGTCCTTTATTGTGCTGCAGCAGCGGTTGAGCCTTGAGCAGCTTACTGGCGAAGAGCGGACATTGAGATTGTGCTGGAACAGGAGTCAGCACAGGGCTGGGTTCGCCCGCCCTTTTGCCCCGAAAATCCCGTTGGGGATGCGTACGGCCCTCCCCCATGGCGGAGACTGGATGCTATTAGCTGAATGGGAGGCACTGGGGGTGCAGGTGCTGGGTGATCTCTATAAAGATGGAGCGTTGCTACCATTTCAGATCCTGCACGATAGATACGGCCTCCCTCGGGGAGATTACTTATTGCATTCAGCCCTGGTCTCGGCAATGCAACGTTACTGGAAGGAGGGGCTGTCGGAACCACAGACATCAATGACTTTCCAATATGTGGTGATGGCCGCAGGAACCTTTAAGGCGATTACGTGCCTTTATAGGCGCATGTTGACTGAGAGGCTGGAGCCACTGCGGAACCTGTAGGGGAAATGGGAGGCGGACCTAGGTATGGCGATCCCGGAGAAGACATGGGCCCAGTTAGTTAGGAGAGCCTGGAAAAGCCCTAGGAATGCCAGATTTCACTTGGTTAACTTTTTCATTCTGCATAGAGCACTCTTAACCCCTGCCAGGATCAATCGATACTTCAAAACGGATACTGCCCAGTGCCCGCGTTGCGGTCTAGAGGGGGCAAATTTTCAGCATATGATGTGGGGGTGTCTGCAACTGGGAACGTACTGGGAGGAAGTGGTTGGTCAGCTCAGTGCAGTTACCGACCGTAATTTGGATTCTGACCAGGGCACTTGTTTATTGCATTGGTTTCCGCAGACCTCTAAAACGAAAGTGACAAGCAAATCTATAGACCTGGGCCGGCTGCTGGCTAAGAGAGAGATCACTGCACACTGGAAATCAGTGCGAGGGCCCACTTTAGGGAGGTGGAGGGCAGAGTTAGTCAAATGGGAACAGAGCGAAAGCACACTCAGGTTTCAACAGGCCAATCGCACCAATAATGAAAAAACACTGGAGGCAGTGAGGGCGTGGGAAGCGCTGGTGGTAACATTACAGATACCTGAGACGGACTGAGAGGCTGGCTCGACCTTGGAAACACCAACGGGTTCACCAAGCCTCATGGGAGTGGTAGAGTGATACTGTACATGCCCTGTGCTATATTAGTTGGACTCCATTAGTGGTGAGTCCACCTGTATTGTGCTGCTGTTACTGGGGTCATTATGACGAAGGAGAACGATGTTCTTACATTTCTGAGCTGTGCGTAGGTAGGGCACACTGGTGGTTTGGAAGGGGTGGGGAGGGAGTAGGGTTTAGATGGGCTTCAACATTGCATTTCTATTGTTCGACTGTTGTATTGCCTATTTTTTGCTCTTGATTACTATTCGGATCTGAACTTGTCGGTGTGAAGCGGGGCAATACACTACCGGGAGGAGGGGGACCGCTAATCTGTGATTAAAATCGGTACAGAACATGGGGTCTTTGATCTCGTCGAGGAGATAATAAGACAAGTGGGGTAGCAGGGTTAGATGATGAATATTTGTGATGTTATATTAATGGCCTGATGTTTTTTGGGAAAACTAATAAAAACATATTGAAAAAAAAAAATGAAGGGTGCCCATAGTTCGGGATAGGAATCAATTTTCGGGTCAACTGCAGGGAGAGATTTTCCATCCCCAAGATGAACCACAGTTTATGGAGCCACGCAGTGTAATCAGGAACCCTCTCTGACTCCCAAGCAGAGAGAATTACTTGGTGGGCAGCCCCCAAAGCCATGTGTCTCCCCCTCAATGAGCACAGGAGGGTAGGTTAGAGGGTTGGTGAGCTGCAAGAGGGTGTAGGCTGAGAATCTCGGTATCGAGGTGCTGAAAGCCTTGTTAATATTGTCTAATATGTGCTCCCAGTAATAGATCAATATTATTATGCTGATTAATCTTTGCATTTTGCACTTTGGATCGAGGCGCTTTTAAATTTGATTTTGTTGTAGGCAGATATTGCTTTTAGCCATTAGCAAGTTACTCACTACCGCCGCACTTTCGCAGGAGGGGGCATTTTACTGGTCTTTTGAACTTGGTCCGCCGCGGCTTCGCCGATTGATGCGGAGGGGCTCCAGACACTCCCCCACCACATTAGGTGTTTCCGGGGGGAGGGGCAAAGCATGTCTGATCGTATCCGGCCAGCAATAAAGCACACATGCTGAGCCGGATGTTCACAGCGGGCACGCCGCTGGCGCAAAGGCAAGCCCGACTGGCCCCGTCCGCGTGCCAAACGCGGCCAGGGCCAGATATGCTGCCGGTTTCAATCCAAAGTACCAATACTCTAGATATTTTTTGCTCTTGATTACTATTCGGATCTGAACTTGTCGCTGTGAAGCAGGGCAATACACTACCGGGAGGAGGGGGACCGCTAATCTGTGATTAAAATCGGTACAGAACATGGGGTCTTTGATCTCGTCGAGGAGATAATAAGACAAGTGGGGTAGCAGGGTTAGATGATGAATATTTGTGATGTTATATTAATGGCCTGATGTTTTTTGGGAAAACTAATAAAAACATATTGAAAAAAAAAAAATGAAGGGTGCCCATAGTTCGGGATAGGAATCAATTTTCGGGTCAACTGCAGGGAGAGATTTTCCATCCCCAAGATGAACCACAGTTTATGGAGCCACGCAGTGTAATCAGGAACCCTCTCTGACTCCCAAGCAGAGAGAATTACTTGGTGGGCAGCCCCCAAAGCCAAAGCCATGTGTCTCCCCCTCAATGAGCACAGGAGGGTAGGTTAGAGGGTTGGTGAGCTGCAAGAGGGTGTAGGCTGAGAATCTCGGTATCGAGGTGCTGAAAGCCTTGTTAATATTGTCTAATATGTGCTCCCAGAACAGATCAATATTATTAAGCTGATTAATCTTTGCATTTTGCAATTTGGATCGAGGCGCTTTTAAATTTGATTTTGTTGTAGGCAGATATTGCTTTTAGCCATTAGCAAGTTACTCACTACCGCCGCACTTTCGCAGGAGGGGGCATTTTACTGGTCTTTTGAACTTGATCCGCCGCGGCTTCGCCGATTGATGCGGAGGGGCTCCAGACACTCCCCCACCACATTAGGTGTTTCCGGGGGGAGGGGCAAAGCATGTCTGATCGTATCCGGCCAGCAATAAAGCACACATGCTGAGCCGGATGTTCACAGCGGGCACGCCGCTGGCGCAAAGGCAAGCCCGACTGGCCCCGTCCGCGTGCCAAACGCGGCCAGGGCCAGATATGCTGCCGGTTTCAATCCAAAGTACCAATACTCTAGAGATTAAATATTGTCTGTCAACACACATGTAAGTGATTGCCATAGCTGCTTGCAATTAGACAAAATATTAGGCTCAGTTACCTGCATAAAATGCTGCTACGAATTGAGACATGAACCCAGCACTGTCCCTGATAAACTCCCTAAACTTGATCCAATAAAAGACTCCAGACTACTACATTGTGAACTGGTCAATGTCGAATCATTAGGCAAAAATGCCCTGCATATATATGACATGATCCTAAATCTTAATCTAGATGGCTTGTTCATCACAGAGACATGGCTAAAGGATTGGACTAACCCCGACGTCGTACAATCCCTTCCACCAGGATATACTATATCCAGAAGAGATAGACCTATACAAAGAGGGGGGGGGGGGCTAGCAATAATTCATAGGAACGCACTAAAATGCTCCACGTTTGACATAGCAGAAATCAAAGGTGCAGAAGTTTTAGGCTTCTGCTTTCAACTAGATTGCTCAGTATCATTTCCAGGAGCCTTGCTCCACCGGCCACCGGGGACTAGTCTTAAGTTTCTAGATTCCCTGGGAGAAAGTTTCAGTGCCTTGATATTTAGGTACTCGAACTTCACCATACATGGGGACCAGCCGCGGTGCGTCCATTGGGGCGTAGGGGCGTAGCCCCACCAGCCAGCCCTGCTTGGACCCGCGGCTGCAGTGCTCACGTAACTAGCAGTGACGCAGCGCTGTCAGTTTTCCTTTCCTTACAATAGCGTGGGACCGGCCGATGAAGGGGGTGGGGCCGGGGGCGAGCACTCCGTTTGAGTGACAGTGCACACTGAAGGCCAGCGGCGCGTAGGCGCATACTCGAGTTTGGATTATGACCCTGCCAAACATGCGCACTGTCAGCCAGTCAGCCAGTGGCTAGGAGAGCGAGGGAGGGGGACCCGAGAGGCCGAGGGTTGCTTCATGCAGCAGCCCCCGGTCTCTCCTATGGGCGAGCCCTGTCTGTGCCCACGGTGCTGTAGCCAATTCAGGCGCTGCTAATGTTGCAGCGTCTCTGGATTGGCTGAGAGACACCGCGCAGCCTGCAAACCAGGCATTGGGTGCCACGCAGGGTATGGCCAATCACTGTGGCTTATGCGAACAGTGATTGGCCATCATCGTTAGCAGGTGCGCACTGGCAGTCCGTCGTCACCGCGCCACACACACCTCGCGTGGCGGTGTACTTAAAGGAATCAAACCGGACAACGGATTTCAGCCTCAACGGACTGTGGACGGAGGCAAATTGTGTACACGTGGTCATCCTACGACACGTGTGGCCTGAGGTTTTTCCTGAGGGCGGCCCTTGTACAGGTTGAACCGTAAGACGTGTTGCGTTGTTTTTCATCCATGACTGTCCAAACTAGTGATACCTGTTTTCTTAGCTATGTAATGGTCACAATAATGTATGCCTACAACCCTGCCTGGCATTTCTAAGAGTTCAAACTACAGAGCGCCGCGCGCTTCTTACCTTCCCCGCTGTCTGCCGCAGAGCACAGGCTGCAGAGCAGCGCCAGGAGGAGCGCCGGGGCTTTCATCACCAGTGTACCTGAGGCTTGTCAGTGCAGGAAGCAGGTTCAATGACGTGTTGAGTGTGGTGCGCGAGCCCTCTCGGCTGACTTTTTATAAGGGCTCGGACGGCCCTGCTAGATGTCAAGGTGAGCTCCTCCTCCAGTAGCGGCAATTTCCTCCCCCGCGGCGAGGCCTCCAGCCCCCCCACGGCCGGTGTCCGGTGTGAACATCTCTCAAGGAGCAGCACATCGAGTGTCGCTCGCATTCCTTTCACTTCCGATAAGCTCGTATAAATAAATCTATCAGGGCGCTGTCACCTCGTGCCCTGTCAGCCTTGTACTGTACTTGCCAGCGCCGGGAGAGATCTCTGTCACCTTCATGGTTCAAAGACCGAAATACGACATCTCAGGCGTCTCGCCTGAGACAGCACCATTAGGAACTTATCTGGGCTCCCAAGACCCTGGGTGACTTTTGTACTACTACTAATAAAAGCTGGCTCCCTCCTTGGAGTTACGTAAATGTTTGTTTCTACATCGTTTGCGTCTCCACTTTGCTGTCACACAGCTTCAAGCGCTTCGTAGCGCTGTGAATTAAACATGATACTACTAGCCTGCTCGGTTTATACTTTATAAGGGGTAGGTGGTCGCTATAAGCTTCCAAACCTTATGGCTGACTGGAATCTAAATTCTCAGAATGGCTCAGCGAGTTAAACTCTAGCTGCTGTAGGAGATGAGTTCGAACACTGTGAAAACCAACTCAGCCTTCCATCCTTCTGAGGTCGATATTTGGGTGTCATGAAATAAGATCCGGCACCTAGAAGAGGCAGAACGGTTGCACGACGCGGTATATAAAAATACCTCATTATTTAGACATTCATATTAATATCAACGACTTTTCTGGTAATCAAGTGTGACTGGGGTTGTCTCTACCTAATTAAAATATCATTTGTAAGTGTTAGGAACCGTGCTTGGAAATGGAGGCAGGCTCAGGCAGCTCAGTGAGTCGATGGTCAGGGTGGAACCGCGGTGTCCGTCTGAGTTTCTTTGGACCGCGGGACGGGAGGGGGCGAGCTCCAGAGGGCCCCCTCCAGCACTGTGCAGGGACGAGCCTGAAAGCTCCTGTTTGGGTCCGGTGCGTGGGGGGGCGTCCATGTACTTTGCATACCCCACCCACGTTCGTTACGCCACTGGCGAGAGGGAGACCGGCGGGGGGGGGGGGGTCACCCGGATAGGAGGGTCCCCTGTGACCCAGGTGATAGCCGCCCTTCCTTATAATGATTTCATCCTCGGAATGTTTACACTCGCGTTCCTCCGCAGAGGGTGTCTAGTTAGTTAAGATATTTGAAATATCAGAAACTGCCCTGCTCCATATGTTAATAATAACTGTAAACATGCTTTACCAGCGCGGCGCCCGTTTCACGAGCAGCACCGTGCCGGTTTTACTTTCATTCTCGCACATACAGACAGGGCAACAAATAAGGTGACAGTAATGTCCACAGCCCCTGGGTGAACCTTGATGCAAAGCTATGGCCACATGAGACCAGCAATCAAAGGGAGTCGGAGCGCTGACCATGTGACAACCCCTTGCAGTGGTTGCTTTCATTTCAAAACAAAGAGCTGACTGCCCATTGTTATGCCTCAGTAATTGAACAGTTACATTCTTAAATCTTATGCATATTTTTATTCCACACGGGTTAAACTAATTCTGTGAGTCATCTATTTTTAATATGGGGAGTAAAGGCACTTTGAAGTTGCTTTAAAGGAACAGGTTTTGGCTGTGTAATTATTTCTCGTTCAGCTATGCCCTTTGTTCGTATTAATGGTTTTCCGCCCGTGTTTTACGGCAGAATGTTCTTTGTTCGTAGCTCTCTGAAACTTCCATCAGCCCAAAGAATATTTTTTTTTTCCTGGCCCAGTGAAATTTCTTCCAGCCCAGTGATGCGTATGCCCAGCCCATTGACGTGTATTAATCAGAGTCCAAAATATTTATTATTCTCAACCCAGTGAAGTTTATGTCCCTCCAAGCAACATTATTCACAACCCAGTGGAGCATTTATTTTTATTCCATGCCAGGTG
The DNA here is from genome assembly GCF_964204655.1 of Triturus cristatus. Taxonomy (NCBI): domain Eukaryota; kingdom Metazoa; phylum Chordata; class Amphibia; order Caudata; family Salamandridae; genus Triturus; species Triturus cristatus. The sequence goes on along the minus strand of NC_140581.1, from coordinate 1,153,911,189 downwards.
TCGCCGATCCAGTGACTTGTGTCTCTGGGCTAACTAACCGTGTCTATCGACATGTGTTTCCGGTTCAACAACTTGTCTCCCCCATGGCGCATCTATTCGAGGTCCAAGGATGTTTATTCTTGGCCCGGCGAATCTGTTTATGATTTTATTCTTGGTCCGCTGACGTGGGTCTTTTGGTGACATCTAGTTCCTCTGTGATAGCGCGCCTAGAGTGTTGCAATTCCGTTTAATTTATTCCTGGCTCAGTGACATTTAATGTTTACTCTGGACCTTGTAAACTTTCTCCTGGCTTGGAGAATTTGTCATATGCTAGCACATGTATTCTCTTCCCAGAGCTGTTAATTACAATCCAGTGATATTTATTACTAGCACAGTTAGGGGCATATTTACAAGGGAATGTCGGAGCGTGGCGTTAAGCACAACATGCTAATACCACGCTCCGCCACCTGCGGAACGAGCCTGGCAACCATTACACTGCTGTGCAACTTCTTCTACTCTTAGAGCTGAGATTTCCATGAGTCTTATAGTCTGAATTCAGCACCTGAGCATAATAGGACAGAATGTATGAAGCTCTGTGGTAATACTGAATAAGCAGCTACCTATGTTATGCCATCTATTAATGTAATAACTGCATTTTCACAATTGCTTTATTAACCTTCCTGCTTTCTCAAATTTGCTTGAAAATGCACGATTTTTCTTCTTTTTTTTAAAAAAAAAAAACCCCATTTGGGGTTCGGGCTCGCTCGCTGCGCTCGCTCGCTATGGTGCTGTATGCTAATTCGTTTGCGCCCCACCACTTTAAAATCTCACCCACCGCCCCTGATGGGGACTTTAACTTCCACTTGGAGGTAGAAGATTCCCCTACTACAAAAAACTTCAGAGAAACGATAGAAACTCTAGGACTAAAGCAGCTAATAATGACTCCAATGCATAAAGCAGAACACACCCTGGAGGGAATCTGCACTAACTCCACCAACCTTATAGTTGACCCCCTGGTTACCTTAACTTGGTCGGACCATAAATTAATCCCCTTTGGGATTGGATACACAACCACACATATAGGGAAAATTTCCGGCCACATGTGCAAAACTACCAGAAGAAAATGGAATAAAATGTTAACTAACCCTAACTTGCATATATTGGCGGAACTAGGCAAACCCACCCTTACAGGGGACCCCTTACTTGACACAGACCTCTTCAATGACTGGATGGCCTCACTTGCGAATAAATTAGCACCGGTAGCCGCACCCAGTAGCATCTCCTCTGGTAAAAAGATCGGTGCCCTGGTACACGCCACAGCTCAAAGAGCTGCAAGGCGAATGTAGAAAACTTGAACGGAAATGGAGGATGTGCTATACAACCGAAGAGCTCATCAATTTCAGATTAGCCCTCAAAAACTATCATCAAAATATCAAACTAGAAAAGAAGGCCCATTACCCCAACCTTATTAAGCAGGCAGCATCTGATCAAAAGGTGATCTTTAAAATCGTGGAATCCTTTACACATCCCAAGATGCTTGATCAGGAAATTCCTCCATCACAAAAACTGTGACCAGATCGCGGATTACTTTGAGGAAAAGGTCAAAGACCTAAAAAAGAATTTCAAATCAACCGACACATTACCACCAGAAAAAGCCGATCGGAATCTAGAAAACAGACAGATGCTCAACTGCTTCAAGGAGATTACCCTCGAACAGTCTAGACAAGCCATTGTCATGTGTAAATCGGGCTCCACTGGTGACCCCTGTCCGCCAAAACCTTTACACACACTCATCGACACCATAAATCCAATTATTAATGAAATCATAAACTCCTCACTTAGGCAAGCAATAATACCCGATAACTGAAAAATTGCCTCAGTCAAACCCCTCCAAGAGAAACAACTACCGGACCCAAAAACCCTCTCCAATCTCAGACCCATCTCTCTGCTTTCATGTTTGAGCAAAATAACTGGAAAATTAGTAAACACGCAACTAAGCGACTTTCTCCTACAAACCAACACGCTACATCTCATGTAATCGGGTTTTAGGGCCGGTCATTCAACAGAGTCGGCACTGCTACATACTACGGAAACACTAAAATTCGCATTAGATCAAGGAAAGGTGGCAGTGCTGATCCTGTTGGATCTCTCTGCCGCATTTGACACTATCTCCCATGCCATCCTGGGTGAGCAGCTAAAAAGAATCAGCATCTCGCACAAAGAGCTAGACTGACTAACCTCATTCCTAGAGAACAGGAGACAAGTAGTCACCCTCGGCAACTACCTATCGACAGAGAAACAGTTGCTTACCGGTGTCCCCCAGGGCAGCCCTGAGCCCAACAATTTTTAACAGATATATGGTGCCTCTACTAGACCTGGTGTCATCCTTTGACATTGAGTCTGTATCCTACGCTGATGACACGCAGCTTATTCTAACTCTAGATAAAGGCTCCACAGCAGCAGAAGAAAACTTCCAACAATGCCTCTCCTCTGTGTTTGAATGGATGAAATCCAATCACCTCTAGTGTAACAGCCAAAAAACAGAGATCATGCTGCTGGGAAAATACAACATTTTCACACCCAAACAATGGTGGCCGACCGACACAGCATCCCACCCCCCCAAATACAGTGGACTCCGTGAGAAACCTGGGGATTAGATTTGATACTTCTCTGTCCTTCCACCAGCAAGCCCTTTTGGTGGCAGGTGCCTGCTTCCATTGGATAAAAACTCAACTAAAAAAAATGTATCTCCTTCCCACCACTGCTCGTAAGGCAGTGGCAGTGGACTTAATCCTATCACGCTTGGACTACTGTAACAGTCTTTACGCAGGAGTAAAGAAAATAACCCTGAAAAAGCTCCAGACCATCCAAAATGCAGGGGCGGGCTGGTACTGAAACTGCCAAGGGGGTCCTCAGCATCGGAGGCACTCCATACTCTCCACTGGCTGCCAATACACAAAAGGATCCTCTTTAAGATCCTAGTAATAACCTTCAGAACGGTCAGGCAAACTGGACCCAGGACAAGAATTAAACACTATGTCACTCCACGTCTTCTGAGATTGTCCACTGAAAATTTGCTTGTACCTCCTCGCGTCCACCTAAAGTCCAAGGGAGGAAAGTCTATGGCAGTCCTGGGAACTAAAGCCTGGAACTGCCTGCCCTCCCAACTGAGACTTACGCAATTAGAATCCATATTCAAGAAGCTGTTGAAAACTTGGATTTTCGCAGCTCCGGATAGTCTGGTCCAATCCCTCATCTGATAGCAGCACTCTATGAGACTACTCTCCTTCAGACTCTCTCACACCCGCCTCTCAGCGCCAAGATGCTCCTCGGAGTGATAGTTGCGCTATACAAATGACCTCATTCTTTCATTCATTCATTCAGATCAGTTTGGGACAGTTCCAGAGGAGATGAATCAAAGTGCCTGTTCCCCCACAACCGCTCCAGCAGTCTTTCGTGCACTTTCAGTACCATGCATGGAGCTGAGCAGGTGTAAAGTACCAATAGGAAACTATTTTATATGCTAGCCATATAACAGGTAAAGTGGTGGGCCCTGTAGTAGATGTCTTCCCATTCTTTGTTGGACAGGGCTCTGCCTCCCTTCTCCTCTGTCCTACTATTTTGGCTGGCGGTGCCACCCCACCCAGTAGAGCATAGATCTCAGTAATAAGACATTTATCATTCTTCTTAAGGACACCTAATTTTTCAGATGGTAGAAGGGGCCGCTCCGCATGTGGTCTGATGAAGGGTTTGGGCACACAATGTCGCACTTGTAAGTGTTGGATACGATCTGCTTCTGCCAGGGCATAATCATCCTTCATTTGAGCAAACAGGTGCCTATGCACTTGCAGGCTCATGCCTGCCAGTGCTGGAAGCCCTCCAGGTGCATCCCTGGAGTAAAGTCAGGGTTTGCCAAAATTGGTGTCATGAAAGAAGGGAATGAGGTCAGTCTGGCTCCAGTCGCCTCTGCATCCTAGATCCTAAACATGGAGGTAGTCACTAGGGAGGAGTAGTCTCCACGCATGGGGGAGTCATCGCTCTTTCAAGATATGGGAGCCTGCCACTGCCTGACCCATAAAGCACCAGTGCTTCTCAGAGGCTTATCGACTCCCCTCCGCTAGGAAGTGCAGAGAGGCTTGGAGGTAATGTACAATCATGGGTACTGCAACCCCGCCCTCACGCATCGTGCAATAGAGTAGTATCCTGTTACAATGAGGTATTTTCCCTACCCAGATGAACTTGTTGATCCCTAGCTGCAGACATTGAAGTGCACTTTGGGGTGGCATCAGAAGCAGGAATTGAAAGACAAAAAGGATCCGTAGGAGGACTGTCATTTTGATTGTCACTATTCTACCAAGCCAGGACAGTTATAGGTAGCACCAAGAGGCCAAGTCCGACAGGATCTGAGAGTTGAGGGCTGTGTATTTAAGTGATATTGACTTATTCACAGAACAAACCAGTTTAATGTAGAGGTAAGATATAGAGTTGAAAGAGAACAATGAGTAGTGATGGGCCTTCTGAGGCGGGGACAGCAAGAGGTTCAAGATTTGGTTTTATTGCATGTTTACCTTGAAGCTTGAACCCGGACAACTCCCCAGAGAAATGGAGCACAGCCACTAAAGCAGGGAGGGATGTCCCGGGCTCAGTGAGGGTAACAATCACATCGTTAGAATATAGGCTAACGAGGTGACAGTCACTGACAAAGGGAATTCCTGTGAAAGCAGTATTGACCCAAATTCATTGTGCAAAAGGCTCCATGTAAAGGGTAAATAGGAGAAGGGAGAGTGGGCACCCTTGCCGGGTACCTTTCTGGATATAAAAAGATGTGGATAGCGGGCCGTTGACTCACACTAATGCTCCCGGGGCACTGTAGACACAATGTACACATCGTCGAAACCAATCGCCAAGGCCAAATTGTTTCAGAGTCTCAAAAAGAGAGGGCCATGCACCCTATCAAATGCCTTCTCTGCGTCAATTAAAAGGAGAAGGGACTCTCTCTGGGAACAATGAATTTTGTCCATTAAATGGAGAATACATTTCGTATTGTTTCCATATTGGTAGTTTGGTATGAACCCTGCCTGATCGGGTTGATCAGGCCAAGCATGAGAGGACTGAGGTGCAGGGCTAGAATGCTGGAAAAGAGTTTGACGTCAATATTCAAGAGCAATATAGGTCAATAAGACCCACATAGTACTGGGTCTTTGCCGGATTTTGGAATAACTGAGACGTAACCTTACAACACTGTGTTAGTGATGGACTTGGTGTCAGCAAGAGAGTTGAAAAGGTGGGTGAGCAGAGGCGTCAGCTCATGGCAGAAGAATTTTTAGAACTGAGATGAGTAGCCATCAGGCCCTGGGGTCTTCATCGACTTCAGGTGGGCGATGGCTGAGACTTCCACAGCAATCCAGACGAGTCCCTCCAGGCTCTCAGAGTCTTGTGGCAAGTGAGGGGTGACTGAGGATTTCCTAAAGTATCCTGTAAGATCAGCAGTAGGAACGTCAGTACAGGGTTCTGTAGAAGTTTTGAAAATCTGCTGCAATATGAGCAATATGAGCATGATCCCAGGCTTCGGCACCCGCATAGGTAAATATCGTTTTGATGGTGTTTCTACGGATTTTATCCCAGTGGGCTAGCATATGACTACAGCGGTAGCTTCCTAAACAGAATTTATGCTTTAGTCGGGCCATTGCGTATTCTGCTCTATCGAGGTCTAAGAACTTGAGAAGGAGGCACACCTTTTCTAGGACCCTCCAAACTCTTGGGGCCCCTCTATACTTATGTATGGCCTCGAGCTATAGCACTTTCTGCTCAGACTGTCTTTTTACTTTCCGACAGTGGCTATCAGCTTCTGAAATAGCCATTAGTTCTCACCTTATCACTAATTTCAGAGACTCTCATAAAGAGGCCAATGTTGTTTACTGGGTGTTGTTGCTCCGAAGGTAGCAAGCTTCATAATGACTCTGAAGGAGCTGTGGACTGAAGGAGACCATCCCGGAGTCTCCAGTGTGAAGACTGTAACTTTTGCTGGTCCACTCGTAGCACCAGAGAGAGGAAGGCATGGTTGGAGAGAGACATGGGGTCAATGTGGACCTCTTGGAAACGGGCCTGTATTGTAGGGGTTGCTAGAAAGGCGTTGATGTGGGCATAGGTTTTGTGAGATGCAGAGTAATATATATAGGTCGCGTGGTGAGAAGGCACCAGACTGGCTAAAGCATTAGCCGGAACGATCTAAGTCATTGTTCATACCTAGATTCAAGTCCCCTCCCACCAATTCGGCCACAACTAGGGACTGTGGCACAAATGAGAGGGCTCCCATAATAAACGTCTCTTGTTGCTCGTTGGTGTGTAGATAAAGGCAAGTGTAAAGTGAAGGTTACCCAGCTCTAACTGATGGGCAATGAGTCGCCCCTTGATCTCTGACACCTTAGACAGAACCTCACTCCTGAAACCTTCAGATACTAAAATCACCACTCCCCCTTTCTTCGCATGGCCTGAGGACCAGTATTGGTGAGGGAACCAATGGGATTTCATCCTATGTGCATCTTTGGGGAGAAGATGAGTCTCATGCATGAGGCATATGTGGCTGCTAGAGCATTCCTGGAGGGACAGCATTGCAGCACATTTAGTCAAGCTATTTAGGCCTCGCACATCGAGGCTTGTCATTTTAATCTCCAGGAAAATGGGAGAGGATAGGGGTCTGGAATCCACCCTCCTGGTTCAATGCAGTGGCATGTGTGGTGCAGGACTAAGCTGACGGTGAGAGGCTTGTCCCTTGAACCTGCGTAGTGGTACCAAAAGTTTGTGTAGTATGAAGGAGTTAAAAACAAATAAAACAGTTCCACAATAATGTTATATTCAGAACAGTAACGAGTCCATTTCTAATGGTAGATCGCATGGTATACATGGGTTGGTCAGACGGACAAGGACCTTTCTGCTGTGGTGGTAGTTAGTCAGTAAGCCCTCCACCACCACAAACTGTGGGTAAAGGAATAGTCCCCCTGGCATGCTTCGGTTGGTGTGGGCACTAGTAGCAGATGGAATCAAGCTCAAGCAGTAGATTTGCAGATTCCAGATTCCAGGCTGTCCCGACCCGCTTGGCATTCTTGAGAGCGTTCTTTAGGGACGGGCATGGGTGCTTCTTGCATCTGCCTGCTTTTTGCCATAGTGATGGCTGCAATGGGAAGCCCAGAGGGGAACCAGTTGGAGACCCGGGAGGAGAGCCACCAGACAGGTCGAGGATAAGGCGGGCTTTCCCAAGCATCTTAAGCTGATGAAGCCATCCCTCCCAGTGAAAGACCAGCCTGAAGGGATGTTTTAGTTAGGCTCAGATTTCACTCGTACAAAACCATTGAAATTCAGCAGTTATAGTTACCGGAGCTAACTATAATTTACACCACCACAACGCTCCTTATGACCTCATATATTACAATACTCATGACATGGTCATCGACATCACTAATGATATCTCAAATGTTATCACTGATGACATAATCTGCAGAACTACTCACATGCCCACTCACACCTCCTTACAACCTCTCATACACCCACTCATACACCCACACAACCACTCACATACCCATTCACAAACCCATTCAATGACTCACACACACCCACTCACTCACTCATACAGCCACTAACACAGCCAAATCACCCATTCGTACCACCACTTACACACCCACCAATTCCCCATACAGCCACACACCCACCCACCCACTCAACCATACAGCCACTCACACTAGCATTTACTCACCCATAGAGCCACTCACAGTCATTCACTCATGAATGCAGCCACCCAAATTACCACTAACTCACTACAAAGTCATTCACACTAGCACTCACTCACCCATAAAGCTACTCAAACAGCCACTCACTTACCCATACAGCTACTCACACATCCATTCACTAATTGAGTTAACCACTTACACACTCATTCACACATTCATGCAAGCAGTCACACACCCACTCCCTCCCCTAAATAGCCAGTCACACAGACAATTACTGTGCAAAACATCCGCTCACACACACTCACTTACCCATATATCCACACTGGCACTAACCTACCGATGCATACACTAACACACCCATTCACTCACCCATAGAGCCACTCACACAGGCACTCAGTCACCATAACAGTCACTCACACACTCCCCCACCTATATAGCCACTAAAGCAGACACTCACTTGCCCATACAGCTAATTCCACTGATTTTCCAATATAGCCACTCACACAGTTAGTTACGCAACCACACAAATACTTACACACCCCCTTATTCAAACATACATCCACTAATACACATACAGCACTCAGATACCCACTCCCACACTTATACAGACACCCACTCAGATGACATATGTTAGAAACAGTACCACTCATTACTAGTTTAGAAAGAATGTTAATTTAACTCCTGCAGTAGCTTACTACATATCTTTATGTCTCAGAAACATCTACAAAACACTTTTACTCACTGGATGATTCATCAGTGACGTCATTTGAGATGTCATCAGTGATGTCACTGACCATGTTGTGAGTGATGTAATATGCGAGAAGTGCATTGCAGGGACACAAGTCATAGTTAGCTCAGGTAACTATAACTGCTGAAATTCAATGGTTTTGTACGAGTGAAATCTGAGCCTAACTATAACGTCCCTGTAACCTTTGGCTTTTCAGTGAAAAAAATTATATATATATATATGTATATATTATCTACTGGCGGTCACCAGTAGATAGCTATAGTTAGGACCGAGTTCCCATAGGAAATCTGAAAATTCTATCTTGAATAACTTTGGCGCCGGTTGACTTATCTTCGTGAAATTTTCAAAACTAATGGGGTGCTCCGCTCAGCTCCTACCCTGAAAGTCTCGGGGTGATTCGTCAAGCGGGGGCTGAGAAAAAAGGGGGGTCCCAAAACGCGTTTTCCCCATGCATTTTCCCATAGGACATTTAGTCGAAGGTACAGCCCGAACGGCTGAACAGAATTACTTGAAATTTGTCAAAGAGGTAGTCCTCAGGTCAGGCATGTGCCTTTTGCTTAAATGGTGTAAATCCGTTCAGTAGTTCCTGAGAGAATCAAAAGTAAAATCACATATATATCTGGGCGGAGCCTAACCACACATCTCATCGTGAGATCTGATTGGCTGTCAGCACTTCATCCAAGAAGTGTTGGCAGCCATCTTGGGACCAATATACATGATAGCACCTCATTAAAAAGCATTGGAGTTAATAGAAGGGTGTCAGGAACCCAAGATTACAGATAGGTTTAATTGCGCATCGAAGACTCAAAGTTTGTACACCCCGAGCAATGGAAGGTTCATGGGTGGAGCTGACTCGGAAATGGCGCCAGAAAAGGCCACCAGAACTGAGTAGCTGTTAGCGTTCTAGTGTTTGGCAGAGAACGCGCTGGAATCCTAAGTGAGGCTCGCGCCGCCTAGGAACTGCGCACTTCACCAAGAATTCTAGAGAGTCAGGTGCGCATTCCAGTGCGCGCTGACTAAAAGTGTTTTAGTTCTCGCTCGAAGGCTTTTCAGAATCTACCCTGAAGAGTTTCTCGGAAGTCAGTAGATACAAGTTCGAAATCTGAGTTCCATGAAGTAAAGTGACTTTTGAGGAGAACAGTAAATCTTAGTTGTGGAGATTTCGCACCGAGTCGTCAGGGAGAGGAAGCAGCGTCAACAGGAGCATCTGAAGGAAGCACAAGAAAAAATGAAGCTAAGTTAACGAGTGTATATTTGTCACGTCAGAGAACTGAAGTAAATATTTGTCACATCAGAGAACTGAAGTAAATTACCGAAAGCAATAGAGTCATAGAACTTACTGTGAGGGAAGTGGCTTTACTGTAATTCTTCACAGAGGTAACGAATAGTAACGACAAGTCCTGAAAAAGTCGAAGAGAGAATTGCAATATAGATTAGAACTCTTGAGCAACTACAAATAATAGAATAAGATAAAACCATACTTACCACAGAAATAAGTCGTCGAACAATAGCTAAGTACTGAGAGTGAAATATCACCACGAAAAGAGGAGAAAGCATTAAACACACAGATGAATAATTACCAATAGGAAAAGACCTCAAACACAGTAAGTAGTATACCAAATTAAAATAGATAACGTCAGGTTTAAAAGAAAGCAGAAGTTCTTAACAGATAAATGTAACTATATTACAGGTGTGCAAAAAGAAAAAGAAGCTGTGAATTAAGGCAGATACCAAGGAAGATAAGACATAGGAGTGTAAAAAGAAAAATAGGAAAGTAAGTGAGAAGCTCAGAGAGAAAGATTTATATGAGGCAGATAAACCTTGGGTTCTAGCTATTTCCTTTTTAATTGCAGACGAAGAATATAGTTAATGAAATAAAAGCACACACAGAAAAGAAATAGAAGAGAAGCAGAGTTCTGAAATTGGCATGGTAAGGAAATAAGGCAATTGGGGTTGAGAGATAAGAGAGGTTAAGGACTAAAAGTTTATTATAACAATAACTCTTATCTACAGGTTATCTCTTCAGCAAAAGAAGTCTGCTGGACGGACTCCTGAAGGAAGCCGCAGAACAGTCTCTTCTCTCTTTTGTTATTTTATCCACTTTCCCCCTTCCCCCTAGATAGCCACTCTAGAGACTTGTCACACTAAGCTCTGGATTGCTGTCGGGGTGGATTTGGGAACTAGCATCTCTGTTCCTGTGTAAGTTTGAGTACCGTAATTAGAGTCTGACAGAGTGAAGTGCCCACGTTGCATTTTACACCCGAACAGAGATGGCTGAGGGAATAGACGTACAAGGTTTAGGAACAATATTAGATACCATACAAAAAGAGTTAAGTGCAGTCCGAGAGGAAAACCAGAACCTCAGATTAGAAGTAGTTAATTCTAGAAAAGAAACCGCAGAATTTGCGCAAAGACTTAGACAACCTTTTGGTTCAGGGTCGGACGCTCAAGCTTCGTTGACAGAAGGGACTAATAGGATGACAACTCAGGTGATTCACTCCCTCTCACCTGTCATTCCATTAGCGGCACCCGACCGTTTTAGTGGGGATCCGCAGAAGGCTCAAATATTCATTACGCAGTGCTCATTACATTTCATGTGCCGCCCTTCCATTTTTCCAGATGCTCAGTCTCGAGTGGCCTTTGTGTTGTCATACTTAAGTGGGGATGCAGCATCCTGGTCTTTGCCTCTGATTTCAAAAGACGATCCCATATTGCGGAATTATGAGAACTTCAAAGAAGAGTTCCTTCGAATATTTGACAGAAGGCGGATATCCCAAGCCGTAGACAACGAACTACTCGACCTGAAACAGGGCAACCGCGATGTGGTCTCTTATTTGGCTCAATTTAATAAACTAGTGGTGGAAACCAACTGGCCTGAGAGTAAGAGAGCAGCGGTTTTTTATCGAGGTTTAAGAGATGAGCTAAAGGATGCATTGGCCGGAATACCCAATAGACCCACAGAAATCTCCGCGTTGGTGGATTTAGTGCTGGAAATCGATTTCCGTCATGGGGAAAGAAAAGGTGAAAAAAGGAAAGATTTCAAGTCAGTAATTCCACGATTTGATCGAGTAAGGTCGGAAGGAGGATGAAGCAATGAAGGTCAGCAGGGCATCGAACCAATGCAGATTGGTACAATACGGGGTCCTCTTTCCAAAGAAGAGAAGGAAAAGAGAAGAACCAACAACCTATGCATGTACTGTGGATCGGGAGGTCATTTTGTACGTGCGTGTCCGAAGAAACCCAAGGGAAGTTTCAAGCCGAAGGAAAACTAAAGGCACCATCTGTTGGAGGAGTTGAACAGGTGGATGCGATTTTCGATCAGACTCCAAAAGAACATAGGGTGGCCAATACTCTACAGTCTGCAGCGCCACATCTAACTTTATCCATGGAAATCAGGTTTCGACACGTGACGCTGAGGGAAGTCTCAGTGATGATCGACTCAGGAGCCACCGGAAACTTTTGCGATCTAAAGTTTGCGAGCAAGGTGGGAATCGAAGCCATCAAAAAGTTAAAAGCAGAGCCCGTTAGGGCAGTGGATGGAACCAACCTGTCCTCTGGTCCAATAGTCAGTCACACAGAATTAATTCATCTGATCTCGAATGACGGACATGAGGAGAAGATCCAGTTTAACTTAATCGATGCCCCCCAATTCCAGTTGATCCTTGGGCTTCCCTGGCTTACTGAACATAATCCAACAATCAACTGGAGTACCAGAGCCATTAAGATGGAATCAGATTATTGTTTGGGAAATTGTTTCAGGGGCCAGCTGCAGGAGCAAGAGGTGAATCCTGCACATTCGTTGTGTCAGACGAGAGAATCAATTTGTGTAATTCATGTGCAAGACATACCAGAGGAATATCGAGATTTTGAAGACGTATTCAATGAAGTGGAGGCAGAACAATTACCACCCCACAGACCTTATGATTGTAAAATTGAGATCGAACCCGGTTCAAATCTACCTTGCAGCCGTGTGTATGCCCTTACGGAAAAAGAACACCATCACCTAAAAGAGTATTTGGACAAGTATCTAGCAAACGGCTTCATTCGTCCCTCGCAGTCCCCAGTCTCCTCGCCCCTATTTTTTGTGCCAAAGAAAGAAGGAGATTTGAGGGCTTGCATTGACTACAGAGCCATCAATAAGATTACAAAAAAGAACCGTTATCCATTGCCGCTAATATCTGTTTTGCTAGATCAAGTGAAAGGAGCAACAATTTACACAAAGTTGGACCTGAGGGGTGCGTATCATCTGGTGAGAATAAAGGAGGGCGATGAGTGGAAGACAGCTTTCAGAACGAGGTTCGGCCTATTTGAATATCAGGTTATGCCCTATGGGCTATGTAACGCTCCCGCAGCCTTTCAACACTTCATTAACGATGTATTGAAGGAATTCATCGACCAGTGTGCACTGGTGTACATCGATGACATCCTTATCTACTCTGAGAACAAGGAAGAACATCAGGATCAGGTTAGAAGGGTCTTACAGAAGCTGAGAGAAAACAGACTGTTTGTAAAGCTAGAGAAGTGTGCCTTCAGGGTCTCTCAGGTTGAATTTTTGGGCTTTGTAATTTCACCAACAGGCATTCTTATGGACCGCAAGAAGATCGAAGCGGTGATAAATTGGAAGTCCCCCGAGAGCGTCAAAGAAGTACAAAGCTTTATTGGTTTTGCCAATTTTTACCGGAGATTCATCGGAGAATTTTCGCATAAGATTTTGCCACTCACCCGTCTATTGAAAAAAGGGGTCAAATTTGAATGGACAACTGAAGCTGAAGAAGCCTTCCAATCCCTAAAGAGAAGTTTTACGTCAGCCCCAATCCTACAACATGCAGATCCGACTGAACCATTTTATGTGGAGACCGATGCCTCTGATCAGGCGGTGGGAGGAATTTTGTCCCAACGAAGCAAGCAAACGGGGCAGCTGCATCCAGTCGCCTATAGGTCAAGAAAGTTAACTCCGGCAGAAATAAACTATACCATCACAGAGAAGGAGCTATTGGCCATAAAAGACGCATTCAAAGATTGGAGACATCATTTAATGGGGGCACAGCATCAAGTCACAGTATATACAGACCATAGAAATTTAAAATTTCTAAAAACAGCCAGAACCTTAACACCAAGACAATTGCGATGGTCGCTGTACTTTGCTGATTACGATTTCGTCATTACTTATCGACCAGGGGCCCAGAACGGAAAAGCAGATGCCTTGTCTAGGATAGACACAGAAAATCAAAAGACACCTATAGGAAATCAATCCATTATCCCAAGTGAGAAGATTATTGGAGCAATCACTTCAGTTGATCTTGAACAGGGTATCACTGACGCAATGGATGAAAAGACCTTGAAAGAGTGGGCGAAAGAGGAAGGAAGAGAGGTTCGTAATCAGTTGCCCTAATTCCAAGGAGCTCTGTACATTCCCACTAAAGAGTTGCAGCAACAGATTATCAAGGAATGCCACGATGCAAAGTTGGCAGGACATAAGGGAGAGGCAAAGACCAGAGAACTGATCCAGCGACACTACTGGTGGCCTGAAATGTCGAAGAGTATTGAGCAATATGTTAAGACTTGTGAGATCTGTGCTCAGGGAAAATCCGAAAGGCAGTCCCCAAAAGGTTTACTTATGCCCTTACCCACTCCACCTTATCCTTGGCACACTGTTACATTAGACCTCATAACTGACTTACCCCTTAGTCAGGGCTACAATACCATCTTAGTATTAGTAGATTCCCTTTCTAAAATGGCTCATTTTACAGCTTTAAAGGGAGTGCCAACAGCTAAGCAGTTGGCGACTCATTTTAGTGCTCAAATAGTGAAACTACATGGAATCCCTAAAATAGTAATCACAGATAGGGGTCCACAGTTCATTTCCCACTTTTGGAAATCTTTCATGGAAGGGTTGGGTACAGAAGTCCGTTATTCCACCAGTTACCACTCAGAAACTGACGGTCAAACCGAGAGGGTGAACCAGGAACTTGAACAGTATCTGAGATTGTTTCTTTTGAAACAAGAAGGAAATTGGTCGGATTATTTGTGGGCAGCAGAGTTTGCCCATAATAATGCAAAGAATGTTTCCACTGGGTATTCCCCTTTCTTTATGAATTATGGAAGACATCCCAACTCGACCCTCAGGCAAACCGAGATCTGAGTTCCGGCGGTGGAGGAGATTGTAACACAGTTAGATCAGGTACATAAGAGGGCAATTGAAAATCTTGAACTAGCTAAAGAAAAATATAAGAGTTATACAGACAGAAAGAGACGAGTAGGCCCCTCATTGGAAATAGGAGACAAGGTTTGGTTAAGTACTAAGAATTTGAGATTGAAAGGTAATCAGAAGTTTCAACCGAGATTTATTGGTCCATATCTGGTAGAGGAGAAAATAAATCCGGTGATTTACCGAGTTCAATTGCCACCAAAGTTGAAGATACATCCAGTTTTCCACATATCCCTGTTGAAGAAGGCTCCAGAAGATCTGCGAAAAAACCTGTCTCCAAGGCCTCTTCAGCTAGAGACTGGTACTGAATTTGAAGTCAAGGAAATTCTAGACTCCAAAATACAAAAAGGGAAGTTATACTATTTGGTGGACTGGAAGGGTTATGGGCCCGAGGAAAGGTCTTGGGAACGAGAGGAAGATGTCCATGCTCCAAGATTAGTCAAGGCCTTTCACCTACGATCACCAACTAAACCCCAGAGGAGAGAACCTACCTTGTTGGAGGGTACTGTCAGGAACCCAAGATTACAGATAGGTTTAATTGCGCATCGAAGACTCAAAGTTTGTACACCCCGAGCAATGGAAGGTTCATGGGTGGAGCTGACTCGGAAATGGCGCCAGAAAAGGCCACCAGAACTGAGTAGCTGTTAGCGTTCTAGTGTTTGGCAGAGAACGCGCTGGAATCCTAAGTGAGGCTCGCGCCGCCTAGGAACTGCGCACTTCACCAAGAATTCTAGAGAGTCAGGTGCGCATTCCAGTGCGCGCTGACTAAAAGTGTTTTAGTTCTCGCTCGAAGGCTTTTCAGAATCTACCCTGAAGAGTTTCTCGGAAGTCAGTAGATACAAGTTCGAAATCTGAGTTCCATGAAGTAAAGTGACTTTTGAGGAGAACAGCAAATCTTAGTTGTGGAGATTTCGCACCGAGTCGTCAGGGAGAGGAAGCAGTATCAACAGGAGCATCTGAAGGAAGCACAAGAAAAAATGAAGCTAAGTTAACGAGTGTATATTTGTCACGTCAGAGAACTGAAGTAAATATTTGTCACGTCAGAGAACTGAAGTAAATTACCGAAAGCAATAGAGTCATAGAACTTACTGTGAGGGAAGTGGCTTTACTGTAATTCTTCACAGAGGTAACGAATAGTAACGACAAGTCCTGAAAAAGTCGAAGAGAGAATTGCAATATAGATTAGAACTCTTGAGCAACTACAAATAATAGAATAAGATAAAACCATACTTACCACAGAAATAAGTCGTCGAACAATAGCTAAGTACTGAGAGTGAAATATCACCACGAAAAGAGGAGAAAGCATTAAACACACAGATGAATAATTACCAATAGGAAAAGACCTCAAACACAGTAAGTAGTATACCAAATTAAAATAGATAACGTCAGGTTTAAAAGAAAGCAGAAGTTCTTAACAGATAAATGTAACTATATTACAGGTGTGCAAAAAGAAAAAGAAGCTGTGAATTAAGGCAGATACCAAGGAAGATAAGACATAGGAGAGTAAAAAGAAAAATAGGAAAGTAAGTGAGAAGCTCAGAGAGAAAGATTTATATGAGGCAGATAAACCTTGGGTTCTAGCTATTTCCTTTTTAATTGCAGACGAAGAATATAGTTAATGAAATAAAAGCACACACAGAAAAGAAATAGAAGAGAAGCAGAGTTCTGAAATTGGCATGGTAAGGAAATAAGGCAATTGGGGTTGAGAGATAAGAGAGGTTAAGGACTAAAAGTTTATTATAACAATAACTCTTATCTACAGGTTATCTCTTCAGCAAAAGAAGTCTGCTGGACGGACTCCTGAAGGAAGCCGCAGAACAGTCTCTTCTCTCTTTTGTTATTTTATCCACTTTCCCCCTTCCCCCTAGATAGCCACTCTAGAGACTTGTCACACTAAGCTCTGGATTGCTGTCGGGGTGGATTTGGGAACTAGCATCTCTGTTCCTGTGTAAGTTTGAGTACCGTAATTGACAAGAGTCTGACAAAGGGTTTAATACTTTAGTTACATTATAAATCTTTTGTAGATGGTACCATACTCATTTTAGGAATTGTGGTGTGTTCTAAGGTGATTTTACCATGTGGAAAAGCCTTCTGCTGTGATATCATGAATCATGTTTGAGAGAAAACTATTTTCTCATGCTTATTCCACAGAGGTTTGGAAGGTGATCTATAAGCTAACTGAGAGCATATTTTCTGTAAATTCACATTATCATTCTCAGTCATGTGAGAATGAAGTCTGACATTCTCAGTAAAACATGTACATCCAAAAAGGGCAGAGACTGTCAGTTGATTCCTTTGTGTTCTACTGCAGCTTCCCAGAGTGTCCTAAAGAACAACTAGAGCGCTAACAGTCCTACTTATGACAAACGTATGGCACACCTGAAGCCATCTTGGTTGGAATAAAGTGGTAATTCTTAAAACATCTAATTTAAAAAGGAACAAAATGAAGGGGTTCATTTTGCCATAGAAAGTATGATTAGTGCTGCAGAAAGAAAAATTAGGGCACATTTTGAGTGACTTCTCAAATCCTCTTCTATTTCATTAAAAGATTCTGACATGCAGACTGAAACATGAACTTTCAATACCAGCAGCAGACTTCCCTGGTGAGCAGTAGCTTTACTACAGTGATCTAATAAGCAACTAGAGTGCTAACATTCTGAATTTATGGCAAATTTGTGACACATCTGAATGCCTTCTTGATGGAATCAAAGTAAAAAACTGAAAGTATTTCCTACTGAGGAGACTGTAGTAAATGAGGTAATTAGGAAAGATCATAACAAATAAGTCTCCCAAAATGGCCACCAGAGACAAAAGAGCCCAAATGTAGCCCAAATATCATCCAGATGTAGCCCAAGTATAGCCCAATGACAGAATGTCCCAGAGTGTTCTAGCGAACAACTAGAGCGCTAACAGTCTTACTTATGACAAAAGTATGGCACACCTGAAGCCATCTTGAATGGAATAAAGTGGTAACACGTAAAAAATGTAATTTACAAAGGAACACAATGAGGGGATTCATTTTGCCATAGAAATTATGATTAGTGCTGCAGAAAGAAAAATTAGGGCACATTTTGACTTCTCAACTCCTCTTTTATGTCATAAAATAATTCTGACATGCAGACTGAAACATGCACTTTGAATACCAGCAGCAGACTTCCCTGGTGAGCAGTAGCTTTACTACAGTGATCTAATGAGCAACTAGAGTGCTAACATTCAGAATTTATGGCAAATGTGTGACACATCTGAATGCCTTCTTGATGGAACCAGGTAAAAAACTGAAAGTATTTCCTACTGAGGAGACTGCAGTAAATGAGGAAATTAGGAAACTTCATAACAAATAAATCTCCCAAGATGGCCACCAGAGACAAAAGAGCCCAAATGTAGCCCAAATATCACCCAGATGTAGCCCAAGTATAGCCCAATTACAGTATGTCCCAGAGTGTTCTAACGAACAACTAGAGCGCTAACAGTCTTACTTATGACAAAAGTATGGCACACCTGAAGCCATCTTGATTGGAATAAAGTGGTAACACTTAAAACATTTAATTTACAAAGGAACAAAATGAGGGGGTTCATTTTGCCATAGAAATTATGATTCGTTCTGCAGAAAGAAAAATTAGGGCACAGTTTGACTTCTCAAATCCTCTTCTATTTCATAAACAAATTCTGACATGCAGACTGAAACATGCACTTTGAATTCCAGCAGCAGACTTCCCTGGTGAGCAGTAGTTTTACTACAGTGATCTAATGAGCAACTAGAGTGCTAACATTCAGAATTTATGGCAAATGTGTGACACATCTGAATGCCTTCTTGATGGAAACAAAATAAAAAACTGAAAGTATTCCCACTGAGGAGACTGCAGTAAATGAGGAAATTAGGAAACTTCATAACAAATAAATCTCCCAAGATGGCCACCAGAGACAAAAGAGCCCAAATGTAGCCCAAATATCACCCAGATGTAGCCCAAGTATAGCCGAATGACAGAATGTCCCAGAGTGTTCTTAAGAACAACTAGAGCGCTTACTGTCTTACTTATGACAAAAGTATGGCACACCTGAAGCCATCTTGATTGGAATAAACTGGTAACACTTAAAACATTTAATTTAAAAAGGAACACAATGAGGGGGTTCATTTTGCCATAGAAATTATGATTAGTGCTGAAGAAAGAAAAATTAGGGCACATTTTGAGTGACTTCTCAAATCCTCTTCCATTTCTTAAAAAAATTCTGATATGCAGACTGAAACATGCACTGTTAATACCAGCAGCAGACTTCCGTGGTGAGCAGTAGCTTTACTACAGTGATCTAATGAGCAACTAGAGTGCTAACATTCAGAATTTATGGCAAATGTGTGACATATCTGAATACCTTCTTGATGGAATCAAAGTAAAAAACTGAAAGCATTTCCTACTGAGGAGACTGCAGTAAATGAGGAAATTAGGAAACTTCATAACAAATAAATCTCCCAAGATGACCACCAGACACAAAAGAGCCTAAATGCAGCACAAATATCACCCAGATGTAGCCCACATGTAGCCCAATGATAGAAGTATGCAAAACACTTATTGTTTGTGTATTTGCAGTTTTATATAGTGCAGACTTGTCAGGTATTGGAATGCTTTACATGAGCATTGGTTACATCGCACAAGATTAAATTCATTTTAGTTGTAGACATGGGGAGATTAAGTGATTTGACCACAATCACAGAATGTTGAGCTGAAACAGAAACTCCAACCTGGTTCCCCAGTTGCAAAGTCTGCAGCTCTGGAAGTAACACCACATCCTCTCGCCAAGATGCAACATTTAATCAAGTGGTCAACTGGATAAAAAAACATAAAGATTACAAATAATTTAAAAGTTCTTTGTTGCTATTTGAAAACTCAGAAAATATGTCCTCATTTTAGTTTTTTAGAGCACTAACCATAATTTTGATGCAAATAAGACCCTCTCATATATGTAATTTCTAAAGGAAATACTCTAGGTATTACAGTTTTGATTACATCAAGATGACGTCAGGCGTTCCACACTTTTGTAATAAATATAGAATGTTAGCAATCTAGTTGTTCATTGGGATACTGTTGAGAGGCAGAGGCCAGGGGCACGGACTCTGAAAATGGAAGGCAGGTAGGAGAGTGCAAAGGCAACAATTTGACCACACTGGGCAGGCAGGAAGGGCAGTGGCAGCACAACAGACTATGGAGGGCAGTGGAAAGGGGGGCAGGGGCAACAAACCAACAATACAGGACTGGCAAGAGAGGCTGTGGCAATATAATAGACCATTGTGGGCAGAAGGAAGAGGCAGTGGTAGTACAACCATACATGCCAACAGACCCGTTTCAGCCAGGAAACGTCCAATGTTTTTAAGCTCAAATGGGCTTTATTTGATCTGTCTCCTGTCTACAATCTCCTCTTTTTCAATGTAACTCAAAGGGGAAAATCAATACCCCAGTTTTTTTCAAAATCTCCCTCTTACCAAGTTCAAAATGTTCGCAAGTATGGTACATTGAATCATGGTAGGCAGGAGGAATTGGGGTAGGGACATGGACTCGGATAACAGAGGACAGGAGGGACATGGAGAGGTGCACCAAACTGATCTTACAGGGCAGGCATCAGGGTTTGCAGCAGCACAATACACCACACAGCGCATGCGGGACGGGAGTGCAGCACAACAATCCATAGAAAGCAATAGGGAGGGGACAGGACCATGCACATGGACAACAGAGAACAGATGGGAAAGAGGCAATGGTAGCTAGCTGACCATAATGGACAGACAGGAGAGCAAGCTGCAGCATAACAGACCATAAAAGGCAGGAGGGACGGATCAGGGGCATTACAATGGAACAGACAAGCCAGGAGGGAGGGAATAGGGGGTCTGCACATGGAAACAGAGGGCTGGGGGCAAGGTGGCAGGGCAGGAGCCGCAAGATGACCATGGAGGTCAGGCAGGATGGGCACTAGAAACAAGACACACCATGGAGAGCAACAATGAGACTATGGTGGCATACACACAGACCATGGAGGGAAGGTGGGAGGGGGTCAGGGGCAGCTAGCTGACCACACAGGGAAGGTAGGAGGGGCCATGGCAGCACAGAAGACCATGCATGGCAAGCGGGAGGGTTAGTGGCAGCACAATGGCTATGATGGGCAAGAAGGAGGGTGCAGGGGCATGCACAAAGGACCATGGAGGATAGAAGGGAGGGTCAGGACCTGGGCACAGACAAGAGAGTTCAGGGGAAGATGCCTCACAACAGACCGCGCGGGGCAGGCATGAGGAGCAGTTGCAGCACAACAGATCAGGGAAGGCAGAAGGGTGTGGCAGTAAAATGGACCATGGAGGACAGGAGGAAGGGGATAGGGGCATGGCATGTGGACAGGCAGGGTGGAGGTGGCAGGGACAGGTTACAGTCATATGAGAATGCTAGGCAGGTGGGAGGGGAGTGGCAGCTCAACAGAACACTCAGAGTAGATAGGAGTGGCAGGTCCATGGAACATAGTGGGCAAAAAGGATGGAGCAGGGGCATGCACAAAGACATCGGAGGGCAGGGGGAAGGAGAATAGGGGCAGCAAGCTAAGCACAGAGGCTAAGCAGGAGGTCAATGATGGGCCATAGAATTGGACAATTGAGGGCAGGAGGAGTGGACTGGTACATCATGCTAAATGGAGGGAAGTGGCAGCACATCAGACCATGCACGGCAGGAGGGAGGAGGCTGGTCCATGGATTCAGACAACAGAGGATAGGGAGGTGGAGGATGGGGAAGTAAGCTAACTGTTCAGAGAAGGTGGGTATTAGGAACTTTATTGTTTTTAAAATGTGTGTCTGTGCGAACTACTTAAAATATGAACAAGTATGCAGCATAATCTCACTTTTATTCAGGAAGAAGAGGACGTTTGTGACTGTGACTCCGGGCTCACTTGGCAGAAACACCCCCTGACCCTCCACCCCCAAACGCAAAATGTAATGACCGTGAAAAGGGTAGGTGGACGCAGTGTTATATAGAACATAGTCCTGAGAGCACGATTGAAAATGAAAACTAGATATAGTATATGGTATAAACTATGCACCAAAAAGTGTGATATAAGATGAACCGGGCGTGAAATATTATATGCAATACATTGTGCACGATGACAGATTCATTGGAGAGCGCGAGATAGCACAGGCACTAGCGCGTGCTATGTGATATGCGCCTTGGAGTGTAATATGCACAGGGCAGTGTTGTGTAACATATCTAGTCTCTAAAGTTGTAATATAAAATATGTGCTGGGGAGTGTAACGTTGCAAATGCACTGTGACAAAGATATGGATCCCAGATTGTAATATGTATGGCATATCGCTGTGCGTTATAACATAGGCATCGAGGAAGGCGCGTTAGATGGGGCAATATAACCCGTGCGAAGGCAAGTGTGACATGAAATTTTCACGGGGTGGTGTTACAGTGCACATGGGCTAGAGAGTGTCATAGCATACGCACTAGCTGGTGGAATACAACACAGAGGTGTGAGGCACTCGGCGGGCACTGGTGGGTGTAACAAAGCATTCGGCTCAGCCAGGAGCACGCTGTGACTCTCAAGTGAGGTTCGTCTCTTTTCCAGAGAGTAAAATAAAAAGTATTACGCATCCGGCGGTGGATGTGTGTTTTATTAACCGTGAGGGGAGCTTCTTGCATAGTTTGGTCGAATTTTTGTCGAATCCCCTTTGAATGGCTTGGTGTGCGTGTATATTAAATGTGCCCGTCAATAGCTACCCATGTTTGTATAAATAAACGACAAGGGTGTCTACTTGGAGAGTACCCACCGGCGGGGGCGCCGGGATTAGGCATGGTAGGGCGTCAGACACGTCAGAGCTTCACTAGCGGTGTAAATACATTCCATGTGGATTCAGTCTATGCATAGTCGCCTTTTCATGAATATCACGCAAATCGTCATGGTGATAGGTACATACGGTTTGTCCAGCATGTCCTAGGTGTTTCTATAAATATATATATTTTAAAAATAATAAAAAACAAAGGCCGGCCCCGGAGGATGGGGTCCCCGGAGCCATAAGTGGCCTGAGGAGGGGGGCAACGCAGCCCCCTCCTAAAGAAGTTAAATAAAAAAAAGGCCATGACCCGGGGGTTGGGGTCCCCGGGGCCGATTAAGGCCTTTGGAGGGCCAAATTTATTTTTTTCAATAAAAAAATAGGGTGCAGGCCCTGGGGGATGGGGTCCCCAGGGCCAGTAAATTAGAAAAAGAAGGGGGGCCACACAGCCCTCCTTCTTAAAAAGATTAAAATAAATAAAAGACCGGCATCGCGCCGGAGGCCACGCCCCCTCCTTGCAGCACTCTGCAAACGCGCCCCCTGGCCAGTTGTAAGTTGGGGAATTTATTCCCCTTCAATACTGAGGGTCCCTGAGGGCCAACTAGCCCAACAGGTATCTCCAGTGTGCGCCAGGGAGCTGCGTTGCAGAAAGGTGTTCTGAGGCCACGCCCCTTTTTACACCTCTATGCAACGCAGCTCTGTGGCGCTTACTGGAGGTACCTAGTAGGCTAGTTTGACCCTAGGGACCCTTAGGATTCAAGGGGACTTAATCTCTCAACTTAGAACGGCCACAGGGCGCGTTTACACAGTGGTGAAGGGAGGGGACGGGGCCTGAGGTGACGTGTGCAAACACGCCCTGTGGCGCGTTTTAAGTTGGGGAAATAATTCCCTTTCAATCCTGAGGGACCCTGGGGGCCAACTAGCCCCCCAGGTGCTTCCAGTATGCGCCACTGCTCTGCGTTGCAGAGAGGTGGTGCAGGCCGTGCCCCTTTTTACACCTCTCTGCAATGGCGCTTACTGGACGTACCTAGTGGGCTATTTTGCCCCTAGGGATCCTCAGGATTCAAGGGGACTTAATCTCCCAACTTAAAAAACGGCCACAGGGCATGTTTACACAGTGGGTAAGGAAGGGGACGGGCCTGAGGTGACGTGTGCAAACACGTCCTATGGCGCATTTTAAGTTGGGGAAATAATTCCCCTTCAATCCTGAGGGCCCCTGAGGGCTAACTAGCCCACCAGGTGCTTCCAGTAAGCGCCACTGAGCTGCGTTGCAGAGAGGTGGTCCAGGCCGTGCCACTTTTTACACCTCTCTGCAACGCAGCTCTGTGGCGCATACTGGAGGTACCTAGTGGGCTAGTTGGACCCTAGGGACCCTAGGGACCCTCAGGATTCAAATTAACTTAATCTCCCAACTAAAAACGGCCACAGGGCGTGTTTACACAGTGGTGAAGGGAGGGGACGGGGCCTGAGTTAACGTGTGCAAACAAGCCCTGTGGCGCGTTTTAAGTTGGGGAAATAATTCCCCTTCAATCCTGAGGGACCCTGGGGGCCAACTAGCCCACCAGGTGCCTCAAGTAAGCGCCACTGTGCTGCGTTGCAGAGAGGTGGTCTGGGCCGTGCCCCTTTTTACATCTCTCTGCAACGCAGCTCTGTGGCGCTTACTGGAGGTACCTAGTGGTCTAGTTGGACCCTAGGGACCCTCAGGATTCAAGGGGACTTAATCTCCCAACTTAAAACGGCCACAGGGCGTGTTTACACACTGGGGAAGTAAGGGGACAGGGCCTGAGGTGACGTGTGCAAACACGCCCTGTGGTGCGTTTTAAGAGGTAGTTTTAATCCCCTGCCTTATTATATACTAGGGGCTTACAGAGGAGGTCATGCTGATCACAGGGGGACCCCAACGCATAGTGTTCCTTAGTGTATGTAGGTGTTTTCACTGTATTCTGAGTGTCTTTTAACATAGCACTAGCTCTAAGACTGGTTAGTCAGACTCAGTTACCACCAGTATCCGTCTGAAAAAGTTGAGGGTACAGGATGATTTTGCAACAAGGCTTCTTTCTGCTCTTCTGTTCTTTTTGAGATGTCATGAGTGATGTCATGAGTGATGTCACTGACCATGTCATGAGTGATGTAATATGTGACGTCATCAGCAGTGCATTGCGGGCGCGCGAGTTATAGTTAGCTGAATTAACTATAACGGGGGAATTTCATTGGTTTTTTACGAGTGAAATGTCCAGCTAACTATAACATGTGTGAAACCTATGGTTTTTTAAGTGAATTTGCAAGGTTTTTTAAATGCTAATTCCTAACTATAACGTGTGTGAAACCTATGGTTTTTTAAGTGAATATATATATATATATATATATATATATATATATATATATATATATAGTTACACAATATGCTTAACACTATATTTTGATAGTTTACATACACAGTATGTAAGCATGATATTTTGTTGAAATTTTTTTGACACAATATTCTTTGGGTACAGTATTGCAGTAAACATATTTTGTCATACAACCCATCGTTTGCCTAACAGGCTAAAAGTAATATGCGGTCAGTTTTTTCTGAGTGTAATGCAGACGCTATTGTGCAATGCATTTTCAATAAATACACTTCTATTAAGGTTGGTTCTTTAATTTGTAATTTCCTATTCGAATGCACATATCTGCCACAGCCTTCTGGATGGTAACAGACTGATATGCATTTGTGATTTTCACCCTGCATGATATTAAAAAGTGTTTTCCTACCCACTGCTGGCATGGTAATATGTGAAAAGAACACCCCCCTACAGGTGAGTTGTAAATGCAGTGGGCTCATTAATCGTCATCCTAAAACTCTTAAAGAGCAGGTTTTCATTTCATAAAATAGATTCAATTTTGATCCAGACTTTTTACCAGCGGAGTCGGGCAATCACTTTAAAATTTGCATATTTCCCATCTAAATTTTAATAGCATCTTATTTGTCCTAGATTATTTGAGATATTTCTTGAAGTAAGATTGCCCTGGCTATGTTGATTCATTCGCTGGTGATGTCAGCTGAAGAAGCACAAAGTATGATGGCATTCACATTAAAATAGGAGATGCTGAAGGCACTGTCAAATACTTATTTTGTGTTCCTTTTTGCCTCTTTTCCTTAACCATATGCCAATGCCTGTTTAGCTGTGGAAGGGGTATTTGAGTGTTGAAGTCTCAACCACCATATTGACAAGCAGCTGCGGCCGCTGCAGGTAAGAGCGGTGGGGCGGTGAGGCCGGCTGGGGGGGGACTTCGAGAGATGACCACAAGGGAAAATTAAATAAATAATAATTTTTTCCTCGTGGTCGTCTCTCGAAATACCCACCCCCCCAGCCGGCCCCACCACCCCACTACTTTTACCAGCAGCGACAACGGCTGTTTGCAAGGTCAGCTCACAAGTATATCTTTCACTGTTTGCACAAGTTGTGGTGCCTCCTGTGAGAACATCAGAGATGAACTATCCTCTGTCAACTTAGCTTTTTGTAGGATTTTTTGGTACTGTCACAAGGATAGTGCCATGGAGGTAAAGAAATGTGATACCTTTGCTACTGAGCACAAAAAGGGCTCCTTGCGGGCTCATTTTAGTCACCAACAGCAGCAAATGCGTTACCGATCCCGTGTCCGCCCTGACTGTAACTAACCACCCTCATCTATGAGCTGAGTCCTCCTGGGACATCATACGGATTTTGCGGGCTTGGGCCAGACAGACATAGTCTGGGCCCTTGTTCGGCGCAGCTTTGGATTTCTGATCCAATTTCAGCTTTATCGCACCTACTGACACGGCACAGGCAGACCGGCCCAAATTCTATATGTGTTTCCATTTAATATTTAGGGATAGCGATGTGTATTTTCAATGTTATAATACAGCAGCAGACCCACTGCCAATTCTCATATGTGAGGTCCTGTTTTGATCTAAAAGGAACTTTTTTATGGATGTTGCATGGTGGTGAAAAACGTAAACACAAAATTTTTCGGCAAAATGTAAAGACTCCTACACGTCTGCATTAAACATAAAGCAATATGGTTCTTAAAAGAATCTACGTTTTAAAAATCATTCAAGGCCATCAGGGCAGGACTGTGTGGAGAATAGAGCCGAGTCTATCAGGGGACTCCCTGAAAGGCTGGGGCCCTGGGCCAGAGTCCACTTTGCCCATGCCTTAAAACGTCTCTGGAGTCCTCCTTGAACGGTAGCACAGCAATGAAGCCTTGGGGTCGAATGCAGGCAAGTAACAATTGTCCCTCTGCTTTACTGCCTTCCCCAGGGTTGGAGAAGTAAAAGAGGACTTAATTGTAGTGCAGATAACTTCTCACATCCCTGGGTCCCATTACCACAGTACCTGCTGCATCAATCAGGTAGGCCACCATGCCCCGGAAAGAGAAACCCATTGCGGTGTTTAATGTTGATTGACCTCAAACCACAGGCCCTTCCCTCACAGACATGAAGTGACGCCTTGACAAACGCCTCTGTAGCCACGCATAATCAAACGTTTTTATTCTTTTAGGCAACCGTCTTTGCATCAAAAGCTACTGAACCCAGTGAGCTGCGTGTGCGTAAAAACAGCTGCTCTGGGACTATTGGCTCATCACCAGGGCACGTGACAAAGGCCCAGTCTTCCTCGAAGCCAGGCTCTCTTTGACTGCACAATGCTCGCAGTCAGGCTGTCGTCTGTTCGAATGCAGCGAATCACTACATCAAAAACCAAACGCAGCCCGGTGTGACCTTGAGCCGCGTGCCACGAGTGGAATGCGCCTCTGCACACTGCAGCCATTCAGTTTAACCATGAACCGTAGGATTGGAATTGAGCTTTTAGCTGCGTTACAATTGAAAGGCCGCTGCTGTGCGGACAAGACATCCAAGAGGCTTGAGGGGAAAAAAAATGAGCTGCCTCGATTGAACCGACGACGTATGAGCGAAGCCAGGGCATCAGGTGCAGTTTGAACTGTTTCAATTTCAATTTTCGCCTTGAGGTGACAGCTGCAGTGTGGACGCCTTTTGTCTCCAAACACACATACAACTTCAATGACGAGACCTGCTGCTCTTACCATACTCCACACCTTCTCCCCTTCATCTCTTAGTTGTGGAGATAGTGAAGTGAAGCGGCCAGGGGAGCTTTGAAGAGGGAGGAAAAAGAACTAGATAATGGATCTGTGAGAAGAGACGGTCCTGTTGGGACAAAGAAAAATAAGCATAAGCAAATATAAACAAAGATTGCCATTACAGAGAATCAGAATCACTCTCAAACTCCCACGCCGCACTAACATCACACCACACCTGAAGGAAGTCCACTGGCTCTCCGTACACAAACAAGCCCAATTCAAACTCCTCGCCCACACTTTCAAGGCACTACAGAACACTGGCTCAGCATACCTCAACAATCACATCTGCTTTGCACACCTTCCAGACCCCTCCGCTTGTCCGGACTCCTCCTTGCACACATCCCACGTATATGGCAAAAAACGATCCGATGGTTGAGCCTTCTACTACATCGCTCCAAAGCGTGGAACGACCTTTCGGTACACATAAGAGCCACCTCCTCACTTCTTGAAATCCACAAGAAGCTGAGGATCTGGCTTTTCGAGTAGTCCTACTAGGCCTAGGTATGGTAATAAAGGGCCATATGTACAAAGAGTTTTAGTGCTCTCAAAGCCTCTGATGGGGTAAATCAGAGGGTTAGTAAACGCTAAAACCCCTTTTCAAATGTATCAAGCCCAATTAATGATTCAGGAAAGGATTTTCGAACCAGTATTCAGAAGGGATGTGCTTAGGGCATCCCTTTCGAATAATGATTCCTTATGGTATGTATTAATGTTTTGCGACCGAAACCCAGCCACAAATCATTAATACTATACTGGCTACACAAAGGTGTGAATGTTGAAAAAACCTTTTTCGGTAGTGGGTGGTGGTCATTGAGACCACTGATTGCTTCTAAATCTGTTTGCAAAACGTATCTTTTTTTTTAAACACATCCCATTTTTAGGTCTCGCCTGACCCAGCGCATGCGCTGGTCTGGCGATACTTTTTGAGAGGGCTCCAAAAAGTGCTACTAGGCCAGCCTAGAACTACAGTGCATGTGACGCGATTACTTTCACTTTTGCGGCCGGACGGCTGCTTTGATGTTTGATCGCGATAGCGATCACTTTCGCGGCCGCACGGCCGCTTGGTCAATCTTCCTGGAAGGCCGATATATCTGACCTTTTACTCTTCTTTGATCGTCCTCCTAAAAATAGAAGTAATTTGCTGTTAGGGAAATCTAGTTAGTGGAGTATTCTCTCTTTTTTGGTGTAATACCGCTGCCTGCTTATCTCCCTTATTTTTTAATTAAAAAAAAAATTGTTTTAACCCTTGCGTGCGGCATGCCGCCTTTCACCCACCAGCACGAGGCCTGCAAACACGGACACGTGGCAGTCGTGGAGCTGTTGCTGCAGCACCGGGCATTGGTGAACACGACGGGCTACCAGAACGACTCTCCGTTACATGACGCAGTCAAGAACGGACACACCGCCATAGTGAAGCTACTTCTGGCGCATGGAGCCTCGCGGGAATCTGTGTGAGTAAATCCAAACACCATTGTTCATTCTCCAAGTCTCGAGGATGGTAATCCCTAAATCGTTTACTTCATAGTATTTCTTTATAGTTGGTCTGTCAGTGTAGCCAGTAACTTGACTTGATAGACATTTACACCCGCTGCAGAATGCTGAAGGCTCTAATCGGGCGAGACCCTCATACTTACTGCCTGTCCTCTTTCTGAGATGGACAAACTGAGCAGCATTGAGTTGGCAAATTGGAGTTTGTGCACTTGATTTGCGTGTTTTGCTTCTTTTCGAAGCAACTGTGCCCTTAGCGCACACTGCTAAATTTCTTCCTTCGGAATGTGAAAGGTAAACATTTCAGATAAGCGAAAATGACAGTGAAATATGGGATATTAGTTCTAGTGAAACAAGAGTGTGCTCCCCAATGTGGATTTCTGGGCCAGTTGTAAAGGGATATGGTAAATTCCTTATGAGTAATAAAAGGCAATATTATTTAAAGGAGGGATTACACACCACTTATTGTTTTACTATACACGCTGCTTTGCGACCCAGCCTTCATTTTGCGCTGCAACGAAAGATGGCCATCCCATAGGATTCGCAGAGTTCGGGCCTGTTAATATTAATGGAGGGTTCTGTTTGCAAATTCACTAAACAGTTTGCAGGCCATTGATACAAAGCACTGCGATTCACAAGGAGTAGGGGACGCCTCTTTCCCATCTCTTCCTCCTGAATCTTAATTAGTTGCACAGTGCACATTGCAGATCGGAAAGACCTTTCCAATATTCGATGTGCCTTTGGTGCATAGTGGCTTGTGGTTTTGTGATTGTGATTACCAAGCCTGTGATTTTGCAATTTACAGTTTTGCACTTACAATGTGACTTTGTATGAACATTCACTATTTTTGTATTTGGATGAATGTCCTCTGGGCATATTGCAAACGCCCGCTTTCACAAGTACATTTTGACATACAATGCCTTCTCTAGGGATCCCCTGTAATGCACTTAAACTTGCCTGCCAAGTACTGAATCCTAGAAGGGTTGACATCAATCTATCAAGACAAATTCCAGTGAACGGAAAGTGGTACGAATTTGGAAGCAGAGTATTACGACTGTATGCACCTCCTATACTAGAGGCGGGCAAGACAACAAATTGAGAGGAAAGCTGAGCCAGAGCCTTGCCTAGAAAATATTTACTATGTAAATCATATCACACACCACGTAAAATATGATATCTTCAAATTCAAAAAAGTGTATCTCTGTAACATGTGGAAGCTTTAACGTCAATAGGGTGATAATAGCACTGCACTGAGACGTACTTATTAAAAGTGATAGTGATGGAGCGGGTAAAATGTTTTGGTTTTATATACCCAATCCATTTATATAAGGTTATATTAAAATGACTAAACGACTAATTTTAATGATTAACTAAGTGCTATGATGAATTAACCAACCTTAATAACCAAGAGAATATACGTGGGAATGCATTAGCATGGCTAAAAATAATAAGTGAATTACATTTGTACGCATATTAAAAGCATTGAGTGTTGTTTGGCAATGTTAATGTGATTGGCGCTTAAATAAAACAGTATTAACAGCTTTAAATGTTGCATATGGCTAGATAAATGCATACACATAAGGGTATTAGTAAGGGAATAACACTGTTTAAATCATTTCTATGTATTAATTACGATTTTGTGTTTCTTTACTTAAGTTGACCATTTCGCCCTACTAAAAGATGGCTGCCGACTGAATCCTTACTAAAGTACATGACTTCATAATTTGAGAAATGGAGAAAAGGCCTGGACTGATTTCATCGTGTCCTCTCCATGAACTATTGAACCAGGTCCATGAAGAATACTCTGGGCGAGATTCCAATGTCCCTGAACATGGAAGAAATGTTGCCATCTGGGAACCAAAAGCCACCTATTCACAATAGACTGATACTTTCCTGACCTGGGAACAGCTTTTCCCATGCGCCTAGTTTATACATCATCCGTATGTGAACTTTGGAGAATGTTTCTTAATGTATTTGGACGAGGCTGAATTCAGCCAATTAGCGGCCTAGAAATAAAGAAAATGATACTGTAATATGTAAATTTTAGTATAAATATTAGGAGTCTAGAGAGAGAAATTAGGTTACCACCCAAAGAGCTTGAGACGCACCCTGATCGATGCTACTCCATGCGGCACCCCAAGCTGACAGCAGAGGACGGGACGATAGAATACTGATGATTTCTCTGAGGACTGGTTCTGACTTAGGAGACGACAAATAGCCAGAATAGGTAAATATGACTAAAATGATATGACAAATGTTAGGATTTTAACCTGCAATTTAATTAGATAAAGAAAATTCTTTGTTTGAAGAACTGTGTCAGGTGGTTATTTCTTGTAATGATTATTGAGTAAATTAAGAGTTAAGTGTTTCATCAAATTCCAAAATCAACTAGATGATCCGATCGTCCTCCGGATGGAGGAAGCTGTTAGGGTAATTAAAATAGATGTGGTTTCCTCTATCCAAGTAAAAGAACTGTAGTTCGGGATTCGTTTGAGATCCCTCTGTAGGCACAGATAGCTTGATTGAATGAATGTCGGTGTTATGGGCCCCACCAGCGTGTGATGTGTGTATGTGCGTGTGACTGTGGAATCATTCCGTCCATGGAAGCAGGGGGAGATTTTGTGTTCTGAACAGCACCAGTATTTCTGGTAGCAAGATGATGGTTTGTATTGTTTAGGTTTGATGATTTGTGTGTATATATATAGCTACTAGTATTTCTGGTAGCTAGAGATGGTTTTTATTGTTTTGGTTTGATGATTTGGCATGTATATTGATTGGTATTGATTATATGTACTAACACTATATGTTGAAGTCGTATTGAGTTTCATGTTGTCTGTACGGCTTCAGGGAGGTAGGAAGTCGGGAATTGATGACAGTTCCGTAGTAGAGCAGAGGTAAATGCTGCTCTCGGGAAAGACGGAATTGTGGTTGCCCGTATGTACACGGGAGAAACGTGTGACAATTGAAGTTGCATGGCGCATTGTCTGGGTTCGATTCGGTAGCATTGCCAGATGTTACCATTAGTGATGTATTCTGTGTGAGAGGCGTGAATGATAGCAAAGGGTTACCTGTGAAATTTTGAGCATAGGTACCAGGAAACCAATTGGCATACCGATAACGCTTATCACTGAAAAGGTAGCAGGTGTTCTCTGAGCTTGTTAGAAGGACAAAGTAGAGGTAAGCGCTGCTTTGTTAACGTATGTTATAATTCTGTAGTAGGACAGACTGTTCGCTATTCTCGGAAAAAGCAGGATTCTGTGTGAATGAACTATAATTATTCTTGCGTGAAAGTGCGTGAAAGAAATAGCATTCGGGTTAATTGCGGAACTCTGGTTTTATTTCTCAGGAGCATTGCGTTTCTAACTATGTGTTTTAATTCCGGAGAGAACAGTTAATTGATGCTTGATAGAAGGGGGAAGTAGAGGGATGTGCTACTTTGCCAGTGGACGTAATAATTCTGTAGTAGGGCAGAGGTAAGCGCTGCTCTCGGGAAAAACAGGATTCTCGTGGGAAAGGTCTTTTGCTATTCTGTGGTTAGCGGAGCAGACAATGGAGATGTTTGTACGTTGTAACTAACAAGTATTGTAGAATGGAAACAAAGTCTATCGCGTAGTTTTGTAAAGGAGGGGTAGACTGAGGACAGGAGTCAGGAGCAGAAGCTGCTGCAGCGACTGTTGATGTCAGGAGGACCGCGCTGAGATTGGACAGCTAGTCAGTGACGTAGACGCTCCAGGATTGGTGCGTTGGTGTGAGTCGCGCAAGGATTGGAAGTTGTAACAACGACGTAGACGTTCCAGGATTGGTGCATTAGTGTGAGTCGCGCAAGGATTGGAGATTTTGACAGTGACGTAGATGCGCCAGGATTGAGTGTGAGTAAGAGTCGCGCTACTATTGGACCAAAGATTGTACAGTTGCAGAGAAGACTAAAGGGTTCATAAAAGCCAGGAAAATGTATTATCATTCACCGGAGAAAAAGAAAAAGTCTGTGTTCAGTAAATTGAGGAATTGGTTTGTGAAAGACAAGGAGATTGTGACTAGGGAAGGACAGTTACTCCCTCCAGCAAAGACCCCAGCATCCTTCATGCTTGCGAAATATGGCTACCATACCTGTATCTGGTTAGACAATTGGGCAAAGTATACAAAGGAAGACGGAGTTCTAGCATTTCCAGAGGATGGGTCTTTTAATTTGGCAATATTGAGGAACTTACGGGAGAGGATGATGAACTTAGATCCGCGACCTAGGCCTACGCAGTTTGAGGCATTGACAGAGTGAGAAGATGAGATGCATGAGCGAGAAAAACAAAGAAATGGCAGTAGGTATCGGTATATGTTCGGACGGCCAAACGACCGTGAAACCCATAGTGATCGAATGAGAAGATGGCGAGATGCTAGTATGACTGAAGGATTATTTCCTGTTAGAACAGAAGGAGAAAGTGGAGGAAGGAAATGCCTAGAAAAGAGAAATCATGTAGAAACCCGGAGGTATGGGGCTAATGAGACTGATGATGATGTCCTAGATGATATGTTTTACAAGAGCCCACCTCCGTATAGGCAGGAACCAGAAACGCCAACCTCAGGCACGCCAGTGAGGGAGACTCTGAGAATCATTAAAACAGAAGTTGTGACCTCAGAGGTGAAAAGAAGAAATTCACTTAAAGGAAAGGGAAATAGGGTCGAGAATGGGAGTTCTAGAGAACTAGCAGAAACCACATTAGAACTAACCGAGAAAATAAGAGAATTGACAAAAAATCTAGAAGCAGTTACAGTCCCTGTGACCATAGGTCCTGTTATGCCTATTTTTGAGAAGCAGAAAGACAGTGAGCACGGACTAACAGTCCCGCATGTGAACAAAGGACAGGCAGAACAGCCCATGATGAGAGCGAAAGAGAGTTCCTGGGGACATACTATGGGTAAAGGTGAATTACACATGTCAAAGAACCCATTTTATTGTTCTGATACTGCTGAGAGGAGCAGAATGGTAGAAGGATCGATATTAGAACCACAGAGACTGACAGAACCAGGGAATGCAGAGAAGTCAGTGAGCATAACTACTGAAGAATTGAATGAATGGCTAAAAAGTTTGCAAGATAAAGAAAAAGAATCTCATACCATTGATGTGGCGAAATTAAGGATGGTGTTAGAAGAATTGATTGTAGGGACCATTCCCACAGAAAAGCTGAAAAATTACCAAGATGAGGAGCTGTTGTTTCTATGCAAGAGCATCACTTGGAGAGCAAAGAATTTACATGACAGATTAGCAGAAATAGCAAGTGAAATGGGAATTGACATGGACAAGGTAAAAGCTTTACAGAAGCCATACCGAGTGGATTTTACAGAAAAAGACATTGAGAACCTGAATGCTGCAGGAAGAATAGGGCAGATTAGGGACATAATCACAGTATTGAGGAAATGGGGAGATGTGGACAAATGGAGGAGCAGGTGGTATAGGAAGCGGGATGACACCTCGGATAAAACATTTCCAGCGTTTCCTGTGAGAGAGAAGGAGAAGGTGGTGTTGAAGTTCCCTATGAGAGAGATTCCATGAGGGGATATGTGCATGTCCCATGGACCAGACAGGACATTTTGTCATTTACACAAATGATTTCCCACGATTACGGGAAAAGCCAGTCGAGTGGTACAGACAGGTAGACATATTTGTGAAATTGTCAAAAGTGCTGTGGATTGATCTGAATAGTCTGTTTGATACAATAGTGCCAGCAGACTTGTGGGCAGAATGTAAGATAGTCATAGACTGGCCCACTAAAGAATACCCAAGAGATCCCAAAACAGGAGCCCCGGACCCAGAGGTAATGAAGACATATGAACAGGTCATGGCATTCTTGAAAAACAAAGTGCCCCCCAAAGAAACAGATTGGGTTAAAATAGATCGAACACATCAGGAAGCAAAAGAGTCAGTCCACGCCTATTATGAAAGGCTAATCCTAGCCTTCAAACAGTTCAGTGGGGATGACAGTCTGGGAGAGAAGGACCTGAGTCATTTTGTGTACAGATTTTGTGTATGGTCTGCATCCCGAAATCGGGGACATGATCAAGCAGCACACGGTAGAGCGGCAAAGCAAGAAAATAGATGAGATCCTGAGGCATGCTAAATACTTTAGTGATGAGATTGAAGCCAAGCAACGAAAGCTAAAAGAAAAGGCAATGTGGGCTCAAGTGAAGGTTGCAGAGAGACAGGAAGCTCAGCTGATAGAACAAGCTAATAATCCAGGCATTAAATCGAAATTTGGCCTAGGAAAAGGAAAAGGTAATATAGAAGAGGCCAAGAAGAAGTTCCCCTGTCACAATTGCGGAAGATTAGGGCACTGGAAATCCGAGTGTAAATATCCACCAGGTACAAATGATGAAAATCCATCATTAAATCCACAGGTGCAGTGTGAGGGGAGTGGCCCACCGCCGCAACAGCAGAAGGCTGTTAATCTACAGAATCAGGTGCCAAAACCGCCCTTACCACAGAGCCGGAGCACACAGAAGTATAGCAAAGAGACGGGATTCTACAATGAAGAACAGGTAAACGAACCGCAACGCGCTAGCGCTGTATCACAGTATTGGCTGCAAAATGACGAAAGTGAGCCAGAAGAGTTTTATTGACGGTGCCGAAAAGAGGAAGCAGGGTGCGTACTTGGCGCATTCTAGAAATAGATCAGACAGGACCATTTCTGGATGGGAAAGTTAATGATGAAAACATTACTTTTCTAGTAGACACTGGAGCTACACGATCCACTGTCAGATCAGCAGATGTTAAAAATCTTCCTCTTTCGGATGAAACAATCCAAGTATTTGGTGTGTCCAACACCCAAATTAGAACATACCTTACTGATCATGTGAAAGTCAGAATAGGGAAATTTTCAGACATGCATCGATTTGTGGTGTGTGACACCAGTCCTGTGAATTTACTAGGAAGGGATTTATTGTGCAAGATGAATTGCACCATATTCTGTACACCAGACGGAATAGCCTTTGAAACACCAGATGAGGATGTTCTGTATAAAATGACCATAGCTAACCGAGAGTGTGAGGTTGCTGGAACCTATGCAGTAATCAATCCAGATGAATTGCCCCCGGAATTGAAACAGACAGTGAAAGCAGCAGTTTGGGATTTCACTGGGGAAGATGTAGGTCTGATGAGAAATGTAGACCCAGTGAGAATTGCTGTAAAGGAAGGAGCTGTTTACCCAAACATTCCGCAATACAGATTGACACCTGAAATAATAGCAGGAGTAACCCCTTTGATTGAGAAAATGATCCAGCAGGGAGTGCTGAGGGAAATAATGAGCAGTCCATGTAATTCGCCTATCATGGGACTGAAAAATCCAAGTGGAAAATTCAGGATTGTGCAAGATTTGAGAAAGATTAACAAGATTGTCGTCTCATGTTGTCCAATTGTTCCAAATCTCTCAGTTATTCTGTATCAGATTCCACATGATGCAGAATGGTATACGGTAATTGATTTGTGCCATGCTTTCTTTTCCATTCCATTGCATCATGACAGCCAGCCGCTTTTTGCCTTTCGGTTTGGAAACCGTATTTTGGCATGGTGCCGAATCCCACAGGGGTACACAGAGAGCCCCTCCATTTTTAATCAGTTGTTAAAGAAATCTCTGGAAAGCCTTACTATGCCTGAGAGTTCAGTTTTGGTACAGTATATTGACGACTTTTTGGTAGCGTCAAAGACACGGGAGGCCTGTGAAACAGACACCATAGCTTTGTTAAATCATTTGGCAGATGGAGGACTGAAGGTATCTCCAAACAAATTGCAGTACTGTAACAAGGAAGTGACATACTTGGGTCATAATATCGAAAAAGGCCTGAGTAAAGTAACCATAGACAGGATCAGAATCATTAGAGGAATGAGAGCTCCAATGACCCAAAGAGAGGTGAGAATGTTCCTAGGAATGGTCGGTTACTGTCGTCAGTGGATAAGTAATTTTTCCCTGATTGCCAAACCATTGGTGAAATTGACAAAAAGTGAGGTAAAAGACCCCCTTGAACTGAACAAAGAAGAATTGGCAGCATTTAAACAGTTGAAGAACAGTCTTTGTGAAGCCCCTGCGCTGGGTATGCCAGATTATGAAAAGGAGTTTGAGCTATACTGCAGTGAGAGAAACGGATGTGCACTCTCAGTGTTAATACAGAAACATGGAAGACAAAGGAGACCAGTGGCATATTTCTCGTCAATGTTAGACTCAGTGGCAATAGGGTTGCCAGGATGCCTGAAAGCAGTAGCGGCTACATGCCGAAGCCTAGAACAGAGTGAGGGAATCATGATGGGGTATCCAGTAAGAGTGTTTGTACCCCATAGTGTGGCGATCCTTTTAACAAGGAGTCGAACACAGTTCATGTCACATAGTCGGCTGACTAAGTATGAAAAGGTCATTCTAGGTGCAAACAATGTGAGTCTGGAAAGATGTGTGAATGTGAATCCAGCTACACTTTTGCTTCATGCAGAGAGAGTGTAAATAAGGGAAGAGGTTGATCATGATTGTCTGGATGTG
This sequence comes from Triturus cristatus, assembly GCF_964204655.1. Taxonomy (NCBI): domain Eukaryota; kingdom Metazoa; phylum Chordata; class Amphibia; order Caudata; family Salamandridae; genus Triturus; species Triturus cristatus. Next base: position 1,153,873,616 of record NC_140581.1, on the reverse strand, counting down.
CTTGACTACTGCACAAAACCTCGTCCTGATATAAGAGATCTACCACTGCCAGAAAGTGATCATGTGTTTTTCGTGGATGGATCTTGTTTGAGAACAGATGAAGAAGTGTTGTGCGCAGCCTATGCAGTATGCACTGTTTCAGCAGTTATAGAGGCATCGCCTTTGAAAGGAGTTAGATCCGCTCAAGTAGCAGAAATAGTGGCATTAACCAAGGCATGCAAGATTGGGAGGAATGCGAGAGTGACTGTGATGACTGACAGCCAGTATGGCTTTGGAGTTGTCCACGACTTCGGCCAACTATGGCTGCAAAGAGGTTTCCTAACCTCAAGTGGAACTCCCATAAGGAATGCAGAAGTGGTTGGGAAATTGCTTGAGGCAATACAAATGCCCAAAGAACTGGCTGTGGTAAAATGTGCTGCTCATGGACAAGGTACCGGAAACCGTTTTGCAAATGACATGGCTCAGTATTGTGCCCGAAACAAATATTCAATAAATCGGTCAAAAGAAAAGGAAATGTCTTCTTGCTCCATAATGTTTACTAACGTTGTGGGAACATGGGATGAAGTGAGGCAGTTGCAGGATGAAGCAGTGGATGAGGAAATGAGACAGTGGGTGAAAGCAGGATGTGCACCCAGGGCAAAGGATCATGTGTGGGTCTATCGGGATGGAAGACCAGTAATGCCTGATAGCATGATGTCAACCATGGCACGGATGTATCATGGCCAAGGACATCTGGGAAGGGATGCCATGATAAGGGCCTTTAAGCAGACCTGGTATAATCCAAAATTCAACCTGATAACAGAAAGTCTCTGTCAGAGATGCCTGACATGTCAGCAGTACAACCCTGGAAGAAAAACGGTGGTGAGTCTAGGTACCATAGGCCGGGAGGGAGGACCTTTCACTAGAATGCAAGTAGATTTCATTGAAATGCCCCTTATAACAAACTGAGGTATGTTTTGGTGGTAGTTTGTCTGTTTTCTAGGTGGGTGGAGGCATATCCAACCAGCAGAAATGATGGAATCACAGTGGCCAAGCTATTGTTGAGGGAATTCATCCCAAGGTACGGGTTTCCAATAACCATAGAATCAGACAGAGGAGGACATTTCTACAATGAGATCATGAAATTGATTTGTGAAGCATTGGGTGTACAACAAAAACTGGATTGTGCCTACCGACCAGAGGCTTCTGGTGTGGTTGAGCAAATGAATGGTACCATCAAAAACAGAATAGGGAAAATGTGTTTAGCCACAGGTTTGAAATGGCCTGATGTCTTGCCTATGGTTTTGATGACCATTAGGTCTACTCCAGACAGAACCACAGGTTTGAGTCCACACGAGATCATCATGGGACGCGCCATGAGACATGTGTTTGTACCAGTCAACAAGCTGATGACTATAACTGATGACATGATTTTGGTTTACTGTAAAGGCCTGGCTGACGCAGTTCATTCTGTGTTTCACCAGGTTGGAGCGGATGCCACCACACTTGAAAAGAAACCAGCCCATGATTTGAGCCCAGGGGACTGGGTGAGGATAAAAGTCCACAGGAGAAGAAATTGCCTGGTTCCAAGGTGGGGAAGGCCAAGACATGTCATTTTGACCACAACGACTGCTGTAAAGTGTGCAGGACTGAAAAACTGGATACATGCAAGTCACACTTGGAGAGTTCCAAATCCAGCAGACGGCATTGGAAAAGAATACCTTGACAAATCAGAATCAAGTGATGAGTCAAGCAGTGAAAGTATAAAATCAAAGGAAAATCCTGAAAGGGGGGAAAGGTAGCCAAGACTGGTACAGACCCCCAGAGAAGAAATTCTGAGGAAAAGATTGCAGATATCAGATGATTCAGATTCTGGAGGTGAACAGAACACCAATGGTGAGCACGGAAAAAATAAAAGAATGTCCAGTCAGAAGTAACATTCACCCCAAAGGAGGCAGTAGGAGAAATTCCACCTGAGAAAATATTGGAAGAAGAGGAAGGGACAGTCACAGATAGAGAGGGACAGATTGCGGAAAACCCCCGAGGAGGTGTAGGGAACTGCAACACACAGCTAGGTGAAGGGACAAGTAATCAGCAGGGAGATTGCGTGCAGGAGACCCGAGGAGGGACAGAAGTAAGGCCAACACAAGAGGTGGAAAAAGAGACTGTCGAGACAGAAAAACCAAACGAAACAGAATCTGAAGACAGTGAAACTGAAATACCAGAAGGTCCAGTTCTGAGAAAGAGAACTTGGATCGAAGAAAGAAACGGCAAAGACGGCAAAGCAAGAAGGAATGCCAAAGGAGACATTTGGCCAAACAAGATCAAGAAACTAAGATACAGATTGACACGAGCTAAACCCTCAGAGGCTGAACAAGTGAATGAAGTAACCAGAACATCCAGAGAAAGAGGGAGAAACAGAAGTGTCAGAAGCAAACAAACGTGCAAGAAAACCAAATCAGATATATAAGTCACCTGAATGGACGTACGTGGCACTGCCTGAACAAGGAGAAGAGGCAGATAGTCAAGGAAATCCAGAGGAGACTTGGCTGAAATTGATAAAAGAAGAAGAAACAGGGGAAATCCTGAGAGTTATCTTATCCGACATTGGAGAAGAAGCGGAAGATCAGGAAATCCTGCATGTGGATGACGAGAAGGAAGTGAAAAACGATGAAAAACCAAGCTGAGTAATTTATATTGATCCTTGTAGGAATACACAGGATTGAATAAGGAAATCGAAGTATTTGGACCACCTGATAAGTTTTAGATCTTGTAGGAAAGCTATAAGAGGCGGAGTAGAAGAGGCTAAGTCAAAAGACACGGTTAGATCTAACAAGATGGCTAACATAGATGATAACAAGAGTAGATGTACCTTCATGAGAAGATGGTGCAAGTTATGTTGTTGTTGTACGGGACTATTAATGCTTCTTTGGAGCGTGCTCGCTCTTTTGATCTCTTTCAAAGTAACCTTAGATACACTAGCAGGACATACTGAGAACATGACTAACATAGTGAAAGGTTCGCAAAAAGTAATACCAGTTAGAACAAGCCCTGAGCGTGCACCAAGATAGGTCTATAACTGATTTTTCTAGCAATGTATTTTCAAAATTATTGTATGAATATGTTAAAACAATGGACGTAAGGGATTGCTATGTTTGCATGCAATTACTTGCCTCTGTTTCAGAAGGGGTGACTTATCATCACCTCCCAGCAACTTATGGAATAACATGTAGCGTATTAACTAGTATATTTTATCAAGTAGGGAAATTAGAGTATAATCTGTCTAATATAGATAATATTCTTGGACGGTTGCCCATGAATAAAGAATTAAATCCAGCTAAAGATGCTAAAGTATTAGGAGAAATTTTTATAGAAACTAAAGGACTAACTCTAGAATACATTTTTAAGAACAATTTAACTTGCAGTTTGAAACCAGAAGAGAAAACATTCTTGGATATGGTTGAGGAGAGGAGATTGAAAATACACAAGAATGCAGAAGGATATGAAGAAGGGGAAAACATTTGGGCAATAGATGGGAACAAGGAAACGAAGGGTGATGTTAGACCAACAATAGCTATAGATTCATCACAGAAAGGCAAATTATGCATCATGAGAGAAAGATCCCAATATGATTATATTTATATAGGGACAAGTGAGTGTCATGATGCATATTTCATTGCATCCGGATGGGGATTTAGAGGTGGAGAAGACCCAGTTTTTCCTGGATTGTAAGGCTTATTACAGGTTGCCCGACAATTGGTATGGCACATGTTATGTAGGCCTGGTCTTTCCAAAGATTTTTCACATGGATAGAGTAGAAAACAGTGGACCAAATAACCTACTAATGGGTAGCAGAAGAGAAACTTGGTTAGAAATTGTAGGTGATATTTTTGGAGCCTTGATACCAGCAGTGGGAATATGTTTGAATGCAAATAATATTCGGAAGCTATCCACCATAGTGGATCATTTGTCAACAAGCACAGCTGGAGGATTTCTTTTGGTAAACACTGAATTGGTTGCCATACGTGCTATGATTATGCAAAATCGACTTGCCCTTGATATCTTATTGGCAAAAGAGGGTGGAGTCTGTGGAATGCTGAAAGTTCAACATTGTTGCACTTACATTCCTGACGAAAGCAGAGATCTAAAAGTCTATATAAAGAACATTACAGAATTGCATGACAAAATTAAACCACTGGAGGTTGAAATTATCTGGACTAGAATTAGTAATAAGATGGCTGCTATAAAAGCTTTCTTAGGAAAATTAGGTAGTACTATAATAGGGAAAATATTATTCCCATTAACCTGTGTGATTTTCGTATTATTACTACTTAGATTAGGATGTATGTGTTGTAGATATAGAAGAAATAAAAAGAAGGTTAAACGAGAAATTTACAAAAAGAGAGAAAAGAAACCAGAAAAAGATCTCAATGAAATAGAAATTGAAGAGTGGAAAGAAAGCATGTATGACAAAACAAAAAGAGAAGATGAAAGGGATACAGAATTTTAAGCAAGAAGTCATTTCAAATTTCTATAAAAGGGGAAATTGAAATTTTGTGGGTTTTTTTGTGGTGATAAAATCACCAAAGGGGGGATTGATGGAGCGGGTAAAATGTTTTGGCTTTATATACCCAATCCATTTATATAAGGTTATATTAAAATGACTAAACAACTAATTTTAATGATTAACTAAGTGCTATGATGAATTAACCAACCTTATTAACCAAGAGAATATACGTGGGAATGCATTAAATTTGTACGCATATTAAAAGCATTGAGTGTTGTTTGGCAATGTTAATGTGATTGGCGCTTAAATAAAACAGTATTAACAGCTTTAAATGTTGCATATGGCTAGATAAATGCATACACATAAGGGTATTAGTAAGGGAATAACACTGTTTAAATCATTTCTATGTATTAATTACGATTTTGTGTTTCTTTACTTAAGTTGACCATTTCGGCCTACTAAAATATGGCTGCCGACTGAATCCTTACTAAAGTACATGACTTCATAATTGAGAAAAAGGAGAAAAGGCCTGGACTGATTTCATCGCGTCTTTTCCATGAACTATTGAACCAGGTCCATGAAGAATACTCTGGGCGAGATGCCAATGTCCCTGAACATGGAAGAAATGTTGCCATCTGGGAACCAAAAGCCACCTATTCACAATAGACTGATACTTTCTTGACCTGGGAACAGCTTTTCCCATACGCCTAGTTTATACATCATCCGTATGTGAACTTTGGAGAATGTTTCTTAATGTATTTGGACGAGGCTGAATTCAGCCAATTAGCGGCCTAGAAATAAAGAAAATGATACTGTAATATGTAAATTTTAGTATAAATATCAGTAGTCTAGAGAGAGAAATTAGGTTACCACCCAAAGAGCTTGAGACGCACCCTGATCGATGCTACTCCATGCGGCACCCCAAGCTGACAGCAGAGGACGGGACGATAGAATACTGATGATTTCTCTGAGGACTGGTTCTGACTTAGGAGACGACAAATAGCCAGAATAGGTAAATATGACTAAAATGATATGACAAATGTTAGGATTTTAACCTGCAATTTAATTAGATAAAGAAAATTCTTTGTTTGAAGAACTGTGTCGGGTGGTTATTTCTTGTAATGATTATTGAGTAAATTAAGAGTTAAGTGTTTCATCAAATTCCAAAATCAACTAGATGATCCGATCGTCTTCCGGATGGAGGAAGCTGTTAGGGTAATTAAAATAGATGTGGTTTCCCCTATCCAAGTAAAAGAACTGTAGTTCGGGATTCGTTTGAGATCCCTCTGTAGGCACGGATAGCTTGATTGAATGAATGTTGGTGTTATGGGCCCCACCAGCGTGTGATGTGTGTATGTGCGTGTGACTGTGGAATCATTCCGTCCGTGGAAGCAGGGGGAGATTTTGTGTTCTGAACTGCACCAATAGTTCATACAACTGCTAGTCTGAACACATACTGGAAAGTGTTTTTGCATGAGATAACGAAGAAAAAAGTTTTGGTGAAATACAATATTTGTTCGCCATAAGTTGGCAGGGTATGCTCAGACGTTAGTCCCTTGCTCACTTTGCCACTGGATTCAAGCAAGCCTGGCTGAAGAAGGCTGAAATGCCAGAAACCGGTCCTAGGAAGCTTGTTTCCGGTCCACGGAAGACATGGCTTGGCAGTTCGGGCTGGACTGTTCCCATGAGGCACAGGGTCAGACTGATTTGCATATGGCCATGTCTGAACTGGGGTGGCAGAGTGGGCTAAAGAACGGTGATGGATTAAACCCAGATCAGTTGACTGGGGGTGAGTGCTTGTAATGTTCAACACTCCGTCCATCATTTCCTTTGGTATTTGCTTTGTTCGCCATAAGTTGGCAGGGTATGCTCAGACGTGAGTCCCTTGCTCACTTTGCCACTGGATTCAAGCAAGCCTGGCTGAAGACGGCTGAAATGCCAGAAACCGGTCCTAGGAAGCTTGTTTCCGGTCCAGGGAAGACATAGCTTGGCAGTTCGGGCTGGACTGTTCCCATGAGGCACAGGGTCAGACTGATTTGCATATGGCCATGTCTGAACTGGGGTGGCAGAGTGGGCTAAAGAACGGTGATGGATTAAACCCAGATCAGTTGACTGGGGGTGAGTGCTTGCAATGTTCAACACTCCGTCCATCATTTCCTTTGGTTTTTGCTTTGTTCGCCATAAGTTGGCAGGGTATGCTCAGACGTGAGTCCCTTGCTCACTTTGCCACTGGATTCAAGCAAGCCTGGCTGAAGACGGCTGAAATGCCATAAACCGGTCCTAGGAAGCTTGTTTCCGGTCCAGGGAAGACATGGCTTGGCAGTTCGGGCTGGACTGTTCCCATGAGGCACAGGGTCAGACTGATTTGCATATGGCCATGTCTGAACTGGGGTGGCAGAGTGGGCTAAAGAACGGTGATGGATTAAACCCAGATCAGTTGACTGGGGGTGAGTGCTTGCAATGTTCAACACTACGTCCATCATTTTCTTTGGTTTTTGCTTTGTTTGCCATAAGTCGGCAGGGTATGCTCAGACGTGAGTCCCTTGCTCACTTTGCCACTGGATTCAAGCAAGCCTAGCTGAAGACGGCTGAAATGCCAGAAACCGGTCCTAAGAAGCTTGTTTCCGGTCCAGGGAAGACATGGCTTGGCAGTTCGGGCTGGACTGTTCCCATGAGGCACAGGGTCAGACTGATTTGCATATGGCCATGTCTGAACTGGGGTGGCAGAGTGGGCTAAAGAACGGTGATGGATTAAACCCAGATCAGTTGACTGGGGGTGAGTGCTTGCAATGTTCAACACTTCGTCCATCATTTCCTTTGGTTTTTGCTTTGTTCGCCATAAGTTGGCAGGGTATGCTCAGACGTGAGTCCCTTGCTCACTTTGCCACTGGATTCAAGCAAGCCTGGCTGAAGACGGCTGAAATGCCAGAAACCGGTCCTAGGAAGCTTGTTTCCGGTCCAGGGAAGACATGGCTTGGCAGTTCGGGCTGGACTGTTCCCATGAGGCACAGGATCAGACTGATTTGCATATGGCCATGTCTGAACTGGGGTGGCAGAGTGGGCTAAAGAACGGTGATGGATTAAACCCAGATCAGTTGACTGGGGGTGAGTGCTTGCAATGTTCAACACTCTGTCCATCATTTCCTTTGGTTTTTGCTTTGTTCGCCGTAAGTTGGCAGGGTATGCTCAGACGTGAGTCCCTTGCTCACTTTGCTACTGGATTCAAGCAAGCCTGGCTGAAGATGGCTGAAATGCCAGAAACCGGTCCTAGGAAGCTTTTTTCCGGTCCAGGGAAGACATGGCTTGGCAGTTCGGGCTGGACTGTTCCCATGAGGCACAGGGTCAGACTGATTTGCATATGGCCATGTCTGAACTGGGGTGGCAGAGTGGGCTAAAGAACGGTGATGGATTAAACCCAGATCAGTTGACTGGGGGTGAGTGCTTGCAATGTTCAACACTCCGTCCATCATTTCCTTTGGTTTTTGAAATACAATATTTGCCTAAGAGCACACAATTTATGCTGAGAAGCCGCAATTTATCCAGGTTTTCTGGTTTCACTTTGTACAAATCAGCCAGTAAATGCGTGTCTATTTATCTTTCCTTATGCAAGGTACTGTTTATACTTCTTAGTGCATTTTTCTGTAGTTTTTTCAATATAGCTCTAACACATTCCCAAAGCACTACTGCCTAGACAGCCAGGTCCAATGGGAAGGGCCCTTCATCCATTCCTTCCTGCAAGATATTCTGGTCTCAGCCCACCCACCTTAAGCTCCACATTTGCTTTATCTGTTCTAAAGGTGAGGAATCTGCTGCTAGAAGTATGCATCACAAGAACAAGTTATTTACATTCGGTAATGCTTCTCTGTTGGATACTCTAACCGCAGATTCCTCACTGCTTCCCACCTCCATGTGATGTGGAGTGGTCTCTTCTTACCATATAAAACTATCCCAAACTAGAGAACTGCGCACTGCTGCTGTCAATTGTTTTGTCCTCTGCGTAGGAGGGTGTGGAAAGAGTTGAGCAAGAAACTGACATCGGCATGCAAGAGTAGCGCTTTTATGCAGCTCCTCTCTGTCACTTCTGGGGCGTAACTGGAGTCGCTCAACGTGCAGCGGCATTGCTAGGAATTATGACACCTGGGTAATATTCTGAAAGTGAGGAATCGCCATTTAGATAGCGTGTCCAGCAAGAGCGTTGATGAAAGCATGTAATCAGTTCGTTAGTAAGAGCAACTGTTTCACAAACAGTTTCCTGCACTCTGGTGCGTCTTTTCCTGAAACCAGTGAGGTAATATGAATCCTGCTGCTCCTTCCTGCTTTGAAGTGCGGTCCAGGTGTTCCTTTTAGTCTCTTAGCTTCTACTAGCTGCCCACTGATTGCAGTACCAATCAGTGTACATCAGTGTACATCTGGTGCACCTGGAACACGCTATACCTTCAGTGGCAGGCGGTGTCCCTCGAAAATGGCGGGGCATACAAAGGATACGTTTTCCCCCGGTATTTACACAGCGCAAACTCGATCTCTTACAGTATGGGAGCGTTTAATCTGAGCACCAGATACAGATACAGATGTAAATGTAACTGGTGCTCATGGTAAGCGCTCCCATACTGTAAGAGATCGAGTTCGCGCTGTGTAAACACCGGGGGACAAACAATAGACATGTAGCAGGCGCATGATGTTTTTAATGGCCTTGTGACATCAAAAATGTGACTTTTTTGACGTTGCAATGAAATTAGACGCATGCGGCTGCTACACGACTATTGTTTTCTCCCCAGTATTTACATTGCACAAACTCAATCTCTCACAGTATGGGAGCGCTTAATGTGAGCACTAGTTACATTTATGCATGACTCACACCATTAAAAACAAGCATTGGCATAGCCAATAGGTCTCGCCTTTGGAACCTTATAAGTATTTAGTTATGCAGTACATTATCCTTGGTGCAACAACATCAACTGTTGCTTGGCTAAACACTTATAAGGTCCCAAAGGCGAGACCTATTGGCTATGCCAATGCTTGTTCTTTAATGAAAATGAGCTGCATTAAATAAACATGATTGCTCTTAAAAGCAGTCACAGTCTGGTCGTTTGCTGACTCCAGCAGGCCACCATCCCTGCAATGGCACCGAATTGGAGTGAGTCAGAATTTGTGACCTATCTCATGAATACAATTTGGATTTTTAAGAACTGGCTTATTAATACATAGGTCGGTTCTTAAAACTCCTAACTGGTTGCAATTTGTGACCAGTATTTTGCGACCACTACATAGCTCCCAAATTTCCTTAAAAAATCCACAAATTCTAGTAGAATTGCTTCAATTATAACTATTCTTAGAAAAACACGCAATAGTACTCATTTTTACAAAGCAAATACTTTATTTACAAGTGATTGCTTCCTGTTAAAAAAAGGCACAATATAAGATAAGTTCGTTTATTAACAGGAGGAAAGCAGCCAATCACAGGAAGGAATAACCACCCTGCATACAGCAGTATCAGTACCCCCCTTTACGGCCTATTGGCAAAAAGGCATGGCATGCTCCTTGTGTGGAGGTACATAATGTGTTGCATCTGATACCCCAATTCAAGTCCCCCTCATACCACTTACACAACATGTTTACACTAGTGGTACGAATGGGCCACTACGCAAAAAACTAAAAAATCCTACTTTCATAATTGCCATTCACCAGTTTGAGGACACATTGTCACATTGTCACAGACAACAGGGCTATCTATAAGGCACGCATGTCTCACATTAAAATCCTTGTTCTTAATGTTTGTTTGTACAGATATGCATGAGAAGGAAATCCCCCTCTCACATATAGAAAAACGCCTTAGTGAGTGTATCACATAGTCTGTACCACAACACTAAGTCTGTTTTATTTCACCACACCTTTTTTTAAAAAAACGGTCCTGAGGAAAGCCAGAACACTCTAAGGCACTGGCTGAAACATGTCGTCCATCTGAAGGACACAGAGGGCAGTAACTCGCCACCCTCACGCGTCCTGTAGCCTTACTTTTAACCGCTGGTGATGGCCCAGTTATTAAAATTGTATTTACCCTCGGGTACTGGGACCACCACAAAGCCGTTTTAAATCACAACTCACCCAACCTCACTGCACTCTCAGCAATATACCAGCTCCGCTGTAATCAGGCGTCGTAGCACACCCGGGACATACTAGGTGTCACTGGGTGGGCCCGATGATGAAGCATGCCACCAACCAGGTTGGTGGGTGAGGGCTTCATGAATACACCAACAAGGTGCCCGTGACAGAACTAATTTGAGTACTGTAACACTTTGGTCAACTTAATCTAGTCCTCTTTGTTTAATCACATATAAACCCTCGGGGACTCGGACTAGCTAACTAGTCCTCTCTCTCCCTCTTGTTACTCACATTAAAATCAGCATTAAACAGCACCGCTATCACTCAAGGTACCAATAATACAGACTTGAGCCTTAGACATCAAAGCTCCAGGAATTTACCCATTTCTTCGAAGCTATCACCGCTATGACAGAGGAGCTAGATTTTTTTTTATCCTGCAGCCTAAACAAATAGTGGTTGTTGGGAAGGGAAAGTCATCTGCATGGTTATGGATGTGCACCCCTGTCCTGAGTGCCCCAACTGTATGGATGTCTGCACCCCTCATGCAGATTTTTGTTGTCATAGGATCATGCGTGTGCACCATGACATAGACCTGTCTCACGGATTGCTATCTTGTTGAACAGAGAGGGATGTCCAAAGTACTACTCTCATGGTGGTGAAAGGCTACTGCCTCTACCAGGAGGAGTTAATCAGTGCGAGTGCAGTGGTGGCACCATACCGTGTAGTGATCAGTTAGAGTGAACAGGTCCTATTTAAAGGCTACTGCCTCTACCAGGAGGAGTTAATCAGTGCGAGTGCAGTGGTGGCATCATACCGTGTAGTGATCAGTTAGAGTGAACAGGTCCTATTTAGGTCTCGTGCCTAGCGTCGCAGTGCGTAGCGCTGCTCGCGCAGCGCGAGACCTCATGTAGGGGGTTCTGAAAGCTAACCACATGCTTGTGTGCGTGGTTTTGCTTTCGCCGGCTACCATTGGCTTTAGCGTGTTTTTAAAAATAAAATAAGGCACGCAATTGGGCAAAGGCAGGCGCATGTCCCGCCTTTGCTCTGCCCATTCCCATCCGTGTCTATTACGCGCAGCAGCGCGCGTTCGCCTCGCTGCCGCGCTCCCTCGCCCCCGCTCCTCTGTGGTTCATGATAACATCTGGTTAAATCTTACTACCTTATCTACACCTGTGGAGTTGGACCTTCATATATTTACAACACAAGGTCTGCCGGGAGTCAGGAGGAGAGGAGAGAATGAGCACCAAGATGGCGGCCGGTAGGTAAGTGTCTTTTTGTTTATTTATTTTATATTCCCGCGCTACCTCCTGCTTTCCCCTGCCTCACCACATTTATGTTTAAGCAGCCACCACTGCATATGGGTTCAAACTACGAAGGCTGGTGAGAATGGACATCTCAATCCTAGAACGAGATGCTTTTCCATGATAATGTTCTTGTGATGTAATCGGGCTGCTGTCACTGACCCGGATGCCTCACCTCTGTCAGTATGAATCACTTCCTGTTACTGGCTGAGCATCAGCGCAATGCCTTTGAAGTACGGTGGCCCAATCGGGAAAGGCCCCCATGGATCTCTAAAACGGTGACCACAAAATGTTGTTAAAATGCTCGTCACTGTCACCCCTGTGACACATTAGAGCAGGGGTGGCCTGGGAGTGTGGCCCACAGAGGTCTTCCCTCAAGAACTAATGCACATGGGATCAGACATCACCCACGGTCCAGGCAGGACACATAGCCTCATAAGTAAGGAAGAGAGGACGTGCCGAAAATAAAACGAATCTGAATTGTGTGGTGTAACCGGTGGCTATGTAAAGCAATCCAATATCATTGGGCTGAGTTCGCGCTACATAAACACTGCAAAAATAGAGAACAATTAACCAGATACCCACCAACAGAAGAACTTCCCCCGAGAGCTCGCACTATACACTAATGAAATTATTTGCCATTTTGATACACTTTTAGATTATGTATAACGACTCCAAAACTACTGTTTTTGTGAGGCCTTTAATTTATACAGGCTTTACCACCCCGCCTGGTCGGATAGGTAGACAGCCTAATGCGCCTGCTGCCGAAATCTCCTCAATTGCGTTTCCACCTTGGACCCATCACGGGCTCAGTCGAGTTTTACCAGAATATTCTCAGAAACTCTGCTTGGTGGACATCATTGTTGCCCACCCAAACACTGCAAAACATTCCCCATGTAATTTGTTCAGAGACCACCATATTTCCGGAAGTCCTTGCTCAGAGTTTGCTAGATTTTCCCAAAGTCCGTGCAATGTTTCACACAATCTCCTTCTGCATGTAGTGATTTTTTTCCGCAAGAGCTTGAAAAGATTTACCCTCAAAATCTCGCCTCAAGGATGAACCGAATGTTCGTCTTGCCTCAAGTAGGGGCGGCAGAGTTTACCCGAGGTCGGCTACGTCAAATTCTGACCAGAAAGAGTGGTAAAGATTAGGTTTTCACTGAGGCTGGAGCGGCCGCGGACATCTGCTGGCCTCCGTGGGAGAGCCGCCGCCGCATCAGCTGCTCCGGGAATGGGAACTTCATGCTGGCGTCCCAGGGACACGTCTACCGGAGACAAGCTGCGCCGTTCCCATGGAGCGTCTCGCGGCAGCAAGGACGAGCCTCGCGCTGGCAGGACGCTCATTAGCATTCTGTGAGGTCCGTGAGAGTGTTTTTTGTGTGCAACATTTGCTTGTCAATTATAAGATTAAATAACGCCGATTGCACCCAGTGTCAAGTGCTATTGTGGCACAGAGAAGTGTTTAACCTCTTATCGAGAACACGTCACGCTTGAAAGGGGTCTATTAAACATTTTGTCCAGAATCTCGGAATCTTGAAAGGCAGAGTTGTTCCCGCAGAAATTCAAACTGGTGATTTTAGAGGTGCGCACAGATGCTCTCTACATGTGCTTAACCCACTGAGCTATCACCCTGATTGTTTACCAGCTTCGCAGTAATGCTGATGTTTCCGGATCTGAAAAGGGGTTTTCTTCTCCAGCGGAAGCGCTCGCCATGACGTATACTTCTCTTTTTTTGCCGTCCCACTTGGACGGCCTAGCCTGCTAAAAGGTTTCTTATCTTTATGGGGCCATGTGTTTGGCCCCATAAAGATAAGAAACCTTTTGCGATGCAAGGAAGGCAGACGAGCCTGTCAAATGGGACGACTCAACAAGCTGAACAAAAACGTCACAAGGAGCTCTTTTCCAATGGCTGGCCACCGTTTAGCATAAACAGGGACGCCGGCCAATGGAAAAGAAGGGCAGGGCTTAATGCTCTTTTCAGAAAATACCCCAAATCATTAAATATCGCCAGCGAGACTGCGCATGTGCCCAGCCCACGCCAGGCGAGACCTAAAAAGGGGCAGTGGTGTGGTAGATGCATTTGAGTTTCAACAGCATTCCTTATACTCACTGATCGAAAAAAATAATATACACACATTAAGTGAGGCGTAAATAAGAAAAACAAACCTTAAAGACAATAATTTGAAAGCCCCAGAGTGAATCGTCCTTGGGTCCCTCAAGTCCTTGCTCTATGACAAGTGAGAAAATGCCTCTGGCCCTGCTCAAGGTCTGCCATGGTTTAAGGTGGACACAGATGACTCACAATTCTGGCTCGGCGTTTAGCAAACTGAAATTTGATTTGGCATGCTACCAGACATTGGAGCTGTTATAAAAAGCATGACCTCTTATCTGTGCACTGTGTACATATTTACAGGGCATCAACCACGATCAGGGCCAGAGCAAGGATTTCAACATTCTTGACAACGCAAACATTTTTCCCCCTTCTCTTGAAATTTGGCCATGTGTATACAGTAGCAACCTGGCACCATGTTATTTGTGATGCCCTAGAGAGGATGCCGAGTATACAGCCGTTAGATAGCACCGGCTCTAATCAGGACAATGCAACACCAGTGGCGGCAGATGCATGTTAACAGGGGTGAGGCAGGTGGAGGGTGAGAGGATGTGAGCATGGGGGGAGTGCAGGTGGAGCCCAGGGGGGAGCGCAGGGGATAAATAAAAACTTAACTGAAGCTGCTTCTGCTGCCTCGTGCCTCAGAGCTCCTCTGCTTCCTAGTCCCAGCAGCCCCTAAGAGAGCATCAGAGACTCCCTGTGCAATCCCCGCACTGCTCTCATGCTGCATGAGAGCAGCGTGGAGATTGGCCTGAGGGGGCTGGTTTAAAACTCGCTTAGGCACAGGGAGTCTGTGCTGTTTCTCCAACCCGGCTGAGCGATGCAGCTGAGCTGGAGAAACCTAACCGTGCATGTCTGTCAAACAGACATGCACAGTTAGCAGTGCACATCACTCTGCGCCACTCCCATAGCCCAGCCCCGTCCCGCCCGTCCCCACACAAGCTGCCTCAGCCAGCAGCTTAAAAATAAAACAATATAATTTTCTTTTTCAGCTGCTGGATGAGCCAGTGGTGCGACGCTCCTCTTCCATTGCGGAGGAGCTGTCGCTCTGCAACACAGAAGCATGAATGGTTGGAGGGAGAGAACAGCATTTACAGACATTGTTGTGAGGAATTAATTGGTTATCCCATTTTTTTAAAATAATTTGTGCCAAATATTTCCTTAGGAAGGTTGCTGAAAATGGCTGCTTTTGCACAGGGTTTGTAGAGGAACCTTGCCATTTTTTAGGTCGTCAGCCAGTGCAAACTGTCTGGTTGAGAAATATCTATTGTTAACTTATAGTGGGCTTACAGCTAGCCCTTTGCTTAACATTGGTTGGTTTTGTTGTCACTCTCGTGAGCTTGCTTTTGATTCATTGGCTTGTGTAGTCAGTCTTCCTCTTCTTGTGTATGTCCCTCCACTGAAGCATAGACTCTTTACTTGTGTCTTTTCACTGATTACTTTTAGGGAGCTACTTTTTCTTCAACACTCCATCAGAGTGCATGTGTTTTCCAGTTGTCTCCCTCATTTACTTATCCCTGTGTTCCTCATTGTTCTCTTGCACTAATTTGCTTCCCTCCCCCACACTCTGTGTTGCTTTCTCTTGCCTATGTGGTTCTCACTCTCCCTCCTCATTCACTTGTGCTCCTCTCCCCTGTGTTGCACTTCCTCATGTGCTACTTCTCCCTTCCCCTAGCCAATTCGTGTTGCTTTCCCCTCCCAAACCCCTGCTACATTTACCCCCACCCGCAGTGCTATTTTTTTAAAGTTTATTATACTTAAAAAGGTATTTTACTGCTACATCTGGTTTTAAATTATATTTACCTTTTCGAATCTGTAAATAAACCAAAACTAAGCTTTGGCAGAGCCAATGGGTTTCACTTATGCAAGAGCTATTGGTTTTGTAAATGTGTTTTAGCCATTTTGTACAGAATCAAAATGTGCAAAATGCTGAAATTATCAAGAAAGTACAATGACATGACCAGCAAAGTCCACGTCATTGTGCTTTTTTTCTGGAAGGATTGGCAGGATAAAGAAACAATGAGGGAGGGAGTCTGGCAAGCAATAACACAGCAGGGTGTGGGTTGATGGAGCAAGCAAAAACGTGGGAGGAGTCAGGGGTAGTGGAGCAAGCAACAATGGGGGCGAGATCAGGAGGGACAAGCGAGCAACAGCATTAGAGGGGACAGGAGGGACAGGGCAAGCAACAGTGTGGGAGGGGGCAGAAAGGACGAGGCAAGCAACACCACAGGAGGAGTGCAGGAGGGTTGGGCCAAGCAACAAGGGGGCAAGCAGCAATGCTGAAGTAGGCAGGCAGGGCGGGTCAAGCAACAATGATGAGGCAAGCAACAATGGGGCATGCCCTATTGTAGGAGAGGGTGGGAGAGACGGGGCAAGCAGCAATGATGGGGCAAGCAACAATGCAGAAGGTTAAAGGTCCAACCACAAAAGTGGAACGGGATGGGGGAAATGGCCTGCAAATAAATGAACTCTTATGGAGTGCTGCATGTAAAAGAAAAAAAGTACCTCTGAAAGCGCAAAGAGTGGAAGTACACTTGGCAAAGAAGCAGTTTTTGGCCCATACTCAAGGATAGGGAAAAACACAAAATTAGGATGTGAAGCTGGCATGCATTGACCAAAGAGATGTTAGGCTATAAGAGTGACGATGAAGCCAAACAATGGTATGCAATGGCCAGACTCTATTCCCCCTGTAAGCAAACACATTTTCTAACAATACACTCTCTAACAAGTGACAGAGCATGAGCTGTCTCAGGTGAGACCTATGAACGAGGCACTCATGTAATTTTTTAAGAGTACATGTGTGGTTATGTATGCACAGAGATAAAATAATTGTTTTCCTCTTGTTTTCATTCTACACGATTTACAGTATGAACAAAAAGAATCAGCAGAGCCAAATAATCCCAAAGGCGAGCCCCATTGTTTTTGCCAATGCTTGTTTTATAATGGCTTGATGAATCACTCAGAACTATTCACAGAAATTCTACTTAATCCACATTCATGAGGCAAGATTTATTGTGTGAATCCTTCTAACCCATATTGGGACATTGGTGGCAATCCAGAGAAAGTGACATTGGGAAGAGCATACAGCAGTCACTGGAACTGCTTTCAGATACCACATGCCCATCACTATCCTTTGCACTGTGAGAATTCTCCTACATCAACAGCTTCCTCGATGCAAACAGTTACTGTTCTGATTGACGTGAGCAGTAGTCAACCATTAGATTTTTAGGTTGAGGGACCATCCGGTCTGCCAACGGCAGAACCGGAAGTCCGGAGATTTAATGTTTCTTAGAGTGGCTATTTAGCCTGCCTCTCTTTTTGGCTCTCCTCCATTGGCTGGCTTCCTAAACGGAGGCCAGCCATTGGAGGAGAGAGCCGTCCCTCCAAATAGGCTCCGTCTTTTTCAGATTCGGGGGCGTGTTCAGTGCTGTTCTTTCCACTTTTTAGCTACGCCCTCTTTAGAACAGCAGGAACACGCCCTCGAAGCCGAAAAAGTTTCGAAGCTTCCATCCGTCCTTTTTGGATTCGGGGGCGTGTTTTTTTGATAGTTTTCGCTGGGCGTGTTTTTCTCTCCTCCAGCCAATGGCAAGAGGAGAGAAAAAGAAAACACGTCCCCGAATCCGAAACCGCCGCTGCGTTTCTCCGAGGCATTTCTGCTTCGCCTCGGAGAAAGGCAGTGGTGGTGTGCTTGTTTGCAAAGTGTTCTGAGGCGTGTACTTATAATGAGGTGAACAAGTGTTATTCAATAAGTATCTTGTTCTTTTGAGTTAATGCATGCCAGGTGGCTGATCGAGTTAAGTATTCGTTCTTAAAATATCTGTGTCCTGCAGGTCACAAGCTCGGATCCAGTCGGAGCTGACGCAGCCTTTTATCCTTCTTAGGTCAATTTAACGTGTAAGTACTCAATGCTGAAATGCTTATGCCATGCAGCCCACATGTTCGGTTTCTCTCAGAGAGATGACTCTGCCTTTCATCTTTGGAATGCTGATTTATTGAGCCTAACTATGCATGGTAATATGAACCTCCCTTATTTACCATGCTTTGAAAGGGCAGCGCTGTGTCAACAAGCCCCGTACAAAAAATATCTCCACTAATATTGAAAAAGCGAACGGCCTAACCCTGGCAGTAAGACGCCTAGCAACCCTCACTACGGGTCTTCTTTTTTGGACAGACAGGTCAGGTACGGGATATTAAAAACAACAGTTTTATGCAAGTTTTTTTTTGTTTTTTTTCGTTTCCCTACGAGCCGAATCTTCTCGGTTGCTTTGCTTTGGGTGCTGTGTATCTCGTCCTTCTACAAATGCGATGTTGGCGGGACATTGTCGTGGGCCGAGCGGAGAGGACGAACTCGAGATGAACATAAGGCTCACTCAGGGGAAACTTCCCACGTG
This sequence comes from Triturus cristatus, assembly GCF_964204655.1. Taxonomy (NCBI): domain Eukaryota; kingdom Metazoa; phylum Chordata; class Amphibia; order Caudata; family Salamandridae; genus Triturus; species Triturus cristatus. The sequence goes on along the minus strand of NC_140581.1, from coordinate 1,153,855,229 downwards.
CCACGCCAACCAAATGCGAAAAGTGGGTTGCCAGGGAAGGCACAGCAGGCGCATGCTGGGAAGGGAACAGCTCGTCGTCTCCATGGGAACAGCGACAAGCTTGCTATTCCCAAAACGAGGCCCGGTAGCACGCAGCCGCAGCTGCGTCTTAGTTACACGGGCCGCGTGGCTGAGAGAAAAGAAGAGGCCGCCCACCAGTTGAACCAGCTCCAGTTTTAACATGCCTGGTTTGGCTGGAAGCAGCGGAGGGGACGTCGAGGCCAGACAGAGAGAGCCCCCTGCAAAGTAATAAACTAGCCAGTGTGTCTTGGGCCTTGCTGTAAGAAAGGACACTATTTTGATAGTAAAACAACACTTTTTGGGGTGACATCATGGGCCATATAAGCTTCTGGGGCTTGATGTAGGGCATGGGTACTCACAAACTTTCTCTCGGCCGAGTCTGTAATAACCGTGTAATCCGAGGAATGGGTCCTGTGTATAGTGTGTTCTTGTGTTTTGAGTGACAGCCACTTATTGAAGTATTATACCTCTACTTGTATCTTGTATGTATTCACCGCATTGCAGACTGAGACTGGCAAATTCCGTGACATCACTTCCGGTGACACCACCTAACTTGGAGCGTCCCCGAACTTCTGTATTTTAGGACTTGTGCCCTGGTGTATTTATATATTTCTATCTCACTAACTCACTTTCACTCTCTCTTTCACTACCTCTCTCTCTATCTCACTACATCACAACATCACTATATGCTTATATATCACTACCTCACAACATCCCTCTCCCTCACTACCTCACTCTTTCACTACCTCACTCTCTCTATCTCACTACCTCACTCTCTATCTACCTCACTCTCTATCTCACTACCCCACTCTCTATCTACCTCACTCTATCTCACTACCTCACTCTCTCTCTGCTAATGCAATAGGTATCACATATGCAAAAAAAAAGCTAATGCCAATAGAAATGACAATGCCATTTATTTAGGGATACAAAAATAATAAAAAAATAATGAGCAATACCAATAGCTCTACCTATAATATTACCGATACCATTGCATTGTAAATGCTTGTTGAGAATGGTCACTAACCACTGGGAACATTTCCTTGCAAATCGCAAGGATGTGGGGAACAATCATTTGTTGTGCTTGCAATTCGCAAGGAGTTGCAATGTCGACATTGTGAAACCAGAGACGTCTGTGACTTGCAGTCATTTTAATACATTTCTTTTGGCTTCTGCTTTCCTAAAGCCTTCCAATTTACTCACTGCATGCTTTGAGAGAGGGGAACTATGAACACTTTGGGCCATTGATTTTCTGTTGGGTTGAAGGTGTGAACTGTGATGATGGCAGAGTTGGTAGCTTTTGTAAATCATGCACCCTGTTATTGGGTTTTGCCTCATTACTGCAATCAAAAGGAGAAATGGTGGCCATTGGTAGAAGATTGTCAGTGTTTTGTCAGCAATTTCACTGGACACATAATAATGAGATACCAAAAGTGATATAATGAAAGCTATTTCTGATTTCTTTGCCAGAGAAGAAAAATCCATGCACAGTTATGTTTTGCATGCCTACACACCCAAAGTAGATAGTGATTATAAATCATAAATACCCCTCCCCCCCACCGTTGGCAAATACTACTGACATTTCATGATGTTGCATTCTGTGGTTACTTGCTTGTCTGTGCTGTGGCGGACACACTGGCCTGGTGTTGACAATGGTGTGACTTTTTCACACCTCTTGACCTCTGTATATTAAAATTTTCCATTACTAGAAGAATAAGCTACATCCTGCTGACACCAGCTTCGAAATGTATTCCAATGTGTAAGCCCTCACTTTTGTGCATCTGAATTCCTCTGCCTTGCTGCCTAAGGTTCAGCAGCCCTGCTGACACAGGCTAAACATTTTTCCCTCATCATTTGCATGCCTTGATATCTTAGCCTTCTTAGTCTAGGGTGCAAAAAACTTGCCACCTCAGACTTTTCCACCATTTCTGCTATAAGTTTCTTAGGTTCTTGCCACATTTGAAGACGTTCTAAAACATCTTCAAAGCTCCTAGAAACATGTTCACACTTTGTGCCTGTAAATTATTATAATCACCAAAATTAATGTTAAGATATACCAAGCATATTTAAACCTCCTTGAAGGATTCCGACTCTCTCCTTCTCGTCATTTTTTACAGGTTTCTAATGTCATATCATTTTTATGCTGATCATTTTGTATTATTCATTTATATCATGTTTTTATATGCCGTAATTAATCTTTAATGTTTATATTTTGCTCTGTTATTTTCTATTCCCCTCCCCCCTCATTCCTTTCCTATCTTTTTCAATTTTTTCTCCTTTCCTTTACCTTTAAATCCCCATAAAATGCTTTCTGTCTTTTTAATATTTGATATTAGCACTGTCAATGTTCTATACTATATTTAAACATGTTTTATGCTTCTGCTGATATCTTTACATGTTAATTATGGATTACTTGTCCGTGATTGAGTCTCCTTTGGGTTTCGCCCGTAGCTTACCAAATGGACAGTTCATTAATATCCCTAGTACTGTCACACATTTGTAGAGCTTGCCTACGTAGATTTGATTACAGGCACCGTAGTTTTTAAGCAAACAGTGTACAACTGTAGAGATAAAGAACAGACGCCCGAACTACCTTATATATCGTCTTTCTGTTTGATGAGTTGTCTAGCAGAGTGTTGGAACGGATGTCTTGTTTTTCTGGATCCCAAATGCGATCCTTCAAAACTAATGATTTTTGGCATAGTGCTAACGAGAGGTCTCTCTCATCTATAACCATATTGTCGCAACCCTTCCCTCTATTTACAGGGCGGGGCCTCCCTTAACCTGAGTCAGCACCGGGTGAGGTGAGGCTTACTCCTCGTGCTAATCAGGTAAGCGCTTGGAGATATGTTATTGGTCTTGTCCAATATATACTATCAAATCAAGAGAGTGAATGATTAAACTTGCAGTTGTGTTTCCTTTTTGTGTACAGGTAATTCATATATACTGATCGCACGAAGAGTTATACACCACAAAGGTTGTATTTTATGCACTTATTTTTTGTCACATTTATTGTTGCAGTAGCAATACAAGTATGTTATAAGGTCCTGAAGAAAGCCATTTGACCATTGGGTCAAGAAGGCTGAAACATGTTGACCGTATTGACACACAGCCTATTTGTTAAAAGCTGTTTTTGCACCAATTTTTATTCAAAGGATTAGTAGGAATATCTTAAATAAAATTCCCCTTTTTTCCTCTAAATCCTTTTTTAAATTTTCACGTTTCTGCACTGCACCTTTCATATATCATTTCTGATACATTTGTTTGACTAAACCAGTGATCTTTGCTGTCTTCTTTTTTCCCCTTCCCGGGTTACATTCAGGTGATCTGGCTGACACCTACACCACATGGAACACCTCTTGTTGGAGAGGTTTATAGTGGTGGGAAGGATGGATATCCAGATGATGATACTGACCAATTACTGGTTGTTGATGGAAATCCTTCATAGTCGAACAGCACTTTAAAGCTTCTTTCCTGCCTTTTGCATGTTTTCTATTTGTCTCTCTTGAATGTGCAGACCACCAGACTTCCTTGGTTTATTAGTTATCTTTACATGTTAACAATTTCTTCAATAAAGCTTTTCAAACATAAAAAAAGATATACCAAGCGTAGGTAAGATCGGCATCAGTCCACTCATAGATAGGGGTTTCAAGAATTTTCAGAGTTGTCAGCTATAGCTTTCAGGGAGTCCCAATCATAGAGCAACCTATCTTCTTTGATTCTGTCTCAAGTACTTCCTCTATCGCCAGAATGCAGTTTTTTTGTATTTTGCAGTAAGCCTAATAGATTTTTCTTTTTACGTATTCTCCAATATTGTTAAAGGAGCGATGTCAATATAACTCAGAATCTTTCTGTCACACACAGATGATACTTGATCTTGGGTTCTATAGACATCCTTGGTGGTTAAACAGCTTTGCTTTTCAACCTTTCAGCAAAGCTTTGGGCAACCCTAGCACTTTGAGCAAATATAGTATTGCTCTGTTGGACCTGTTTCCCCATTCACCATTACTGCTAGACATAACACCTACATAATCAATGTTAGTGACCTTTTTTATTGTGGAATCACTAAGTTTCAAGTTGCCCCAAAAGGTCTTAGGAGAACTTAACATCGATTCTGTTTTAGTTTGATTGGCTGTTAGTACATTTATCTTGCAATAAGAAGTTAGTAAATATTGCATTCCAAGTGGAGCACATGAAGCTAATAAAGTTTCATCAGCAAACAAGAGGGTCACATTTCTTTACTGCCCACATTACTCCCAGAAAAGGTGCATTATTGATGGTACTACATGGCCAGGATACTAAACTGTTAATTTCTAAAAATAAATAAGGTTGCAGCTAACATACACCCGAGATGTACCTTCAGTTGATTGGACAGAATCACCTATTTCTCTTTTGTGTCCCCATAATACTATGGCAAATGCATTCTCATGTATCTGAACTAAGACATTGATTAGACAAGTTGGCATGCACATTAGTCTCAAAACCTTCCACAAGTGTGCTTGTGGTATGTTGTTAAAGGCAGATTTAAGGTATATGATTACTAAATAGAAAAATTAATTCTTCAGTTTTATATGCTTTTCAACTAACATATGAAATATGAAAGATTGGTCTACAGTATTAATCCCTTAACTAAAATCTGCCTGACAGTAGGACATATTATTTTCAGTGGCACATTCTCCTAAATGATTCAAAAACATTCTCCCAAATATTTTCTGACTATTGTCAGTCAAACCAAGAGAGTGATCATTTGATGGATTGTACAGCATCCCCTTTTGAAATAGGTATACTCTCGGCACCTAAACATGTAGATAACGCTGCAAAGTAACACTTCAAGATCAGAGGTTCTGACATGAACAGATTTACAGGGATCTTCTTTAACCCAGGTGCACGCCCTCTTTTAGATCTGGAAGGCCTATATTGCCTCCTTTAATGCAAATTATAGAGCTGATGAAACAGATGTTTCTTGAGAACGAAAGTCAGGGAAAGATTTGTCGGTCATAAGGTTTAGTCAACTACAGAGGTATAGTCTGGACAAATTTACATACTGTTTATGTCCCTCTAATTGAGATTTAGGTGTGACTACAGTGAATGGCACAAACATCGGAGTAAAAATATCGTGCTACGTTAATATTGTCAAAAACTATTGCAGGTACAAAAATATTGTGGAACAGAATATCGAAGGTAAAGAATAATGTTTTTTGGTGTAAAATATAATTTTAATCAATATTGTATTTAATATTGTTTACTTTTAACATAATTGTAATGAACATCGATTCAAATCGAAAATATCTTTATTCGGTTTCAAGAAAAAAATGTAAAAGTTCATAAGATCAACATTACAGGATATAATTCCAATAACCTAATTACAAAACAGCCTGAGAGGTAATTCATACAATTCAATTATTTAAAAAGAAGTAAAAAAATAATCTTTTGATAAAAAAGTACCATCTGCTTTACCATACACTTCATACCCCAACAATGTGCGGCCCTCCCCCATGAGAAAACATCAAAACTTAAATTATATTTTGAACGAATTAGACTGTTCATGTTCAGGTACAGTCACTAATACCGTTTCCTAATAGCCATTGCAAATTTAATGAAGTTGGAAACCCTAATGTATATATTGTATGTGGCCAAAGAGTGTAAGTAGTTAAAACCTTCAATATATGAACATGGCCTAATTTCTTTTAAAATCAGGAACATAAAAAATCCTCTTGGCTCTTTATAGAGGGTGCAAAATAGCATAAAGTGCAGTGTGCTCTGGACTGCCAAATTATCACATGGGCTAGGCACCAAATTATCTGCCCATCCCGTTTGTTTCGGGAAAGCCACTAAAAAGTGCAGGATAAGTAAGCAAAATCTTGTTAGATAAAATCGTATCTGTGCATTTATGGTGAATGTTAAATTAAAATTGCTGCTGGGCAGGGAATAAACAAGGGGGGGCCTGCTACCTCCGGTTGAGAGCGACGTATATTCACCCCTGTAGAATGCGCCTCTTTTATGATTTTTTTTTGCATTCTCATGGATGCCAGCTGGGCAATCAAAGTAGTGTCCCAAACCTAGCTTATAAATGTTATCCCTAACAAATCGGAGCCAGGGGATAGTTAGTGCTCCACCAAGGTTGATACAGTCTTTAATAACCTCTCTGGAAAACACCAACTCCTCCGATAGCCAGATTTTAACCCATAAAAGCAAGGGGGCGATATCTATGCGATCCTCTACAAAGACAACCACTCAGTATGACACAAGATTGTTGGGGCACTATTTGGAGTCATCCACAGCCTTTTTATAAATGTATTTTCCATAACATGTAGTTGATGGTTGTTATGGTAACCCCATACTCCTGCTCCGTAGGTTGCCACAGGCACACATTTGGCTTTATAAAGTGTAACCAGCGCAGACACTGGTTTGTGGCCCAGCTCACAGGCAAAGCAGAAAAGCCTTTCGACAACCCTGCCCACATGTTGCACTATTGTAGTTACAAGCGATTCCCAATTCACCCTGTTGTTAAAAATGTTCCCTAAGTAATTAAAATTATTCAATTTGTCAATTCTCTTGTCCCCCACAGCATATTTCATAGTTTTAGTCACTTTGGGGCCGCAGACCATAACACACAGAGGAAGAGGTGTGGCGCCGCGGCCAGGGCGACTGACTCCGGAATCTGGGGATCACGGTTCGATCGCCGGCGGCAGATTAGCCCAGCACCATGTGACTCTGGGCAATAGCTCGCTTAATCTTCCCTATGGCCCCCAGTGCATAGAGACCGTTACGGGTGATTGTTCGCGCTTTACAAATGTGGATATTATTATCATACGATTTCATAAAATTGACTTTGTAAATGCATGAAGTAATTTTTGGAGGACATTTGCTGTCAGGGCCATTAACACGGTGTAGGAGAGTGGAATCTGACTAATGGTTGCCCCCAACTTTTTGCCTGGTATTTGAGTGGTTTTTGACTAGTCTGGCTGGGATCCTGCTATCCAGGACCCCAGCCTATCTGCTTTCTCCCTAAAACTGATGTGAGTACTCTAGGTAAAAACCCAATTGGATGCTGGGCATACCCTACCAGTCCCTTGTAGATGGTACCCTAGGTACCCAGGGCATGGGGCCCCCAGTAGGCCTACCAGGGCTGCAGCACTTATTGTGCCACCCTGGGACAGCCACCCAAACTGACACCACCAGACCACTACTGTAGTCTGGGTAAGGTGGTGCTATCACCACTTACAGGGATGTAGGTACCCTATATCCCATACCATTACAACACATATACTCTCATAGGTCACCCCTATGGCAGGCCCTGGTAATCCTACAGGGCTGGGTGCTGAGGTATGTGTGAGGGGGGAACCCTACGTGAGTGGGACCTCTCTGCAACCTTCATAAAATCGTTACTGGGTTGTTTGTAGTGTAGCCATACCATATACTCTTAACCGCATTATAAGTTATCGCGTCATCGCTGTAACTTGAGAATGGCTACACAGAACCATATCGTGTTTGGTGTCAAACATGAAGGAATCATACCCCCAGTCCAGCCATGGGCATGAGGGTACGATCTCCCCTTGCTAGAAGGGCGATATGGGAAAAGCGGTAGAATTTAGACACCAATTTAAAAGTGCACATGTACCACAAAATGGCTACTGTCCGCCACCTACACGACTCTGGCTGGCTGTTGCTGGGGAAAACCCCAGCCTCGCCATCTGGACAATAGGGCTCCTGTGGCAGGGAGGTGCCAGCACCTCCCCAGACAGGATATGTGGATTGGAACAGGGTGGGTGCACCAAATGTCCATTCAGAGTTGCACGTAGGCAGCTGCAGAGCCCCAATTCTGCATACACCGCCTGGAACCGGTTCAGGGGCATCCTGCCCCTCGCCCAGGCGGGAAACACACAAAGGGGAGTGGGTGTAGCCACCCTTTCCCGCCTCTACTCTGATTGGTAGGCTCTATTTGGGACCATCCCCTAATCTTGGGGATATATGTGAATAACCTGGCCCCAGAGCCTCAGATTCGTCCAGAACTTAACAGAACTGACCTTCGACAAGCTGCTGCCCAGCTGATTGAAGAAATCTCCCTTGGGATAAAGGAGTTATCCCCCTGCTTGGCAGGCACCTAAAAAACTGCAAGATACCCGGTTGGAACTTCGCTGCTCTCACGAACTTCGACGCCTTCCATCAACCTTGAGGTGGGTCTCCAGTGCATCCCAGAGTCTTGTGAGCGTGCCCAGCAAGTCTGAGCACCGTGGACCACGTGGGTGCCGAGATCCCTGCATACCCCGAGACCCCGGCCACCTCTTGCATAGCACACGACCCCGACCAGTGGAGAAGTTGTGCTTTGGCCCATTTCTGAGCCAACCTTCAAGCAGCATCCGTGCCAAAGCTCAGCTCACTAGTCTGCTCCGGTGGCCCGTGGGAGCCCTTTTACGCACTCCATTTTGCTGCCTTCCGCGGTCCCTTGTCTCTCAACTTGTGGGCCCTGACGGATGACAATCTACCTTTCCATGAGTTCCCCTGGTTGCTCCAGGCCTGCTTTGTGCTCCCTGCAAAGGAGAGCACCCTCAGACCTCGTGGATCTGCACCAGCAGCTGCTTTGTCCGTCTTGCGTGGGTTGCGGTTGCCAAGGCTTAGTGGATCCAATCGGGACACTAACACCGCAGCGACCCTCATCCGACGTGGGACAGTCGCCTTCCAGAAGCTGGCCTTCCTTGAAGCCTCCCGGAGCCCGTGACTACAGAGCCCAGCTGCACCTACCTCACCTGAAGCACCCGACATCGACAGGCTCCTTGCTGTGAGCCCCCTGGTCACTGTGCTGTGACCCAGACTCTGTCCCCTCTGCTTTCAGGTTCATCTTTACCTTTTCTACATCTTCAATCTTCACGACTTCAACGACACTTTCAGCTAGCAGCAGTTTGGACTACTTTTCCATAGAAAATCAGCCCGCGACCCGACACCTGAATCGACCTATGCACCCGGCTTCCCTGGGGCAGGTAACAGTGGTACTTCGGTACTCCCGTGGTGGTGGGCTCTCCCAAGCCTTAAGTCTCAAGCCTTAACTTTGTACTACTGCTAGAAGTGTCTTTAAACTTTAAATATTCAACCGCAACATTCTCCATAGGCTAACATTGCGATCCCGATAGCAGCTCTTTGCACTGCACGCGTCTCCCGTGGGTCCCCTTGCTCTTAACTGTGGGTGGATACTGAAGGGGCAAGCGATCCTGAATGCCCTATGCATTGCCTGTAGAATTGTCGTGGTTCTTATACCACTATTTTAGTATATGGTTTGATCCCCCCTGGGGCCCATTGATTTCTGTGCTATTTATTGTGTTTATAAATGCTTGTTTGAAGTGTAACTTTGCTACTAGCCACATAAAGTGACTGTGGGATTCTGTCTAGAATAAATACATATATTTTATATATATACCTGTGTGGGCTACTCTTTCATTTGGTTATTCAAGAGGTTATTATGGTAAAACAATAAGCTTAACCCTCCTTCAAGGAGCTCTCCACGGCTACCACTAGGATAGCTTTCTTTAAAGGTTGTCTTAAACCTATCATCAATAAGAGTCGAATTGGACTGGTGCAAGGTGTCCCTATAACTAGGAACAGCATATGCCAGGCCAACTTCTCACATTGGTGTGCAGCGGTTGGATTCAAGCTTGCCATTGTTTTACCAGATAACAAATTGAATTTCTAAAGTGAAAGCCACTTGGTACCAAAGGTACATATAAATTCAATCTAGAATACAATAAGTTCTACTGAACTTAGAGTTGTGTGTAGAGGGTTTAGCACACCTTGACTACAACTCAAGAGAGGGTTCAGTAGGCCACACTTAGTGTAGGTAGATACACCACTATCACTACACTAAACATGTCTTCAGGTGCAGGTGCCACTAAGGCTATGGAAGGACCCCAAAGGGTCCCAGTTGATAAGTATGATCATCTCTCCTTTGCTGAGCTCAGGGAGATGTGCACCCTCAGAAAACTGAAGACAAACAAAGGTGCCAACACCCAACGTCTCAGGGAAATCCTGCTCATAGCAGACTTTATGGAGTCCATAGGGTCCAGTGGAGTAGACAGGGTGGGTGGGCATCCATCAGAAGAGGACACTCTCAGAGAGGACTCTGATGAGGACCAGGAAGAGGATGAAGATCCTGACCTGGAAGAAACAAACCACTCACAACATGGAGGTGATGGACCAAGAGGCACTCCCTCCATCCCTAAAAGGAGAGTGGTGGATCCAAGAAGGAACAGATCCCCCTCAGTGGGATCCAACTATTCTGAGAGATCCAAAGGGTCCTCTGCCTCTTCTCAGAGAAGAGAATCCTCTCATGAGAGGAAATGCAGACTGATCAAATTTGAGCTTAAAAGAGAACAGTTAGCATTGGACAGGGAAGCCCTGGGGCTTCAGAAAGCTTCAATAAAGTGGGGTCTAGAGACCCCTGGTGGCAGTAAAGAAACCCCTAGAGTTAGAGAGAAAGTCCCTGACAATAGGAACCTCCACAAGATTGTGCCCCCCTATCAGAATGGGGATGACATCCACAAATGGATATCTGCTCTTGAGAGGGCCTGTAAAGTACAAAGGGTCCCAATAGAGCAGTGGGCAGCAATCCTGTGGCTCTCATTTTCAGATAAAGGTAGAGACAAGCTCCTCTCTGTAAGAGAAGAGGATGCAGATGATTATTATATCTTGAAAGCTGCTTTAATAGATGGGTTTGGCTTAACCACTGATCAATACAGACTTAAGTTCAGAGACACCCAGAAAGCACAAAATCAAGATTGGGTAGACTTTGTGGATTGTGCAACCAAGGCACTGGAAGGTTGGTTAAATGGCAGTAAAGTTAATGATTATCAAGGATTGTATAATCTCATAATGAGGGAGCAGATTCTTAATAATTGTCAAAACCAACTTTTACACCAGCACCTGGTGGACTCTGATCTGACCTCTCCCCAAGAATTGGGAAAGAAGGCAGACAAATGGGTCAGAACCAGGATTAGGCCTAAGAACCAAGTTGGTGACCAGAAGAAGGATTCCACTAAGCCCAAAGAGAAAGGTGGGGATGATAAACAAGAAAAGTCCTCTGAAGGGCCCCAAAAACCCAGTGCTGGGGGTGGGTCCCAAAATACTTCCTCTAATACCAAGAAACCATATTGCCATGTGTGTAAGCAACCTGGCCACTGGAAAACTGACTCCAGCTGTCCAAAGAATGGCAATAAAGAAAATGTTCCTCCAAAACCAGCTCCAACACCTCCTGTTGCTGCTAGTAGTAATCCCCCAGGTGGTGGGAGTGCACCCAAAAACTTAGTTGGGTTCTCTTTGGGGACACCAGTGGACTCTGGCCTTGTCAGGTCCCCTGCATTAGCAACTCTAGTCTGTGATGGTGGCATGGGGTTTGCCAACTTTACCATGAGCCCCAGTATTCTGGGCAGGTACAGACAAGAGCCCATGATCAATGGTCAGAAGGCTGTGGCCTATAAGGACACAGGGGCCAGTGTCACCATGGTGACCAAGAGGCTAGTGCCCCTAGATCAGCTTTTACCTGGGTTTAGCTACCAGGTGACCAACATAGATGGAATCAGGACAGATCATCCCATGGCAGTGGTAAATCTCAGCTGGGGAGGGGTCACTGGCCCCAAGAGAGTGGCAGTGTCCCCAAACTTGCCTGTAGATTGTCTACTGGGGAATGATCTGGAAATCTCAGCCTGGGCTGAGGTTGACCACAAGGCCCATTTGAAAATGGTAGGAATCCCTGAGAGAGTGGATGAGACGCTGAGGGCCTCACCTCCACCCCAGGAGAAAATAGAAAGAGTGAAGCCTGAAACTATGGATCACTCTACCCAAACAGAGAGCATAGGGGAAGAGGAACAGTCCTCCCCCCACCAGACTACAGGTAAGGGTCAAGTTTCTCAGGGAACTGATCCTGCCCCTTGTGAAGTAACTGCCCCAGAAGTGGACAGGCCTGGCCTGCCCACCTCTCTGATGGCAGGGGACCCTTCCGAGGTGGTACCCAGTCTGGAGCAGGTATCCTGCCCCTCTCTACCCTGCCTCAGTCAGCCCAGGGCTGCAGAGGTCAGGGAGGTCAGTGGACCCTTAAGGGGCCCCTGTCCAGAGGAACCCCCTCATCAACAGATTAGGGACACCCAGCAGAGTAGTTTCAGCCAGGTGAATATTCCTCTACAAACTGAGGGATCCCCCTTACCCTTAGGTATAGGCACCCCTCAAATGGATGATGTTGAGCACAGGGAAACCTGGGGCATAGTTGCCCCAAACCTTCCAGTGCCCTCCACTATTCCAGCCAAAGGGATCCAACCCCCAGCTGTAGGCACCCAGAGGTTGACCCTTAGGGCCAGATATGACACAGTCATGGGCAGAAAGGCTTCCATAGTGGCCAGTGATCTGAGGAGGTTGAGACCAACCCAAGTAGGGCCTCACTTCCAGACTCAGACACCCCACCAGCCCACCTCTGACCCAAAAACCAATAGAGGTAATTTCCCTAGACTTTGGAGAAACTCTAGAACCCCTTGGGGTAAGATTTCCCAAGTGGACCATGAGACAGGGAGCAACCATGCTAGTGCAGGTTCTTCCTTATATGGCCACTCAGGAAAGAAAGGCTTATCTGGACAAGGTTAGCCTTATCTCCTTTCGTTTGGGGGGGGGGGTTATGTAGGAGAGTGGAATCTGACTAATGGTTGCCCCCAACTTTTTGCCTGGTATTTGAGTGGTTTTTGACTAGTCTGGCTGGGATCCTGCTATCCAGGACCCCAGCCTATCTGCTTTCTCCCTAAAACTGATGTGAGTACTCTAGGTACAAACCCAATTGGATGCTGGGCATACCCTACCAGTCCCTTGTAGATGGTACCCTAGGTACCCAGGGCATGGGGCCCCCAGTAGGCCTACCAGGGCTGCAGCACTTATTGTGCCACCCTGGGACAGCCACCCAAACTGACACCACCAGACCACTACTGTAGTCTGGGTAAGGTGGTGCTAGCACCCCTTACAGGGATGTAGGTACCCTATATCCCATACCATTACAACACATATACTCTCATAGGTCACCCCTATGGCAGGCCCTGGTAATCCTACAGGGCTGGGTGCTGAGGTATGTGTGAGGGGGGACCCCTACGTGAGTAGGACCTCTCTGCAACCTTCGTAAAATCTTTACTTGGTTGTTTGTAGTGTAGCCATACCATATACTCTTAACCGCATTATAAGTTATCGCGTCATCGCTGTAACTTGAGAATGGCTACACAGAACCATATCGTGTTTGGTGTCAAACATGAAGGAATCATACCCCCAGTCCAGCCATGGGCATGAGGGTACGATCCCCCTTGCTAGAAGGGCAATATGGGAAAAGCGGTAGAATTTAGACACCAATTTAAAAGTGCACATGTACCACAAAATGGCTACTGTCCGCCACCTACACGACTCTGGCTGGCTGTTGCTGGGGAAAACCCCAGCCTCGCCATCTGGACAATAGGGCTCCTGTGGCAGGGAGGTGCCAGCACCTCCCCAGACAGGATATGTGGATTGGAACAGGGTGGGTGCACTAAATGTCCATTCAGAGTTGCACGTAGGCAGCTGCAGAGCCCCAATTCTGCATACACCGCCTGGAACCGGTTCAGGGGCATCCTGCCCCTCGCCCAGGCGGGAAACACACAAAGGGGAGTGGGTGTAGCCACCCTTTCCCGCCTCTACTCTGATTGGTAGGCTCTTTTGGGACCATCCCCTAATCTTGGGGATTTATGTGAATAACCTGGCCCCAGAGCCTCAGATTCGTCCAGAACTTAACAGAACTGACCTTCGACGAGCTGCTGCCCAGCTGACTGAAGAAATCTCCCTTGGGATAAAGGAGTTATCCCCCTGCTTGGCAGGCACCTAAAAGACTGCAAGATACCCGGTTGGAACTTCGCTGCTCTCACGAACTTCGACGCCTTTCATCAACCTTGAGGTGGATCTCCAGTGCATCCCAGAGTCCTGTGAGCGTGCCCAGCAAGTCTGAGCACCGTGGACCACGTGGGTGCCGAGATCCCTGCATACCCCAAGACCCCAGCCACCTCTTGCATAGCCCACGACCCCGAAAAGTAGGGAAGTTGTGCTTTGGCCCATTTCTGAGCCAACCTTCAAGCAGAATCTGTGCCAAAGCTCAGCTCCCTAGTCCGCTCCGGTGGCCCGTGGGAGCCCTTTTACGCACTCCATTTTGCTGCCTTCCGCGGTCCCTTGTCTCTCGACTTGTGGGCCCTGACGGAGGACAATCTACCTTTCCAAGAGTTCCCCTAGTTGCTCCAGGCCTGCTCTGCGCTCCCTGCAAAGGAGAGCACCCTCAGACCTCGTGGGTCTGCACCAGCAGCTGCTTTGTCTGTCTTGCGTGGGTTGCGGTTGCCAAGGCTTAGTGGATCCAATCGGGACACTAACACTGCAGCGACCCTCATCCGACGTGGGACAGTTGCTCTCCAGAAGCTGGCCTTCCTTGAAGCCTCCCGGAGCCCGTGACTGCAGAGCCCAGCTGCACCTACCTCACCTGAAGCACCCGACATCGACAGGCTCCTTGCTGTGAGCCCCCTGGTCACTGTGCTGTGACCCAGACTCTGTCCCTTCTGCTTTCAGGTTCATCTTTACCTTTTCTACATCTTCAATCTTCACGACTTCAACGACGCTTTCAGCTAGCAGAAGTTTGGACTACTTTTCCATAGAAAATCAGCCCGCGACCCGACACCTGAATCGACCTATGCACCCGGCTTCCCTGGGGCAGGTAACAGTGGTACTTCGGTACTCCCGTGGTGGTGGGCTCTCCCAAGCCTTAAGTCTCAAGCCTTAACTTTGTACTACTGCTAGAAGTGTCTTTAAACTTTAAATATTCAACCGCGACATTCTCCATAGGCTAACATTGCGATCCCGATAGCAGCTCTTTGCACTACACGCGTCTCCCGTGGGTCCCCTTCCTCTTAACTGTGGGTGGATTCTGAAGGGGCAAGCGATCCTGAATGCCCTAGGCATTGCCTGTGGAATTGTTGTGGTTCTTATACCACTATTTTAGTATATGGTTTGACCCCCCCCTGGGGCCCATTGATTTCTGTGCTATTTATTGTGTTTATAAATGCTTGTTTGAAGTGTAACTTTGCCACTAGCCACATAAAGTGACTGTGGGATTCTGTCTAGAATAAATACATATATTTTATATATATACCTGTGTGGGCTACTCTTTCATTTGGTTATTCAAGAGGTTATTATGGTAAAACAATAAGCTTAACACTCCTTCAAGACTTAGCCTGAAGGCTGCTCTCCACGGCTACCACTAGGATAGCTTTCTTTAAAGGTTGTCTTAAACCTATCATCAATAAGAGTCGAATTGGACTGGTGCAAGGTGTCCCTATAACTAGGAACAGCATATGCCAGGCCAACTTCTCACACACGGTATCATCCGCGTAAGAAAGTAGCGGGACCCAAGTGCCCCCAATGTGTGGACAGTCAATTTCTTTGTCTAATTAAAAAGTCTCTAGGCCGTTAGTGTATATTAAAAAAAGGAAAGTAGCTAAAATACTTCCCTGCCGGACACCTTCTGTGGAAGCTATGGGCCAGGTTTTTTCCCCCCCGTGGGCCATATCTTATAATAACAGAGGTGGAAGCATGGAGTCTACGAAGGAGACAAATCAAAGTTTCCTCAACTCCCTTTTTTCCCATAAGTGCCCACAGCGTATCCCGATTTACGGTATCGAAAGTACTGGACAAGTCCATGAGGGCCAGGTGGATAGAACCCTTCCTAGCCCTCATATATTTGCCCTTAATCAGGGACAAGTTGAGGCACTGTTCGGTGGTGCCCATCCCCCTCCTAAAGCCGTACTGTGTTCTTGCTATCAGCCCTGTATCCATCGCACAGGATTCGAGTCTGGCAAGGACAACCCTTCCCAACAACTTCCCTGTGGCATTAATAAGGGAGATTGGCCTATAACAGGCAGAGTCACTTCTATTACCTTTTTTGAACACAGGGATCACAATAGCCTCCATCTAAGTTACTGGAATAGGGCTGATCACTACTGATTTCAATACATTGGTCAGTACTGGTGCCCACAATTTAGGATTACTTTTAAAAAGATCTAATGGTACTCCATCCGGACCAGGAGCTTTCATGCAAATTCCTTTTGCTATGGCTTCCTCAACCTCGTCTACTGAGATTGATGCCCTTAAAGAGGAGGCCGAGGTTAGGTCTAGGGGCAAATCCTCACTGGGTACCTCAAGCTGGAGGCTGTTAGCATTAAATATTGCCGCAAAGTGAGCTTCCCAGACATCCCCAGAAACAGGGAATCCATCTTGTTTGCCTCTTCAGTAAATAGCGGACGATTTATGATATGCCAAAAGCTTTTAGAGTCCTTAAGGGAACTAGCTTTCTCCAAATCGTCCCAAGCTAAGCGCCTCAGTTCTTCTTTCCTCTGCTTTACTATACTTTTATAAGCCATCCTAGTGTTTTTAATGTGGGCCCTGTCTCGTGGATTTGCATGGAGGGCTCGTGAACATTTTGCATTAAACCACCTTTTCTCTGGGAGATCCCTGACCTTAATTGATTTGGTCAAATTAGCAGCTACATCAGCACAGATCAATTGAAATTCCCGAGTGATCTCGGCTGGGGGCAAATCATTGTGTAAACACCTCATAATCGAGTCATAATTGGCTGTAACAATTTTTACCTCAAATTCAGAGGGGTTTACTTTATTCCAGTTGAATCTTATCCCTTTATAGGGTTTGAAATTAACTAAGTAACCAACTGCTTTCCCTATCTGAGCAATTATACTAAGGAATGCAATGAGGGGATTATGATTGATAGCATTATTTGGTTCCACCTCAAAGTCTTCAATAAGTGGCAAAAACTTCAGTGAAATAAACATAAAACCAATAAAACTTTCCCTACCTCCTCCAACATAAGTAGGGCACTATTTTGAAAAACTGACTGGCTAAGTCATTAATAAGGCCCAAATCATTCTCCATAATAATAGAATTTAGGGCCTCGCCCTGAGGGGTATGGATAAAATGCGACAGGGGCTGCCCCTCTGTATTTAACATCCCACAGGCTAAATTAGAAATATAGGGACAAGAGGAGCAATTAAAATCACCCACCCAAAGAATACATAATGGTTGCCATTTCTCAGAAATATTATTAATTTCTGCTTGTAGAGCCTCAATAACCTGGCAGCTATTTTGGTTAAAAATATTATAGTCCCAATTCACCACTAAAAGCTTGACCTGTAATATGTTAGAGATCAAAATTAATTTGAACCGGGGAGATATATCCACAACAGTAATTTTTATGGCCTAATATTTAACTGCAATTAACACTACCAAATCTCCTTTTGCCCTCCCTGCTAACGAGGGTGTTGCATGCACCGTGTAGGAACACTAGCCATTCAACATGATGTCTTTCGTATACCATGTCTCCAGAAGACAGACAATATCAAAGCCTCTAATATATTTTAGCTATACCTCGTCAGTCAATTTGGGGCGAATACCTGCAATGTTCCATGAAATAAATTTGAGTCGGTGCTTATTATGACCCTGGTTTGCCAATCCCATGAATTCATTATTTATGACTTGGTCAGCTACAGTAGTGGACAGACACTGCTCCTCCCTAGCCGGGCTGTCATTTGAGCTTAAATTAAGGCAGTGGAACAGTTTTCGAGTTTGTCTCGGCTATTCCTCCTAGTGTTTATTTTAGGGGAGGAGATTTCAAGAGGGTCCACAGGATCCATATTACTGAGCTCACCTATAAGAACACCTCTCCCTTGGGCACTATAGTGCAAGCCATTCTCATCATGACTGCTGGTTGTCTAGGACACCCCTTTAGTCAATCGATTTCAGAAAGCCCAGAAAGGACTTCAAAGCGGTTAGGATGACTAAATAGAGGAGGCTGTGTAAGGGATTGTGTACTTAAACCCAACCTCGGAGACTGTTTTCTCATTGTGTATTTATGTTGTGGTGGATAGAAAAAGGCCAACGGATAACCCTCTATCGAGTCACCATATGAGTATTTAAAGTGCATTAGGGCGAAGCGTACACACCATGCACTATTAAAATTAAGTACAGCACAATCCCCTTCCCCACGTTTGATCGTGTGGTCTAGCCAGCTTACTCGCCCATAGCGGGCCCCCAGGGATTCTGGGGGGTGGGGGGTGCACATGGGGGGTACCTATGGTACCCCCCTGCATTTCAATGTACAATGTGGCAGGCATCGCTCGGTGCCTGTCACGTTGTGCATTGAAAGGCACAAATTGCTTTTGTGGCATTGTGACGGGCGGTGCTTTCAGCACCGCCCGCCAAAATTTTACAAATGCGGGATGCGCCCGCAAGTGTGGCGGGCGCATCCTAATTGTAGGTGCAGGACCGCCGCAAGCATTGCGGGCGGTCCCGTTTCCCGGGATATTTTTGTCATTCAAACACTAGAGAAAGTACAATAAATGAATGGATAGGATTTATTAGTCTAACCCCAATCCAACTAAGGTTTGAGAGAAAGTGCATACCTAAATGGGGGAGACTTAGGGCCTGATTATGAGCTTGGCGGTCTTGAAGTGGGCAGCCATGCTGGCGACCCTCTCTAAGACCGCCAAACCCATAGTCAGCCTGCTCCCCGGATTACGAGTTGTAGTCCTGGCTGGCTGTCCTGCGGCAATGATCCCACAGCGGTGCCTTCCTAAGGCTCACAGGAGAGCATTAGAGAGACACCGCCGTAGGAGTGCTGCAGCCCGTTCCTGCATGGACAGAAATGCACAATGCTGTGCATTTCTGTCCATGCAGGAACAAGGGGTGCAAAAATATAGGTGGCACATCCTGTGCCCCCCTGCATGCACCCCTGTGCACAGAGGCAACAGGAGCCCTGTTGGACCCCCTTAGTTTCCTCACTGCCACCCTCTTCATGGCGTGCACAGAGGCAACAGGAGGCCCTGTAGGGCCCCCTTAGTTTCCTCCCTGTCACCCTTTTAAGGCGGACTCACCACCATGAAAAGGGTCGCAGTGAGTAAACTCTTAGTATGCTTGGTGGTGCAGCAAAGGCACCACCAGCATATTACAGCCTCACACCACTGTGTCACTGCTGGGGGGATCAGGGATCCCTGGTGGTTGCAGTGGTCTTCTGGCAGTCTCACTGCCTAGTTCTAAAACAGCGAGTGGACCGCCAGTCTAGCGGTCTAGGGACCGCCACCACAGGTTCCCGTAATTAGGCCCTTAGTTTTCTAATGCTGGCTCTACAATCATTTCGTAATGTGCCTAAACCAAGGTGTGGTATCGAATTTACTATTCCAACTCCAATCCAAGCAGAATAGGAAAAGTACATAAATGAAAGTAAAGAATGTAAATTAAAGAGGGGGGTTTCCTATTCTCACTCCATTCCAACAAAAATGGGGAAAGTGAATAATACAGAGGGGTTATGATTTAGTATTGTAACTCCTATTTTAACTCCAGTTTGACAAACATTGGAGAAGTGCATACATTTACTATTTTAACTTCAGTCTAGAGATATTGGGCAAGTGTATAGATTGGGGAAAGGTGGTGAAATGTATTATTCTTACTTTAGTCAAACAAAAATATTTACATTTTAGAAAAGGGTAATGGTGGTGTTGAACAAAATAGTTTTAATAAAGTAAGCTTTTTACTTTTTATGGTTCACATGTAATATATTTTTTATTTTTAAAGAACCCACCCCCCAAATATATAACACTGTCAAATAAACAAACTACAAACCAAACAAAAAAAAATGTTCAAGTATTATAACATTTATGTTGAAAATTCATTTTTCAAATCTTAAAATGTAATCACCCTAAATGTATATATACCCCATTTTTTAAAGGCAAAATGTTTTAAGGTAAAAGTAAATAACATTAAAGTACTAAGCGCCCAACCCCAAATAAAATGTGTAATCATAAATTATACATAAAAAATGTGCAGCGCAAATCACATAAACCACAGCACTTAGAAAACCAACATTTAAAATATATGAATTAACTTTTTAAAAATCTTAATTAAAAAAAAAACTTACTAAATAATTGTATTTATTTCATTTAACAATGAGCAGCAGAACTAAATTTAATTCCTGAAGGAAGCCGCAACACTTCTGGGGAGGGTTCTAGGCTGAAACATGTCAACCTTTGTTTGACACCAAAAGCAGGTTTAATCACTCCCCACGGTGCCCTGTTTTTAATTCTGGCCCAAGGACGCACTAATAAAGGTACTCGCAGGCCCTGTAGCTAGGTTGAATAATCACTTCCCCTGTGCTCTGCTGCACTCAGCACCCCAAGCTTCTCATTTGGTATTCATTATACCTCTTGGTTCAAAAAACCTCCCTGAGCTCCTGCCTGTGAGAGAGGGTTTGTAGCCCGTACGGTGACTAGGCATCACACTACGAGGAGGTTCCCAATAATGAAGCATGCCACCTATGGTGGTTGAGGGAAACCGTCCTTTCAAAGGGATACTCCACTACGGCAAGGTCTGCAGCTACGATACCAGTGTCTATAGACCCAAGAGTTTATTTTTGTTGTTCATATATTGAGTAGGGGAGTCAACCCTTGCAGGTCTTTAAATCTCCTCTGGCCCTTCTGTGTGATATAAATGCAATTTTGAACCAAACTGGAACATTTTGACCGATATGTTGACAGGGGGTTGGGGGCTCTCCACCATGAAAATTGTAGTAATGGGTGTGGCAAATGGCTATTTTAAAACCCTATTGGAACAGTAATACAGTCGAAATCTGGTACAATCTAGACATTTTATGGGGATGCTTGAAGGTACTCTCTCACGTTTTTTTTAAAGGAATTATGTAAATGGTCACGAGTACAGCACACTAGACCAGGACAATTCTCCGGAACTGGATAGAAATTTTGAGAGTTGGTACATGCACTAACACACACTATTCGCCACATATTTTTCCCCAAAAAATGCCTCACATCTACTACTCAAGCAGTGTTACGGATCTTGATGTGCCCCTTTATTTTTGGTGCCCAGGCAAATTTTGTTTACTGGTCAAACGTTGCCACTCCACCGCCCAGAAAAAAATACTGATGCTATTCTTTGTTACATTATGTATCACACAAAAAATGTATTACAATAACATAACAATTAAGAATACATAAATTATTTAAAAATTGATGAGAATTTTTTTTACTACAAAGATTAATAAGCAAAAAAATAAATAGTGGTAATCTCGGCTTCAGTCACACACTTGGGTTCACATAATGGGATTAGGTGGCATTTTTTTAAATGTATTATTATTACCAAACTTTATATTCTGAAGCTCTCTAGTTAAATATGGCTTATTGCTTTCCCTAAGAGAATTATGCAACACGAGTACTAAATTGTAAAACATATGGTATGTTTTATAAGGAATGGACTCAGTTTTCTGAATAGTATATTTCTTCACGACTCGAAGAAACCAGCGTGAAACATTTACCAGTGAACACGGAATCTGTTGCAAGTCTCCACGTAAGAATCAAATCTTTTACTCGGGGATATTTTAAATAACTTGTCAAAGCTCATCAGGACCACCTTTCAGGCATAAATAAATATCTAAAGGACGGTGCCTTGCGCCACAGGTCAGAGATTAATGTAGGTCAATTCCCAATGCGTATTCCTAAATGGGGTGAGCTGGTGTAACTGCCCATCTCCCCTTGGATGCCGAACAGATGCCGCGTGCTTCGCGGTTGCGCGTCACTGTGCGTCTGAATCGGATTTGCACAGTGAAGGAATGGAAATTATTATCGTCTGCAGGGGGTTTTGATAGGCAGCCGGAAATGTGTGCACGTCCCCTGCTTAATTCACAGCTGCCAAGAGTCCACATCATTGGCGCTCCAGGCGAATATTCCTGCTAAGTAAAGTCACATCTGCGTGCTGGTAGAGTTTATTTTTATTTTCCTGTTTTGTAATTTATTGATTGTTTTAGTGTACACGAATACTGCAAACCACAGTCAACGTGTTAGTTCAGCTATTCTATTTTTATTAAAAACGTAATTGAAATATATTCAAATATAGAAAACAAAAGGCCAAGTAACGTTGAGCGAGGGGAACAGACTTTTTATTGGTGCAGGTGGTGCATGTCTCTAGACTAACTAGCAGCCACGGGGAATAACGCAAGGCCCTACGGTGCAGGGGCGGGGGAAAGTAAGCGGAAGATGCCTGATTCATTTTGTTAGACTCTTTAATACTTTCGTTTTTTTCCCAATGCAATTACACCAATGCAATAGACATTTGTACTTGAATTATAGGAACTTCCAGCACACATTTCTTTCAGTACACACACTTCCAGACAGGACTGCTCTCTCCTTGAGCACAGCATAATACTAACATTTGGAAGCAAGAAAAAGGGAAGTTTAAAAAAAAAAATCGGAGGAATTAATTTTACTTGCATTGATTTGGAGGCAATTTTAGGGAGGAGACAACAAAAATAAAGCTGTATGTGGTTTACGAAATCGTGACAGGTGTGTTAGCACATATGACATGGGTAGAAATGGAAGTGCATGCAAATATTCTTTATGCGCAGAAACACTTTGGCAATGGGGCCCACATGCATAGGGGTGCTATCTAGCACTGTAAGTTGGATAAAAAAAGTTTGAGAGTGTACTCTAAAAAAGGCATGGGCAAAGAAGTGTAACTAAGATTATTTTATTAGATGCGCCGCCTTAGTAATACGAAACACCCTGCGTTATGATTATTATACCTTCATCAGCTTCATCCCAATTGTTTTCTGAGAGAAAAATGCAAGTACTCCCGAAGCCAGGCTAACATCCCCCCACCATCCCAAAAAAGTAACATTGGGAAGCCAAGGGCAATGGCCACTGGGTCAACGGAGCCACGGAACAAAAAAGTTTGGGAACCACTGCGCTACAGGGTAGCTGCCTACATGAGTTTGAAAATCTGCCTCCTAGCCCTAACAGCTTTAACAAGGTTTGGGTAGAACCGATTTCTCACCAGGGCTTAGAGACCTATGTGCACTGACTCTGCGTTGCTCTGACTGACATGCCCAAGGGAAGCTCCTACTGAACACACGTGCAGCGCTCTCTTCACATCTGTGGCTCGTGCGTGTCTGCAGCTTCAAACGGCACCGAGCATCTGCTCAGTTCCCCACTTGCTTCCTTTTGCATTTGACTGACTTTAGCCTGAGAAATGATTACCATATTGGATATGGCTGGGAACAGATTGAAATGGAAATTCAAAGTTAGAGCTGCAAACTGCAGTCCTAGGAGGTGAACTATGCATATACACTGTGCCCTGGTGGGCTGAGCGGTGGAATGAGAGGGCTCGAGGGTTTCCTCAGCTGAAATGTTTGTTTCCCGCCGCAGGCGTTTCAGGGCAGATTAGCAGTGCACCCGCATTCTATCGCACACAGTCAGTCACGTGTTACCAGATGATGCCCAGGAAAGACATGAAGGTGACATCTGCATAAAGCAACTGCTACCTGCCCCAAAATATTTGCAATCAACGTAAGTGTTTGAGCTGTTGTGGGCATATTTGTCACCTAAAAATAACTATTGGGGACAGCTGTATTCCTTTTATTAGTATTTTATCATGGATTATAATTAAACATGAAGGAAAAATAAACAATAAATAAACAAGGAAATACAAATAAATACATCTTGTTACAATCATACTATTTAAGATGCAAATACCATGATAGCATGATTATGACATTTAATCAATTGCCTTAGAAAGACAAATCATGTGATAGAAAGTAGGAAAAAAATGAGGGCCGAAAACAAACATAGGTCTTAAATTGTAGCCAACATTTCTACTAAGCTGATACAGAACATCAATACTATTCCTATAACATCAAGAATTCTTTAGATATTTCTTCATAGTCAAGTACTTGTGGTCAAATATGTTACTTTCAACCAGGGGTGCAAATAGACCCGAACTTCGGGCGAGAGGAGGGGGCTAACACTCCTAGCCAGGCCTGGCCCTAGCATCGATCACACATGGTTCAACGGTCATTTTTGGCGCCCCATTTCCTCCTTCTCCATGAATTCCCTCACTGCCACTCACCAACAATACACCTCATCTCTCTATAGCACCTTTCTGACAAACATTTCCTTTTTATAGCGTTACTCATAGTTTACTCACACTCAGTTCTGTGATCTGCATGGTACACGTTCTTTGTAGCAGGCACATTAACCCTCTGTGCTTTGTGGGTGGCAGGAGTGCCCATGTGAGTGCACATTGATCGATCCAACAGTGTGTGAGTAGGGTAAGAGGGGTAACTGCAGGGTGAGTGAGGTGACCATATGAATTTGGGTGTGGATGTAAGTGCAGAGTGAGACGAATGAATGCATGGTTAGTGATGGGCTTTGTTAGAAATGGGGGTCTCTAGTTGGCAGAGGTAGGTACCTTTGACCAAATAGGGACCCTTGCTTCTAGTCAGGGAAAGGGGGATACGTACTCTAGATAACCCCTGCTCACCCCCTTGGTAGCTTGGCACGAGCAGACAGGCTTATCTAAAAGGCAATGTGAAAGAATTTGTACCAACACTCACAGCAACACAGTGATAACACCACAAATGGACACCACACCGGTTTAGAAAAATGAAGTATCTTTATCTAAACTTAACAAGACCAAAATGACAAAAATCCAACATACAAGGATTAAGAAAAATGACTTTCAAAAGGTTTTAGCAACAGAGCCCATAGAAAACAATGGATGCGTGATTTCTTGCAAAGTACCTGTTGTTGCGATAACATTCACCAAGCCAAACAGCCGCAGAGATGAGAAGCGTTGAAAAACAAAGAGATGCGTAGATTCCTGAGACCTTTGTGGATGCAATGCGACAGTTCCTCTGGACATAGGGGAGCGGTGCATCGGGTCCGGTTTGTAGGGGGAAGCGATGCGTCGATTCTGAGACGACTCCGATACGCGGGTGATGCATCGGGGAAAACTTGCCGCACAGGGACGATGTGTGGAAATCCGGGATGCGTCAGCGAACGATGCGGAATCATCGAGCGGCGCTGCATCGATTTCTTCAGCCACGATCCCTTCATGCGCCGATTCTTGCAGCAGGGACAGGTGCTGCATCGGTTTCAGCAGCGGCGCGGCGGTGTGGGGAGATTCTTCTCCCACCACAGCATTGTGTCAGAAATACTGTTGCAAGAAGAGAGCTGCTTCGATTTTCTTGTTGTTGAGTTGCTTCCCAGCTCCTAGCAGCAAAAACAACCTCTAGAGGCCCCACACAGTCATAGGCACGCCTGGCAGGTTACAACTCCCGGCAAGGAAGTTCAGGGGAGCTGGGGGTGAAGTCTTTGTGTTACTGAGACTTCAAAACAGGAAGCAAGCTCTACTCAAGCCCTTGGAGACTTTCCTCAAGCAGGGGACAAAGCATACAACAAAGTCCTTCTCCTTTCCTTGGCAGAAACAGCAACTGCAGGCCAACCCCAGACACACAGCATGGACAGTACTTCTCCTCAGTTTCTCCAGCTCTTCTCCTTGGCAAAGGTTCCTCTTGATTCCAGAAGTAGTCTAAAGTTCAGGGGTTTTAGGTCTAATATTTCTACCCCAAAATGTCTTTTTTCTCTTTGAGCAGAGAAGCCCTGTGCTCAGTCAAAACCAGTTCTGTACTCTCTGGTGCAGGTTCCTGGCAGGAGGTGGAGACAGCATGGTAGAAAGCAGACCAGGCCCATTCAGGTGAAAGGGAATTTCCTCCCCCTACTCTAAATGCAGTCCGTATCTATTCAGCTCAGCCCTGACTCATCAGGCTCTTTGGAGCCACTGCTCCTCCCCAGCCCCTGACACTTCAAACCCAGACAGTCAATCCACATCCTAGCAGAGGCACACTGGATGACTAAACAAGAAAACACCTACTTTCTGAAAGTGGTATTTTCAAACACAGAATGTAAAAATCACCCTCACTAAAAGATGCATTTTAACATTCTGAGTTCAGGCATACTAAACTTGACTTTCCTATTTTGTTCCCAGTGCCAGTTATGTTTATAAGATGTTATAAACAAACTCCTCAATCTTTCCTATGGGAGCAGGTAGCCTTGCGATAGTCAAAAACTAAATTGGCAGTAATTCACTATCAGGACATTCCACACACATCAGGGCATGTCCTACCTTTCACATAGACTGTACCCTGCCCACAGGGGTACCTTGGGCTTACCTTAGGGATGACTGACATGTAAGAAAAGGGAAGGTTAGGGCCTGGCAAGTGGGTGCACTTGCTAAGTCGACATGACAGTTAACAACTGCGCACAGACATTGCAGTGGCAGGTCTGAGTTACGTTTTAGAACTACTCATGTGGGTGGCACAATCAGTGCTTCAGGCCCCCTAGAAGTATTTGATTTACCAGCCCTGCCACACTTAGTGCACTTTACTAGAGACTGACCAGTAAATCAAATATGCCAATCATGGAGAACTAAATTGTAACACCAATTTACACAGGGAGCAGTTGCACTTTGACACTGATCAGCAGTGGCAAAGTGCCCAAAGCATCTAGTCAGCACAAACAAAATCCAGCACAGCATCAAAAATACAGGAGATAGAGGCAAAAAATCTGGAAAACCACGCCACAGATACCAAATTTAGCAGGCTTGTTTGAGTGAGAATGCAGATTGAGCAGTGGGTGGGACAGGTGAGTGAAGTGTCACATGAATGCAGGGTGAGTAGGGTGCTTGTGTGACTGCAGGGTGAGGTACAGGATGAACAGCGCAAGTGCCTTGTGAGTGCAGAGTGATCACTGTGAGTGCAGGATGAGTGGGTGAATGGTGTGAGTGCATGGTGATCAGTGTGAGTTTATTGTGATCACTGTGAGTGCAGGGTGAGCGTGAAAGGAAAGGGCGAGAATGAGGAGTGAGTTGTCTGAATGCAGGGTGCAATCCCAGACACTTGAAGTAACTCAGCTTGTTATTGACAGGGGCCTAGGGTTTCAGATATAAGTTAAACTATTGCTATTATGGCATTAATCAGGGATTGAGGGTGGAGGAAATAAATAATGTGCTGATCCTGCAACAAACTTCCAAACTTATGATAAGGGTTGCTAGCCCATTATTTTGATGTCCCAGACAGTAAAAAAAGATAAGCAGTCACCTTATCTGTGCATACTTCGAACAACAAATATAAATAGAAAGCACTTTTAATTGTGTTGGCGGGCTGCCTGAATGATCCATGACTGATAATTAAATGGAACAAAGACAGTAAAGTCGCATTACAAATTAAAACATAATTTTTTATTTATAACCCTATTTAGTGTCTTTGCAGGCTCTTTAAACATTACATGGCTGGCATTTTTCTTTTGGCAACCCTACTTTATATTCCTTTTCAGGAAATGCATTCTCACCCTACGGCAGTAAATGTAAAATACAAATGTAAGGAGTAGGCAGAGTGGGGCCCCAGGGGGTACTGGAACCAGAAGAAAAAAACTAAGCCTCGGTAACCAGTTTACAAAGGTATGTAAATATGCATATGGTCTTTAAAGACCTGGGAAAAAACTAGGGCATGCTGTAGATAAGAGTCCAAACACTGCCCAGCCGAGCCCACAGCAGTACAAGCTGCAGCAGCCCGGGCTGAGGCACACAATGGAGGGGGGTGAAGCCTTTTGGGCCCTTAGGGCATTGCACACCTGCTTTCAACCATCTCTCTAGAAAGTTTGTTATCTCTACGTCCTTCCCTCGCTTGCAGCCATTACTTCCGAGGCCCTCCCACCTCCCCCGGACACCAATCCCATGCTACCCTGATGAATAGAAACCCCTCTGCCGACCACTCCTCCTGTCTTTCTTTGTCTCCTTACCAGACTTTGTTGGTGATGGCGGGGCCTCACTAACCGACGTGAACAATGCAAGTTAAGGAGTATGAGTCCTGGTGACAGGTGGCGGCACAGCCCATTGCTGGCAGACGGAAGAGCAGTGCTGCCCAAAATGTCTTTGAGGCAGAGGAGGTTCGTGGCAGTGTGGTATACCTTGACAGGGTTAATGGTGGCTGGGACACTGTTTAAGGGTTTTTAGAGGTCGCTTCCTCAGAATAGTGCTGGCAGGCTGACAGTGGGAAACAGAGCTTTCCTCACAGTGTCAGAAATGTCCAGTTCGGTACAGCATTTATAGTTTATGACAGTATTGCATGGTTTTGAGGTGATTGGAGGACTGAGGAGCCTTCTCTATTTGGTTGTACCATGATCAGTGCTTGAAATGGAAAAATAGAAGTGCAGGTACTCTGTACCAGAGTACCTGCTTGTTTCTGATAAGTGTAGGTACTCTCCCTCTCAAAATAAAAAAGTGCTGGTACTCCATACCGGACAGTACCGGCCCATTTTAATAACTGACTATGATGGACATGGCACTGTTCGAGTGCAAAATGGGGTATTTTAGAGGCATAAGGATGGCTGCCAATATCTGGAAGTGAGCAGAAAAGAGGAAGCATATGATTTATTCCTCATCTTCTGATGATGAGGGTCCAGTTCCAGCAAAGGCGCCAGCTGGTACTGGGACTTCTTCTGGTTCATTGCCTCCATTATTGTCCCAATCAGAGGAGCAGTGTCAAAATCTTTGGCCTCTGCCAATACAAAGAGGGGTTGCAACCCTTTTCGCACTTGGAAACCCAGGGATTCTTCCTCTTCGGATTCAATTAGACCATCTACCTCATCGGGTAAGTATCTCTGTAGAGAAAAAAATGCGGGGCACCCTCTCTCATGGACGCTAGAATTCGTGGTTTCCTCCTTTTCAAATGGATAATGAGAAGGAAGCCTTATTTCTGCAGCATGCTAAGCCTTGTGAAATTGCTATGCCTTTTCATGGCGTTATTAAAGACATGGTTATGTTGCAGTGGAAGGAGGTCGATAATGTGTCAGTTACACGTTTCTTACCAAAACTTTACATACTGGAAAGTGATGATGTTCTTTAACACAATGTTAAGATGGCCTCCATTTTGGCTACCCTTATTGGCAAGACTTCTATCAATCCTGTAGACAGTTCTCCTACTGACCCTTCTGATTGGAAACTAAATACTGGCATTAAGAAAGCCTTTGTGGCAGAGAAATTGGCCCTTAAGGCTAGCTTATATGCAGCATATACAGCTCAGCCTGTATTCAAAGACATTGATCAGTTGGCTGTGGCTAATTAGGAGGGTTATGAGTGTTCAGAACTTTTGGCTGGCATGGAACAACAGGTGATTCTGTTGGCAGATATCTCACTGGAAGCAGTAGCGGCTGCTACCAAACCTGGGTGGTGGGGGATGGCAAGGGGACAATAAAAGAAGACATTAAAAAAAGCACTTACCTGAAATGGCCTCCGCCTCTCCTTCGTTGTCCATCCCTCTGACATCTTCCTGCACTCCCGGCCAGCAGCAGGAAGCATCCTCCCTCCCAGCCTCCCCATAGCCAATCACAACGTTGCACTGCAGCTTTGTGATTGGTGTGAGGGCCGTTGATCGGCGCTCAGGCGGGGACTGGGAGGGTGTGCATGTTCCTCACCAGGCTGTGTAATGCAGATATATATCTTTGCTGACTTTCTAGAGCTATGTAAAATCTATTTCCTACCCTAATCAACAAGGGAATTCACAGCAGCATCCTGTTAATAAGTAATCGGCTGCACCATCTGTGAGGAAACTTAGGGGCATATGTACAAGGAGTTAACACCACCGTAGCGTCAATATTTTGACATTACGGTGGCTTTTTTTTGTCGCCTTATTTACAAGTTGCCGCTAACCTCAGTTAACAGCAGTTTTCTGGTGAAAACATGTATTTTTCAATCGCCACTTCTGTTAGCGGGAGTTAACGAAAATGAGATGCAAGGTAGGCGTTCCCGTGCAAAAATTGCCGCTAACCCCACTTCGTGATATTTACAAGGAATTCTTTGTATGGTGCAAAACCAAAAAAAACTGCCTCTAACGCAGTTAGAGGTAGTGTTTTTTAAGACCAGAAAATAGCTGGTCTTAGAAATGGTGCAAACACTTGGGGCCTCATTTCAGAAGGTTTTGGTGCTGGACAGCGCTGCAAGGAATGTTGCTGCGCTGCTCTGCGACAAAACTACAGGGCAGGAATGCACACCATCAATAAGATAGGACACATTCCTGTGATTCATTCAGGAAAAGTGTTGCAATGCTGCGACAAAACAGCGTTGCAACACTTTTCACTATGCCTTTCTTGCTACACCATGGATGCGCTGTATTCACTGTACGGCGCTCCATATCGCAATTAATGACAGATACGTCTGGAATTCTGACGTATGTGTCTGCACTAAATTCACGCATTGCTGCAGCCGTGTCACAAGCATGATGCAACTCCAGCAATGCATCGGGCCAGCCTAGCCCTGTAGCACTTCGTCACCCTTATGCCTGCCATGAGGCAGGCGTAAGGTACTGACGTTGTGGCATCCTACAATTGTTGCTGTGAAATCTGATGGATTTCACTGCGCCACACCTATGAGACTTTGTTGCTTGGGAATGCCCACCCTGCATACATTATACCTGATGCAGGTATAATGTGGCACAGGGCTTCACGTGTTGCAAGAATCATGTTACAAGTACGTCAAGAAAATGACGCACTGGCGGGGTGAAACTATCAGAAAGGGCTCATCAATAAGCCCCCCTGTCTTTTTTCCCTACACTGGCGTACAATGGCAGCTGCGTGCCAACGCAGGCACCCTTGCGCCATGGTGCAAGGGTGACTGTGTTGCGGAGTTGATTGATGTGGCTCCATCACTTCTCGAGACGTCTGCAGGTGCGTCTAGACTAGTGGAGGGCGGGAGTGAACTAGTTGGCCTTCTTGGAGTGTTGTTGTCCTGGTCTTGTCTTGAGGGGTGCCAGGGTGTTGGCGCAGTTGCAGAGCCCTAGGTGGAGGTTGCGCGCTGCGGTGTTGTCGTCTGTAAGTGTTGGCGGAGTGGTGGTGCAAAGGTAGTTGATGAGAAGTTCTTCCGGGGCCCTAATCCAGCTGCGAGGGGGGGGAGATGATGGTGGTGGTGTACGGTGCGCATGGTGAAGACGTGATGTATACAATAATGGTCAGTCTAGGAGAGTCCGGTGGTGTGGCTGTAGTTGAAGTTCCCGCTGGCGGAGAAGAAATGCCCGAGCGTGTGTCAGGCTGTCGGTTGATGCGGTGAGTAGCTGCTTGAGTCCAATGTTGGTGAGGCTCTCCAGGAGGGGAGTGATGTGCTGGTCACTGAGGTTGTCCAGGTGGAACTTGAGATCTCCAAGTAGGATGTAGTCGGTGGATGGGAGAGCCTGGAGTGCAATGAGGTCTACAATGGCCTGAGTCCTTGGCCAGGGGGGCCTCTAGATGGGGGTGCCATGGAAGATGGTGTTAGGTTTGGTCCGGATCTAGAAGTGGAGGTGTTCCATGGTCACCCTTGGGTCATTAGAGT
This sequence comes from Triturus cristatus, assembly GCF_964204655.1. Lineage (NCBI taxonomy): Eukaryota > Metazoa > Chordata > Amphibia > Caudata > Salamandridae > Triturus > Triturus cristatus. The sequence continues at coordinate 1,153,823,882 of NC_140581.1, read as the reverse complement.
GTGTGGTCAGTCAGCATGTGCTTTTGTAGACAATGGCAATGCCTCCTCCAGGATGGTCGGGGTGGTCCTTGCGGGTGATGTAGTAGCTGTCTGGGATGCCGATGGCGATGTCTGGTCCAGAGCAGAGGTTGGCCCAGGTTTCCGTGAAGTAGGTAATGTCTGAAGAAGTGGCGTTGAGGAGGTCCCAGATGTCTGTGGCATATTTGTGGAGGGCCCACTCATTGAGGAGGAATGTAGTTGAGCCAGTCAGGTGTACTGTTGGTCCGCTGGGTGACAAGAGGAGCTGATGTGCTGATGTGGCAGAAGGTGCGATTGGAGTTTTGACAGGTGCAGAGAGCAAGGGTATTCTTCGGTGATGCTACATGGCAGGCAGTGTGGCGTCGAGTGTTGAGGGCGAGGAGGGTGTTGGCATGGCCGCACAGCGTCTGCCATTAAGTAGTGCTGCAGGGTGGCTGGACAGATGTGAGGTGGGAAACGTGGGAAAGGACACTGGAGGGGGCGAGGACGCAGGTGATCGCAGCAGTAACAAGGGAGAGGATAGGTAAAAAGCAACTGCAAAAAAGCACAGGAAAAACAAAGCCAAATCAGCAAAGATAAAAAACATAAAGAAAAAGGTTTGAAAGCAATGGAGAAGAGCAGAAAGATGAACAGGAACAGCAAACGAGAGGGAGAGGAGGGCAGTCAAGCTGCAGAGCAGCGACGCTCTACCACTGGACCACCAGGGATGAGGCACAGGCAGGAGCCTGCGGGTGGAGGAAGGACTCAAACACCTGACCTCTGTGTCAGAGGAACCAGCAGCAGCAGATGGGGACAATAGCAGCAGCAACCAGACAGTTCAGCACTGTGGAAAGAGGAGTTCCACTAAGGGTTAGTCCCCCATACACCAAAAAGCAAACTAACAGGGGGCAAGTAAAGCGAGCACCACCGGGTTGCCTCTTCCAATCTGACATTGGCGACCAGATTTCATGTTCCCCAGTTCGCTGACGAGTAACAGCAAATTAAGCTTCATACCCAAGGTCCTGGGCCAGAATCGGCCCCATGCCCCTGGCACCCACTGCCACCAAATACCGTTCTCAGTGATTTGAGCGAGTTAGTGGAGTCTCCCACCAGTCTTGTGTGGTGCCCTCGGTGATGTGGGTCAGCTGCAGCACCGGGATTGCTCAGGGCATGGTGTGTCACCCACAGCCACTAGGCCTGGGCCCAACCCACCCCCGGGCCTCCTCTGCTATGCGTCCCACCTTCTCCTGAACTGAACATTGACACTGGGGCTCAATGCACCGCACTCTCTCCAAATCTATGACTTAGCCAGCAGGAGCCTCAGCCAGGTGGGATTTCACAAGCCTGGGTACAGCAGTCATCGTCACGTCCGCTGGGGAACCTCCCAAAGCAGGTTTGGCAACAGGGCCCCCGTAGGTGCAAAGGTGCAGCGCTCCCACCACACAAGTTTGGTACAACTCAGGGGCCTCACCCTCCACAGCATCCGGTCAGCACAACATCCTACGGCCTTTGATGCAGAGAGGCACGGCACACCATTGATAATCTCCTTTGTGCACCCCGGGGTAGTGGTGTATTTTAGTATGTGATGCAGACCTCCCTTCGTTGGTGCGCTGGACCAGCTCTACCGTTCACAGCTCCAAGGGGCGCAAGGCGGTCTTCTCACGCAGGTCAACAACGTGTCTCCATGCGACCTGCCAGATATCACCACCAGGTAAGGACGATCGCCGCACCTGAATGTCTACTGCCACGGCCTAATGACTCCACAGCACCTCCGCATCCCACTCAGGGTCCCAGACGTAGCCCCAGCGAGGTCTCTGGGCCGCGGAGACTGTCAGCGCTTTCAAGGCTTTGGATGCCATGGTGTTGCAAGGAGTGCGCAATGAAAAGTGATGCATCACTGGTTTGGCACAGCGATGCACCTCTTTTCATAGGTGTAGCCCTGAATTTCCTCTTCCTATGGGACTCTGGCTGATCATCCTGGCTGTTGGGGGGTTACGGGATGTTGATCTGTGCTGCAATTAGCCTTGGCTGCTTCATTCTGCATTCCATTGGTTTTATTTCCTATTTTTCATTGGAGTTGGGCTTATAGGCAAAAAACATCACGATGGGCTGACTAACGTGAGTTTTTTTGCCACTAATGGGCATTTCGTCAGTTTTTCGCCTGCTAACGCCAGAATTCGTATCGCCTTCATGCTAGTGTTACTGGCAGTTTTCACCACAGCTACTTGAAACTATTGCCATGTAGCAACGTATTGCTAACAGGGCAATAGTTTTTGGTGATAGGTCGCATTAAGAAAACTGCTGCTAACTAGCGTTTGCATTAGTTAGCGGCAGTTCTTGTACATATGCCCCTTATTCCTTGCTGACCTTTGCACTGTACTCAATGAATCTCCTGTTTATTAAGGGATAAATAGCAGAGACCCCCCGCCTACTCACCTGAAACTAACCAAAAGAGTGGTCCTGATGAAGGTGGAAGTTAATTATATCCACCGAAACATACGTTGACCAGATTGCTAAAAGGACAACACCACAGTGGATTAAATTGTGATTTCTTCAGTCCGCCTTCATGTCATCAGTGCATGTCACATATGGAGCTGAGGGTTTCCCCCCCCAAAAATGTTTTTGTTTGTGACGGCATTGAGTGTGAGAGTGTGGTATGCTAGGTGAGATTGGTTGGTGTGAGGTTGACTTGCTTGGGGGCAATATATGTGTATAAAAAGGGTATACGCATATGTTTTTTAATGTATTTTATCTGTAACATATATTTTGTACATGTCAATCAAATAAGATACAAGATGAAATGTCTATTATAAGTTTGTATATATTTTTATGAATAAAGATCTCACAAAAAAGAAAATAGGAAAATGATGAATAAAAATAACTATATTTTGTTTACCCTTATATTGCAAGACTTATTATTGCAGGACAGCCCGGATTGAGCCGTTTGTAGACCTCTAGATTTAAGAGATATAGGTTTGGCAGGAATGCTTTTGATTTAGATGATGTAATAACACTAGTTATTATCATTTTATTTTTCCTTTTGTTCAGTGGCACGACGCTCCTCCACCTTAGTGGAGGAGCCGCCACTGGCTGGAAGTAGTCAAGGCCATTGCAAGGTCTTCAAGAACCTGAATTGCAGCCAGACTACACCTATGGATGAGAGAATTGAAAATGGAAGCAGTGAAAAAGAATGTACCAATGAAAATTTCGAAGCAAAATACTGTTTGGGAATCATTTGGATGCAGTGATTTCTTAGGCTTTCAAAGACTGGTCGCTAACCCTGGGCGTAGTTTGCATAGTAGCACTACGCGTAGCTACGCGAAGTGCACTTCGCACTACGCGAGCTACGCATAGCTACGCAAACTGCGTAGTGCACTGTGCAAAATGCTGTTTGCACTGATTGCACAGTGCCGGATGCATGTCCGCACTGTGCAATCATTGCAAACTGCATCTTGCACAGTGCAAGCAGTCGTTTTCTGCCGCTCGACTAGATTTGTACTCGAGCGGCAACTTTCTCAACGCGGACTGGTAGTTTCTCATCATGAGCGGTCGCGAGCATACGCGACCACTCGCAATGAGAAACCTGACCTCCCCGCGTTGAGAATCTCACCGGGAGGTTTATCTTCCACGCTCGCGATCGGCAACTTGATGTTGCTGATGGTGAACGAGGAAAAAGTCTCGGCGGGATGTTATTTTGCTCGCTCTCGGTCGCCAACTTGACGTTGAGGACCGCGAGCAAGCAAAAAATGCCCGCTATGCGTTTTTGCACTGTGCTACGTGCAATTCGCGTAGCATGTAGTTGCGCAAACTACGCAAACTACGCAAGCGTAGCATAGTCCTATGCCCAGGGTTACTGGCTGCACACTCTTCCGTACGGGGACATCCAGATTCTGACAGATTTTGGGGCTTGAGATCCATATCATCTTCCCATTGAGAATTTAAGTCCTATACTCTTCGCATGCAGCGGTACCAGCCCAGGCGATTTCCTCCTAAGAAAGATTCCAAGAAGAAGGGTCCAGTTCAAAAACAGTCCTGACAATTATGGTTCCTCAGGAAATTGTCCAGTAGGAGGGAGGCTGCTGCAATTTTTGAATGCTTAGCATCAGGATGTCACAGACAAATGAGTCCTCAATATAATTGAAAAGGGTTATGCAATAGAGTTTTTGGTACAGCCTTCAAGTACTGGTTTGCTCATGGTTCGATGTTTTTGCAGGATGGGCCATGGCTGGGGTTAACGGTGGCCACCATGAGAGTCCAGTGGGCATCAATCCAGGCGCTTAGAGGTCCATGGAAGAATGTATCAGATGAAGAGGGTCTGGTGTCCTGTCTCTTCAGGGCTCATATAATACCTGTCCTAGGTGAGACAGGCCCGATCCATGGTGGGATTTGACAATGGTTTTGGAATCATCGACCAAAGCTTAATTTGAGCCTTTGGAAGATGTTGCTTTACAGTTGCTTACCCTTAAACTGTCTTTTTGGCAGCAATTGTCTCAGTCAGGAGAAGTGGGAGCATTGTCTTCTAGGTATCCCTTCTGCAAGACTTTTTCTGACAGGGTGGTGTTAGTCACAGTCCCTTCTTTCACACCTAAGATCAACTCCCCTTTTCAAAAACAACAAAAAGTGATTCTAACAGAATTTTTTCCTTTTCCTTCTTCAGAGGAGGAGAGTAGGTTGCATCTCTTGGATGAAAGGTTGGCTCTCGTCATCTATTTGCAGAGCATTCAACTATATCATAAAGGGGAGTCTTTGCTTGTAACTTTTGGACCAGAAAGGAAGGAATCAAAGCTTACTACGGCCACTTGGAGCAGATGGATCAGGTCTTTAATTGCCAAAGCTTATGAAGATCAGGGTCAGGTCCGCCATTGCCTATTCTGGGTAGATTGACCCATAGTATGGCTCCTACGATGGTGGAATTGCAGGGTGCTTCCATTGAGGAGATTTGCTTGGCGGCTACATGATCTGATTCCTCTATCTTTTCTAAACATTATAGACTTGCAGAGGTTCAATGCATTTATGATGTCTTTGGTTACAAGGTTCTGTCGTCTATGAAGAAATAGAAGAATCTGGTATGGTGAATGTTTGTAATTAAGCTTTATACTTTGTGTAACAGGCATTGTCTATTGTTCTAGTTCTTTGCTAGCTACTTCTCAGAAATAATGGCTGGAATTGAAGTTAGGAGCAAGAGGTAATGCCTAACTTACTTACTCATACGTCCATTTCCCTTGCTTGCAGCCATAGTCCCTCCCACCCTCCCTGTACCCAACTGACAAATGCGATTGGTTTGGAGTTTGGTTAATGACAGGAGGAGTAGCGAGGGGAGGGTTTTTAGTCATTAGGATGGCATTGAATTGGTGTCTGGTGGAGGTGGGAGGGCCTCAGAAGTAATGGCTGCAAACAAGGGAATTGGACTCAGAGCAATGCAATTACCAGTAAGTAATTTAGGCATTTTCGCCATACTCGTTCTCCATGCCCAAAACCTCAGTAGGTGAGATTCTCCATTGCCTGCCGAAAAGTATACAAAGCACAAAAATATGTTCTACCATTATGGCTGGCTTCACCTTCTGTGTCATACAAATTGGGGAAGTTGTCCATAACACTTCCTGTTTTACATTTCTCGCAATGTATAAAAAGTGCATGGTAAGCATTATTTGTTTTTTACATATTATGTAGAGCTTCTCTAAGCCAACTCATTCTTTCTGTTACCGGCAGAAATTGACTTGGTTTCACCGAACGGACCTCGTTCTACATTAAGAGTGCATCTCTTGTGCTTCCTTAAGCAGCGGTGAGCGTGACACATTCGTTGCCATGTAGACCTGTTCTAGCGGACTGACAGCATATTCTAATTGCATTTAAGAAATGCAAAAGGAGTATCTGCTCGCTCTTTGTGAACCTACAGTCACACGAAATCTAGATCCTGTTTGCTAAGCACTTGCCAAAGTTGAAAGTGCTGGCAACCGGCTCTATTAAAATCCTGCTTTTTTCTCATTGTGCTTTGCTGAACTCTGTTGAGTAGGTCTGTGGTGCTCCTAATTTGCTGGTGATCATGGAGTCTGGCAAACCAAAGGAAAAAAGATAGCACATTGATATAGAACATTGAGACAAAGTGCTACCTGTTACTTCTGAGTTTCTTACTTTGCAGCCGTTACAGGCTATGATTCAAACTGCGGCTGAGGCAGCATCACAGGAAGATCTGGCCTCTTCCTCCTTCCAAGATTCCTAAATCCTTCTCTACGGAGACAAGGTAAGAAGCTGTTGGTGCATAAATTGGTCTCCAACTCCTATCTTAAGCGGCATGCCAACAACTAGGACCAGTAGCGTTGCAGTACTCATATAGACTTTGGTGCTTCCCGACTGGAACCATCACTTACTCTATTTCGATAAATTCATACGAATATGCTAAAACATTCTCCTAAGAATGACAGACAAGGATTGGCATTTCAAGGCTTTATATGAAGAATGTACAGGCAGATTACAATAAACATGCCATCAGTAAGGTGAATCAGCAAAGCATACGATTCATAAGTACAAAGAACTTGGTACAGTTCTAAGTACAGTTCTAAGAGACATCCGGAATAGGATCACCTTCCAAAGGTTAGGAAAAGGGGCATTTCTGGTTACAGAAATCCATGTCCGTTTATAGGACATTAGACAAAGGCTTTCATACATTCTCTGGGAATACATGATTCTCAGAATTTGCACCAATGGGGAACAAGCTAGAAAAAACATTCTGCTATAATATATATTCAAGGATTCTCTCAAGATAGCAATACATTGAGATTCAGTCGTTCTTTTAGCTTGCCAGTTGAACGGGAAGCCATAACCGTGGACAGTTGGGTAAGTCCTTGATTCTGTGCAGTGAGAAAATTTTTCTGAGAACATTTTCTGCCTAGTCATGTAACACTACTAATACTTTATTTACAACGGAAATCATCAGTAGTCATCACGTGGCATACTGTGACATTGAGGCAGGTTGGAGGACAGTATAAACATGTTCTAATGTTAGTGTAAGCTCAATTTGGAATGCTCTATTTTATTTTTTTAACAGAAAATCAACTCTCACATTCCCCCCCTCCGATGATTTTAATCATCACCTACATTCTTTATTACAACACATCATTCATCAACTTTCGATTCTTTTGCTTGGTTTATCCCAGATCTTTCAGAGTGTCATAAAGTTCACTTTGCATTTCTTCAACCTTGATATGCAGTATTTTCAGCTTTTTTCCTCTCTCTCGTTGCCGACAGATTCTAATACCCACAATTAATTTCCTCCTGTGATGAAATTCCTTTGCAAAACTTCAACAAAATGAGCAGACATACAATTCCACTTAGTATAATCAAGAGACGAGTTGGCAGCAACTTCAGGATTCTTCCTCCTACACTATCAAGCAATTCTCCTCCCACTACCAATGGGTCCAAATAATGATCCTAATACTTCCTGGGCACTGATTCTTCCAGTTCAGTTAATTCTTGCATTTTGTTTGTAGTGTTAGTAATATAGCTGTGAAGCTGCTTATCTATGCAAGGGATGTATGCACAACATTCTCAAGCATTAATTACTTTGCGATCTGAGCCTTCCTTCACGAGGAGTACAAAGTACAAAGTAACATTTTTTTATTGTTTAGTTAATTTAAACCTTATCAAAATTTTCGAGTAAAATATCAGTTAAAAGACAATAAAAAGTAAGACTTCCAAATTGTTAAAAATGAAATTTAGTTTTCAGCGTTCGCTTACGCATTCACAGTCAGAGTTCCTTATTGAGTTTAAAGTGGCTGCAACCACCGACTAAGGTACAAGTTTCCAAGCTCGGTCGTGGTGTCTAAGGAATTGGAGCAGCTTACAATTCATTTGCGGATCTGTTGGTCCTAGTCCTTTCGTTATAGCAACTTTACAGGACCTTATTCCTCTGTCTATGAAAGCTTTGGCGTGGTTCGGCAGATGCATATTATGTGTATGAAATCTTTTTTTTGCTGCCGCAGAGACAGTATGCTGTTGACCCTTTTTTATATCCAGCTCGGTTGATCCGCTAAGGACGGGAACTTTCCGTAGCGTAATGCTATCAACTGTTTTTTTTTGGTATGCTGAAAATGTAAGATTTAGGTGTAAGGGCTTTGTAATGATTGATCACCATCCAAGCATGGGATCTATGAGAAAAAGTATTTTTGTCTGTCAACAGATAGTGAAGCTTAGCAGCTTTATTTATTTCTTGTTTGAATTTTATGAAGGTCAGGTTCTTATTCCACAGCTCCTCCACACTTGTAGTTATTAAAGCTTTTTGCAAGTATTGATATTGATAAGATATTGCCCCTGTTTAGGAAATCTTGCCTCTCTTGTGATTTGTATTCAGTTATAAAGAGAATTTGCAATGTTGATAAATCTTCCTCCCTTGGTATTTCTCTAGTCGTTGCTAAGGGGTTATATTCCTCATGATGTAACTTGTTACAGCCCTGAATTATGAATATTAGGGTACCTTGTAGAGGCGAGCACCTTCTTGCGGCACGTGGTATGAGGGATTTGCTGCTCGTTTGGTATATTTCGTTCAAGATGGCGAGACTCAAGCGTTTTTCCCTCGATACCATTGGTTTTTGTTGGGCGGGCTTGGTGGCCAATTGCCCCATTGAGAGGTTCTCGTGATCCTGTGGAGTTTGAAATACGAAACTTCATTGCAGTTATTTCATAAGATTCTTTGGCCTGCAGATCTTGGCTTTTTTGAGTGATTGCTATGGTAGTCCTTGTGGACTACTTTGCCTTATGGCCAACTATCAACTGTGTGTGTTGATGTGTTGGTCGTGTCAACTTCTATGAGGTGTTTTCTCTATTCAGCGTTAGACTCTTTGCTTCATTTACGGTTGATCTCAATAATTCTTCCTGATGTGTTGCAAAATTCTTTTGGTTGTCTTTTTTGGCAGTAGTGGGGAGGGGGGCTTTATTTCTGTTGTTGGTTTGGAGAGAATCGTCCTCACTATCACCCAGTCTCTTGTACTTCTATTTGAGTCTGAGTTCTCATCCACCTTAGTTGAATGCTTAATTAGACCCGCATTGGATAATCCCTTCCTTATCGAGCTGAAGATTGGAAACACTTTTTGAGCCTGATGTGTTGGCTGTTTTTTGTCTTATTGATTGTTTTGAAGTTATAAAAATATCTGTTGTTGCCTTATCAGCTGCTATTTGTTTCACCTCTATGTTTCTACCCGTAAGTCCAGATCTCTTTGTAGGGTGCTGGTCTATTCCTGAGGCAGGTGTATGTCAACTTCTGTTTGTTTGTCCTCTTGGGTATCTACCCATTTTCCAGTTCTCCTTATGGTTTACTTTTAAGTTCCAGTAACAGGGTAGCGTTTAATGGTGTGCCTTTTATTGACTGGCCAAGCTGTTCGTCTGACTTCCGATCTGTAGGGGCTCCAGTGCTATGCTTATTTTATTGATGCGAAATATTTGTTCCAATAATGCCGGTAAGAGACTCAATTTGTCAATTATTGGACCACAAGTACAGGATTTTGCAAGGGGTGGGTCAATGGATTGCACTCTTGTAATTACATTTGTAAGTTTGTCCAGTTTCGAATTGATCTCTGCTATGTAGGAAGCTGTGATTTTCTTTAGCTCTATTCGGATGTCCAATTTATCCGACTGCATTGTAAGTGTCTCTGTTGATGTTTGTAAAGTATGTAATAATGTAATGAAGAGATCCAGTTGTTTTTTTGGACAGTTACATGAATCTTCTTGTGTGTTTTTCAGTTCTGCTTCAGTTAGACCATTTTGTTTGGATAATACTGAATTTCGTGTTACCAGGGTGTTTTCAGACTGACAGATACCCTTTGTTTACCAATTTAATTTATCTTTAATTTGGATGCCGTCTATGTCCTTATCTTTATTGGTGTTAGGAGTTACTAATTTTTGGAAAGAAATTTCGTGGTCTACTTCACTTTCTTTATCTAGTGCTCATCTCCCTTGTGGGCTTTTTTCGGGATTCGTAGCTTGCCTCAATTCTTTGTTAATGCTCAGTGTAAATAACTCCATCCTCTATGTTTCTGACTCATTCTGCTCCTCTCGATGAACCTGAGCTACGACTATGTGTCCATGCTTTGTCTCCTGAGCTAGAGAATTATTCAGGGTAAAGTAGGCCTGAATCCCTTGCGCTTTGTGAGGGTTCACTATTTTATTTTATTCGATTTCGACTTCCGACCCCATTACCAAACGAGGGAGACCTCAATGTAGACTTTGTGTGCGACAACTGTTTTTTTACCTGAGTCCCCCACTGGACGTTCTGTGTTAGTGTGAGTTTTTGCAATTGAAATTCGTTGGTGTGTTTTTCTATTAGCCATTTTGCTTGGCTCTTCGTTCAGTATTCGCAAATTCGCTATTCCCATATCTTGCTCCTATGTTAAGAATTGGTCTTTGAGATCAGAAATCGATGAAGGCTCTTCCCTTGTTAATTTAGGGGTTATACTGTGACTGATCCTCTGGGAGACAAGAGGGGGAAACATCCATTACAACACAGTCATTACAACGACCTACCTTTATAATGCAACTGTTACAACGCAACTGCCTTTACATTGCATGCCATTACAATGCATGTCATTACAACGCATGTCACTGCAACGCATGCCATTACAACGCATACCATTATAAGGTAAGTAATGGAGATTATTTTTTAGTATTAGGGTGGGTATGGGTTTTGGGGGTACAAGGGAATAGTAATTGTTACCCCTACATTATCCAACACCTTCCCTACTGTTGCTCTCACTGGAGTGGGAATAGTAATTTTTTTAACCCCTACACTATCCAACACTTACTCTACTGTTGACCTAAAAGTATTATGCGTTGTAATGGAATGCGTTGTAATGGTAGTTTTTAAAAGTGCATTGTAATGGCATGAGTTGTAAAATCAAGCAATGTATGGTAGTTGCGATGTAAAGACTGTGTTGTAAAAGCTTGCATTGTAAATGCATGTGTTGTAGCATCATATATTCAACAAGAGGTGTTTGAAGCCATGAGGTCGCTGCGGGCATTGTGTAGATTGCAACTCTTGGGTCTTTAAGAAAATGAAATCTGGAGCTTATGGCGTCTTTTACATCCTTATCAGATCTCTCAAACGTAGGATCTACTGAAGATATTAAAGGGCTCCTTGAAGTTTAAGTGGCTTCTTTTTCAGTAGCTGGGTTGTCCATCATAGGCTAGTCAGCAAGGCGGCTCTCTAACTAGATGCTGCTGTGATCTCTGCGGAGTTCATGGAGCTCAAGGATTCTGCAGGGATTCTGAGGGAGCTGAGGTTGAGGTACATCCCTGCGCACTGCCCTGGACTGGTGGGCCTCTACACCTAATGCCGGTCCCCTTACAAGCTTTGCGGCCTCCTAGGGCCTTACCTCCTATCCATTGCGCTCTGCTCTGAATCCTGTGGTCTTTGCAACTCCAGGTGGTCTGGTCCTGCCGCTAGTTGCAATGTTACCTGGGCTGGCGGCGGGCAGGGGACCTCTGCGGCCCGTTAACGGTTGACCGCCGCTGGGCGTAGGCTCTTCCGCTCAACCGCTCCACTGCTGTGCTGTGACTGCCTGGCTTCCTTGACTTACGTTCCTTGCCACACCCCTCGCACTCATGCTTGGAACCAACTCTACCAGTGTGTTTAGAACGAACGAGCCTCCTTCACGAGGAGTAAATCCAACACAAGGCGTTTTTGCATAATCATAGCTCTCATTAAAAGTAATCCTTTATTAATCACAGTCAACGCACCTGTAGTGTTCATCACAAGTCGATCAACTAAAGTGGACAGTTTTCTAATCTTTACATCATTTAGTGCCAGCCCTATGGATGGTATGAGAGATCCAAAGATCTAGCTAAGAATTTGCTTAAAGCCTTGCTTGCTTCGCCTAATGTATTGTCCAAGAGGAACGTCCAATCAATCAACCAACCAATCAATCAATCTATCAATCAATCAGGGTTGGTATTATGCAACTACTCAACCGTGAGGGTCTCAAGGCAATGGGGCCGGTGGCTCCGTTGAGTGCTGTGGTCACCCAAAAAGCCTTCCTGAACTAGGGCAATGTGAGAGATTACCGGAGGTGGAGGGGAGGGTGTTCCAGGCATTGGCTGCGAGGTAGGAGAAGGACTTTCATCCCGTTCTACTCTTACTGATACATGGGATTGTGGCCAGTGAGAGCTGGGCGGATCAGAGGTGTCATTTAGGTGCGTGGAAGTAGAGGGGCTGTTCGGGTATGGAGGTCATTTGTTGTGTAGGGCCTTGTATGTGTCGGTAAGGAGTTGAAGGTTATTCTTATTTCGACTGGTAGACAGTGGAGATCGCAGAGATGTTGGGTGATGTGACTGCGACGGGGATGTCGAAGATCAGTAGGTTCATTGTAAGTGATGAGTCTAGCATGATGCCGGAGTTTCGTGCGTGGTATGTCGGGGTGGGGGGATTTCCGAGGGTGGAGGGCCACCAGGAGACGTTCCATGTGGAAGGGGTGGAGCCAAGGATGAGGACTTCTGTCTTTTCTGAGTTGAGTTTCATGCAGGTGTTCTTCATCCAGGTGGCAACAGCATTCATCCCTTCTTGGAAGTTGTGTCAGGTGATGTTGGGTTCGTTGATGAGCGAGAGGATCAGCTAACTCATTAGTATGGTAGATCCTTGGGGAAAACTAAAGTTGCTTGATGTCTGCCTAACCAATTGTGTGGTAGCTGAAAATTAGCTGATTAACCACACACATAATAAATGCCTTTAATGCTAACCTCTAAATCAGAAAAAGATTTCCCTTTTAATAAATTATTTTGCTCACATTCACTTTGTCCCAATTTCTCAACTGTATCGTTCCCCTCTAGCTGTCGTATTATGCATAAAGACCCTTTCTTTATGACTTCAATGCTTAATCTTAGAGGCGGTTCCTTTAAGATCTACTTACCTTTCCCAATATCATGCTTTGTGCTTGCCTTTTCTTCACTCCTTTCCTCATCTATTCTTATCCTTTGAATCAATTTGTGTACAAACACACTCACGTCGTGGTTAATTTTGCAAACTACATCATGCAGACTATGATTAGTACTGCTCATGTTAGCCACAGGGGTAAAGAATTTCATCATATACTCACACTGATCCCTTGATCTTGACCCTTGGTAAAAGCAAGAAATGTGTTCAGTAGCCCACAAATACAGATTTTTCTCCATGGACGATTAGCACATTCTCTAAAGGATTGTTAGAATTATAATAAAACAGTTTAATAGAATTTTGTAGGAAAAAAGATTTGAGAAGATGGAGCAACAAAGTGATTAATATAAATGAAGGTGGACGTAAGCTGCTCCTTCAGCTGCTTAAGCAGGAAAATAAGAGCAGATGAAGCAATGCTCTACTTCCCTGACCTTTACATATTCAGACAATATCTCTTAATATGCATTAAAGCTATGCACACTCTTATGCTGTGGATGATGTGAAACCTTATTCTTGGTCAAGGGATGCCTATCTACAGGGTTAATGGTCAAATTTCCTGAAACAGAAATATTATTCCCTCCCAACAAGTGAACATCCAACAGCCATCCAATCACAGTTACTGAAATGGTAACTGCCAGACTCACAATTATAATTTTGCAGCGTGGCTGTACCATCTTTAGCTTAAATCAGATTAAGGAAATATCTAAAGGGTTAGTACCCTAGTTATTACTCTATTGTCTTTACCCAATCTTGAAATCTACCAGGATTGTCATTCTGCGTTAGCTGGAGGCCTAAGGGAGCTACTGTCCTCTGACCATTACCCTAACTTTCTATTCATCATTTGGACTTTGGTCAGCTGTCAATGTGAAGAGGTTTTTTCACCACGAGTACTTAGGGAAGCTTGTCAGGGTCCGTCAAGCAGTCATCAGTGTTGAACTTGATCTTTGGGAGGTATGTCCAGTCTGGTCCTAAATATTTTTTATTGATCTTTCTTTCTCTTTTAGGTCGATTTCTATGGCTCAACTCCAAGCCTACATCTGTAATGTCAATCGGGTCCAGTTGCTCCTCTAACTCACTGTCTTCCCTAATTGTCTCTGGTCTCGTCTTGGGCATCAACAGTCTCATTCTAGTGATAATCGTTTTTGGCCAACCTTCCTTGGAAGTGCTCAAGATTTCGGTCTCTAATAGGGCTAATTTACTCTCTGAGGCAGAGCTTCCTTGCTCTGCCCCACCTTCCATTCACTGGGGAATTTCCTGAAACAGGCTAGTCTCTGACTTCCATGAGGTTTCACTGTACCGGGGAATGCCTATTCTCAATCCAGTTGCTGGTATTTAAGTGGTTGCTGTAAAGGTAGCATTTCCATTAATATCTGGCTCTGCATACTGCTCATCCGATGGAGTTTGCGGATCTCCAGTCTGGTCTTCCTGTTCTTCTTCTGAAGCATCAGAAACCTCAAACCCGGGGGACCTTGAGGAATTGGCAGATGTTGGCTCTGCTTCTTTCCCTTCTTACCTTGCACTCTTGTAAATGGAGGCGTGTATCCAATTTGGCAGACAAGCACACTTGACAGCAGTGTTGGTGAAAAGGATCACCTGGTAGGGACCACACCAGTGCTCTTCCAGACAAGACTTGCAGATGTTTTTCTTGATGTGGACCCAGTCGCCAGGGTTAAAGTTATGCCCTTGAAGTTCTTGAACAGCTGGAGTAGCAACGTCAACCTGATGAGAGATAGAACACACCACATCAGGAGAAGAATTTACATAGTTGGTTTGATGAAGGTACTGATTTGATTGAAGTACTTTTGAATATCAGAGACAATTTGGCTTTACCTATGGTGGTTGAGGAATCTCAGGAAGAGGATTTTTTTTAGTAGACATCAGAAGAAACCACCGGATTCACTTCCTTTGCATTCATCAATAAGGAAGGTATTGATACACCAATAGGAGATTGCGGAAAAAGCAGGTATTTTCCTGGTTTCTTACAAAGCCTTACCCCATTGATACATTTTCCGATGAATTTGCCCCCATGGTGAAAGTGGACTTCCTTCTGGTTGGGCTGTCTTTCCATGGGTTCCTAGTGTCATAGGATGGTTCTCTCGCTCATTCGGTGGATAAGGTTGACATTGACATTAAGAGAGCATATGCAGGTGCCAATTTTGGAATCAGAACTAGTGCTAACACTAGTTATGCAATTCAATTTCTTGTTTTTTATAGGCTTGTTGGGTCAGGATTTTTCGGAGACTCTTTTCATCATGGAACAGCAAGAATTACTGTTGGCAGTCGAATTGTATGATGCTTTGGGGCAGCTTCATCTAGTGCAGCTGTAGCAGGATGGAGGCACCTATGGATGAGAGGCTGTAAAGCAGATGCATCTCTGAAGAGTCTGCTCAAGCAACTTATTTTCCTGTGCCCCAGGTTTTTTGGCCATAAACTGGAAGAAATTATTATTGCGAAATCATCTGAATACAGGAAGTTGTTAATTCCAATTAAACATCCATGGAGAGGCAGAGTTTTTGGCTACAGAAGAGCTTTTGGACCAGGTTTTGGTACAAAATCATCTCAGCCCTTTCAAGAAAGAGGCTCTGACCAGTTGCCCCTGGGGCTCATAAACCTGGTTTACTCCTGCTGCCTCTACCCACACCCCTTCACATACCCATAAGCTGTGACTATGTCATGGTTATTCCTCAACAGGTGGGGGGTCGATTAAAATACTTTGCTCAGGTGTGGCAAAAGAGATCAAGGAGAAGTGGGCAGTGAAAGTAGTGACTAGTGGTCTTGTCATATACTTTTCATCCCAACCGCCAGACTGTTTTTCTGTTGCACCTCATAACCAAAAGATCCTCTGGATTCAGCAACTTTTGTGAAAAACAGCCATAATTCCAGTTCCACAAGCAGAGGAAAGGAATGGTATTATTCAATCATCTTTTTAGTCCAAAAGGTTTCAAGAGCCTTCAGATCAGTGTTGGATTTAAAAAATGTGTACCCATTTATTCCTCATCAACAGTTCAAGATGGTCACCCTGGATTCAGTCCAGCATTTGTTAGGAAAGGACGATTTCTTAACTTAAATAGATTTGACAGACACTTATTTACAAGTGTCCATTCACATGGATTATCAGAAGTATCTCCGCTTTTGTGTGGGACAACATTTTTTTGTTTTTATTTAAACTGTTTTTATTTTTAAACAGCCAAAACATCAGCAGGTGAGTCTTATACACATCAGCTTTAACATTATTACAAACACTTGTCACTTTCAAGGCTACAGGGATTACATTAGGAAAATTCCTCTTTCAGCACTCCAACCTCCTCCCTCTCTCTAGGTTAGGTATCGCCCACCCTAGTTGCACATTCTTAGGAAATGAAGTAAGCCACCAACAACTTATGAATCCCATGTACCGGGGTGCACATTGTCAATCCCAACCCCCAACATCTCCAGGTTATAATATCTTTGCCACGGCTGCCAAATTTTCCTGAACTGTTTGGGACACCCTCTAGCCATATATGTTGTTTTCTCGGCCCCCATGTATAAATCCATACTGGCACGCTACTCCACCATATTGGGTAGGTCTACTCCTCCCCAGCGCTTGCAATGTCTCTTTTTGAAACTACGAGCCCCAGGTTGCACAATAAAAGTTTATATCTGGGGATGGGACAAAGCTATTTTTAATTCCAAGTCCGTCCATTTGGTCTGGCATCTGCACCAATAACTTGTACAAAGATTCCGGCCATTGACATTGGTCATTTTCATTCATAAGATGTCAAATGGTTCTCTTACCTGGATGATGGCCTGACTGCTTCTCATTCTCTTTCTGGGGCAGCAGAAGAGTTCCAGAAGACCTTCCAAACTCTGATAAATTCAGGTTCCTAGTGAACCAGGAGATGTTCAGTCCCATTCTGGCCAAACAATCCAGTTCATTGAGTCAACTTCAACACAAAAGAGGGGAAGATTTTTCTACCCAGTCACAGAAAGATCAAGTTACAGAGTCACTTGCCACTATTGACAAAATCTCAGGTGACTGCCAGAGAATGGCTAGTAGTACAGGGAAACATGGCATCTACATTAACTATTGTCCCATGAGCTTGGCTTCACCTCTATCCTATGGTACCCCATCTACTGAGATTCTGGTATCCAGAGTCTCAGGATTACTCACTTTAGATTCCTATTCTGAGACAAGTGGTTCAGTTCATTTTATGGTGGCTTCTGAAGGGGTCACTGGCCAAAGCTCTTTCGTTTCTCCCACTCACTCCCACGGTCTTAGCAACAGATACCAGCAGCAGGGGCCGAGGTGCAGTTGTACAATCTTATTAGGGAAGGTGGTGTCCAAACCAGAATCAGAGATCATCAAATTGATAAGAATTGAAAGCAGTTCATCTAGCTTTTTGTGCATTTTGTTCCATTAATTTAAGGTCATCCAGTACTGATTAGAACAGACAGTCAGGTGTCGAGGAGCTATCTTCATTGCCAGGAACATATGGGTCCCGTGGCCTTAATAGAGCTGACCCAGCTCATTCTTTGTGGCGTAAGCAAAATCTTCTTTCACTCCAGGTAGTGTGTCTTCCAGGGAGAGAGAACGTACTGGCGGACCATTTGAGCAAAATCTTTGCTATTTCTGTATTAATGGTTCTGTATCCAAGAGTATTTTATCAATTGGTTCAGAGGTTTGGAGTTACAAAGCTAGATGTCTTTGCCACCTCAGAGAATTAATCTAAATTAGAAGGGAGAGAGAGATGCAGAAGTTCACTCATCTTACCATTGTAATATCGATCAATCAATCAACTCGTATTTATAAAGCATGGCTTGTCACCCGAGGGGGTATCTATGTGCTTGCTGAAGGTCTCCGTCACAAAGACAGGTCTTGGGCCCCTACCTGAAGTCAGTCAGCGTTAGCGAGGTGCGGAGGTGGAGGGGTAGGGTGTCCCAGACTTTGGCAGCGAGATGGGAGAAGGAGCGTCCTCCGGCACGGCTGCAGCAAATGCGTGGGATCTATGCGAGGGTGAGGTGTGTGGAGCGGAGGCACCTGTGGGGTCGGTAGAAGTGCAGATGGTCACTAATCAAAGGAGAGTGAACCACCTTTATTCAACAGGATATCCAAGAGGATTGTCTCGAAGACCCTCCACCACGTCTTCTCAACCTAGGTGTGATATGGTGGATAGTATCATCATCAGGTCTAATCACTTGAGTGTCCTGTTCTCCAAGTGATAACGTTTCCCACCAGGAGAGAGCCTGTCAAGGTGGCAACAGTGTCATGATGTGGAAAGTGGATCGTAAAATTATCTCCAGTCCTAGGAAGAAAGTTTAATAAAGGTGAGAATAAGGTTAAAAGCGGAGTGGTGTAATCCAGATGGGTTACTGGTCTGCGACACCTAGTGGTCAGGTCGACATGTTTCGGTCATGCGGTCACCCTGACATGATGACATGAGGTTCAGTACCAACATTCACAATTGTTTATGTAATGTTGGTTTTATTAGTATGCACATTTTTGATTGTTTGAACATCTTACTATGTTGACATATTGACATGTTGAAAATTGATTTCTAATGGCCTTTTCACCCATGAGAAAACAATTTTAGTCATCATGAAACTTATGTTGGTTGAAGCTATATTTCAGTCAGTAAAAACTTTATTTCGGCGCAAAGCCATAAAAGTGCTTACATTTTAAAAAGAAATCACAGATACAATATATTTACAAGCCATTTACATCCTTACATGACAGGCCTCTCCATAGCAACACGATCAAAGCATCCCTAAAAACTACTAAGTTAAAAGAATAAAAGGATATTAAATCTATCATTAAAAATAGATACAAGAAGATTTACAATAGTGGAAATGGCGAACATCAGGCTGTGCTGTTAGACACTCCAATACAATTATACTTGCCAGCTTGCATGATGTACCACATACTGTTTAAAAAACAAGAAACCGCAAATACAATTGGAGGGCTGGTATCATACTTTAAGATTCTCAATGCCGCTCGCTATACATTGCTTGAAACCCAGGTTTTTACAAAGTTGTTTTAACCAGCGTTTACGCTGTATCCGATAAGCAGGGCAGAGAAAAAGAACCTGGATTTCAGACTTCTCCTTATAATTACATACAGGACATTCCTTCTTTGAATCTTTCGCCCATCTACTAGTAAGTACATGAATTGGGAGGGTCCCTAGTCTGAATTGCAGATATAATTTCCTAGCCCTGGGAAGTAGGATAAAATCTAGGAAGGGTTCCTTGTAGTATGTATCTTTTATAAGGAGAAATTCTGACGAGAAGCGCCCGTGTACGGAATTGTTTTGTATTTGAATGAGTTTCATTGCTCTGTATTGTCTTATTAGTTGCAATCTAGAGATCAGAATACATGAAGTTTCAGGTGAACACCACAGATCTGGATTCTTTAATTCCAGAGTGAGGTCCTTTATATAGTGTTTAGAATACTTCATGCTAAAGGAAGTAATGCTTGAAATTCAACAATGATTACATTGACTGTTTGACCATACGTTGTAGTACATCAAGAATAATGTGTGGGGGGGCGTGGTTACGAGCGGCAGAGTGATGGCCGCGTTTTGAGGCAACTCTGCTCTCTCTGACTGAAAACCGCTCCATCCGCCACACAGATCCGCATCCCGAAGTGGGAAAGGGCTGAGCTGAGTGACTACGACTCACCCGATCTGCTTCCTGGCCCCGTTGAGCGCGAGCGGACGGAGCACTGCCTGTTTTGAATTGAGGCCTCCCGCAGAGAGATGCAGCGTGCTGCGTTCGTTCCAGGTGCAGCTGCGCTCACGCTGAAGGGCACGTGTGTGTGACTAACTGACGCTGCGGCTTGCGGCCTGGTCGGACTGGGGAGTGAGGTTGCTGGTCGGAGGTGCGGTGGACCCATCAGCCCCCTGGGGGGGATTCATCGTGGCCCAAACCCTGCAGCCGTGTGAGTGGGGGTGTCCTGAACTCAGACGGTGAGGACAGCAGTAGGGGTTGGCTCTGCAGCATCCACCGCCCGTGGCAACCTGCAGAGGTGTGTCGGGTTCCTTGTGGGACCTGCATTTGACTTTTGGCTTCCGTGGGCTTTCCTGTGAGGGAACAGAGTGCAGCAGGTGAGAGGCCTAGCGTTCACCTAATCACAAACAACCCTTCAGAGAACATTCCAGTGACAAACTTGGTGGTGACCCTCATAGCTAGGCACATGGCTGTGCCGCTGGGATCCCCAGTAATAGAGGCAATGGAGAGTGGTAGGGGGCCAAAAGCAACGCAGCAAAGCAAGCTCGATAAATATACCTGCCCCAAGGGTCCTGTACTGGAGCGCACCGTCTGGACTGACCCTACTGGTGGACTGGAGAGCGAGACCCCTGAGCTATCACTTAAAGACGTAATGGAGGCCATCACGGTAGCGGTGACTCTGATTGGGGCTGACCTTGCCAAAACTCATGAGAAAGTCAAACAACTGGAAATCACCACCAAGAGTCTCTTAGACGACGTTTCGCAACTTCAGACCGAGGTCCAGGCTCTCCACACCTTTCAGAAGTTCGCTGAAGATAAGCTGGATGATTATGAGGGGTGCTCACAAAGGAATAACGTCCACATTATGGGTATTCCGGAAAAATCGGAAGGACAGGCGCCGGATCTTTTTGTTGAAGACCTTGTGCTCAATCATCTCAAGCCGAAGGGCCTCTCGAAGTTTTTCATAGTGGAAAGGGCGCATCGAGTCTCAGGGGGATGCCCGAAGCTGGCCTATTTTGGCAAGACTACTGAACTTCAGGGATCGAGACGTAATACTGCAAAATGCCAGGAACTCACTACGTCTCAGGTATGAGCATTCAACTGTAACCTTTTTCCTGGATTTCACGCAGGCAGTGCAGAAGCAGCGGAGGTCGTTCTTGTCAGTCAAAAAGACTTTGATAGATAAAGGGGTGAAATACGCTATGCTCTTCCCTGCCAAACTGAGAGTTGAGGCGAATGGAAAGACTTGGTTCTTTGACCACCCGGAGGCGGTGGCGGACTGGCTAGAGGGCTGGAGAGATGCCAAGGAACGCAACTCACGTTGAACCTGTGTGAATGTTGCTACCTCTTTTTGTGTTGGATTAAAGGTTATTTAAACCTGCTCCGGGGCTTATGTGGGTCCTGCTTCCCGGTGCCGGACCCTGTGGTTGGTGCTGTAACATCGAACTGTGCATGCGAACACTGAAGACTATATCCTGGATTGTCTGACTTAGGCGGCCTCCTACTTCAGGACTAGTAAATGATGTTCTCTTTCCCTTTCTTTTTGGGGGGAGGGGTGGGGTCAGGGGCGTGGGCCTTCATCTCCACCTTTCACTTGTATTTCTGTTTTTGGGGCGACAGGCACTCTGCGCAGTTGATTTAATGGGCTGGTTTTTGCCTGAGGTGTAGGGAGGCAGGGAGGGGGTGTTGGATGGGGGTGGGGTGTTGGGACTGTTTTTTGTTGTGATGTCGGCTTCACTGATTTCCATGGCTTTAGGTGTAATATCACCTACTAATATGACACTGAGGTATGAATCCATCTTTATCATTTACTATGGAATCGCATTGGGACAAAAGCTTCACATTAATTAGTTGGAACGTGAATGGGCTGAGGGACAGGGTAAAACGCACCATAGTCCTACAGTATATAAAAAGACATTCCCCGGAGGTGGTCCTCCTACAGGAATTGCACCTGGTCGGAAACATGTGTAAAGCCCTAAATAGATGGGGGTACAGGCTCCTGGCACACTCAGGCTTCACTAGTGGGTCTCGGGGAGTGGGCATCATGACTAAAAATTCCTTCCCCTTTTCTGTTCAGTCTTTGCACACTGATAGCCGTGGGAGGTATGTAGTACTCACTGGGCAGTGGGAGGGTAGGACATTGACCCTGGTGTCGGCGTATGTCCCACCGGGACTACAGGACCAAACGTTTACAGATCTGGGCATTCTGCTCCTCTCCCTCCCGGAGGGCCTACTGTTAGTGGGGGATGATTTTGATGCTGTTTCATCAGGCATATTGGACCACCAGCCCCACCGTGCCACAAGGCCCTCTGATAGTTGGCTCCCTGATTTCATTGAGGCATTTGGCCTATCGGACACCTGGAGGGCATTCCACACAGGGGATTTGCAATACACCTTTTTCTCTGGTGCCCACCACAGCTCCTCCCGCATCGATTATTTACTCTTGCCGGCCTCTCACCTACTCCACCTGCAGGAGGTCCGTCATCTAGCATGCGACATCTCTGATCATTCCCCTCTGTGGACCAGGTTAGTGCTGGGGGATCAACGGATTGACATGGTGGCGCCCATTAATCTCTGGTACCTGCGAAGCCCCTCGGTCCACGCGAACCTGCAGAAGGCGATGGACTGCTATTACCAGGAGAACCTCGGCTCAGTGGATTCTCCTCAGACACTCTGGGAAGCATTCAAATCCGTTGTTAGAGGGGTAGCCCTCTCTCTCATAGCGGGAGTTAGGAAAGAGAATTCCAAAGAGCTCGAGGCAGTCAAGAAGGAGGTCCTGCGCCTAGAGGCGGATGTCAGAAGGGGGGCCACCCGGGAAGCGGTGCACCTTTTGCGACTGAAGACAGATGAATACAAAGCCATTGTCATTGATCGTGCCAAGTCCTGGGGGAGGGAGAGAGACGGTAAGGTGTATCAATGGGGGGATATAGCTGGGAAACTTATAGCCTGGCTGGACGAGAAGGAAAAGGCTAACCACCTTGTGCCGGAGATCACATCCGACTCGGGTGCAAAGATTACAGTTCCAGTCCACATTGCCAGGGAATTTGTCACGCACTACGCCAATGTATATCAGACACACTCATTCCTGCTGGAGGCGGACTCGGCTGACCTCCTCAGAGACATCAAACTCCCGGTCCTCTCCGAGGATGACCAGAGCTACTTGGATAGCGACATTACTAATGACGAGATCGCACAAGCGATCAGGGCCCTTAAACCGGGCAAAGCGATGGAGCCCAATGGACTGCCCATAGAGCTCTATAAACTGCGTCCAGACAAACTGGCCCCACATTTGCGGGCCATGTTTGAGGAGAGTAGGGAGGTGGGGGAGCTGCCACCCGATCAGGCTGGCATCAATAGTGGTCATCCCTAAGGAAGAAAAGCCAAAAGACAGGTGTGCCTCTTATAGACCCATCTCCTTGCTTAACGCCGAGCCAAAAATACTCGCTAAACTCCTGGCCACCCGCCTATCACGAGTGATTAGTTCCCTAGTACACCCAGATCAATCTGGATTCATGCCCCATCGCAATACTGCTCTGAATCTACGACGAGTTCACTGAGTGACAGAGAGGGCCACAACGGTTCAAGAGGATGCAGTAATCCTGTCTTTAGATGCCTCTATGGCATTCGATACTATCGAATGTCCCTACCTGTTTGCAGTACTTTTTAAGTTGCGATTTGGCCCGCAGTTTATATCTTGGGTCAGGCTCCTCTATTCTGCTCCTCTCACGCAGGTGGTGGTCAACAACAAGCGGTCCGAGCCCTTTGCTCTCAGTCAGGGTACTAGTCAGGGGTGTCTGCTGTCGCCCCTACTTTTCGCCCTGTCCTGGCTGCCTGGATCCGGTGTGATCTGGCCATACGTGGTATGCGGTGGTCAGCAGAGTGGGAAGACCGCATCTTGCTCTACGCAGACGGCATTCTCCTCTATTTGGCCTCCCCCAAAAAGTCCCTCATATGAGTTTTAGACATCTTCACATCCTTTGGTAGATTCTTGGGCTACTCTATAAATTGGAATAAATCGCTCCTGTACACCCTGTCTGGTGGAACTTCATCTCTCCCCAGGGAGTGTCCGATACAGGTGGTGTCTGATGGTTTCCGATATTTGGGGATTTTTGTCACCGCTGACCCCGGGCTCCGTTATGAGAGAAATGTGCTCCCGCCCTTAGAGCGCCTGCGACGCGACGTTGCACACTGGAGGGCGCTCCCTCTCTCGCTGCTCGCTCGAGCCGCTCTTTATAAGATGATGTTTCTGCCCTGCTTCCTTTATGCCTTGCAAAAGTACCCTGTTCCGGTTCCAGCGCGATATTTTAAAGAGATCGAAGACTTGCAGAGGCAACTGCTTTGGGATGGAGAATAGCTCTTTCCAAACTAACCTATAACTGGTACGACGGCGGCATCAGTCTCCCTGACATAAAGAAATACTACTGGGCGGCCCATCTTGCTGCCATCAATCAGGGTACGAACCGGGCTCAGGGGGACCCAGGCTATGCCATGGATAGGTGGTTGCTGCCGAGCAGGACGTACAACAGAGCCCTTTATGCTAGTCCCAGGAACCAGGAAGTTTCTCTTGACTGGGCCCACCGCCCACTTGGTTCAAGTATGTCACGCAGTCAACAAAAGCTTAGGATGGGATCGGAGACTTACTCTTGCATCACCCCTGTGGGATTCGGAACAACTTGGTAGTCTGCATGGCTCCAAGGGGTTCGATAAATGGGACCTCTTAGGTATTTCCCGGGTGGGCGACCTCTGGGTTAAAGGTAGCATGCTCAGTTTTAGTCAGCTGAAACAACTATACGAACTTGCAGACTCCGAAATTTTTCGCTATCTACAAATTCGGCATGCACTAACCACCGCCGTCAAGGGGAACTCCCCCCTCCCTGACTCCTCCCCCTTAAAGGATAGACTATTGGACGGGCTGCTTCCGCAGAAAGCTATCTCATTAACCTACAAAAAACTTGTGAACAACGCACTGGATCCCTTGGTTAAATTGCGGGAGTCGTGGGAGGCAGATGGTCTCTTACTAGATGATGAGGAATGGAGGGAGGCAGTGGCTTCCCCCAGGGAGGTGGCGATCTCTGCACATCTCCGTTTGATACAATTGAAAATTCTCCACAGGTGAGTCCCAAGCAAGTTTGTCTCAGCTTCCTCAGCACCTAGACCACAGCAAAGGCTTCTCTCTCAATAGCACTTGACCTTGGTTCTCTGGGAAGTAACCTCCTAGAGATGAAAGCTACAGGTTGGTCTAGGCTCCCATCATTAAGCTGCAAAAGAACTGCCCCTATGCATGGCCCTGAGGCATCAGTTTGTAATTTGAATTCCCTGGAAACCTTAGGAGCCTTGAGCAAAGGGGCTATGCACATGGCCTGTTTTAGGGAGTCAAAGGCTTTCTGGCAAGCCTCTGACCAAATCACATTTCTTGGCTGATTCTTAGCAGTCAGCCCAGTCAAGGGGGAAACCATGGTGCCACATCCCTTGACAGACCTCCTGTAATAACCTGTGAGGCCCAGGAAGGTGCTCATCTCGCTTTGAGTCTTTGGGGCTTTCTTGCCATGTTGGTCTTTATCTTGGCCTGGGGGAGGCTGCACCTTATCCCCGCCCACCAGGTGTCTTAAGTATACCACAGACCCCTGCCTTATCTGGCACTTACTGGCCTTGATAGTCAGGCCTGTGCTCTGCAGGACCAGAAGCACTTTCTGCAGGTTGAAAACGTGGCCTTTCCAGCTGCTACTGAAGAACGCTATGTCATCCAGGTAGACAGCACTTAAGGCCTCCATACCAGCAGAAACCTGGTTCACTCGCCTCTGGAAGGTGGCAGGGACATTATTCAATCCAGAAGGCATCACTTTGCATTGGTAGTGGCTCTCTGGAGTTGAGAAGTCTGATCTCTCTTTGGCTTCTTTAGTTAGCGCAATCTGCCAACACCCTGAAGCCAGGTCTAAGGTACTCAGGAACTGGGTAGCCCTAACCTATCAATGAGTTCATCAGCCATGGGGATGGGGTGAGCATATGTCTTGGTGACTGAACTAAGCCCTACTTAATCTACAAAGAACTAGAGTTCTGGGGTGGCACCCAGTGGGGCAGTGTTTGGTGCCAGAACCACAGGACTGGACTAGGTGCTACTGAAGAGCTCAATCACCCCCAACTCCAACTACTTCGAGACTTCCTTCCTGAACCTAGCCCTCACTTTGTCAGACAGCCAGTATATTTTGTTTTCAGCAGGGTGGCTGTCTCCTGTGTCAATATCATTGGTATACAAATTTGTAAGCCCAGGAGTGAGGGAAAACAGGGAGGAGAACCTCCCCAACAAGTCGCAACAATACCTCTGCAGTTCTGAAGACAGGGTTGACGCAAGGAGGTCAAGTAGAGGTTCACTCGCCTTTTCCTCCCCACCATCTGTCTTCAACAGCATAGTGACCTCAGACTTCTCAAAGCGGGGTGGGAGACGGTTGAGATAGAGAAGTCTTACGGGGTGTTTGGGGGTCTTGAGATCTACCAAGAGGTGGCCTCCCCCTTCTTCTTATGAGGCCCTGGGCTCCACTGAGTCCGTCACCCACACTTTCTGCCCAGGCTGGAATTCCACAGGGTAACCGTCAGGTTGTACCACTGCTTCATTACCTCCTGACTGGCCTCCAGGTTCTCAGAAGCCTTCTTAAAGAACTTGGCCATCTGTATTCAGAGGGCTAGTATGAAGCTAACATATACTGAAGAGGTTTCTTGGGAGCTTGCTCTCACCCCTCCCTAATCAGGCTGAGACGTCCTCTTACTGAATGACCATATAGAAGCTCAAATGGGCTAAATCCAACAGCCTTCTGTGGTGCCTCCCTTTAAGCAAGGAGCAGGTAAGGTAAGAGGATGCCCTGCTTATGCCTCATGGGCTAAGACAGGCCCTTGATCATGCCCTTTATGTTCTTGTTGAATTGCTCACCAAGCCCATGGATTTTTGGATTGGAGGTGTGGAGAATGTGTAAGTAACTTTGCGGTCCTTTCACATTGACTGCATATAAGCAGACAAAAAGTTGGTGCCCCTCTCAGACACCACTTCCTTTGGGAAACGTACTCTGGTAATAAATCCCCATCAGGTCCCTAGCCACTGCAGTTGTATTTGCAGTCCTCAGAGGTATGGCCCCTGGGCATCTTATGGCATGACCCACCAGAATAAACCTATTTCCTGAGGCTGTCTGGGTGTCTAGTGGCCCTACATTGTTGATGTCCATCCTTTCAAAGGGAGTGCAAATGAAAGGCAAGGGATTTAGAGGAGCTTTTAGCTTTTGTACTGTCTTCCCACTGGCCTGGCAGCTCAAGCAAATCCCTCAGAAAGTATCTGAGGAAGTCTTCATCCGGGGTCAGAAAAGTGGGGGACAAACCTGGCAAAGGTCTTGTCCTGCCACAGATGTTCTGCCAGGGGTAACTCATGAGCCAGCCCCAGTAAGAAGGCCCTGCAGCATTGGAGAATGACCAGGCTCCTTGTTGTCCCATGCAAAAGTGCCTTAAACTCACTATACAGAAGTCACTCTCCAAATAAATGTGGTGACTACCAGAGGCATTACCAGCTGCCTGGGCTCTGGCCTGTTGCCTCATGCTCTCCAGGGTTGGACAATCCTACTGTGCCTCACATAACTCCTCTTTGGTGGGGCCCCTTCTGCTTGCCATCCAAAAAGCTCAGGCAGGTAATCAAGGGAGGCAATGTCCTCCCCAGTAGCCTTTGGGGTGGCCTCTTTCGGCAATCTCAACTGTGGGACATTCCGGGGCTGGTTTTTCCATGACCCATTGCTCTTCCTTCCTTTGGCAGTTGTCTGAGTCATTTTTCCATACTTAAGCCTTCCTTGACTCCCTTCCTGGGCATCCATGAACCTGGTGATTACGCAAACCCACTCAGGCAATCCTGACATTTCCAGGTGTGACCTGAGCTTCACTCCCTTCTTGGTAGTGTGCTCAAGATCATGCCCTGGCAAAACAATCCACAGGCATGGCAGGTCTCACAACAACTTTCAGAAGCCCTGAGACCTCTCTCCCCTCAAATGGAACAAGAATCACAGTGTGTGACTCTCCTGGTTGTCTACTACTACAACCTGGTGAAATGTATTTGGTCTGATTTGCTCTGTGGCCACCAGTTGACTCCTTACCATAGTCGTACTGGCTATTGTGTCCCTCAGAGCCTCCACTACTTGCCAATTGATGATGACCCACTGCGTATACTTTGCAGTATTTGAAGGCATGGGGACTTTGGGCACTTTCACCACATTACCCAGGAACACTAGGGTAATTTTACTGACTCCCCTACAAACTCACTGGGACCATCTCCTCCCAAGCCCTACACTAGCTAGTCCTGCGGTCTTTTCCCCAGTGGGAGGTTTTGCCCTCTTGGGGCACTTGGGATAACCCTTGTAGTGCACATGTTCATAACAGTTAAAGAAAACTTGTTATGATTTTTATCAGAGAAGCCTTTCTTCTGGTGGCCAAATTGGGACCCTTTCAATTGAGAACAATTTTTGGGGCCTTGCGAGAATTCCCCCCGTCTTCTTCTGGTGGGAACCCTGACCACTCTTTTGGGAGCCACCCCCAGATGCCTTCTTGGAC
This sequence comes from Triturus cristatus, assembly GCF_964204655.1. Taxonomy (NCBI): domain Eukaryota; kingdom Metazoa; phylum Chordata; class Amphibia; order Caudata; family Salamandridae; genus Triturus; species Triturus cristatus. The sequence continues at coordinate 1,153,795,696 of NC_140581.1, read as the reverse complement.
ATTCTGGTGGTGATCTAGAGGTCTGCCCCCTTGGCAAGCTTCCTGGGGTCAATCAGAGAGCTATCTGCCAGGTAGTGGATCAGCTCTGCAAAACAGATATGCAGCATGTGCACCCTCAAAATTGGGTTGTACAGCCCACGGCAATCCTCTACCTTGCTGTCCCAAACCCAGCCCTTCAGTGCCTTACTGGAATAATCTAGAAAGTCCATCCAGGTCTGGTTGGAAGTTTGTGTCTGTCCCTGAACCTCTTCCTATATCTCTCAATGGTTAGCCCAAATGTATTAACAAGAAAGGCCTTCATGAGAGTGTACCATGTCTGATCCTCTACCTATAGTGTCAGGAATGTGTCTCTTCCCACTGTGAGCATGTACGTCCATCATATGCAGAGAACCACTTGTCAATATCGTCTCTTACCACTTAATTGGGCACCAAATCTTTTGGTATGCGGACCATTCCTTTTCTATTAGAAACTATAGGTGTGCTGCCACCAATACTGCTGGACTCAATCCATCCCTCTGAGACTGAGCTTGATGGAGCGGGTAGTACAAATTTTATATACCCCCCCCCCATTCTGCATGTTTATATTAATCCGAATAAACAATAAATTATAATATTATTAATCGGTTTGAAGTGATAACTCACCAACTATATTAACAAGAGAATTATACGTGGGAATTGCATTTTGCAAGGCCATATTAATTGTGAATTAACTAGTGTACGCATATTAATAGTAGAAAATTAGAATATTATTTGTTATATGTTGCTTTAAGTGATGTACTTGTGATTTGTGCTTTATTCAGTGAGTATAAATCACTCTGAGTGTTGCTTCGGCTAGATAAATACACACACATATGGGTATTAGCAAGGGGATAACCTTTTATTAGCCATTTCTATGTTTTAATTACGTTTTTTGTATTTCTTTTGCTTAAGTTGACCATTTCGGCCTAAACAAGATGGCTGAGCGAGACGTTAAACGTGACTGCCCTGACAACACGAGGTTCTGGGTGAAGTGCGCATGCGTCACCGCCAGCAACAGTGGCCTGGACCTGACCCCTGGAGAACATGTACCCTCCAAGGTCGTTCCGGGAACCCATCCAAAAGAAAGGACAATGCTTGATTTAAAAGCCGAAATAAGCAAGTTGGATGACTTCATTATCCGACACCCTGAGGACTGTACCCCGCAAGTCAAAGTTGAGCAATAAGAACTCTCTCAACCCCGATCTTGATACTTTTTGACATTATTTTCATTATAAAAGTAGGTAGGGAATTGAACTGGGAGAGCCCACTCTTCTTTGACAAACTCGATTTCCTGACGTTATGCTGACGGAGAGGACGGTGACACTGCTGGACAGCTGTTATCCTGAGTCTATGAGAGACTGAATTGCGGCCTAACTTTGCTGAATAAATTCTCTTTGACTGACTGACTTAGAGGACGACTTTAGCCAGAATAGGTAAATATGATGCTCTGAAATGCTGATGATGATATTTTTTTACTTTTCTTTCAATATTTCTGAGATAAAGAATAATTGATTAAATTGACAAATGTGTTGTGTCAATTATTTGAAGAAAAAGATTAAAGGAAGGTAATAGAGCAAAGGTAGACGAGTTAATCATCAATTACCAATTCAACTAAATGATCTATCTCCGTATGGGAGGGATATCTTAGGTTTAATGTCAATGTGTTTAGGGTAAAGTAAAGGTATTCCTCTCATGTCAGCGTTGTGAAACGTATTTTCCCTCAGAAATCAGGTCAACCGAGTGTAAGTACATTGGCGTTATGGGCCCCACCAATGAATGAATGTGAGTGAATTGGAATGAGGTAGTTGGTCTGTGCCGAAGGGGGAATTTGACGTTTTGCGCTGGATCAAGCTCACCAGCCATCCTTCTTTTCTCCATGGCCAGCCTCTTCTCCATTAAGGCTCTCTCAGTCTCAACTTTCCCTAGCTTCAATTTGGCTATCTCCAATTTGAGTTTTCTTTTCTATTTCCTGTCCTCCAACTCTTGTGGGATCAATCCCCTGGCAGGGATACGGCTCCCTGCATCATCCTGGTAATCTAGGGCATCCAAGTCATCTGCTGGGGTCAAGTTTGACCCTCCTGGCAGTTCAGGACCCTGGGCTGGGCCCTCCCTCTCCTCCCTCTCCTCCCTCTCCTGCCTCTCTGTCTGTGCTCCTTTCTCCTCATTGTTATCCACCTCATCTTCCTTTGAGGTGGCCTGGCATCTCTGCACTTTCTCAAAGGCCCCGAGCGCTACCTGTAGATCAAGTTTGGTAGCCTTCTTGTCTGCTTTGAATCCCTGTTGTTTGCAGAGTTCAGCAGCTCAGCCTTGCTGAGAGTGTCAGAGTTGCAGGCATCCATAGTGCAAAAAGCACGATAGGGCACTTAACTTGAGAAAAAGGGGAGACATAGCCAATTGAAAAACTAAGGAAAAAATGAAAAGGGGTGAATCTGATGTCAACTTATTTATCTGGGATTTTTGTATAACACAAATCACTGTATGGCACTACACAAACACAAGTTCTGATCCACCTAGCTAAACACCAATGTGAAACATTGGGTTGCTGGCTGGCTTAACTTAGAGGCAATGTGTGAAGTATTTATGCATCACACAAACAGCAATAAGGTGAAAACGCAACACAAGAATAATCCCAAACTAATTTAGAAAATAGATTGAATTGTAATCAATTATTTGACACAAAATGCCAAAAATCCAATAAGGAGAATCGGAGATATTGATTTTTGAAGTTTTAAGTGAAAATGGCACCAAAAAGCACAAAGCGCCAATAAGGGATGTCTGGTTGTGCTGCAACCGGGGCCAAGTCCACAGTACAGGCCGACCGCGATGGAATGTTGACCGACTACAGGAAACAGTCTTGGTCCACTGAGCACAAGTACCTTAGTCTGAGATATGTCGATGTTGGGGATCCTGCCAACTGTGAGGATGTGGGGTGCAGAAAAAGTGATGCGTCAATTCCAATCCATACAGCAGCGGCGATGCAGGGGCTCCAATGAGCGTTGTGGCTGAGATGCAGAGTTCTTGGCGTCGTTGTCAAGGCTTTCATCAACAAGCATTACGAAGACCTTGCCCCGGGAAGAACAGTGATTGTTCCGCAGGTGGTGTGTCGACTCTGATCCATGCAGCGGTGGCGATGCACAGGTTCCAATCCACACAACAGTGGCGATGCATTGGTACTGACCAGGGCAGAGGTAAATGTGTGCCAGTTCTGATCCATGCAATAGCAATGATGTGTCAGTGCCGACCCATGCAGTAGTGATGATGCACCAGCTCTGATCCCCACAGCGATGGCAATGCATTGGTTCAGGAAGGGCAGCACCTTAGGCCCACTTCCAAGAGTCCAGGACTGGGGTGGCACCACTTGGCTGGGCAGACTCAAAGATGACAGAGTCCAGGTGCTGAAGCAGGGTGGTTAGAAGTCTTTTATGTCCCTGAGACTTCAAATCAGGAGGCCAGCCAACTAGCCCTTGGAGCCACTCTGGGTTCTGCAGCCAAGTGATGCAGGTCCAATCATTCTCACCTAGGCAAGGAAAGAAGCAGGCCACATATCAACACAGCATGGTAGGAGTTCTTGCAGACCCCCCAGTCCAGCACAGTGACAGTGCTTCAGCAGCACAGCAGTTCTTCTTCCTGGCAGAGTATCCACAGGTCCAGACGTGTACTGAAATGGTAGGGTCTGAGTTCCAGTTCTAATACCCAGTTGTGCCTTTGAAGTGTGGGAGTTTTCAAAGACAGGCTTTTGAAGTGCACAGAGGTCCAGCCTACCTGTCCTGAATACAGAATCCCTACAGGGAGTATGCACTCCTTTGTGCATGGACAGGTATTTAAGTGTGAGGCTGTGTCCATCTGCTCCCTCCCATTCTGCCAGGATGGTCTATCAAGTCACACCTAAGCTCATATTGTGTGTGGCTGTCTAGGGGGAATATACAAAGCCCAGCAATCATTCAACCCAGATATGCAATCAGAGATAGGCTGCAGGTACACAGGCCTAAGAGCAGAAACATGCCAACTTACTAAAAGTATACAGGTAAGAAGGTGCCTTCAAGGGATTTATTTAGATGCTTAGTTATGTGATTCTTGATCTCAGTTATAGGTAGGATAGTTATATACCTACAAACTTAATTACTGTCACAGTTTGTATTTTTAAACAAAATCAGTTTGTCAAGTTATGCATCAATCGTATACATATATATCATCAAATTCAACATAAATGAAGAAAAAGAATAAAGAAAAAGAGGAGAAAGACGGGTGTATATATAAAAATCAAGTTTATCATCAAATTTCAAAAAAGGGTACTTAAGATAAGAACAATTGTAGGTATACTGGAAGGAAATGCTTTAATTATCCATGCCTTCACTTTGAAATAACTCAAACACTTTTTCACAAAAATAGTCAAATGTTTCGCAGGAAAACGGTGTGAAAGTCGACGTTTCGGTCTCTAAATTTTCATTGACAAGACCATCTTCAGGACTATTAAATTTAAAAGGTTGACCCCTTGATGTGTTTCTTTTATAATCTGAGGTCGGTTTTAAATTTCTTTGGACAAAGAACAGTCGCGACTGTTCATTGCCCAAAGAAATTTAAAACTGACATCAGATTAAGACGTGAGCGTCAAAACGTCCAGTTGAATTTTTGGTCGAGCGATTACACCACTTGAATATCTCTGAACAATTTAACGTAATCTATCGATGTATACACGTTAACTTCCTTGAAAATAAAGATCAACACTAAAGAGCTTACAAACCTTCGCGAAATAACGACGACATTTGTCCTAATCATTCGTTTGGACATTATAAAAGAAACACATCAAGGGGTCAACCTTTTAAATTTAATAGTCCTGAAGATGGTCTTGTCAATGAAAATTTAGAGACCGAAACGTCGACTTTCACACTGTTTTCCTGCAAAAAATGTGACTATTTTTGTGAAAAGGTGTTTGAGTTATTTCAAAGTGAAGGCATGAATAATTAAAGCATTTCCTTCCAGTATACCTACAATTGTTCTTATCTTAAGTACCCTTTTTGAAATTTGATGATAAACTTGATTTTTATATATACTCCTGTCTTTCTCCTCTTTTTCTTTATTCTTTTTCTTCATTTATGTTGAATTTGATGATATATATGTATACGATTGATGCATAACTTGACAAATTGATTTTGTTTAAAAATACAAACTGTGACAGTAATTAAGTTTATAGGTATATAACTATCCTACCTATAACTGAGATCAAGAATCACATAACTAAGCATCTAAATAAATCCCTTGAAGGCACCTTCTTACCTGTATATTAAAATGTGCCCGAGCCCTCAAGGGTACATTGGGTTGTCCACTATATTTACCAACTTACTAAAAGTGACATTTTCAAAATTGTAATGATACATTTGCTTTTATCATTAAATATGATTTATCATTACAATTCCATAGGTACCAAACATGAAAGATCTCCCTCTTCTCAATTAGAAATTGCAGCTTATTAAATCTATTAAGGAAACCATAAGGTTTTCCTATGGGAGGGGTAGGCCTCACAGTAGTTAACAACTAATTTGGTAGGTTTTCACTACCAGGGCATGTAAAACGTAAAAGTACATTATTTCCCTTTTGATTACACAGCACCCTTTCCTATGGACTACCTAGGGCATACCTTAGAGGATACTTATAGGTAATAAAAAGGGAGTTTAAGGCTTGGCAAGGTGTTTTAAATGCCAAGTCAACATTGCAGTGTAATGCTGCATTCAGGCTGCAATGGCAGGCCCGGGACAAGTTAGTGCTACTTAGGTGGTTGGCACAATATGTGCTGCATGCCCCCGCTAGCATTTAATTACAGGCCCTGGGTATATGAAACACCACTCTACATGGGACTTACAAGTAAATTAAAAATGCCAATTAAGTATATGCCAATCAAACCATGTTTAGGGGAGTGAGCACAAGCACTTTAGCACCAGTTAGCAGTGGAAAGTCCTAAGGCCAACAGATGCAAAAATCCAGCAAAATCAGAGGCAACCAGGCAAAACATTTAGGGGAAGACCGCCCTAAGACTGACAGGTCTAACGGCATTTGTCAGTGTATTATACATCATGAAGTGTCCCGGGCCAATTCAGAATTTATTGCTCACTTCTAGAAATGGGAGCAGTATGGTATGTTCAAACATGTCCCCCAGGGTGGTCAGTCTGCACTCCGACCCGTGGTTTTTATCATAACATGGTGGAGGGTTATTTAATGAATGCTTGGACTTGGAGTGCCCAAAGTGGCAGGGTAAGGAAGTATGGAATGGTAGGTGTCCTTGTAAGCACATATTTATACCAACAGCATTTCACTACCATTGCCAATTTGTTTACAGTGGCATATGTGGCTTACAGTCCGGGCTATTCTATTTGAGCGGCCATGAAATATAACTCATAATTTGGGGCTCCCAGTCCTCTTCTTTCCAGTGGATGATACCATTTATGCAGTGCTATCCTTTTCCTCCCAGTTCCCCATATTAAGTCTATTAAAACACTATCCAGTTCCCTAAAGAAACTCCAAGGAAGCGCCAAAAACTGGCACAACAACCTCAGCAGTACAAATATTTTGGCAATTGCTACCCAATGAAGATAGGGGAAGGGTCATTTAGAATTGCACTAATTACCTAGTGCCAGTCGCCGCCTTGGTCAAATTCCCTTGTATCAGTGATTATCGGTTGTGTTATACATTTACTCCCAGGTATTTGAATGTGTCATGTCTCCTTTGCTGTCCTACACCTATTAACCTCTCACACTACCTATCCTTCAGGCTCGTAAGTGGGAATAAGCATGTTTGGGTCTTATTCAGCCTCAACCCTGACACATCCCCAAATTCCTCTAATGTTGCTAGCACGGAGGGTATGGTCTGCTTTGCATTGCGCAGGTATAGAAGTGCATCATCCACGTTCAGGTAGATTGTAGCCCAAGTTCCATTGTTTGGTATTCCCCACTACCGACCCTTGAGTCTGAACAGGGTTACGAGTAGTTCTATGGTCAGCACAAATATCAAGGGTGAGAGTGGGCAACCCTGCTTAGTGCCCCGGTCTATGGGTAATGAGTACAAGATGTCTCTACCTCAATGTACCCTACCATTTGGAGCTGAGTACAGAAGTCTTATCCAGCCTGTAATATCTGGCAAAAACCCTATTCTTACCAGCACTGCCCTCAGGCACAGCCACGCCACAGTGTCAAATGCCTTCTTGAGGTCTAGGAACAATGCCTCTGGGGGTGTACGGCCCTCAGGCGCCTAGTCCATAATGGAAAAACAGCTGCCTAAGGTTGAGAAATTTCTTTCTACCCGATAGATACTCATTTTGGTTATGGTGTACCAATGTGTTGATTATTGGGGTCAACCTATTGGTTCTCACCTTCCCAAGTATCCTGCAGTCAATGTTGAGAGAGGCCTGTAGGAGTATATGTGTGAGGAGGCGCAATGTGGCTTAGGTAGGACAACTATCTATGCCTCTCTCATTGTCTTGGGTAGGGATCCTGTATCTTTAGCTTCCTTATATATTTGGAGGAGCTTTGGCGCTAATTTAATTCTGTACGTTGCATACAACTACGCTGGAAGTCCATTGGCACCCAAGGTTTTTTTGCGCTATCTGATCCATTTCTCTGCATATCTCTATTGTGAGTGGCTCATCTAGGGTGGATCTCTGTTAGGGATCGAGTTGTGGGATAGGTAACTTGTCTTCGTAGAAGCCCAAAGTTGCTCTATCTGCTGCGTCTGCAACCATGGATAGGGTGGTGTGGTAAACCACTAAGACTTGGTTGATAGCAGCTTGTGAGGTAACTATCTTCCATGTTGGCCCAATGGAGGTTCTAAGAGATTCTGTGTGGAGGAGACAAGGCAATAGTCGACCCACCCTGTCCCCTTCAGCATCCAGATGGGCAACATATTCTCTGCAGTTAATCCACCCAAGACAGCCCATCGAGGTTCTGCACTCCCGATGCACGGCTGGAATGTCATGTGCGTCCCCTGATTCCAGCCCCAATCTCACCTCTGCCTTCCTTATTCAGTGTTCAAGTGCATTGATTTCGCTGGCTAATGTGCATTTTACGCCATATGAGGTTTTTAATGCACAACCCGTGGATCACAGCCTTAAATGCATCCAATTCAATTATCCTGCAAGAGGCTAGGCCATCAATCTCAGTAAAATATTGGTTGATGCATTCCCTAATAGTTTGCCTATATTGGGTGTCTAGCAAAGCTTGAGTATCTAATCTCTATGTGGATGTGCAGGTGCTGTACCTGCCCCATCTCGCTACCATTTTAAGTGGCTCATGGTCCATCAGGGTCCAGACCAAAAATTCTGTATCTGAGACATTAGGGGACATCTCATTGGACAAAATTCCACTTTGCTCTTGCAACATCCTTGAGCTCTGATCTCCACAGGGGTTGGAGACTACAGGCAGCAATCACAAATTTATGAAGTGTAATCCTCTATCTACCACTACCCCCAAGAAGTCCAGAATAGGGCATGCTGTGAATAGTTCAGATGTAGAAGACCCCAGTTAAGTACATCTTCATGCAACCCGTTTTGACAATAAGTTAGAGAAGTCAGAGATGGATGAGGAGGATGGAGATGGAGCTAGTGGAAGGGAGCATGAGCATGGTAGACAGAATCTTGTATACCTATGCCTGTTCACTCAGAAATCAGCCTTCAAAAAAACAGACAAAAACCATGAAAAGGCCTTGCCAAATCCACGGTAGATGAATCTGCAATTTCTGCTGTGGCCCCAAACATAAACGAATGCTGCACACGCATGACATCATCCCCAGGAAGTGTCTACCTTGTGGTTCAGTCCCAATCTCATTCAGAGAAGCCCTCTTATACACAGTTTTCTCAGCCTATTTGCTTCTCAGAAAGAAACAATAATTTGACTCCAGGCAGACAAGGACAAATTAATCTATAAATAAGAGGTTAACAGTGCAAACATCAATTTCCAACCTCAGACAATGCTGACCCAATCTACATCAGCAAGAAAAGAGGTTGACATTGGGCCTGCTCAAATTATTCCTGCAAAGGACTCCCCTCAGTTACCAGGTGCATGCCAATCTCATACTAAGGATGCAAGTGAGCAATTATACCTTCCTGTTTCAAACTCAACCTATCACAAAGACACAAGGTTATCTTTTTTGTTCCTTCCCTCAGTAATGTAAAGATTGCTTTTTTTTATTTCAAAGACTTTATTAGTTTTATAACAAAAAGAAACAAACAGAAGGCTGCATGATACAGTACAGAGCGCATGTGGGATCAGCAGGTAGAATGTACTATACATTTGTATTAATACACATTGCACCTTATGAGAAATGATGGAAAAGAAAGCAAACAAATAGGGTTTTGATTTACATCAGGTCCTGAATATCAAGCCGTAGCATAATATAATATAACATATCAAATCGACACAGGTAACTAAGATAAAATTATAAGAAAGGTATAATAGAGGCATGACATTTTTGGGGATAGAATAGGACAATATCCATCTGGGGAAAATGCAAACAGATGGTAGAAAGTTTGAGTATTCTAATAATGACTAGCTGTGACGCTGTGGATTGTTTCAGTATGGAGGTTACAGGGTTTATAGTGTGGGCGAAATAGTCGTCTAGTGTTTTCCAAACAGGTCTAGACTGAAGTTTCCAGTGGGAGTTTTGGAGGGAAATGTTGTCGCTCCTCTCAGATAAAATATCCACTTTAACCAGGACTTGAAAGTAATAGCCGCAGTGTTTTTCCAATTAGCTAGAACAGATTTACACGTCCCAATCATTAAAATATCTACCAGGAGCCTATCACTGGCTGAAATGAGTTGTAGGTCTTGGAATCCTTGAATGAGTGCAGTGAAGTCAAACTTTAGCTGAATCCCCAGTAGGGACCGAATTAAATCAAATACTTGTTTCCAAAAATGGGAGACGGAGGTCGTATTGGAAAAAGAGCTGTGGAAGATCTCGGGTTGATTTATTGCAGTTCCAGCATATTGGGTTCTTCCGCAGCTATGATTTATAAAGACGCCAAGGGATCCAAAATGTCAGTTGAAGGAGCCAGTATTATGTTTGGGATAGAGATGGGGTTGTTTTCTGTGAGAATACTGATTTCCAGATTAGGGGCCAGGCATCTGGTGTGATGTTGTCACTTGTATTCTACTTTTTTAATGTGTTAGATGTTAACGTGTGGATTATGGCTGTAGGAGATGATATATTTTCTAAGCGTGTTGCCGGAGTTTGTTGAAAGAGTAAATGATTGTAGGGAGCGAAAGGCCCTCATTAGAGAATTTTGACTTTGAATGGCAGGCTTAGATTTTTTTAAAGTCGTAAAAGTCGATATCTGACGGTTCGTCTTGCTGTTGCAATTCGATGAAGGAGAGGGGGGACCTATAGGAAGATAGCTGTTTTCAGGAAATGTATGCTCTTAGGACCTCCAAAATATAGGGGCACTGTAGAGTTTGATTTTAGGATTGATCCAGAGTGAGGCCATATTAGATTGAGCGATTGTCGTCTCCAGAAGGCTTTCTATTTTATGGAGGGCCCTTTACGTGTTATTAAAGATCTACTTAGCTGGAAAAGAAGAGTTAAGTTTAGTAGTTATGGGGTGCAAGCCTCCAAGGAGTTCTTTTTCAACAGAAAGCCAAGAAGCAGTGTAAATCATGTCTTGAATTAACCATGTGGAGCCTTGGTTGGCAACAAATGCTGTTTGGTAGTTCCTGAAATTAGCTAGATTGACCCGCCTAGATTTGTAGGGAGAAGTAGTGGTTTGATACAAATTCTGGCTCTTTTGTTCTGCCATAAAAAATGTTTTTATTATTTTGTCAAGTTTTTGATGGAATTCTTCAGAAAGAACAAAGGGCAGCATAATTATGGGGTAATTAGCTATTGGGGGTCACCATCATTTTAATAGTTCTATGCGACCCCACCATGATAGGGATTTGGCATGCCAGCTATCAAGCAAGTTTTTGATTTTCTTTAGGGTCACCTTTTCAATTTGGAGCAGGGTGTCTAGCAGGTTCGATTCAAAATCTAGGCCCAAATACTTTATAAAATAGGGTTGCCATGTAAGGCCAATATATGATACGATGTTGTTAGTACATAGGTTATTTAGGCCTTTGACTTCAGACTTGTCATTATTAAGTTTGTACCCTGAAACCTGGGCATAATTATCAATCATTTCAAGTAATGCCGGAATATGATTCTTTGTAGCATAAGAACAATGTCTCAACTGATAATCCTTCAGGAAGGCAAATGCAAGAAGAGTATATCTCACTCAAGTTAGGGGAAGAAGAAAGGGAGACCACGAAAGAGTTTGATAGAATATAGATTATATATTATTTATAAGTAGTTGTATCAGCACTATAGTACAATTTATATAAGGGTAACCAAAAAACACAAGTGTGCACTGTATGTGCTAGTGACGGTGAGGGGCGCAGTGACACAGAAGTGAGAAAACAGCGTGTTCTTATGTTACATACTTTACCCGGGTCTCAACTGGGTCAACGGGTTTTTCTCCTGTTTTTTGAGTTCATGGAATTGATTATTTGGCATTCTCAGTGATGATTAAGATGTCATCGGCGGAAGCCGCCAGTTTGACAGTGTTGTTGCCAAAGGTGACCCCGGAGATCCAATTATTATTCTGGATATTATGAATTAAGGGTTCTAGAGATAAGATGAAAAGGGAGGGGGACAGAGGACAGCCTTGTCTTTACCCCCTTTCTTAAATTTAGTGATGAGGACAATAGTCCACTGGTGTGTTCCCTGGCAGATGGGCCACTATAGAGCGCCATGACCATTCTCATGAATTTTTCACCCAGGTTAAATTTGAGGAGAACTTCACGTGAGAGGGAAGAGGTGTGGCGCCGTGGCCAGGGCGACTGACTCCGGAATCTGGGGATCACAGTTCGATCCCCAGCGCCGGCGGCAGATTAGCCCAGCACCATGTGACTCTGGGCAACAGCTTGCTTAATCTTCCCGACGGCCCCCAGCGCCTAGAGACCCTTACGGCTGATTGTTCGCGCTTTACAAATGTGGATTATTATTATTAGTCCATGAGTCCAGAGTTATTGCTACAGTATCTGACTCTGAGGAAGTTGCTCTCTTGAGGATGTAGCATAAAAGACGTGTGTTGTCATTAGATAGTCTGTTCTTCATGAAGCCCACCCTCAGTGGCTAATCAGATGCGGTAGTAGGGGGTTCTAATCTTTTTCATAGTATTTTAGCATACATGTTTGCGTCTAGGTTAATTACGGATATGGGGCAATAATCTTTAGTGAGCATTGAATCCTTACCGTTTTCTGACAGGACAACTATGATTGCCTCACTTGCTGTGCTCTCCACAGTCCCTGACTTCGTTAAGTAGTGAAAAAGATTAAGAAGTTTGGGGCCTAGGGAGGAAACAAATATTTTGTAAAAATTGACAGTAAAGTCATCCGGTCCTGGTGCCTTGTGTAGTGTCAGTGATTTGACCTCTTCTAGTGTTAATGGAGAATTAATAATACATTTCTCTTGTTCTGTTCAGAGATGAAGGGTAACTGTAAACCATGTAGGTGAGCATTTCAATTCTAGAGTGTGAGGTATGAGGAGGAGAAAAAGGTGTAATCCCTAGTGTCTGGATGTTGCAGTCTCCAGGCGTCCAGCATGTTAAATCTTGAGCAGAGATTCAGAAGGGATCTGTGAGATTTCGGTGGATGGAAAGTGGCTTTTGATTGTCTCTCAATAGTAGCATCTAGGGGTAGGTTGAAGTCCCCTCCAATAATGAGTAAACTGTTTGTGGGAATTTGGTTAAGGGTAGATGAGATAGAGTCACAGAATTCTGGCTCGTCTGCATCTGGGCAGTATACATTAAGGACGTGGAGTCAGCTTGTGTTTTTGGAGAGTTTGATCAGTATTTATCTGCCATCAGCGTCTACAGAGTGGGATTCAACTACAAGGCCTGATTTTTTGGAATCCAGGTATGACTCAATGATGTCATCTTCTTATGGGTGATTTATGTCTCTTGTAAGAGGATAGCGTTGTCTTTGAGTTTGTACAGATAGGTTTTGATTTTTTTTTAGCTTGATCGGATGGTTGAGGTCTTTGACATTTAAGGAAACCAATTTGAGGTTTTCGTTAAGAGGGATATCAGTCATCTTGTGGTTGTTGAAGGGTGAATGTAAGTAGTGTGAGAACAGGTTGTGGAAGGGTACATGACCTTGCTCTATAGACATGGTTCTGATGTTTTAAATAAAGCTTAAAATAGTCAACATAGGGACGCACTATCTCTTTGGAAGGTTTTCCCAAATATATATCAAACCCTGTTGCATTAGAATGCAGCTGCGGGCTAATTGTTTGCCACCAGCCAGTGTGACAGGGTGAAGAAAAATAATACAACATAACAAAAAACAAGTATTAAATTAATAAACACAACCCTGGGGCTACTCCTATCCCCACCCCACCCACCTACCTACCCGCCCACCTACCCACCCAATTCAACCTTAACATTGAATGTGAGGGAGACTACCGCAGCATGACACCTCAGCCGTCGCGGAGTGATTTGGTCAAGGAGACTACAAATCTATAATTGCAGTCAAATACTAAAACATGGTAAATGTAAATATAGTAGTTTAAACAGTAAAATTCAAGTTAGTAACCATTGACAAACGTAGGAAGTGTGTGACCCTGCACCAGTGAAATGGAACATTGGGACATATTTAAGAAGTGATGTAGCGCAGCGTTATCTTTCTTAACTTAAAGCTATGCTCTGCCACTTCTGAAACACAGGGCTGCACTGCATTTGCAACAATTTGGTGCAGTCTTGTGTTTCCCCCTGCGCTGGCACTAATTTCAGCTGCCTAATGCTAATGCAGGCACGCGTGCACCATAGTGTAGTGCAAGGGTGCCTGTATTGTGGGGAATTATTGTTTATGTGCAGGAAGGTGTCCCTTCCTGCATATAAACAAGTTTAAATGGTGATCTGTAACTTCTATGTGTGCTGCTTTGTGCAGTACACATAGAAGTTGCAACTCGTCATTTTTAAAATGATTGTTTATGTGCAGGAAGGGACACCTTACCGTACATAAACAATCCTGCATTGCGTTTGCTGTTTTTATGTGTGCTGCATAATGCAGCACACATAAAAACAGCAAAAACAAAGAGAAATAAAGCATTTCTCCTCGTTGTGTCCTGTTAAGACCAGGTTTTCTCTGGTTTTAATTTTGGCGCATATTTATGCCACTCTTGTAAATATGGGGCAGTGTCACAAGCAATTGGTTTGGCGGCGCAACGCCCACCGCAACAACCATTGCCCACCCCTTTCACGCTAAGTATAGCGTGAGAGGGTGCCTCATTTAAAAGGCAGCATTAAGGCACGATACTGGCCACGCCAATAGTGGTGATAGGGGCTTGCAAATATTCCCCACATACTGTTCGCTCTAGGTGCTTACATAGCAGAAGTAACGAGGTCGCGAGCTAGTAGGGGCAGCAGACCACATAGGGAGGGAAGTGAATATGAATGAAATTGAGAGATCCTCTAAGGTGACAAGTCCCTTGAGATGGTTCAAAGGCAATGAATATAGACCCAAGAAGGCATTACAGGAGTTGGGGCACCTACGAGAACCCACCGTGGAGGCATTAGTCCGTGCATGGACGTACCCAACTTGTGGATGTAGGTGAACAAACATGAATCAAACCTGAGGTTATAATGTTAAAAAAATATTAGTTAAACTAGATAGCTCCTGATGACAGGAGTATACAGAACTGCGACATCATCTAAATTGAACACAAATTGGCACCATTTTCCACATACTGGCTATCTATAGCAAACACATATTGGTCAAAAATACCAAAGGTCTTATCTGCAAGGGTCACATAAAGCGATCCATGTTGCTGTCGAGCAGTATAAAGTGGAGTTGCCCTCTAGAGAGGAGGTACAGGTACTTAAAGAGGATTGATGAGGGCATGTTAGAGGGTGGTTGTTGAGTATCCATTAAAATACCCTCTCTATGATCAATGTGTGGTGTTTTCCATCAGCATAGATTTTGAATCTCGCAGACCCAGAAAATGAGCATTGGATATTCCCTTTCTTAAGTCTGGGTCTGAGTGGAAGGAAACCTTTTCTACTGTAAATTTGGAGTAGTCCTGGGATGTGAAGATTTCTTGGCCATTCCATAGTGTACGGTTATTCTTCCACATGTAGTTTAGTAATAGTTCATTGTGGTGGTATCTTAGAGGATTGCAGTCAATATGATAATGTTCTTATTGGCCGGTTTGAAGGAGGGGACACTATGTGCCCTTCCCTGTTCAAAGTCTATGCCTGTCATCTGAGGTATCCAGTTCTCCAGGAAGGGAATGCAGGAGATCGATGAATCCTCTGATCCTTCCGGTGTTTCGTAGGTTTCATCTGTGGTTTCTATTTCAAGTTCAGACATGTTCTTTTGTAGGCAGTTTGTAGGGGCTTGAATCTTCTGTATTACTTTCCTTGAAGTCTCTGTTGCATCTTCTACTGTGCTGATGCGTGACTCCACCTCAGAAAACTTTAGAGTTGATGATACTAATGTCAGCCCTGATTGGGAAAAGTTCCTGTTGCATCAGATCTGTATTTGTTTTGGTGGATTTAGCGAGACCGTGCACTTCAGCCAGCTTCTTTAAGAACATGTCCATCGTGCTTGATATGTCTGGTTTCTCTTTAACAGGAGAGTCTGGAATCAGCTGGTGTGCTTTGGAGCATTTGAGGCTCTGCGCTGTTATGTAGTCCTTTCGGGGAACAAGCCAGGATGAATAAATTGTATTAAGGTTGTAGAGAGAAATAGGTTCGCTTCTCAGGCAGAAGGTTTATAAGTACTACATATGAGTATCACATTGCTACCTATGTTTCTTGTAAAGAGCAGAGTGACTTACACTGACTTGCACTGAAGCCTCTTTAATGATGTGCTGTTCATGTTCACTTTACACCTGAGGGGTGCTGCACCCATTTAAGTTATGTTCTTGTAACGCATCAGGGTGAGAGTGGTCTCTACGCAGACAAAATTATAGATTTTCTTCTGGCTTGGCAGTTCGGGCTGGACTGTTCCCATGAGGCACAGGGTCAGACTGATTTGCATATGGCCATGTCTGAATTGGGGTGGTGGAGTGAGCTAAAGAATGATGATGGATTAAACCCAGATCAGTTGACTGGCGGTGATTGCTTGCAATGTTCAACACTTCGTCCACCATCCCCTTTGGTTTTGCTTTGTTCGCCCTAAGTTGGCAGGGTATGCCCAGACGTGGGTCCCTTGCTCACTTTGCCATTGGATTCAAGCTAGCCTGGCCGATGACGGCTGATTAGCCAGAAACCAGTCCCAGGATGCTTGTTTCTGGTCCAGGGAAGACATGGCTTGGCAGTTCGGGCTGGACTGTTCCCATGAGGCACAGGGTCAGACTAATTTGCTTATGGCCCTGTCTGAACTGGGCTGGCGGAGTGAGCTAAAGAAAGATGATGGATTCAACCCAGATCAGTTAACTGGGGGTGAGTGCTTGCAATGTTCAGCACTCCGTCCATCATCCCCTTTGGTTTTGCTAAACAATAAGAAACACACCATAAATGTGGTGGCTGCAATACAAACAAGCATTGGCATAGTCAATAGGTCTTGCATTTGGGACCTTATAAGTGTTAAGCCAGAGCTATTGTCATTCCCAATGCCTTTAAGCTATGTTGAAAAGTTATAATAAAGTGTTATGATTATTTTTGTTACCTTATATATAACCAAGAAGACATTATGTACAACTGAACAATCCTATTAAAAAAGAATTAACATAAAAATGCCTTCTAGTTTTTTTGTCCTTGTAATGCCGGCAACTTCTTACTGCCTGTACTAATGCTTGTTTGTTATAGTGTTTTTTGTTAATGGGAGGAAATAAACAACAGGAGGGTGGAGGTTAGGAAATAGTACCCGATTACAACAGGAGCAGCAGACAGACACTAGGGGAGAATCAACAGATTCAGAGGACAGACAGAGGTGTTACTGAGGAAGTATTGTGCTGGTGTGCGGGTGATGCTCAGGAGATGCTGAGGTGGTGCTGAGATGGTGGTGTACTGGTGCAGAGGTGATGATCTGGTGATGCTGAGTGATGATGAGGTGGTGCTGAGCGATGCTGAGGTGGTGCTGAGCGATGCTGAGCTGGTGGTGCTGAGCTGGTGCTCAGGTGGTGCTGTACAGATGCGGATGTGGTGCTGTACCCATGTTGATGTTGAGGTGGAGCTGTGCTGATGTTGAGGTGGCACTGTGCTGATGTTGAGGTGGTGCTACACTCAGGAAGTCACTGTCTCCCCCTGGGTACTGAGTGATTGATTGCGTGCTCACTGTCTGCTTCCTGTACAGTAGTGGAGGGTTACCTTGATTACTCCTGAGGGGCTACTCGCTGGAGCAGCACTTCACTATCCACAGGAAAAAATGAAGCGTTTGATGCACCGTCCCTTCTTCGGGCGCTATCAGAGGGAGGGACACCTAGTACCACTGCGGCCTGCCACGAGATGGGACCTGAAATATAAAACACGTTCAGTGCAGGAGCTATCAGAATGAGAAGCTGGTAGCAAAGCTGTCTGACTTCAGCCGGGCTGTGAAATATGAAAGGCTTGCAGCACCTCTAATTTAGGCCCTGCCAGAGTGAGTGACGCCAAGTAGCACTGAGGCCTGATACCAGCTGGGACTTAAAATATGAAGCATCTACACTCACTGTCCTATATTCAGGATTTGCCAGAGCGAGCAACGCCAAAAAGCACTACTGCCTCGAAATGTTGTCAGATTGGACTTGAAATATAAAGCGCTTGGTTCAGCTTCCTTAATTCAGGAGCTACTAGAGTCACACCAAAGCATAGCAATGCTGCCTGATATGAGCTGGGGCGTGGACGGGTCTTTGGGACTTCTGTCACCCAAGGAGATCAGACATCAGAGACGCACGGGGTGCCCTTACAGAGCACTGAAGTGCTTTAAAGAGAGGTGAGAGGGGCAAAGAGTTGATCCACCCTGCCCCTGCACTGCAAGGGCCTCTCTGCAAAGACCTCCTGCCAGGCCACAAGCTAAAATGCCAGGGACCCCTCAATAAATGTCTTGGGGGAGGGGCCCGAGGGGGATATCATGTGATGCGAGAGGGGGGTTAGGGATGGGGTGATAGAAGGGAAGAAACACTTGGAGTTAAGGAATGAAGATTGGGTAGAGAAAGGCAGCAAAGAAGATGTAGGAGAGAGAGAGAGAGGGAGAGGAGGAGGAGAGACGGTGGACTGGAAGGGAAGGATGGAGGATATGGGTAGAGAGAGGCAAGAAATGAAGGAGAGAGGGGGTGGGGTGGAATGGAGGACAGATCGGGACTGGGCAGAGAAAGGCAATGAGTAAGAGGAATGGAAGTAAGAGGGAAGTGTGGCAGAGCATAGAGAAGAAAATTCAGAGCTAGGGCGACCAAGTAGATTGGGGAGATTTATTTCATACAGCAAAAGAGGGAGGCAGGTGAGGCACAGAAAAGACTGAACATAAAGAGAAATGGATAAAGATAATGAAAAAAGAGAGACACAAAAAAAGACACAGAAAGCGGAACAAAATGATAAATGACAGGAAGGGAAATGTGAAATCACGAGAAATGAGAGAGGAGAAAATGAGAAGGGGAGATAAATTAGAAATGTAAAAGGGAAGAGAAGACAAGTAAGACACAGGGGGGTAACCGGAGAGCCACCACCGTAACCCTCAAGGTCAGGGGCCCAAGGGCGGGAGGGGGAGTTCATTGTGTGTAAAATGTCAAGAAGTGTGAATGAAAGCCTGGCTTCTCCTAGAAGACAGAAAGGGCCCCGTTGTTCAGGCATGGACGCTGCATCCACTAGGACAAACAGTAACGCTGGGCCTTGTCCCCAGCACTGCCAGGTTTAAAAATGTTCAAACGTATTCAGTGTGTACCACATACTCTGCCCCCCACCTCCGCATGCAGGCATCTACACACACATGCTCTCTCTCTCTCTGTACACACTCGCTCTCTCTTTCTCTCTCTATCTCTGAACACACACTCTCTCTCTACAATCTCTCTCGCCGTGTTTTAGCCCGTTTCAGACAACTTATGATAATTTGCCTAAGGCCACTTAAAACATTTAAAAACGTTGACAGTCCTAGAAACTATGTCACATTATACAGACTTAAGACAGACTTAAGACAAACTTAAGACAAACTTAGGACAGACTTAAGACAGACTTAAGACAAAATCCTAACTTTACTACTAGTAAATGCCTTCTGTGAATACCAAAAGTAGTACGTTTAGAATTTTGTCTTAAGCTAGTTCTGTGACTCGGGCCCATAGTGTTTCTATGAACCCACCCCAAGATACACCTGTCTTCAACACTAGACGGAGGAAAGGCAGAGTTTGCCCTGCGCTACTTCTCTCGACGTCTATACAGTAGACGAATGGGCAAATGGTCATGGTACCTGCACCGCTTTCATTAGTCAGAGGGAGATCCCGCCCTTCTCGCAGGTATGGGATGCTCTTAATGGGCGCGTTCCCGTATTACTGGGAAAAAAACAGCAGCGTTTAGTGGCTAAAGAAAAACACCAAGCCAGAAAATTGCGGCGGCATAGACCAGACACAAAGCATAGGCGTCCAAAAGCAAGAAGTGCTATGGAAAAAAAAGAGTGAAGACATAATCGCAACAGGGGAACCACTTCCAGGGCAAGGCCAACTGCAGGAATGTCAACAGCAGGGGTCAGAGAGGAGACATAAAGCAGATATTAAAAAGCCAACATGTGCTTTGGAAGAAAAGGATGAAGGCCCCTAATAACAACAGGAGAGCATCTTCAAGGACAAAGGGCAAATGCAAGGAAGACAACAGCAGGGTCTGGGGGCAGACACAAAGCCCAGACGTCCAAAAACAAAACGTTATGTGGAAAAAAAGAGTGAAGACCTAATGGCAACAGGGGAACCACTTCCAGGGCAAAGGCCAACTGCAGGGAAGACAATAGCAGGGGTCAGAGAGTTGACGCAAAATGCAGACCTTCCAAAGCTAGAAGTGCTGCAGAAGAGAAGAATGAAGGCACCTAACAGCAACATGAGAGCTCTTCAGGGCAAAGGGCGACTGCAGGGAAGAATGACAACAGCATTGTCTGGGAGTAGACACAAATGACAGACATTCAAAAGCAAAACGTGATGCGGAAGAGAAGAGGAAGATGCCTAATGGCAACAGAAGAAACACTTCAACACCAAAGGGCAACTGCAGGCCAAAAAACAGCAAGGCTCAGAGAGCAGGCACCGAGCATGGACCTTCACAAGCAATACGTGCTGTGGAATGGAAGTTGGAAGTACTCATAGGGCAGCAGTGGGAGTACTTCTGGAGCAAAGTGTGGACATCCATCATACACAGACCTACAGATCAAAAACATAAAGAGACTTCCAAAAGCAAGAAATGTTGTGGGAGTGAATTTGGAAGCAACCCAGGAGAAGCAGTGGGAGCTTTTCATGGGCAAGGCCAGGGCAGACATTTAGCAAAGAACAGAGCAAGAAGAAGGAAAAGTGAAAAACCCCACCCCTCTACGAGAAGCATGGAGAACATTTTCAGGTCAAAGAGCAACACCACAACCAGAAAACAGTAAGAGTCGTATAGCAGATACCATGTACAGACTGCCAAGATCTAGAAGTGCAGTGGAAGCTACGATGACAGGCACCAAGGGGTATCAGTGAAAGAAAGTGGCAAAATTCAAGCACCCACTTCAAATAGATAGAATGCTGTGGAAAAAGTGCAGCCATGGAAGCCCTTCTGGGCCAAAGGGCAATGCCACAGCTAAGAACAACAAGAGTCATAGAGCAGACATCAAGCTCAGACTTCCAATTACCGATCTCAGAGCGTTAGAAGCGCTGAAGGGGACTAGAAAGCTCCCTGGGGCAGTAGTGGAAGCACATTGGGGCAAAGGTTGATGTCACAGCTAGAATTTAGCAGTGGTTTGGGAACATACATCAAGCACAGATCTCCAAGGAGAAGAAGTGCTGAGGAAGGTGTTAGTGAAAGCACCCAGTGAGAGCACCGGAAGCACATCCGGGCCACGGGTGATGTAACAGACAGAAAACAGTTAGGGGTCAGAGAACGGATCCCAAGCACAAATCTCCCACAGTAAGCAAGGCGTGCTGAGGGACAAGGGGTCATTAACAATTGTGGGTGGGAAGTGCTTCGAGATGGTAAATTTCCTCTCAGTCCTGTCAGAGTAAATGGCTGAAACTAAAACCTTGAAAGCTAAGACATTCAGTTCAAATAGCGAGAAGACATGCAGAGAGCACCCCGAACAGGGCACAGCGAGGGACGCGGGGTGGGCTGAGAGTGGCTCCCATCTTTCACTGCTGCGAGGCACAAGGCCATTTAAAATTGCAAGAGGCGTGAGGCAGGGGTGCATTCTCACCCCCATCCTATTCGCACTCTATACTAATGGTTTGGAATCTGCATTGTTGGGCTCTACACCAGATGTCCCTTATATTAACTTAACACAAGTGCCAATTTTATTATATGCAGACGATGCCGTACTTTTAGCTCGTACTAGTAATTCACTGCGTCGTCTAGTCCAGGATTATAAAGAATTTATGTGTAATTTAAGCATGAAAGTGAATTACTCAAAGTAATTTATTTTAGTAGCAGGCTCAAAGATCGAAATTATCTGCAAATCACTACTGAAGTGGGAAGAATGGGGGATGTCGATTCTTTTAATTATTTAGGGATTATGTTTGATTCTGAAACAAAATGGCAAAAGATGATCACTAATAGAGGAACTCAGATGGAAAAAAACATTGGGTCTCTAACTAAGTTTATAAAAAAAACTGGTTTAAAACCAATAGATCTAATAAAAACAGTGTACCAAGCCAAGACTGTATCTCCCGCCACCTATGGGGCAGCTGTCTGGGGCATGAAAGACTGTACACAACTGCAGATTATTGAAGATAATTTCCTAAAAAGGATCCTTTCGTTACCACAGTCATGTGCCAACTACAAGTGTCACATGGAAATAGGTGCCCCTTATATAACTGATATAATTGCAATGGCCCCTATCCTAATGCAGCACTCAATATGGCGAAAGGAGTCCCTTGCCTCGACAAGAGAGATTATCAAAGATGTCCTGAAACTAGATGGAGTAGGTAATATTGCTTGGCTAACTTATGTCGAAATAACATTGAAGACGGCTGGGCTTCATTACCTCTTTTTGGAACCTTCTAACTGCAGTTCTATATCCAAAATTGACCTAAAAGCGTGACTGCTTTCGAATCGCCAGATAAGAAGGGAATATTACTCTCCCAACAGTTAAATCTTACCTGGCGTGCCCTACCATAGAATTAACGAACTCAAATAGAACATATCTAACCTTCCTTACTAATCTGCAACATAGGTATGTCTTGGTGAGGTTTTGATTAAATTATATTCCGTTAATGCTGGGTACTCCTTGCAATGTTTATGTTGTTTCTGAACTCCCATTTTGTACCTGTGATAATCAATCTATGCAGGATGATATACATTTTTAGTTTTTCTGTAAATTTCACTATAATGAAAGGAAACGTATCATTATCCCTATTATGCAAAAAATGAATTTTAAACAGTGTCGCGTATCACTTTATTATCTTCAGCTACTACCTGATCCTTTTATCTGTTACTCTTTAGCGTGGCACTAAAAAAGAGATCAATAACCACCTGAAATTATATTCCTACAAAATGAAATGATTTTATTGATCTTTTCCACGTGTGTTGTAATGTTGTGAATTGTTTTTTATACGTAGTATACTTTTTATGCCTATATTGTGTTGGCGAAATAAAGTTTTCTGACTGACACTGCTGCGAGAGCTGAGGCCCGAGGCTGGACCAGGACTCTTAAGACAGTCATCTAAGCAAAGACCTCCCTTGCATGAAGTGTCGAGGGCTTCCTAGGTAACTAGTAATACATATGACATGTCAGAGAGTCTTTTATGAAAACCCAGATTGCATGAAATGAACTGCGGTGCAAACAAAGCATATCCACAATGAAGTGCTTGTCACAGACCCTTCTTTGGTCCTGCTCCCATGTGCATCAGTGCATATTCAGGTTTTAGCTACAGGAGCTTTACAGGAGCTTTGGGATTAAAGATTGTAATGAGTGAAGGGAATGACTCCTGGGAGACAACACAGCCAGGCCAGTGCAGACCCACCTGGTGATGCGAGGTGTCTGGTACAAAGGATGGCTTTGACTTCCAGCAGCAAAGGGGTGTTCCTGTGGCTGATCATTTATGTAATCTACAACTACGCAAAGAAAGAGGGAACGTTTGGCCTAAGGAGCGTTCACTTTTGGAGTGGCCATGTCGTGTGGATGCATGTATTGCCCTCATGGGGCACGAGCTGCACGCATGGCGTGGGCATGTATTTATTGCACTTGTGGGGGCACAAGCTGCACTCAAACCGCCTCTGCCATACGTGGAAGGCGGTGCCTGGTGCAATAAAATGCTAATATGTCTGTGACTGCATCCAAGCCCTTGTTAATCAGTGGTGTCCTGGGGTGACAGCTGCATGACCCGGGAAGAGAAAGTAAAACAAAACCTCTGGAACCCTTCCAACTTTCTGTAGTTTTTATTCCTTGGCCTTCAGCTAACCAGCGGTGTAGCTATCAACAATGCAGCAGGTGTAGTGGCACCAGGGCACATAGGTTTAAGGGGTTCCCGCCTATACCCCAAAGCTCGCTGCTTTTTTACTATCAAACCAGTAAATATGGGGGCCGATTTTTTCTGTCTTGCATTACAGGCCAGCCACTTGCAGTAAATACATGTGCTATGCGAGGACAAGGTTCGTCCTTGCAATTACATTAGGACGTCAGTGGGTGCATTATGTCATTTCCGCTACCTCTGACCATATTTGTGTCAAAGTCGTGAGCTATGGTCTGTACAGCTGCAGCTCGGTGCAGACAACAGGTCACTGTCTTGGGCGCGGCGTTTTAAAATCTCACCTCAGACGGGACGTGTGTGGTACATCCCTCAGGCACACACGGTCAGCACGTGGCACCGCTTAGTAGTAAAAAGAAGTCACAAAGACCTTGATCTGAAAAAACACACGAACGAGGCAAGCTCCACCTCTCACCCTCCTCTTCCGCTACGCAAACCCACCGCCATGTGCCACCATTCACCAAAACACAGGCAGCTAAGGTGACATCCTGCGACCTTTATCCCCTGATCGCCATCAAAGGGTTGACCCCTTCTCCTCCTAGCTGTCTTCTGCTTGCCACTGATGGGTCGGGTGAGGACAGAAGTGGAAACTATGGGAACAATATTTGCAATGCAATAGAACTCGTATTACGCAAGATCTATTGCATATTGCATCATGGACAATGGGTGGGAGGGTGGGTGCACGGGCACGGACAACGGGAGTGCTGGCGGGGGGGAGAAGGAGGCACAAAAGAGTGCTCACAGTCCACATAGGGTGTAACACTCAAAGTAAAGGGGCCAGTAGCCATCGGAGGTGACAAGTGACAAAGCCGTCATAAGGTGGTACTAACAAGCCTCATAATGAATCAGAAGACAGCATTTACTGATCACAAAGACACAAGCCAATATGCGGAGAGTGGGCAGAGTTTCTACGAAGCTTCCACTCCATACTGAATACTGCATGCCTCGCAAAGCGAACAGCGCATGCGCGCTGCCGCTATAGGCTCGACCTAAAAATGAGGAACAGAATCTGGATGTTTATTTGCAGAATTTGACCTTCCTCTCTAGTCACTAGCATTTCTAATAGATCTAACTTATTCTCTTCTATACTGACTTCAGGGAAACTCTAGTAAGCTATGGAAAGCAAGGAACGGGTGTCAACATCAAAGAGCCTTTCTTCAAAGTATTCCAGGCCTACAAAGCATCGCATGAAGCCACACAATGAGAGGAATCACATCAGAGGTCTATACTTCGTGAAATCCTAAAGGGTTCTGGTCTCTAACTAAAAATGCAACATCTACTAACACACAAGCATTCAAGGTAACAAACGTTGTCACTTTTCAGTGCATTTCCATCATTCTATGTAGAAATTGGCAACATTACGCTCTTCTCCCACACTCTTGATGGGCCAAATTCGATAGTTCTTGAGTGTCCCTCTCCGCCATTAGAACTCATCTCCCTCTGCGTTAACATGTCTTCTACTTGCCAAGAGATTCCTTCCGTAACTTACTATCGCTACGTACCTTACTATCCTTACAAACAAACAATGCCTGGCTCTAACTAACCAAGTCTCGTATCTGCACCTTCAGAGGACAGAACATTAAAATAAAAACACTCTCATGTGAAAGTTAAACATTGAAACTCAGAAGCTTAGAACCTTTGGTTACGATAAGTTATCACAGCAGTTAGAGTTCACTCTGACATTTGATTATATGTGCACGCACTTTCAAATTAATGCATGTATGAAATATTAATCGGAATATATCATAGTTACGTAAAATTGTGTGTTATTTTTAAATCATATGTTTAAGTGTGAGAAAGAGCTACATTTCAAATGAAATCTTCAACATTAATATGCAGTGAGTAAATTATTCTGTTAAAGGGGATCATGGAGCATTTCAGTGATACATTTTAAACCCCCCCGGCCTGTACCTGTAAAGGAGAAGCCATTTTAAGCTGCTCCAATCCCCCCTCTGATGGCGAATCAAGTCATCACATTGATCTCTAGATCTTATCAGATAACTGATTAAACCATTGTGGTTTTAATTGCCTTTTGCCAAAATTCTTCCAGACGATTCATATCATCGTAATGACAGGCTTGCTTCTCTGCTCGTTCCACATCAGATCTCTTTCTTTTCACTCCCTTCTTCGCTTTTACCCTTTGGCACACCTTGATGAAGCAAGCCACTTCAAGTGGGTGATGGGAACCTTTGATGCATTCGTAGATCTTTAATGCATGCATACATCCAGTGTGATATTTTGGTAGGAACACGTTCGTTGTTTAGTATTGATGGTGTAGCTGTACTAAGGTCACTTAGTCTCTCAGACTCACAGTTTTCTTTGTATTGAGATTTAGGATTGGGATTTTTTACTGTTTGAGTCTTTAAACTTATGTCCCCCAGACCCTCCACTCTTTTTGAGATATCCTTTTTATTGTTACTTGAGCAGTCTTTTGGCTGCGGGTCTTTTTCTCTTTCCAAGGGTTCTGTTCTCTACAGATTTCCAGACCCTCTATACCGCTCTTTGAAACACGCTTTATCCTTGAACCATGGCAGAACTCACTGGTTTGTCCTTCGATGAGGATATGCTCCAGTCCATCCTGAGTACTAATCCAAGCATCTTGGATAGTTTATCGACAGTTGCCAGCAATACACAAGATGACTGGCAGTCTCTACTCAATTTGAAAAAAGCACATTCCCGCACTTTCATACATGGTGCAATAATGACAGAATACTTGAGGAACAACTGTGCACCAATGGGCTTAATAGTAACGAATGCCCCCCGGTTATTCCTCACTGACAAAACTTTTCTAAAAGATTGGTCACTCATCACGTGGCGGTGCACTCGTGATTGGTTAATCTTAATTATCAGCACCGCTAAGAAAGCAGCAGATACCATATTGGTAGAGATACAGACACTAGAAGGCCAAATTAAGGCATCAATCACGAGTGCCTTATACAAAAGAAATTTAGAGGAAACAAACAAATCTAACAAAGACCATAAGGATACAATTTTGCTAACCAAAATTGACAAATTCAAAAAAGATTTAGCCCGCTTTTCTTTTGAGAAAGTTTACCCTTACACTAATGATAATTACAGCCCCCCAGAATTTAACAAGAATGGGAGAAAATATGGGTCTAACTATTCTTCATCAGGCTCAGACACTTATTCAACAGATTCTGACGGGTCTAACACATCAGTACCTTCTAATAGGACTCTTTTTCCACGTTCCCGTCCAAACCGAAGGCGAGGTACACAGAATCATTATGAACAGCAAAATCCATGGTGGCCACCCTCTCCATGGGGTTATCAACCAATGCCTTTTGCACAGTCTATGCCTCCTTTCCCGTGTCAACCACCATTCTTTGGCCAGCCTTTTTTAGGACAGGGCCGAGGACGAAACAGGGGCAGAAAGAGAGGAGAGACACAACAACATGTACACTGGCAACCAGATCAACCCCAACAGAATACCCGCAACAGGAAGAGCACACCACAAGCAGGGCAAAGTACAGACACGACGATTTAGTGGTGAATCTAAGTCAGAGGACACTCACTACAGCAGAACTGAATGTCCTTAATAGGGGTCTAGGTTTTGTACCCACTAATATGGGCGATCCCTTTCAATTAAGACAAGAGATTGAGAAGTTTTTCAGAAAAATACGTCTACACTTTTTCTTTAAGAACAAAGACGCAATGAACGAAAACACGTCTGACCTCATGTACTCTTCCAACACGGGTCTAAAACCACCTTCTAATTTCAATCCTCCTGCTCATCTCACACCAGATCAGGTGAAAGTGTTTGTGCAAGCAGTCATACATGACATCACTCCACTTGACTCTAAGAAGGATCGAGTATACCAAAATCTACCCAACACTGAGAAACAGGCTTTGCAAACTCTCCAGAATGATGAGAGCATTACCATCAAGCCCGCCGACAAAGGCGGGGCCATAGTCATTCTCGATACCATTACTTATCGAGACGAGTGCCTCAGACAACTCAATGACAGCAAATCATACCGGGTTCTCACAGAAGATCCTACCACAAGACTTTCTATTGAGATTCATGATCTTGTTAGTGAAGCAAGAGAATCAGGCTGGATCACAAGAATCCGAGTTCCTCATCACCAAATTCCCAATCATGCCGTATTTTTATATACTGCCTAAAATACATAAAACAACAAGACCACCACCGGGACGTCCCATCATATCTGGTATAGGATCACTTTTGGAACCTTTATCAACTTTCGTTGACTTTTTTCTCAGACCTATGGTCAGGGAAATGCCCACCTTTCTACAAGACACTAAGGATGTCTTAAGACTATTGCCACAGATTGCCTTCAATATCGAGACTGACCTGTTGGTCAGTTTCGATGTGGAATCATTATATACATGTATTCCCCAAGAGGAGACCCTTGAAGTCATCAGGGGTCTCTTGGACAATAGAGACTGTGACACCATAACACCAACACATTTCATCATGGAATGTGCCAGACTGGCGATGATGGAGAACTTCTTCAGGTTTGAAGAAGCCATCTTTCTCCAAGTCTCCGGTACATCAATGGGGAGCATTATTGCACCCAGTCTGGCCAACCTCTATGTTCACTGTTTCGAACAGGATATTGTGCTCACCGACCAGAATCCCTTCCACGGGCAAATAGCCTGTTGGAAGAGGTATATAGATGATATCTTGGTAGTCTGGCACGGGACTGTGGCTACCCTACTGGATTTTCACTCTTGGCTGAATTCTCAAAATAACTTTTAGAATTTTACTGTCACGTATGATAAGACCAGACTCCCCTTTCTGGACATCACTATTTACCCCACACGAGGGACTGTGGGAAGTGAACTGTATAAAAAACCTCAGACGAAGAATTCCCTCCTGAGTTTTCACAGTCACCATCCCAAATCACTCCGACAGAATTTGCCAGTAGGACAGTTCCTACGCATTCGCAGGAATTGTTCCACAAAAGACAGTTTTATATCTCATGCTGATGAACTTTCTAAACAACTTAAAGCCAGACAATATCCAACTCATTTGGTGAAACAAGCCTACAAACGGGCGTCTAATAACAACAGGGATGCTCTACTTGAACCTTCAGTTCCTAAGGAACCTCTGACTAGGATGACGTTGGTTACTACTTTTAGTACATTATCCAATAGTGTACAAAAGTCAGTACGTAAACATTGGCACATCCTAAACGTTGGAAATGACAAGATTCCACTCCCTTTGTTTTCCTTTAAACGAGGGGCTAGTCTGCGTGACAACCTTGTTCACACAAGACCCAAAACTAAACCAGCTTTAGGAGCATCAGCACTTTGGGATTTGCTACCAGTACAAGGCCACTATCCGTGTGGCTCATGTTCTGTATGCCCTCAGACACAACAAACCAAATCGATCGATCTAGGGTTGGCTAAACCCTGGATCTTACGCAAGCATACGAATTGCAATTCTGAAAGAGTGATTTACCAGATAACATGCCCTTGTTCACTTCGATACATTGGTGTGACGACACGGAAGATCAAAATCCGTATCAGTGAACACAAGAGCACCATAATACGCAACAAACAAGCTACCAGATTGACCAGTCATTTCCTTGCCCTGAATCACAAACCTGAAGATTTGAGATGGATCATTCTGGAACAACCTTTTATTCCATCACACATCAGTGACATAAAGAACTTTCTTTTTCTCAGAGAGCAGAAATGGGTGTTCAAACTCAAGAGCGATGTCCAGGGATTAAATGATCAAATACCATGGACATCGCTGTGACGACCAGCAATAAGGAGCACTCTTGGGTGGCAACTGACAATCCTCTTTACACTTCCCACAGCCTCACGACCTGAGCTGCCTTCTATTTTTGTTGGATTTCTACCTACATCTCTCTAGCTACTGCTTGCTCTATGTGGTCTAGTGTTGTCCTGACGCTTGTACCACTCCGGGATCGATCACTAATACATAATTATGTCTTTCTGAGAGCTTACATTCATTGCTGAGATTGCCATAGTGATGTCCATCGATTGCACTTTTATCTATTGTGCACATGAAACTGGTAAGAATTAGTACCACGACTCTTCAGTCTCAGATTATGCATACAGACTGTTAGTCGGTCTTCTATTAAATTTGTCTTTCCTCTCCTAGGCTCTGATTGTTATCATCTGTCTAGATCACAGGGCAACAAACTCTATAGTAAACTACTATTTTACATCATGTCATTTAATATGTGTCTGACATACCCGCATTTTCTCCAAATACGGTCTTTAGATTTTCGGAGAAACATGGTTACACTTTGATGTCAATGACTACATTTCCCACAGCAATCTGGGTTATACTTCATGAAGTTGTGTCATCAATGCGCGCCCCCCTCGAGATTACTCAAAACAACATACTAACGGACAATTTTGATTTCAATAGGCCACTTGATACCATTCTAATACACCCGTATATCTCTACGAACTACTATTGTTTAGGTTGATAGGGTCTCCCGGAGTTCTGGGACAAATGACTACAACTCCCATGACACTCGGGTCACGTGTAATGACGTCATCTCCGGGCGCCTTCCTTCCACGCTGACCCGACATCCCCGTTTAGTGTTGTATAAAGACCGATGCCACCATGATCGCTCACCTCCCCCTCTGGCTCAGCAGCCGTCTGAGGTACCGACGGAGAGGTAAGATCTGTGCCCACACGTTTTGAACTGTACGCTATTTCGAACCGAACATACGACCCTTTCGCCTGTTAGTCACTGGCTTTTTACCACAGAGGCTACACTCCTATTCAAGAGACGGGGTTTTGAGATAGATTACCCCACTATGAAGATAGCGAACACCACTGTCTCTACCTGAATATCATACGGTTATCTTCAACACTTTATAGGACTAGAGTCGTAGTTAGTTCTTTCGTCTCGTATATACTCATTAACACGAGACACGATACCGCATATGCGAGCAAGTGTTTGTGTACTTATCATTTCTTCGAGTGTAGACACGGTCTAACAACACTACAGTAGGTTCTATTTACCACAAAACAACCGTCAGGAAGACCCGGACATGACGCTCAGATAGGGCTTTGTCTCTTCTCGGGGTCAGACTCCTGGTTCCTCTGCCTTTTGGTTTTAAAGGATAAGCGTTTTTCGTTTTTTCAGGTATTGTGTCACTCTAAACTTGGACGATACCTCTTATTTATTTATCTCTTAGAGCGGTGCCTCCTGAAGCCTGAGCAGTTGCCAGGTGAGGCGAGGCGAATACCCAAATTTATTCGGGTAAGTGTAAAATCATCAGCATCTTTATTGTTTTGAAGGGGTGCTTATACTAATATGTACTTTGCATAATTGAACAACAACTTTATGCGCTCTGTGACCTATCAATTACAATGCTTCACCTCTGTTATACTATTGTCATTGTGTTTGTCTCCACTTTTATAGGTAATTTCTCCCACACCTATCACAGGTGCAGGTTGTATGATTGACCTTTTTTTTCACATATAAGATGCAGTTGCTCATAATGGTCCTGACGAAAGCTGGGGCACAATTTACCCAAAGCTGAAACATGTAGACCAGTTCCAACACAGTTATTTGCTAAAACTGTTACAAGCACTGTTTTAATTTGGTATCAAGGCAGCACTTTAATAAATAATTTTCGGTGCCTTGTTTTCCAATTTTACCGTATCACATTTACTTTATTCGCACTGCACACATCACCCCACACCATTTTCCAGAGTGGTTTCTTCCATTGGAGCAACATTGTCATAGTTGCATCCGGGACAAACTTTGAACCTTGACCCACGTTCACCTGGTGGCATCTGGTTCTCAGACAAGTCCCTGGTCTCCCAAATGATGAAGCAAGCCACTTCAAGTGGGTGATGGGAACCTTTGATGCATTCGTAGATCTTTAATGCATGCATACATCCAGTGTGATATTTTGGTAGGAACACGTTCGTTGTTTAGTATTGATGGTGTAGCTGTACTAAGATCACTTAGTCTCTCAGACTCACAGTTTTCTTTGTATTGACACCTTAAAAGATACCACTACAACTATTGCAAAATAATCACACGAGATTTCATGATAGAACCCACTTTCCACTTCCCAAATTTCGAAACGAATTTCCAACTGCACTCAATCAATTTCCATTTGCTTCTCATGCACCTGCCACTGTCATCTGACTCAAACCTCTATGCAAATCAGTAATATTCTTGATATATTTCCTGTAAATCTTTGCTGTTATCTGGAATATAATTACAACACTGCTGAATTTTCAGCATTCTGCAGACTTCTCCTTCCTTAGCAAGCAGGATGTCTAATGCAAGTCTATTCTGCAAAACCATTGACCTAATACCAACCATTTCAGTATCTACAAGCAACAAAGCTCCAGCCAGACTAGTAGACAGCTTCAGTGGTGGCTGCCTCGGAATGGGGGTGGTGGGACGGCCGGGGGATATGGGGGTGGAAATGGATAAACAAATAGTAATAAAATCATTAACTTACCTTTTCCTTCGCCGCTGCGCCACCGACGCCTCTCCTCCGTCGTCTTCAGGTCTGCTACTGCACCAGAAGCACTCAGGCCTCCGAGATCTCCCAGCCAATCACGATGATGCAGAAGCAGCGTCCTGGTTGGGCTGAGCGTCCTGTGTGGATGCTCAGGCAGTGCCTGTGGAGGCTGGGCATGTGCAATACAGCCCAATGGAGAACATGCCAAGTGCGCATGATGATTTGCCCAGCTCCAGAGGGCCGGCCAAACTGTCATGTGCACTTAGAGGAGTGCAAACCACTTCTCACTCAACTTGGCATCACAGAGCCCAGACCCGCGCCCACCTGGCTCCGAGTGCTGCATAGAAAAGTAAAATGATAATAACGTCCTGTTATTATCATTTTCTTTTTCTTTTGTGCACTGCTTAAACAGCAGTGGGGCGGGGCTCATACGCCTTAGCGGAGGAATCACCACTGGACAGCTTATTAGCTACAGTAGACAACTTTCTAATTGTAACATCATTCAGTATCAGCCCTAACTTTGTAATAATTGTGCAAACTATATCTCTGACAATCTCTCCAGCACTAGCTCCTCTTCTGGGTTAAATGTTCTGCTCCCATACAGGATGATCAAGATTCTCTACATGGTATATCGTTGGGAAATTTGCACCTAGATAACATGAGCCATACCATTTATTGTGCCATTTGTAATACGCATTCTTACCACAAATAAAGTAAACCCCATGATTGCAGGATCCTCTACATCTAGGTATAGTTCTACTGTGCTCTAGCTTCAAAAGTGTGATCACATTCACTCTTCCCTCCAAAGAAAGTGTTGAACTGATTCTTCTAATTCTTTATACATAGTTTCCCTGTATGTTGTCAATTTAAGGATTATGCTCCTGTACTTCCTTCCTGCTATTTGGTGAGCCACCTCCTCTGTGAAAAACTGGGTATCCTGGTTAATCCAGTGATATTCGCTAATACTGCTTGGAACCTATCTTTTACTCAATCTATAAACTTCTTATCCACATCTATCAACAAACAAGTCAAATTACGTTGATGAGCATAGGCTGTGTCTAATGTTTTGACAGGGACAAAGTATGTTTGAACAGTGTGAATTATTTGGGAAAAGGCATGTTGATTCAAATGTTTAAACATAGGGACTTCTGAAAGATTTGAATAATAATACTAGAAGTGACCCTGTCTATAGAAGAGACTTAGTATCAGACTCCAAGAAACTCCATATGTTAAATGTAAGTGATGCTATCAGCCACTGAGGTAGGCAATTGCATACAAACATAGCAATCCTGTGTATCCATGGTGTCGACATATTTACAAAGCAATCCAGTGTATGCAGTTAACATGTCATCTCCCCTAAATAAGTTGGTATGTAAGTCTGAATCACCTAATGAATAAACGTTTCTATCAGCTCCATGTGATGATTTGGGTTTAGACTGAATATTCTCCTCTGTGACAATAGATACAAGAGAATAAAACCCTACAAGCAACACAATTAACATTACTAATACAATTAACAAGCAAATCCCTAGTATGTTCCCATGCCTATGATAATATAAGTTAGTTTCCATAACTTGACTAAAATCGCACCAGTGGGTGGAGAATAGCAGCAGCGGAGTCTTCTCTGTCAGTCTCCACCTGTTCAAAACCAAAACCAAGTTTGTGATGTGCGACAGCGCTATATACATATCTTCATGAGACTTCCCTAGCCTTACTCCATGCTCTTCTCAAGGTAACCCTAAATGTATTCTTCTTCCACTTGGGCCTAGGTAATCTTCTTATCTTTTACACACAATCTGTAAAGGTCTCTTATTATCAACTGTTAGTCCAAAAGTGTTCCGGTGACAAATAGTTTGTTGAAAATTAATTCCAAAATAGAATAACACATTTCAGTCAGTTCCACAGGCAATTCTCTTGGATCCCACATAGGAAAATCGATCATATCCAGGACTACATGCCTGACATGGCCAACTCTTGTAGGAATAGGAAGGTGTATTGGTAGGTATAGTTGATACGCCAAGTCAGGTAACAGCAGATGAACCTCCAAAATTGTCCCAGAATTCTCCAAATTCTCTCTCTGGGTCATCTGCAGTGAAGTATATGGGCCAACACTAAGTCCTTCATTAGGGTCTGACTCTACCAAATTTACTACCACAGGACAGATTTCTCCATTCCCGACACAACCTGTTGTCTCGTCAAGAGCCCCCGCAGTCTGATCAAGTGCTGTTCCAGGCTCTGGCTGTCCCCTACAACTTGACTGACCTGCTCCTGTGGCTTCTTGACCGCCACTGGCACTTCTGGGACAGGAGCTGTAATTTCATCAAGGGGACACTGATCTCTGCGCAGCATGCAACCAGTTAGAGAGACCGACACACTTCACAGCAGTTGTGGTGACAAGGATCACCTGGTAAGGGCCACGCCAAAGAGGTTCCAGGCCCCTTTTCTGAACATATTTTTTCACCAAGACCCAGTTGTTGTGAGTGAGGTCATGGCAATGCTCCTGATCAGCAGGGGCTATGATGGCTTCAATCTGATGAGACACAGAATGCACCATGCCATACAATCCCTTGAAGTTGTCTAAAATCAGATCATCTGTGACATTCACAAGAACATTTGCAGGCACAGCTGGTAATCTCATAGCTCTCTCCATGATAATTTCATGAGTTGTTGGTCTGGATCTCTGATCAGGGACACTGCGAAGATTAATCAGCACAAGAGGCAAAGCATCAGGCCAAGTTGAAGCACGCACTTTAGCCAATCTGGATTTCAGCATTCCATTGGCCTTCTCCACAATGGCAAAAGCCTCAGGCTGATAACAGCAATGCAGTCTCTGTCCCTCTTGATATGTTGAACACAACATTCTCAGGGCCTCATTATTATAATGAGATCCTTGGTCTGACTCCAGAGATGTCAGTAAACCAAACCTAGGGACGAGCTCCCTCAACAACAGCTTAGCTACGCTGATACCATAACACCTTCTAGTCAGGTAGGCTTCAACCCAATGTGAAAAAATGCCCACCACCACCATGATGTATCTCAGCCCATTTCCCACAGACATCTCAATAAAGTCCAGCTACATCTTGTTGAAGGGACCTCTCGACCTCCCTGTGTAACTGCAGTCATTTTTCCCACATTCATCTGTTGGCAAACAACACACTTATGTCACAACCCTTCTGCCATCAATCTGAATTTCGGATTGAACCACGTCTGCCGAAACAACCTGACTATGGCATCTCTTCCTACATACATCGGTCCATGGTAATGCCTAGCCATAGGTTGCAACAAACTGTTAGACAACATAGGTCCTCCATCTCCTGAAACCCAAATGTCATCCTCTCTTTTTCCACAACCTGCCCTTTCCAAACTCTTCTGCTCTGTCTCTGTCGTTTCCTCTTGCAACCTCTTAACCTCTTCCCAAGTTCGGCAACTGTTAACAAAAGGTTGTAATACGTTTCATCTGCTCCCTCATTAATATACTCTCCATTAAAGGTAGAAGCATTATGAGCAAAATATTTTGCAACTTCATCTGCATATCTGTTGCCAACAGTCACAAAATCATCTCCTTTGCAATGTGCAGAACATTTCATGAACGCAACTTGTGCTGGCAACTGCAAAGACTCCAACAGCTTCGGTACTTGCTATCCATTGCGAATGGGGGAACCTGATGAGGTCATGAACCCCCTTTGAGACCATAACTGTCCAAAGTGGTGCACCACACCAAACCTGTACTATCAGTAAAAATCATCACCTTCAGCTGATCTGAAACACAGCAAGCTCTAGTAAGGGCAATCAATTCAGCTAACTGAGGAGAGAATACTCTGTGTATCCAGGCAGCTTCCACTACCACGAGACAGTGCTGACTGCATAAGCAGCTCTCGGGATCCCCTCCTGGTCTTGTAAACATGAGGCATCCGCAAACAGGGCATAGTCAGATTCAAGCAATGGTTCATCTTGTATATCAGGTCGTGGCTTGGTGCATAGTTCAGTACCATTGAGATAGTCATGTTCCACTTCATTAGAATCAACATCACACTCAGGAAGGGGCAACAAAGTAGCAGAATTCAGAACAGCGCAACGTTTTAACATAACGTTCTCAGATGCCAAAATAATGGATTCATACCTAGTAAGGTGACTATTTGTCAGGTGCTGTGTACGTGCTCTAGTCTACAAAATTTAAACAAAGTGGGGAACATAGGCAGTCAACGAGTGACCCAGAACAATGTTTTCACACCTTTCGATACTGACAACATTGGCTGACATCCAGGCAAAGCTGCAGCTTTGGGATCTAATGTAGCTGAAAAACATGCAACAGGCCTCCTGGCAACCCCATGATTCTGTGTTAACACTGAGAGGGTGCAGCACTCCCTCTAACTGCAGAAAAGCAAAAATGCTTTGTTGTAATCAGGCATTCTTAGTGCCGGGGCACGACAGAGGTTTTTTCGCAACTTTAGGAACGCAACCAAACAGTCATTGTACCAGGGCACATGATCCAACACATCTTTGTGTGTTAGTCTCTGTAAAGGCTGAGCCACTAGGGAAAAGTTGGTTATCCACTGACGACAGTAGCCCACCATTCCCAAAAACATCTTGACTTATTTCTGAGCCATTTCAGATTCATCTACATGATTGCTGATATTCTTTCCTATGACACCTTCCATTTATCCCTCACAATGTGATGTCCTAAATACAGGACCTCTGTCAAACAGTACTGCTACTTATTTGGGGACACTTTGTGTCCATTCTCAGCCAAATGGCAATAATATCAATCTGACAATCTTTGCGAGTATTTGAAGCAATCAGTAGGTCATCAATATACTGGACAAGCACTGAATTGCAGGGCATGATCAAAGACTCCAGATTCTTTTTCAAGATCTGGTTAAAAATGGAAGGTTTTCCGTGTACCCTTGAGGAACTCAGCACCATGCAAAAAACACAGCTGTCAATCCGGAAAGTGAAGAGGAACAGATTGTCCTCATGCAAAGGTACGGAGAAAATTGTCTGAGAAAGTTCAATGATGGTAAACCATTCTGCCTCACATGGAATTGGAAATAGTATCGCATCTGGATTCGGCACCATGGGAAAACCAAGGGATCACAATGTTATTTATCTTTCTTAGGTCCTGCGCGATGCTGTGCTTACAGCTTGGCTCCTGCAGGCCCATAATGGGTGAGTTACAGAGACTACCCATTATTTATTTCAAGATTACCTGTTGGAACATATTCTCAATCACCGGAGTGATACTAGCAACCATTTCAGGGGTCAGACTGTACTGTGGGGTTCTTGGGTAGTCAATATGTATCTGGACAGGCTCAACTCCTTTAATGAGAACAGTGTCTTTCCCTGAGAAATCCCAAACTTCCATCCTTAGGGCATCCCTAAGATCTAAGGGCAACTCATCAACTGTCATCACAGGGAACATTGTAATAGCTAAATTTTGATATACGATCTTGAATGATATGTACTCATCATTTGTTTGTAGCTCTATGCCCTTTTATGTGCATTAAATTATGCAATTTAACTTGCACAGCAAATCACGTCCCAACAAACACACAGGGCCGGTATCGCATACCATGATTTTCAGCAAAGTATCCTATTTTTACAGGGACCTCTTCAGTCAAGGACTAGACAGTTGCTTATTTGCTACTACTGCAACTTGAATTCTTCTTCCTGAGAGGGGTAGGTTTGGGACCTCCACTGTTCTCACAGTAGAGCGGGTAGCACCAGAGTCAATCAGGAATGTGATGTTGTGGCCATCTACTTCAGAATCTACAATTGGCCACTCTGGTCTACCTCTAAGACTTCATCAAGTGCACAATCTTCCTCTCCTATCAGGCCCCATTTGGAGGACTGATCAGAATCATAACCTCCTGATGGCTCAAACACAGGAAACTGCTGAGATATATTTTGGTTCTGGAATGAATTCTGATTCATGCTCGGTATGTGATTGGCTTGAACCTCGGGTTATTGGAGAACTGCTGTGGCATCGGAGGTTGTGGGACTTGCATCATCTGACCTTGTGGCTCAATTCTCCATTTTGTGAACGCATAAGGTTACTATTCTGAGGCTGGGCAGACCCTATATTTTGTCCATGATTAACTGGATTAACACGGCATTCTTGTTTCCAATGCCACAACCTAGTACAGCAATGACATGGATTAGACTTTTTCAAAGTGGCCACATAAATCCCAGTACACAAATCAATAGAAATACCTCAACCTCTACCCTGTGACTGGAAACTTCCTCCACCTTGCATCACAGGGGCTCCCTGCTGAAAAACACCCTGCATGGGGGCCACAATTAACGTAAAGGGCTGGTTATAACTACCCCTCTGAGCATCCTTCATCTGTACAATCTTTAGTTTCTCCTTAAGCCTTTTCTGTTTTATCTCACTCTTGTCACAACAGTTCTTGGCATAACGTAAAATCTCAAAAAGTGACTTATTCTCCCAACAGATTAAATGCTGTTGAATCATCAGACTAATTTCGGGTCTCAATCTTGTCACAAATCTAGACACAAACTATCCCATGTCCTTAGGTTCCAACATGCCCATTCCGCTATTCTGCTTAAAAGCCTGTAACAATCTACCATAAAAGACATGAACCATCTCTTTAGGTTCCTTAGTCATCCCATCAATCTTATCCCAATCAGTAGCCTGAGGCAGTACATTAGCTTTCAGCCAAGTCATCACCTCATCATACTTCTTCCTTACAATAGCTGATGGGCCATGTGTCACTGCTTCCCTTCCTGGCTCCCTTTCAGGCCAATCAGTAGCTATTGTGCATGCGGACCACAAATCATTAGGAACAACAATGTCAAACAAACTATTCAAATCAGTCCACAACATCTTTGAAATTTTCACAGAATCAGAATCAAAGATTGCTTTATTCGGTTAAAATTTAAAACCATCAAAGCACATAACAATAATTCATGGTACGGGTAAATACAAAAAAGTTCACAAAAAAATTAAATACAGTACATTGGCACTAAACACAATAAAAGTATGTCATTTAAAAAATGTGTATGTTCACCATAAAACCATTTCTACTTCAACATTCCATCTTCAATAATTAAAAAACAATAGTCCTGAGACCTGTGGAGAATTACTAATAAAGTTGAAAATGTGCCCTATTTCTACACCTAATAGCCCCTGTAATGAAGCTAGCTACCCCAAAACATACCAACGGGGTCTGAAGCATTTGCAGATAGACCAGTGCAGGCCTCACTTGCTCAAAGTTATGGTTCTTGAGGATAGGCAAAATATATTTTTTACGCTGTAAAGAGTAGAATTTACAAAAGAAAACCATGTGCAACATATTTTGTTCAGAAGTATTGTCACAAGGGCAAGGCCCCAGGGTTCCCTCTTTGAAAAAACCCTTAGGGTAAGCCAATAGCCAGGGAAGCATGCCATGCTTAAACCTTGTTAACAAAAACAGATGGAATGGTTTGTTTATATAGGTCAGGTATGACTGAATCTCCCTGCCTGTACTTAGCATGACAAACCTCCTAACTGCCGGCTTTCCCAATTCTTCTTCTTCCCTCAATAGCATTACTTTACTTAAAAATTGGCTCTTAAAGGCCTTTATTTTCATTTTACTCAGTGCACATGGACTATCGAACAATTCAGAACAGCCAAATGACTCCAGGTTACTTTTGATATATCGAAACCATGGGATAGACATAGCTCCATCAAGGGACAAACAATCTTGAATTATAAGTTGGCTTAAATTTGGAGGTTGTTGTGCCCACACTCTAAGCCAGCCTAGTAGCGGCGCCACAGCAATTTGATCAACAAGATAACCCACCCCCAGATCTTCATGTATATTAAAAATTGGTGCAGAAAGGGGAAGTGACAATAATTTGCGAAAAAAGGTGTTTTCCACTATTTGGATTTCGGGCGAGGCCTTATAACCCCATACCTCGCTACCATATAGGGCCATAGGTACACACTTAGCTCTGTACATTTTCATAAGAGTGGGAAGGGGTTTACACCCCAAGCGTTTTGCAAAGCCCAACAGCGCTCCTGTAGCTCTAGCAAGAATGTTCTTTTTCTGTGCGCGTTGCATGACCCAAGATCTTCTATCATCAAATAAGATCCCCAAATATGGGAAGGACCGCACCTTTGTGAGCTCCTGTCCGTTACAGTAGAATTTAACCCTTTTCGCCCTCCCAGCACCTATTGACATGGAATGTGATTTTTTTTTAAATTTATTAATAAATCTAAAGAAACCATAAAATCATTAAATCCATTTAAAAGAGCTTGTAACCCTCTCGCGGTTCTCGCCAATAAAACAGTGTCGTCGGCGTATAATAACGCGGGAATCAATTTTGGGCCGGCTTTAGGGATATCTTTACTAGTCAAACTTAAAACCTCACCCAAATTCTTAATATAAAGCGAGAAAAGCAGGGGGGCAAGAATACACCCCTGTCTAACCCCACGCTTTACCTGCCAAGCATCTGACAGACTCCCGTCTTCACTATAGCGGACGACAGCAGTAGTGTCCTCATGGATAACAGCCAGAAAGGATATCAATACTGGGTCAAACCCCAAAACACCCAATAAAGCCCATAATTTTTGACGGTTAACAAGGTCGAAAGCAGTGGACAAATCCATGAATGCTAAATGAAGGTCCCCCTGCTTAGCGACCGTGTATTTCCCGATTATAAGATGCAGATTAAGGCATTGCCCCACTGTACCCTTTCCCTGTGTAAACCCGTATTGTAGGTCAGAAATTATAGATTTATCTTCCAACCAATTTGTTAGTCGAGCTAGGACAACTTTACCCATTATTTTCATAGCGGAATCCAAGAGAGAAATGGACCGATAACATGCCGGATCTTCTCTTAGCCCTTTTTTAAATAATGGGACAATAACAGCTTTGCCCCATGACTTAGGAGCACCGGCCTTAGAAGCCGCATTAAAAACAGCTGTTAAAAGTTTTGCCCAGAACCCTGGATCTGCCCCGTAAAGGTCCGCAGGCACACCATCCGGACCTGGGGCTTTACATTTTGCCATTGTCTTGATGGCCACCAGGACTTCTTCTTCCTTAAAAAGGATTTTTGAGGCTAGATTACTGTCCGCGTAGTTCACTGGGTTAGGATCTTGAATCTCCGAATAAAGACCACTAAAATGGGCCACCCAACTATCTGGTGGGATGAGACAATCCTTATTAGTGTTCTCCAGCTCATTGAAAAGTGGACTATTAATCACCTTCCAGAACTGTGTACTATTTGTCAAAACACTAGCGTCTGACAGTTCGTCCCATGCCTTATTTCTCAACTGAATTTTCCTATCCTTAATTGCTTTTTTATAGGACCTTCTCGCCTCTGCAATCTTCTTTGAATCTTTGTCTCTTTC
The DNA here is from genome assembly GCF_964204655.1 of Triturus cristatus. Classification (NCBI taxonomy): domain Eukaryota; kingdom Metazoa; phylum Chordata; class Amphibia; order Caudata; family Salamandridae; genus Triturus; species Triturus cristatus. The sequence continues at coordinate 1,153,754,241 of NC_140581.1, read as the reverse complement.
TTTCAGAGCCAACATAAGTACAGAGTGAGCACTAGAACAAGCATGGTCAAACCAATTTTTGAATTTCTTGGGCCTTGGTTTCCCATGAATGGTGAGATTGCCCACTACTTGTTTAGTTATCCTATCGAAGGCACTGAGAATTTCCAATGGTAGCGCCACAGACGACAAACATAGACTGAGATCCTCATTATTATCATTGTATAGTTTCTCAAGGAAGTCAGCCGGGGTGATAACATCCCATCTCAGGCGTCTACCTTGACTAGTAGAAACTAAGTTTGTATTAGAAATCAAAGGCAGTGAGATGTCCTTCGATAAGGCCCTCACTTTGATTTCCATCATAAGAGGATTATGATCGCTTAAGGCGTTTTGAATAACACAGAAGGAACCTATAAAATCCCTCAAAAGGTGAGATACGAAGATATAATCAATCGTACTATAATGACCTTGACCAGTGAACGTCGGAACACTAAAGAAAGTATCTTGAGCAGGGGAATATAAATGAAGGGCAGAAACAATACTCTCCAGATATGTCCCACCCTTGGAGTGTTCAAAATGGATAGCCTCTTGCCGGCAAAGCTCATGATTATTAAAACCATAACAATTAAGATGACATACATGAATGTTAAAATCGCCAAAAAGTAAAAGAAAATATGGTGTGACATTTTTTGCATCATACTCGTCTAGGAATATGAACAATGCTTTTAGATGTTCTAATTCATCACACCTGGTAAATGAATTATAAAAATTTACCACTAAAAATGAAGGCAGATTAGGACCTTCAAGTTTAACTGCCAAAATGTATGGGGAATTAGTCACTATCAGTTCTGCACTATATAATAACTTTAAGCTAAATAATAACAAAAGGCCCCCTCGAGCTCTTCCCATAGCGGAAGGCACAACATATTTAATAAAAGACTGATACCCATCCAAATAAAAGGGGTCATTCGCCTCCCATGTTTCTTGAAGGGCAATTATGTGGTAGGTAGTAAGGAAGACCCTCCAGTTTTTATCGTCTCTTTTAGAACGCAAACCAGCTATGTTCCATGAAAGTGTCATAATTTTATCCATTACTTGGATACCCCCCCACCCACCCTAACTCTTGTATTACGGTGTTCTCCAAATTAAGTGGAAGGGATTGAAAATCAACTTCCACACTAGGACCGGGAAATACAACATTCAAATTACCAGTAACATTAGTAGGAACTAAACAACTCCCAGCCTGCAGAGCATCCTCAGTGTTCTTCTGAATAATTCCTATCTCATATGCTGACTGTAGGGGTAGAATAATATCTATTAAGTCACCACAATTAGCCCTATGTTCCGTAACAAACTCCCTGGAGGATGAAGGCCCGGGGTGATTAGAAGGGACTACACTAGTTGCATAATTGTGGGTGTGAACACTATCCATACTGAGTCAGTCATTTGCATCTAAAGTGCTAAGGGCCTCATATCTATTACATAATGTCAATGATTTGCTAGCAGGGACGAACTGAGGAATATGCTCTCCAGTTCTAACAGGCCCTTGATTGTGAGGTGGGTAGAAGAAACCCAACGGAAGGACATTAACATACTCCTGATGTATTCTAATCGACTCTGCCTGCCTCAAAATATGGTCTACTATGTCGGGGGAACTAAAATTCACTACGACACAATCACCCTTAAACAACTTGTTTGACTTCCCCACCCATGGAACCCTTCTTACCATTTTAAAACAATCATAAAGATGGCTCCCCAAAACTGTCTTACCCGTCAAATAGTGAAGGGCTTTATTTTTTAATGAGGACCAATGCTCTTCCCTGCCATCACAAATTTTCGGAACGTTAGCTAAAATAACAGTATATGGACAAGCCTCCGGCGGCAAATGCAAAGGATATACTTTTCGTGTGTTCTCCCCAGGAGGACTTGGTTTTTCGGTCTGCCCCTTCATCCCCACATTAATACCACAATTTTTTCCCGAAACCAATGATGGACGGTTTATATGACCAACAACAGGGACAGTCATGGACTCGACCAACTCCGAAACTCTAGAAGTAACTACACTTAAAGGACGGAGTTCGGATATATTTTGCCTCAACAACGGCGCGTTCTGACCCGCTATGTGACGTTCGATCAGAACAAGTCTATCATCTATTTTGTTGAGTCTATCCATCACTGGCGATATAATCGCTCTCAATCGCTCTTCCATAAGCTTGATCAAATCAGCCAACTTATCCCCCATTATGACAGCTTCCCCTTGGTCAATACACTCAGTACACCCAATGCTCTTATCCGCCACTGGCTGTACCGTCAAACTACTTTCCTTTCGTTCGAGCCCTTGTACAGAATCTTTAAACCTGGGTTGCTTAGCTTGTTGTCGACTTCCTTTAGGGGCATTATTAGCTTTTCTCTTACCCTTAGATGTTTTAACAGGGGCAACAGGAGAAATCCTTAACTGCCTAGTTCGTGTAACTGGAGGAGAAAAAGAGGGGGTAGGAACATTCGTAAGAAGGGGCGTGATAGCAGGACTGGACTCTACAACAGAGCCCAAAGGAGGAAGATGTATAACATGGACAGCACCTATACCTGGGGTAGGATCGCCAGATTGTGACTCCAAATTAAGCAGGGTTAGTGGCTCTAGGGATAACCTCCTTTCCACCATTTCTATTTCCCTAGAAACTGCATTTTCTGCTTTTTTTAAGTAGGCATCTAATGTCCCCGTGCCCCCTGTGATAGAGCCCTTAATAATGTTTTTTGCCATGGCTACACAGGTTGCAGTCCTGAATGCGCTTCTCTCAACAACAACCAAATCCAATTGTTCCAAGGAAGACGACCCTCACGGTCCAGCTACTGGCGGGATCACCCCAACTGTAAGTTAAACTCACCAATGTTAGGGGGTGTCCCAGCCCAGCCTTGTCCAGCCCCGGACGGCCACAGACGTCCCGCCCTTTGCCCGGGCTTCGCCTGGCGACACCCGGGCGCGTCCCGTGGGGCGGGAGGCGTTCCGCCGTTAAGTAGCGCCTCCGGGCGCTGGTGGTGACGTCAGCGGCGCACCGGTAGTTGCTGGGGCACCTGGGGGATGTGGTCCGTGGCTGCTATGGCGTTTCTATGCCTCGCGCCACTGCCCCAAACCGCTGTTTCGTGCTTGCTCCAGGGGTGCCAGAAACACAACAAATTCTGCGCCAGGGAGGTGAGTTTTTAGCAGGGACACAAGGGCTCTCGGCGCTCCGCCGTTAAGTAGCGCCTCCGGGCGCTGGTGGTGACATCAGCGGCGCGCCGGTAGTTGCTGGGGCACCTGGGGGATGTGGTCCGTGGCTGCTATGGCGTTTCTATGCCTCGCGCCACTGCCCCAAACTGCCGTTTCATGCTTGCTCCAGGGGTGCCAGAAACACAACAAATTCTGCGCCAGGGAGATGAGTTTTTAGCAGGGACACAAGGGCTCTCGGCGCACCGCCGTTAAGTAGCGCCTCCGGGCGCTGGTGGTGACGTCAGCGGCGCGCCGGTAGTTGCTGGGGCACCTGGGGGATGTGGTCCGTGACTGCTATGGCGTTTCTATGCCTCGCGCCACTGCCCCAAACCGCCGTTTCGTGCTTGCTCCAGGGGTGCCAGAAACACAACAAATTCTGCGCCAGGGAGGTGAGTTTTTAGCAGGGACACAAATCGATCAACTTATTTTTTACTATTCCACAGGCTTCTCTCTCAATCGTGGAAAATAATTTGTGAATGACGCAAGATCACTTCTACTCCAAGGCACATGAACATAACCTCTTGTAGGTACTTCCTGCAAGGGAAAACTTGTGGTACTCGCTCCCTTTTCTCCTGAAGGAGGCGGTTCCCCCCAAAAGGTTTTCCGGACCTTTCTTCCTTGACTACTTGTCCTCCCACTTATCCAATAAACGACAGATTCAAATACTCTGGATCAACTCCAGAATTTGCATTTTCAACCCTGGTACTCTCATGTTCTTTATGTCCTGATCTGAGAACGAAAATTGATGGCTCTTTTGTAAAATATTTGTCCACTTCAGGTCTATTTCATAATCTTTTGCTAAATCAACGAGTTTATCCTGAGCTTGTCTTGCTCATCTGGTAATGTTATTGCTCCTACATAAAAGTTAATTTGGCTGCAAGACATCTATTTGTGCTAATTCAAGATTTCCACGTATCATCTCATCCAGGTCCAATTGCACTTTAAGTACAACCACCAAATCTCCCTTGAGGGTTGAACTGATTATTCCCTGACAACCGCTTTGCGGTAATCCGGGGAAAAACTTCTGACTTAATTTGGACAGTATGAACATGTTTTGTAACATCCTCGAACCACACCTTGATCTGAATTTGATGCAGTGCTCAAATTGTTATTTGACTCTTACTAATGCCAAATCCAGGACTCACACAATCTAAGACCTAATTTAGCTCCGCGTGATTTCTCACACAAAGTTTTCAAATGTACCTTGATTAATGTGAGGTTGTTAATGAGACATAAAATTAGTTTGCAGAGTTCTTAGTAACACATAAGTTAGATATCAATTTTGCCACTGAAACCTGGACGAATATTAGATCTGGTCCTGACTTGGTTCAGGCCATCCCGTCTGGTTTCTCGATTGTCAATGTAGACAGATTAACTAAGAGAGGAGGTGTACTGGTTATTGTTACACATGACTATTTCTCCGCACGTTGCTCTCTGGATGTAAGTAGTTTGACCTTTTAATCTCTTTTATTCCAAATAGAATTTACTAAACATTACACCTTTAGAGGTTCACTGATATACCACCCACCTGGTCCAAGAGCATCCTGTGTATCAAGTCTAAGCCCACTGTTAGAATCCAGTTTTAAATCAGCTGATTTATCGGTGCTGGGGGGATTTCAATTTCCATCTCGAGAAGGCCGAGGACAAACACACCTCCTTCTTGACTGACTTAATTACCAGTTTAGGATTACTTCAGCTCGTCAATTTCCTTACTCACCTGGAAGGACATACACTGGATGACATTTATTCCAACAATCCATACCTTCAGGTACTGGACTCTCTAACACTTTTGTGGTCAGATCATAAAACTGTAATGTTTACTGTTAATCTACCTCATTCTTCACCCAGGCATGGCATGAAACCCCAGGTTATCAAGGGCAGGGCCTGGCAGAATATCAGTTCAACTCCCTTACATTCTGCCCTACCAGATACCTTGTTAGAGATTAAGTCCAGGCCTATGCCAGGTCTTGACTTAGCCATACAGAACTAATCTGCCTGGCTAGGAAGGGCGATCGACATCCTCGCACCAGAAAAATCTTTTACTAATCTCAGGAAAACCTCCTCAAAACCTTGGTTCTCTGACAGACCAAAAACAACTGTGAAGAAAGAAGGAGCGAATTTGGAGGTCTAGCTATGATCCTCGAGATAGAGAAATGTATAAGTTGTCAATCACAGAGTTCAAAAAGCTGATACTATAGGAAAAGCTGATACTATAGGAAAATCTAAATACTTCTCAAGCAAAATTTACAATCCAATCCAATAACTCGGCAAAATAGCTTTTTAATACTGTGAAAAGCTTGGCGAAGATGCCTATGCCTAGCAATACCAGTTGTAGTCAAATGTTTTTTAATATCTTAGCCAATTTTTTATAGTCAAAAGTAAAAGAAGTTTATGACATGTTTGCAACTACAAATCAAACATCTGCCGTTGTCCCAGGAGTCAAAGGGGTGGAATCTACACCTGCTGTTTTTGATAAATTCTCTATGCTATGTACAGAGCAAGTCTTTAATCTAATTAAAGCCACTAAATTCGGATCTCCATTACACCCTTGCCCTCTAAAAATATGTCATCTTGTTCCAAAAATCCTCAGCAATCAATTGACCGTGATTTTTAATGAAATAATCAACACTGTGTACTTCCTTCTTGAATGGCAGAAGGCTTCCATCTTACCTTTAATTAAAAAGTCTCGATCCACAAGAGCCCAATAGTTATAGTCCCATCTCTTGGTTACCTTTTCTAACTAAGCTACTGGAGAAAGATTTGAACATGGAACTTAAGTCATTCATTGAAACTAACGGCTTACTGGACTCCACTCAATAGGGTATCAGACTTGGACATAGCACGGAGACATCTCTGCTAGCTGCTTTGGAAGAGCTGAGGTTGATCCAAGATGGAGGAGACAAGGTCACATTGATATTATTAGATCTCTAGGTGGCCTTTGATATAGTCAATCATGACATTCTGATTGACCAGCTCGCTGAGTTCAGAATAAGCGGCCTTGCCCCAGTGCTTAATTTGGGGGAAAAACACTGCTGGGGCTCTCCTCAGGAGGCAGCTTCCACCAGACTATTGCTCCTATTAGCACGGCCTATAACAGAACTAACCAAAACCCTAAAAGTGGGGAAAGTATGTGGCATAGGGCCAGAGCTGCCGACTCTGGAGCTGGGGACTCAGGATCGACCCAGGATCAAGTCTCGGTGTAGCATCAACATCCTCTGATTCTGGGCAAATCCCTTAATCTCCCCGGGCCTACAAAAATGAAAAATGAATGTGTCTTTAATAGGTGCTCATGAAAAGGGCACCTTTGGCTCAAGCTCACACGATATGTGCCGGTGTTAACGATTAAGTGACGGTGCTGAGCACCGGAAATCACCAGCTCTGTCCAATTAAGCACTGCCTTGCCCAAAGCCTGAAAAATCCTTTCTTTTAGAAAGAGTGCAACAAGTTGCATTAGGAGATTTCATTTCCGTTCAGTTTTGCTTGCCATGTGGGGTGCCGCAGGGCTCCTTGCTGAGGCCTACTGTTTACAATCTTTATGCCGATGATACCCAAATAGTGGTATCGGTAGCCAGCAATCCTGAAGACACTGCTTCAAGATTCAGCTCCTGTATGTCTCAAATAGGCAGCTGGATGAAGTTAAACTGTCTAAAACGTAACTCCGGGAAAATGGAAGTTCTTCTCCTGGGTAAAGACACCTATTTTGGCCACCAAGTTGGTGGCCTCAAAAAATTAGGGCACTTCCCTTGCCAGTTCGGAAAGTGTAGACCCTGGGATTGTCTTCAACAATAAACTTAACCATGAAGATCAGGTTAGTGCCCTTTTATCATCAGTAGTCTTCGCTCTAAGAACAATCCAGAAAATTTGCCCCTTCAGACCCTAAGATCTTCAGAAAACTGTGGTTACCACGCTTGCCCTATCCAAACTGGACTAAGAGAACGCCCTATTTATGGGCATCCAGAAAAGACTCGTTCATAAACTTCAGATGCTACAGAATGCATCAACTCAACTCCTGTTGGGTATTTCAAAATATCAGTCTGTATCTCAGGCCTTGATTAAGCTACACTGGCTTCCAGTGGCAAAGAGGTTAGAATTTAAGGCGATCTGAATAGCTTTCAAGGCACTGCACAACATCGGCCCAGGCTATCTCCAGGATAAATATATTTGGTATATTCCATCCTGAAAACTTAGATCCTCGGAAGCCAAGTGTTTGGTGCTGCCAAGGACCAAACAAGTGTTACGGAGGGGCAGAGGTTTCCTGTTGAGGACAGCCAAGCTAAGGAACTCTCTTCCCATGGACCTAAAGAACTGTTCAAACTTCCTGTCCTTTAGGAAATCTCTCAAGACCTAGCTCTTTAGTCATTAGAGTAGCATCTTTGGTTCCCATCTATGTCAGTAGCAGCGCCAAGATGCCCCCGGGCATTCAAGCGCTATACATTTTAAAAAACTCGTATCAAATCCAAATATTGGACACTCAAATTTAACTGGCCCCCACAAGCTTTAGATATTCCTCCCCTCTAGGTGTACTCCTATTTGCATTTAAAGGTGGCTCCCACATAATTTTGTCACTCTCTGGTAACCCCTGGAATGTCCTCAAGGTCCAAATCCAGTCTGACTCATCGAGGGGTCTGCATTCGTCCCACAAGGAGAACTCACACTCATAGGAACTTGGAGCCTCATTTATGAGGCACCTTGAGCTGCTGGAATGTCACTTTTTGTGACGATCTGTGGAGCAGGAGTCTGCTCCTTATTTACGAGGCAGCACTAAGCCACTATTTCGGGTTTAATGCTGCCTCGTAAATATTGTTACCTTTAACACAGTTTCAGCATTAAAGGGTCATGCAATGGGTGTTGCTGAGGGTGTTCCCAGCAACCTCCATGCCTTTTTGACACTGCCCCAGATTTAAGAGAAATTGTAAATCTGAGGCAGCGCAAAACATTTACGCCTCCTCAGGGGAGGCGTAAGGAAGGCACAACGAGAAGAAATATCTTTACTTCTCCTCGTTTTTCCTTTTTCTATGTGTGCTGCATTCTGCAGAACACTTAGAAAGAGGAAAAGGCTTTTTTATAAGACAAAGAAAGGCAGTAGGGCTATAGGACAGTCACACTAGTATTTATCCGCATTAGTTAGACCCAGACACGCAAGTGTTTATGATTCTACCGCCAACGAATCACTACACAAAACTACTTAGCACATACGGTAGATGGTAGCTGTTGCTTTGGATCCATGGAAGAGCAATATAATTGATCATAATGAATTCACTTCTGATGAAGAAGATGGACGGTTGAAATAAATAAATTGTAGTTGAACATAGAATATTTGATTACTCATCTTTAGTATTGTCGTTTAATATCCACTCAATTAAAACGCAAAGCCTAACTAGAGATGATTCACCTGGTTTTGAGCATTTACTTACCACCTGATAAAGTCCGTTTAGGACGAAACGAGTTGGATGGGCTGAATTCATATTTACATCTACAAAAAGAATAGAAATAAATCAAGATTTTTTCATCAAGATTCCGTGACTCCTGTGTATTACTTATGTACGCTCCCGTAATTACCGGGTTGGATCATTTATATATTTGGTCTATATTAGTTATGATGTCTGGGCATCATCATTGATGGAAATGTGAAGTTTCTAAAAAATATTAATGATATTATCAATGATAACACATGTGTAGATAGTAGACTCTCCTGTCCTGTATGTGTTAGAAGGAAAACCCCTCTCATGATTGTTTTTGTGCAGGAAGGTTTTCCTTCCTGCACAAAAATAATCATCCCCGCAACACAGGCACCCTTGCACTATGATGCAAAGGGGCCTGCGTTGGCGAACAGCGGCCCATTGTGCACCGGTCAGGGGTAAAAGACAGGAATCAGCTGTATCTGATAGATACGGCGCATTCCTTCCCTTTTCTTTTGCCATAGGGCAGTGTAGTAGGAAGGTCTGCGGCGAGCCCCACGGCAAAACCTCATAAATGAGGCCCTAAGGGAATATATCCTCCAGCCCCTACACTGGTAGGAGTATTCCCTGAAACCTGCAGTTTAGCTGGAAGAGCCAAATTATGTCTCCCATTCCCTGGGGACTTTCAATTGTAGATTGTGGAACCACAGAGCCCATAGTAACCAGAACAGTAAGAGCATCTGGAGCAATGAGAGCTTTTGGAGGCGCTAGACTCCCACATCCCTGAGCTCTACCCTGTCATATTTTGATTCAGATTCACAGTAGTAATCCCCAACGCATTGGAATTCACATTTATTGGGGCATTAGCCACTCCTGTCAGACCACTCACATTAGTGCCCTACTCATCAAGTGAGGATCACTGTATGGAGGTGGACGTTCTAACAATAACACATCCAAAAGACAATCACTCGTGTCACTATCTCTGGTGTGCTCAGCTCCTTTCCAAATGTTTGGTTGCTTCAAACTTTGAAGGTCTGGGAAACAGTTTCATTTCATATAAAATTCTACTCATGTTTTCAATGATTCTTACATTAGACATACCATGGCGTAGAAACGCCAATGCACCTTCTTTCTCTTTGATCTTGTGCCATTGGCTAAGCCAAATACATGTGTGAAGCCCTACATTTATTGCCATATAATCACCTGCTGTATCTTCAGGCAGTGCTTCTTCTCCCTCTGTGATGGGTTTTGTCACATCTCCCATCACCAAATCAGATAATATCCTAAAACATTTCATTTTCCCAACAAATTTGTCAGCAATGAAGATCAGAATATTTTCAAACTAAAACAATGTCTTTCTTCCCAACTCTCGTACCAAACCATTGACCAATACCAGGGTGGCACTTGATGATGTGAACAAAAAATAACAGCGTGGTTTTACACCAACCTACCAATCAAAGCGCAGCACACTATGACGCCAATGTCGCTCCTCGCAGCGGCTCACTCTCCTTTACAATTTACTCAAACACTCTATTCACCATCACACACAAATAAACACCTGCAATACAAATACAGATCAATGACAGTTGTCTGCTTTACTAAAAAAATCAACAGAATGCAATCACCCAAGAAATATTTCTATTTGAACACACATTCTAAATGAGACCTCGTCCTGAGGGGAATCACCCTGATCAGCACAATTTCCTTCTGAGCAAAAGGTCAACAGCCCTGATCATCTTTCACACATAGAAATAAAGTCCCTATCTCATTTGGGCTATCAACGACGTCTCACAATGAACCCCACAAAACCCCAGCAGACAAATTGCAATACAGTGTCCTCTACAATTTCAATATTATCCCGGGATCTTAGGTCTCTTCGGGTACGATAACAACTTCAACTTAACACCACACTCGCACAACACTCAAACACTCTGCTAAACATCAGATCATTTCCATACAGTCCACAAGCTATGATGAAACCATTGCAACACACAGCACTATTAATACTCACTCCTCCGCTACTACCACCACTCTCCTCCGAACCGCTGGAACTTTGCTGATCCTCCAATCTAAAACATAGACCCTAGGGGCTGGTGCTTGGGTTAAAACTTGTCTAAGGCAACTTCTCTACCCCCCTCTACTTCAAGAACATACCATCTTCACTATGCTACCATCTGAGAATGCTCTATTTCTGGCACTACTTTTCTCTCTTTGGTCGGGGATCTTTATTTGTTGCATGAGAGGTAAGAGGGAGTAAGCACAAGTTACCAAATCCAATAAAAGTGCAACAAAGTTGTCATTCAATAGGACTAGGACAACTAAAGAAAGTTAAATGGTTTTATTAAACAATCAAAAACAAACTAATATAAATGAGTCTCAGAAGCATATTGTAGAAATACAATATTGCAAGAATGAATCGGAACCTCCTAATAAAGTTCAGTCTAAACTCAGTGGCTGCAATAAAAAAAACATGAGAAAAAGAATATGGAGGTTTATTTGTAGATTTCGATCTTCCTATTTAGGCATTAGTATTTCTGATAAATCTAACTTATCCTACTCTATACAGCTTCACGGAATCCCTAGTAAGCTATGAGAAGCAAGGAACAAGTGTCAGCATCAGGGACTCTTTCATAAAAGTACTCCAAGCCTATAAATCATAGCATGATATGAGAGGAATTACATCAGAGGTCTGTACCTTGTGAAATTCTTAAGAGTTCTGGTCTCTAACTAACAATGCAACATCTATTAGCACACAAGCATTCAAGGTAACCAATGTTGTCACTTTTCAGTAAATTTCCATCGTCCTAGGTAAAGATTTGCACCATTCAACTCTTCCCCCACACTCTAGATGGGGCACATTTGATTGTCATTGAGTGTCTCTCTCCTGCATCAGAACTCATCTCCCACCTCGTTAACGTGTCTTCATCTAGCCAAGAAATTCCTCCCGTACCATACTATCGCTACAAACCAATAGGAGAGAACATTCAAACAAAGGCACTAACATGTGAAAGTTAAACATTGAAACTCAGAAGCTTAGGGCCTTTGGTTACGTTAAGTTAACACAGCAGTTAGAGTGTCCTCTGACATTTGAACATATGTGCACCCACTTTCAAATTAATGCATGTATGAAATAGTAGGCGGAATAAATTATGGTTACATTAAATTGTGTGTTCTATTTAAATTATTCGTATGTGAATAAGATCTACATTTCTAATAAAATGTTCAATATTAATATGCACTCAGTAAATGATTCTGTGTAAATGTTATACTGGATCATTTCAGTGATACATTCGAACCCCCCCCCCCCCCTTAGTTTATTAAAAGGTTAGAACCCCTGGAAGAAAAGAAGTATTAAGCTATATAAAACAATGTAAAACGTAACATGAAAAAGAGAAACCATCTTAAGCTGCTCCACACCACTGCATCTGAATCTACAAATTATTTTATAACTTTATTACAAATAAACTGATTGCTTTTGTTCCTGAAGCTGCCTCTTTGCAATTTCGCAAGAAGACAAAGCACAAAAACATATTTTCCTGTCAATCACTGCCGGGTCCCCAGATGAACTAGACTCGAACACTTTGAGTGCATTTCATGCAATTGAAATGAGCATTTGAATTCGGGAGTGCACGGTGGAGTGGCTCAGGCACCCGTGCTCAGCGCGCGAGATACTGACCCTACAGTGTGATGTGAGCGAAAACCAGTGTTTGTCATTTCAAGATGTGATTGCCTTTCAGAAGGAGACTCCCCTGACAATAAACAGCTTCCGCGGATTGTTCCTGATTGAGTTCTTTTATGTATTAAGCTTGGCTTCGCCATCTGCTCGAGATTTCATGCCACTCCGGAGAATATGCAGATGAAAGAATGAAAATTCATGTGTGGAGTTTCGGCAGTGCCTTAACTGGGTTACAAACTTATGCAATTTGGCAGCGTGGAGCAAGTATCATTTCAGAATGACAACTTTGATAGAATAGGATCCCAGGAGAATGTTTGATCAGCTCACCTCATGTATGTCAAAGGGAACATGTCCTTTCATCTCCCAAGCACCCTGATCTCTTCCCAAGTCCTACTACCCTCCATTCAGTCTATTTTCTTGTGCCTCTTGTCAGTCCCCTGCTTCACTGCCTTCCACACTCTACCTTGACCATTGGGGGTGACGTTTCAGTTTGGATGTACAGGACTGGACCATGAGAATGAAAACATCTATACCAAAGTACAACAACCAGTGCTGTTATCCAACTCCGCCTGGAATTCAACCAGTGGTGTAACAAAAGTTTAAGGCCCCCCCCTGCAATGTACACAGAGGGGCCCCCACGCATGATTTAATCCAGAGCGTTTAGGCATGAGTACTGTGCTGAGGGAGCCCCCTGCAGCTCGGGGGACCCCCGCAATGCAGGGGATGCAGGGACCTGTGTTACGCCCCTAAATTCAACTGACATCTACATAAGAGCGCGAGGCGAGCAGCACGTGGAGTAGGACAATTAAGCTATGGTTAGCACTATGTGAGGTCGTAGTTCACATTAGTTGCAAGTGCCCTACAATTCCACATTTTTACATGCCTGGCTGATCTGGATGAGGCCTGCTGAATCAGCTGAGAGCTGGGTGTGGGCTTACACTTACCATTGATGTGCGTTGTTTGTGTCATCTTCCACTGATGCGTTGTACAGGCAACTGTGCGAGCAAATGTGCTTCCAAAAGGTATGGCTTGATGCTGTGTTCTATACAACCACTGACTAGCCAGCATATAATGCTGTGATTGACAAGAAGATGTGCAGACTGAGTTTCCACGACATGCAACTCCACAATGTAAATCATGGGGTACTTTTTGTGCATAGTGTATTGCTGCATACTGATCCAGCGGCGTACCAACAACAGATACTCTACTACCATATACTCACCTGGGCCCATAAACACACAATTGACTAAACCGCTGGAGTCAAAGTTTAATGTGGGTGATCACAATATCAAGATTAGTTATTCATCATTCCTAACCAACCTCTCACTGATCAAAAAGTTCTTACCTCTGGTCGATGGACCATTAGTTGAACTACTTGATGGTGATAATGAACATAATTCTAAAACTTCTCTATACCTTGAAGTAAATAACCACAGACTCAGGTAAGTTTTAAGTCTTTATCTAAATTAATTGCATGTGAACCACTTCAAAAATACAGTACAGCCACCAACACTCATAGGAGAGAAAATTCAATGAATCAACCATCAAACACATACTCCAAACTTTTGCAATGACTTATGCTCAGAAAAGAGAGGACAGAGAGAAAAGAAAATCTGCAAATGCATACAATTATAATTACCAAGGATGGTGTGAAGACCAACCCCCTGGCCAAAGGGCTGGCAAGGGTACCCTGGGATAGTTCAGAAGACAAAGACTTCAAGACAGGATTCAGGACAGGATAGATGACCTCTCTAACCCCGACGGTTGCGTCGCACCCCTCTCTAACACTCCATTCCTCCTCAAGATTCTTCCGCGATCTTCTTTCTAACCCAATTAAATTAGGATAGAGGGCTCTGCATTCAGCTTCTTCATCAGCATCTCACAGTGTCTCTCCCTGCATCAGCACCTACCGCAGCAAAAGCATCCCAAGTCGTGCAGCATTCAGCAATTCTCCTCACTAACTAACTAAAAACTACCTCAATTATACCTTTTCGTTCTTCATGTACCACCCACTAAAGTTTCAATATCGTAAAAATACTAAATCTGATTGGTCAGGCAAGGGAGGAAGATCATCACACCATGCTTACATATCACTCTTTTCAGTTAGCCCATTGTTATCAAACCCATCCCCTTAATTTTTATTCATGTATTATTTTCCTACCTGCATTCACATTTCATCTGCAACAAATGTTTTAACTTGAACATGTAAACTCATTCATTTAGATTTTTCACTGCCAGTTCTCAGGCTCAGGCATACTGCAAACTTGTCCTCTTCCCGACCCGCATGTCAATCTTCCGTGCCGACTCTCAGTTTTCATGCGCAATAATCACATGGTTCAGTTTACTTTAGCCATACACGAGAGGCCCAAATGTGCACTAGTGATGAAGTCAGAAAGGACAAACGTTATTTTCACAAATAAATGGTTTCACTGTATACCACCCATCTCTACTCTAATCCCCTTTACTTATTAATACTTTCCCCGCATTAGCATTAGTAAAATAGCTCGTGTTTGCTTCAGCTAAGCAGGTGCCATGCACATGAGTCTTTAAGACTCAATTTTAGTGCCTTCTGCTCATGTGCAAGAATTTCCCTCCAAGCGTTACTACGTCACATTGCGTAGATGCAGTTGACTCATGCGCAGTAAAGATTTCCCTGTAAAGCGGTTTTAGTAATTCGTTTGAGTGGTTAATGTTAGCAAACACATATGCAAGCTTCACTAACCCGTGTTTTTATGTGGTGCGCATTAGTTATTCGCAAAACGTAATTAATAACATGTTAGGGAGTTAAATGAGAGGATTGCTGACAAGCAAGTCTCTTTTCTACAAGTTCTTGCTCCATCAATACCTGTGATGGTAAATGTCTACGTACCTGATGTTTGTCCAGCTCTGCAATAATCAAATAGGAGGGAGAAAGAAGAGCATGTGATCCACTCAGCTTCTTTTTCTCAAACGTCAAAAATATCAAGTGGAGAGTGGATCACTGGTCCCGAAAAAACCAGGGTATGCAGTATCAGTACAAAGTACTGTTAAGAAACCCTCATTCACGTTTTTGCAGGTGGATTAAAGCAGAATATTGCGATTCTCCGCTCTGTTGTTAGCAACGTGACAGCATCATTATTGGGTTAATAGATTGCTTCCTCCGCCTGGAGGTCGTCCCACTGGTTATTTCAGTAGTGATCGTAGAGGAAAAAAAGTGTAGGTGTTAAGTGAAGTGACGTGTAGTGAGATATTTAAAAATCTCGTAGAACCAGTTCATGCCTTTAATTAGACTGGGTTCGAGATAGTTTAAAAAGTTTACTCTGTGTGCACAAATTAGACTAGTTACGGTCTAGTGCACTATAAAAATGTTCATATAAAGGTCGACATGTTTCAGCCCTCTAAAATGCCCCTAAGGGCCAAGTGGGCTTTCTTCAGGACCTAGCAAAGTGAAGGGCACCCTAATCTTCAAGGGTCTCCGGTGAAAAAAGGTGGAAATATTATTCCATGTATCTTGTTCAATTTGAACCTATATTGATAAAATGCAGAGAAAAGGGAAAAAAGGGAAATGACAAAGAACAAACTATGTTACGTTTGTACATGTGCTGTATCAATGCTAAAAAAACTTGTTGTATCGAACAATTGTAAACAACTAGAAAATGGCAATTCTTCAAATGTAAATGGCAATTATTAAACAGCACTCATCTTCACTTCAATCATGGCAAATTCGTCCCTCCTTCCAGCAAGAACACAAAAGACACTGTATCCATTTTGTCATATAATTAAAAATCACTATTGATATAGAATCGTGAGAGGTAAAGGGATATCAAGGACAAGTACATAGGTGCTTGTCTCTACATCCCCAAAGCGTTATTTTTCGCACAAAGATTGAAATGTCTAGGCGAGAACGAAACTCACATACTAGTTAGCATGTCGTATAGTAAACTTCATATCTTCTATCTGCTTTCTAGACCAGATGAAGACAAGCCATGTTTATTGGTCAGGGTATCAAGGGGTACGCTAAGTAAGCTTAAAGGGGGTTTGTCCAGCTCTGCAAAGAATAATAGTCATAGCTACATGGTGAGCCACTCTTCAGGATGTGCTGTACGTGCCCTGATTTTTTTTTATACTTCTGATGCCAGCTTAATGCCCCACTCACACATTACACTATTTTGTATCGATTCTGAATCTTTTCTGGGCTCCATTATTCAACGTTTAGTGCATCACAACGTAACACAGATACTTTAGAACAGTGTAACATAGATGAATGACAGCAGAACTGCAACAAGGTATAGTTGAACTGTAGTAGGCCTTGGAGGAGAACAGTGGGAGGATTTAAAGAAAAGCATTGGCAAACCTGCAGGTCTTGCATTTGAAAGGTGTTAGCCTAACTTTCGGGTTTGCTAATTCATCTTGCTGAAGCTGAAAAACATCAGCACATCGGCGAAATGAAAGAATGGTGAACACAAGCAACAAAAAACAAATCTAAATTGCAGCGCCTCTATCATGAAGTCTGGACACAGAAAATTTGGATTTGACCCTAGTCTGATGTTATGGGCACATATATGTCACTACTCATGCACATAAAAATCATGACATTGCAGTTAGTATGGTGTTTTTAAAATGTGCCAGTCCAACATGGAGGACTGCCATTTAGGTGCAGTAACTTAAGAGAACGAAAAGGCATGTAAAAGCTCATTTAGGAAAAGAAGAGGCCAGGTAGAAAACTGTTGAGACCTCCTTAAAAGTCAAAAAAACACTATAATTGTGTTTATAAAAAAGCTGGGAGGGAATGGAAGCCCCAATGTGTGGAATGAGCAAATCAAGGCTGCTGTGATGTGGCGGATAGCACAGAGATGAGGGGGAGCAACTGTGGAGCCCAAAGGCTGGTGGGGTATTTAAAATAAGCATTGACAAAGCCAGTAGGTGTCACATTTGCCAATGTGTTTTAGCCATGTAGTACACCAAAGTGGATGCTGTTCAGCATGGCTAAAAGTTTGTGGTGTAGAGGAGAGTGCATGGAGTGGAATGTTGTAAAGAAGAGTGTCATAGAGTGGAGTAGAGTATCGTAGAGTGGAGTTGCATAGAGTGTTGTAGAGTGGCGTAGAATGGAGGGTTGTGGATTGGCATAAAGTGGAGAGGAATGTCGTGGAGTGTCATGGAGTAGAGTGGAGTTACATAGAGTGAGGTGTCGTGGACTATCGTGGAGGGAGTAGAGTAGAGTGGAGTAGCATGGAAGAGCATAGATTAGAAGGGCGGAGAATGGAGTAGAGTGTCATACAGTGGAGTGATGTAGAGTGGCGTAGAGTAGAGTGTTGTAGAGTAGAGCAGAGTCTCATTGAGTGAAGTGGCATAGAGTGTCGTAGATTGGAGTGGCATAGAGTGGAGTAGAGTGTCGTAGAGTGGAGTGGCATAGAGTGGAGTAAAGTGGCGTGTAGTGGCATAGAGGGAGTTGTGTACAGTAGAATAGAGTGCTGTGAAGAAGAGTGGAGTAGCTTGTGGTGTCTTGGCGTGGGGTAGAGTGGAGTGCCATGGAGTGCCGTGGAGTGGCGTGGAGTGGCGCAGTGTGGCATAGAATGACATGGAGTGGCATGGAGGGAGTAGAATGGAGTGGCATAGAGTAGAAGGGCATAGAGTGGATAGGCATAGATTGAAGTAGAGTGTCGTACATCAGAGTGGCATAGAGTGGAATAGATTGTTGTAGAGTGGTGTGTCATAGAGTGTTGTAGAGTGGAGTAGTGTCATAGAATACAGTGGAGTGGAGTGCTGGAGAGTGGCATAGTGTATGGGGGAGCAAAGTGTCATAGAGTGGAATGAGGTAGATTGGAGTAGAGTTGTAGAGTGGAGTGATGTAGAGTGGAGGGGCATAGAGTAGAGGGGCATGTAGAGTAGAGTGGCATGTTGTAGAGTGGCTTATAGTTGCATAGAGTGGAACGACATAGGGGCAGATTTATAACGGACTTGCGCCACTTTTACGCCGCCGTTGCGTCACTTTTGTGACGCAGCGGCGGCGTAAGCCCTGCGCCATGTTGCACCCCATTTACAACGTGACGCATCTAGGGAGATGCGTCACGTTGTAAAGCCTGCGCCACATGTGGGCGTACCTGCACGGGGGGGCGTTCCGGCGCAGGAACGCCTCCGAAAAGTGGCTGAGTGAAATCTACAAGATTTCACTCAGTCACTTTTCCGGCCATGCTGCGTCAAAACCCTGCGCCTGCTTGAAGCAGGCGTAAGGATTGACGCAGCATTGTAACGATAGGGCACCCCCGAGCCTTGCTGGAGCTGCGTCGCGCTTGCGACGCAACTCTAGCAATGCGCCAACCTTCCGCCATCAGATGCGTCACGCATCTGTTTATCCTTGCGCCACGATGCGCTGCATTGTAAATGCGGCGCATCTATTGTGGCGCAAGGGTAAACTTTTGTGACGCATCTTCCCTGGCGCATCCATGCTGGTTTGCAGGGATGCGCCAGGGAACATAAATCTGCCCCATAGAGTGAAGTAGAATGTTGAAGGTAGAGTGGAGTGGTGAAGAGTGGAGTAGTACAGAGTATACATAGTGTGGTAGCGCACTGCCATTACAGACAACACATTTTCAATTTTAAATTAGCATTACATTTGCACAGACATACAGTTTTACTGATAAAATTATTCAGCACACAAACGGTAATGTATTGATTTGTTTTGCTCGTATTAAAATATTTGTTTCCACCACACTTCAGAATTATTAAAAAAAAATAAGCTTTATTTATACTTTCCTAATTCTGATATATTCTGAAATATTTGCACAGTTAGTTTACAGACATTGACATTTTGTTGTGTGCTAGAAAAAGTCTTTCCTTTCACAGCCAGATTGTCACCTAAATCCTCTCACTTTGACGTCAGAGGAAGAAATGCAAGCACCAAGATCCCTTGGAAGACAGAGCCTGATATTTGACCCCTGTCTTTGAAAGCGCAGCAAAAGTGACCAGAAAAGAACAAGATTTAAAGGCCTGTTTACAGAAAGTGCGCACTCATTGAAGAATACAGTAAAATGTCTATGCTTCACAGGATGTACAAACTCAAGCTGGACAGCCTAAAACAAGTAAAGCCAGCAAATAGAAAGCAAGCAAATGTGAGTTACAAACCACAAAGCCAATGGTCAGGAATGGGTGGAATGCATTCCTAGGGAAGCTTTTGGCAAGCCCCAAGACGTCGTTAGCTAACCCAACAGTTCTGCTGTCTGGTAGACTTCGACCTAAAAAGCAGAGTTGGACAGGTGTTTAGGGAAGTCATCTGTGAACTGGGGGATGAGAGAGCAACACAGAGAGCACGGGAGGTGGGGATGTCAACAGGAAAGGAGGACACAAAAGAGAGGGGGAAAGCCAGAAGATGTATGCACTGTCATAGAAAGCAAATTAATAAAATGCAGTTCCAAATGCAAGTAATGGAAGGATACTAGTCATCCATTCAGAAGGATTAAGAACTAAAGGAACTATTATTACCTAGCCTAATCAAAGGAACAACAGTTGTTAATATCTGCTGGGTGAATGCATAAGGATGACTTCTTCTGCAGGCAATAATTTCATCCTTTGTGATCACCCTGGGTGAGAATCAAAGAGGGTGGTCTAAGCTTGTTCAGAAAATGCCAGAGGCAGCATCTGTTCAGCCTTTTCAACTTAATACGCTCTAAGAGAAGAGTTAATATGTGCATGGTTGGATACATGAAAAGGAGCACACTAGGTTCTGATATTGTCTTTCATGGTTGCCATGCTTGAATGCTTTAGGTACAAAATATACCTCTTAAATGCATCATCGTAATGTAGTAGTGGAAAGTATTGACTACAAAAAATGGTTCCATGTTACATATTGTTTTCCATCAGTTCACAAATTGGAGCAAATCATCAACAAGGCCACAAGGATGTGCTCCAAAGTATTCATGAGGCAAAAAGGAATCACACTGCTTTTACACAATGCTGCAATTATATATAGATAAATGGAGCAAATATATTGTACTCTTTCATTCAAAAGCGAAATGTAGTTTGAGGATAAATAATTTGTTCAATTCTTTACTATGTGAGCTGTAAGCACAGAGCAAAATGTATTGATCCATACTTGAAAAGCAAAATGTGAATTATAAACAATATCTACTTCCCATAATATCTGTATTGGCTAAAAAAATAAAGAATAGCTATTGCTTAGGAGTGCAGCTCACGCTGTGTTGTATGTAAATTTCCAAGTGGAAACTGTGGTGCAGAAGGTACTCCATGCTGGGCATGTTATTTTTAAATTAAGTAAATCATGGGACAGGATGCTTCTCTCAAGAAGCGAAGTCAGTGTACAAAGGCCTGTTTTACCTGTGCACGGTTTTATTTATCAGTCAGCCAAAGGTAAGCTTTACAAATTAGCATCATGAGCATTGTGAGCAACAATGCTGATTAAACATGAACAATTCACATTAAATTAAAGGGGGGCAGTTTGTGTTTGTAGGAAATCCACCTTTCTACATTGTCAGTCCAGATTTTTCTCCTTTAGTGGACCTATATTTTTGCTGGCTTTAGAACTCTGTGCACTTTACCCCTGCTAACCAGTAGCAAAGTGTCTGGGCTCCCACTTTTTAACATGGTGAATTGGTATACTCCTACTGACATATTTAATTTGCCTATGAGTTTATAGTATATTGGGCAAATTGTACCTAGTTCCTGGAAGTTACATGTCACTGGTGGACTGCAGCACCTATTGTGCCATTCACTACAGTGACAGTCCAAACATAGCTTCAGGCCTACCATTGTAGCTTGAATGTAACAGTGCCAAATATGCACTGTGACCTATCCTGAAATCCTTTCAACAGGTAAAAATCTTCAATTTAAATACCAATAATTTACCCCTAACTGGCTGTGTAGCCGATGAGGCAGAGTGCATGGTATTTCAGAGTAGGGCATTTAGAAATGTAATGTTAACCTGTGACTAGCACCTGAAAGCTATTTTCACTGTTGCAGGCCTCGCTGTCACATGTGGAAAACCAGAGTACAGATTAAACTACTAATACTGTATTTCTAAAATGGAACAGGAGGAAAACAAATTAAACAACTTTTTCAGTGGATAGTAAAAATCCAATTCAATGGTGGTCTAATTTTTCATAAACATTAAGGAAAAGTAACTTTTAGAAAGTTACCTTTTCCCTGTCTGAAATTCCCAGAGGCTACTTTGCATTAACTCTATCATTACTCCCAGTCAGTAATTAGGCTTGAATAGGTGTGAGTAATTATGAAATGTGTATCAGGAGCAAACAATAGTCTGACCTGAATGGGCAGAGATAACTCTTCTGTTCCTCACAGAATATGCAGTCTGGGGGCTGTGAGCATCCTTTTTGACACTACAATGTTGAATCCTACTTGACTGTCAAAACCTGCTTGACAGGTCTGCTGGGTTTATGTATAACACTTGGAGGGCACTTGAAAGGGGAGAGAACAGGATGCCAAGACTCATCTTGTGGATCCACTGTCTGGTCATTAAAGACTCTGCTTTTGTCCTACCAGACTTCTTTCTTTGGGTTCACATATAACTCTTGGGGCACACTTGAAAGGGGGAGAGAACAGGATGGCACACAATTTGTGTGGACCCACTGTCTGATTACTGAAGGACTTTGCTTTTGTCCTTCTAGACTTCTGTTTCTGAGTTTGTTGTGGGTACAGTACCTGCTCCAAACTGGATTTTAGTGTTAGATGTGTGAGGACAATAGGGTTTTTATAGAACACTCCCCACACACTGCCAGCCCTCAGAGTACAAGTTTAGTATGGTTGAAGACTTTCGCCATCTTGAAAATGGAGAGGGTAGGATTGGCCATGGGAGCTTTTACCCCATTGGTTTAGGCATGCCAAGGAATCATTCCCAACCACTAGATGATGACAGGCATAAATGTGGCCCCTCCAGGCACCCACTTCATAATAATTTCTGGACCTGTGGAAGATCAGATGAGGACTGGTCCTGCTGTCTGTGACCTGAGAGGAGCCCTGAAGGACTGTACCTGCTCTGTCTTGCACCCAGGACAAAGAAGTGGAATCCAAAGGGGAAATGCCTATCCTCCAGTTCAAGCTAAAGAGATACAGCAAGATACAAGAGGCCTTCTCCTGGAAGTACATTGCTGATCAGTGGCACCTGGACTGGATTCTGCTGTTGGACTCTGCCAGGCACCCTGTGAGCCTCTAAGTGTCTCCTGTGGTGGATTGGGACTTATAGAACTAAGCCAGAAGGTAAAATATTTGACAAGAATTAACTGGTTGGTGTATCTGAGACAGAACTCATTGTGGTCAGCCTCATATTGCACCTAGGTTCTGGTCTACCGCAACCTTTGATTATCATTGTCGCTTTGTGTTTTTTGGGGCTATTTATAATCACAAGTAAAAAAAAAATCACATCTCTATTCCCCTTATTAGATTTTTATCATTTTGGTGAAATTTCGTTTGTTCAATTTTGCTCTATTTTTATCATTTAGTTTGATATTTTTCTTTTGCGTGTTGAGTTTATTGCTGTTTTGGTACTGCCTAAATACTTTCAACATTGCCTTTAGTATAGCCTGTTTAGTAACTTTGAGGGCTCACCCTGAAAAGGGCTGTGATCATTCCTTGAGGTGGGTCATCACCCACCGCAAATAATAATCCAATTTGTTACAGTGTTGAATTATATTATATCTGCATGCAGATATCCATCAGAAAAGGCATAATTAGGGAAACATTAGTCAAACATACAAGTAAAATATGTCCATGCCCATTTTCAGTATAAGGTTCACACCCTGGAACTGCTATCTCCATTCCATGCTCCCAGACTACTGACAACACATTGTCTGAACCAGAGAGCTCCCTGTCTCCCCCAACTCATAGATATCGGTATCTAGCCGATCAATTTTAGCGTGATGCACAGACCCATCTTGTACTGATATAGGCTTTGGTTCACAAACAAGTTGGAATCATACAGAACAATCATAAAGGCACTTCTAAGATCCTCTGTATGCCAGAGAATTCCCTGGTTTGCTTACACCAAATGTATGTTTTATAAGATTGGTTTGCCCTCCCCGTGAGACACTCTGGACGAAGCGAAGTCAGTATCTCGCTCTCTGGTTAAAGAGCATTTCAAGGAGTTTCTATGGTTGTGAGAACTGGAGGACGTTATGGCAGGAAGTCTGACAGACTTCTAAGCTAAAATTGTTCCTGTCTACGAGTCGTTCCTTGATGTCATTCCGGGGTGCTTAGTATTACAACTCTATCTAAAATGGAGGTATGTGGTCCTGCCTGTAAACAGCGTCTGTGTCAAATGGGGGGGGAAATATTGCAGTTCTAGCAAGTGCCCCTCCTGCAACTCAGCAGATGAAACTTTCCATTATTTTGATTTCTTTTGCTTTCTTTTGTCCTGCCTATGCTCGACCATGTGAAAAATGGCTCAAGCCTGTATGCAAGCTCCTGGGTTGTAGCTTTACAGGTTTTATGTCCCAACCCCAGAGATTTGGTTGTTGTTGTGGTGGCAAAATATTTTCATGCAGCCCGGCACATTCGCAATCATATTGTCCACTTGCTGAATGAGCAAAACGATTCCGCTAGCACTCGTTAACTGTTATGATTTTCCTACACATTGCATTCTGAATTTGCATGTGATTCATTTTAACAGTGGGGCAGCTGGCGGGTGTTTCACCAGGTCTAGGTAGCCACCCTCTAGAAGCTTTATATGGAGGGATTCTACCTTGATCCCTCATACAGACTTGGGTTAGTCGTCTGTTGAAACACCGACTGAAGCCCTTCTACTGAACTAGCAGCTGCACTTTACCTACTTGATCGTGTTATCACAATGCAGATACCCTTTTTAAGATTTTTTTTTATTGAAAGTGTCTACATTCCCAGTGCAACTGTTGTCTTTTATAGGTTGCTTTTATTGATCTGAGAATGTCCTGTGCAATCCTAATTGTGTCTTTCTCTTTATGTGCACTGGTATCTGCATATTTGCAGTGTGATTGGTGGTGTAATTATGCCCTGTGTTACTTTATCTTTTAATTGTGTATGTTGTTTAGCCTTTTGGCATATGTATGATTTTGTTTGTGGTTTTGTGGAGTCTTATATATAAAAAAAAAAGATTGATGAGGATGACATTGTCTGAAGCTTGTCTCCCAGCTTTCACCAAGGACATCATTTTAGGGTAACCCACTGGAAAGCAAGCAGGAAACCTTGAGAGGTACACATATTGGGCATTGTAAAAAGTCTGGCTTTTTTATTTTCACAGGAAACCTCTGAATAGGAGAGATTAGTGTTAGGAAAGCTGATGCCTGACTCAAAGGTGTGATCACCTGCTGGTGTTATAATGAGGAAGATGGGCACAGAGGCATAATTTCTTTTTACTGTGCAGTGGCAGCTTCATGCCTTTTCATTTAAGCATTATATCATGGAGATTTTTTGGTGCTGGCTACACCTCACACCTCTCTACTATGAAACATACCAACTTCACCAGGCTGATGATTTGCAGCATCTCAAACAGTGCAACGCATCAGTCTCCACTCACTATATATACCTCTCTGGCAACCACTAAAATGTCTACACTTGCAGTTTCTGATGAAGGGCTTCCAGGAGCTGAATCTGTTGTTTGTACAAGATCACAGGCACTATAGCTTCTGCATTCTAACACAAGAAAGGACTGAAACTAAGCAAAACCTATGTTTAAGTAAGATTCCAGGGAAACAGTGTAACCAAAGAAGCAGCTAGGATACAGGATTTTCTTCTTGTGCAAGGTGGCTGAACACGCACTAGCAATACACATCACTGGGATAAGTGTCTGCCCAGAGAAATATGTGTCAAATGTCTAAATCCAGCAGGGTCAACTTGCCCTTTCATTTCTCGGAGGGCAATAAATTGAGCACCATTGCAAGTTAAAACAATAACAACTATCACAGAAGTGTCTAGCAACAATTCACTTTGTGGTAATCATTAGATTACCTGGTATTATTGTTGGACGATGACTTCAATAAGAATTATAGATGACGAGCTCCCTGCATGCTCATTATACAATACGCCATTATGCTTATCAGGGCTGGCTTTAGAGCTTGAGGCACCAGGTGTGACGATGTTTATTGGCGCCCACCCGAAGAACCTCCTTCTCCAGAAATTCTCTCACTACTAACTTCCAGCAATACCTCTCAAGTTTCCATAGTAAATCTTTTTCAAGTGCATTTCATTTGCTTTATAGCACTAATCATACTAGGGTAGTGTGTCAGAGCCATTTACATCACACACACACACAGACACACACACACAGACAATGAATCACATGAGTATAAATCAGTCCATAGGAAATGTTACATAAGACCAAGAAGACTCTAAGGTGCCGGAGTCATATGTCTTATGGAGGAGCACAAATTTAGGATTTAAAATGTAACGCTGTGGTTGTGGGTTGGCCTTACAAATAAGAATTGATTATTGCCCAAATGAATCCTTTTTAGCAAAATTAGGATAATGAAAGATACGAAAAAATCATAATGATCTAATCTATAACCAGGGCTACTGGCACAATGCGATTGTGCGGCTGAAGTGCTTTTTGTATTATTATAGGTTTGCCTTATTTGCCACATAATTCATCATCTAATGCATAGCCTGCAGATTTTAACAAAACAAATTGTTTCTAGCTTAAACAGCTAAAAATTTACTGAAAGCGCAGCACCACATATTGCTGCACAGTGTAAGGCACTTTGGAAAGGTTGAGTGGTCACCTTTCTGTTGCTTATTGCTATACTTGGGTGTCAAACTACTGGCACTAATGAGGTGCAACCAATGCCCAGACAGTGTTAACAAGTGTAACAAGCATTGGAGATGCAATCGGTCTCGCATTTGCTTGAATTGGAGCTATTGGGATTGTAAATGGCATATGTTTTACATGTGTTATGGAGTGTATGTATTTGGCGTGTAGTGAAATTATGTGGGTTGGATTGGAATTGTTAGTTGTAGCATTGTGTGGCGTGGAATTGTGTGGTGTGGAGTGGATTTGTGTTGTTGAATTATGTGGCATGCTGTGCAGTTGTATTATGTGGATAGTAATTATGTGTTTTTGAGTGTATTGAAATGATATGGAGTGGAATTGTGTGGTTAATGGAGTGTAATTATGTGGTATGGTATTTTGTGTCGTGGAGTGTTATGTAGTGAAGTTTAATTATGTGGTGTGCTGTTGAATTTGTGGTATGAAGTTGAATTATATCTTGTAAATTGGATATATGTGGTGTGTAGTGAAATTATGTTGTGGGGTGGAACGATGTGGTTTGGTGTTGAATTATATGATGTGGAATGGATTTGTGTGAAGTTGAACAGTGTGGCATGGAACAGCGTGGTGTTTCGGGAAATTATGTTGAGTGGAATTATAGGGCATGGGGTTGAGTGCATTTATGTGGATTGTTGTTATGTAGCATAGATTGGATTTATGTGGGGTGCATTTATGTGGTATTGAGAACCGTGTAATTAGGTGGAGCTAAATTATTTGATGTTGAGTGGTATTACATGGATTGTAATTATGTTGCATGGTGTGGAATTGTGATGATGGCCTGAGCGATGAGCGAACAGCTACATTTATTTGTGCTCACAGAGGGGTCAGACAGGGCTGCGTCCTAGCCCCTCTTCTATTTATCATTTATATTAATGGCCTGCACAAACATCTGGTTTCCCTAACTGGCGATGTCCCTAAAATAAATGGCAACCATCTCCCCGCCCTGCTATATGCAGATGATGCGGTCCTTATGGGCCGCACCCCTAATGCATTACGTATTTTAGTGAATGGTTTCGTCGACCACATGGATTCCTTAGACTTAAAGACTAATTTTAAAAAATCTTTTGTTATGTCATGTGGCCCGAAGAAACGTCATATTGGTAGCCTTGTAGTGGGGACAGAGAGACTGGGGTCAACTAGTAGTTTCCGGTATTTGGGAGTGGTCTTTGCTGCGAACAACTCCTGGAGTGGGCATATTGCCCACTCCAGGGGTAAGTTCTCAAAGGCCATTAACTCAATCTTGAGCCTCCCCCGCCCTAAAAAGACCGGTGCGCTGGTTGCTACTCTAAAAATTTATAAAGCCCAATGCGTCCCAGTTGCCACATACGGTGCTGAGGTCTGGGGAACTGCTAGATGCTCTTACATACTTGCTGAGGAAAATAGATTTTGCAGGAAACTCCTCTGCGCACCTATTTCCTCCTCACACTGCATATGTCATAAGGAACTGGGGTTGCATTTTATAGGGGACTTTATTCGTGCTCGCCCTGCTCTTTTTTGAATGGCAATCTGGAAAAACCCTGCCGCCAAATTAACCAGGGACATTATCGAGGATTGCTTACGTTGTGATAAGGGCATGGCCATTCCTTGGCTTTCAGGGGTGCTGAGTGCCCTTCGCAGTGTGAATTTTCAAAATGTTTTCTTAAAACCTACCACCACTATGCTACCACCCAAGTCTGAACTTAAACAAGCACTTTATATGTTGTTCAGTGACGAAAGGGCTGCGAGAGAGTCTATGAAACCTAGTGTCTCTAGATATCTAGCTCGCAATCTTTTAACTTATCCTACACCTAGTTATCTAACTCTCCCAATGAGTCACTGGGAGCGAGGCCTTATATTCCGTCTTAGGGCAGGTACCATCAAATATGCTCTTAGTTTTCCGCTATGGAACTATAATGATCAATTTACCGAGCCATGCCCTTGTGATTGTCGGAGTGAGCAAACAATTTTACACTTTTTATTCTTCTGTAAATTTGATATTAAATGGTTTTTAACCCCGTATTTTAAAAAACTGAAACCAATCAGCCTGGACCTTGCATTTTCGATGATTTTGACCCTGGACGATCATGAACTTGTTTTTCGTATGAGCTCCTTCTTAAAAACTGTGGTTCGTGCCCGATTAACTATGTCTTAAAGTTTGTATGGATTGTTGTTTTTTATTTTTTAAACAGCATCATATTGTGTACTTTGTAATGCTAACTGTATTTTGTGCTTTTATGGATTACTATTAATCCGAATAAAGTTTATTGACTTGACTTGACTTGTGCTCTAGAAGCATCCAAAGTACTGAGTACAAACCTCAGCCTATTAATAGATGTTCCAAAAACATGGCTCCTGATTATAACAGTACAGGACCACCGACCTGCTAACCCTTCCCCTTGGCCAGAACTTTAAGTGGGATGAAAAAAATGGGGGTCTCTCAAAGGGGTGTGGCCGATGCAATTAAGGGCACAGCTTTAAAAAACATAATCTAAAAATCTGTGCCTAGTATAGTGTGCCGCCCGACTAGTATTTTGTTGATATTATCATTGCATCCAAATATATAAAACAGGTAACGTTACACCTACAACAAGCCAGGGAGTACTATTGGCTTTGTCAATAGTTGTTAGTTTCGTAAGATAAATAAGCAACAACTATGGCTTTGTTGTTAGACTATCTCAGTATCCTGAAGCATAGTGAATACAAATATGTATAGTTTTGTTTGCATTCTTAACTCCACATCTATTTATCTTGAAGATATGTATCTTTGATGTATGTAGATGTGGAGTTTAGAATTGAAAATCTATACTTACCTTTATATGTTCATTTGTGAGATTGGGTTTATTAGTCAATATTCTGGATTTGATATTTTGACATCACTCAATATTGTGACATACATATGGGAAGTCACTACTTGTGTAATTCTGCACTTTGCGGCCGCTGTTGTGATTGTCTCTAATGTGGTCACTACTGTACCAATTGTCTAAGTCATTAGTAGCTCTGAACTGTTTTAATTGATCAGAAGTAGCTCTTGTCATAGAAAAGGATGGACACCCCTGTTGTATATAATATTGAAAATTCTTCCGTTGTGAAATGGTGAGACTGAAAGTACTATAGCGAGTCTCTTTGAAGTTACAACAAAGGCAGTAAAGGGTGGTACTGCTACAGAGTTAAGATCGTTTTTCTCCCTGATGGTGAGGGAATAATGGATAGCCTAATAGGGACCGGTCTCAACACCTGCTTTTCAGAACTGCTGGTGCTAAGCACAGGCAAGACGTGTCCCACTTTAAGCCCTGCCCTTAGCATAGATAATAATAATCCACATTTGTAAAGCGCGAACAATCACCCGTAAGGGTCTCTAGGCGCTGTGGGCCGTCGGGATGATTAAGCAAGCTATTGCCCAGAGTCACATGGTGCTGGGCTAAGCTGCCTCCAGCACCGTGGATCAAACCATGATCCCCAGATTCGGAAGTCAGTCACCCTGGCCGCGGCGCCACACCTCTTCCCGAGATAAGTCACCCAAGTGAGGCGGCCAGCTGAGCCCGAAGCTGTTTCCAGCAGTGGTGTATTTCTACTCTGCACATATTTGCATTCGCTGACATACTCGCTCTTGGGTGCAAGCAGGAAATCTCACAATGTACCATGAAATAGAATACTAAAAAACATGAATAACCAGCAACACAACAAATAGCTAATCAAGAAACAATTTTGTCACAGAACGAACACTTGCAAAAAACGCCACAAATACAATAACTGCTTCCTCAACCAAGACCTGAAACAGCCAAGAAACTGAATTTCACTGGAATATAGCAAAAAAATTGTCTCCAAATAGAGCTGGCAACATGGGTCTGCACCCATTTGTAAATCATATCTTGGTAAGGCATATTATGTCAAGATTCTTTCTACTTTAATCAATAGTCACACCCCTATGTGAACCACTCGAGGGAAACAACTACGTGTAATGCTCGACTAATACATATGATGTACTGCACAAAACCCACTTACTACACAATGTAGCCATTTAAGGTCACTGGAGTGAATTCCTCTATGGAAAATCCTATATGTACAAAAAGCCCAAGGCCAACAGCATCAAAAAGAAATGTAAATGACAGATATTACACCTTACCGACGCCACATTGCAAATTAAAAAGGATTTGAAAGCTCCTCCTCTTTAAATGTGCAACTTTATTGAGCTACTTGATAGAGCGCCAAGAGGTGACACTGTCTGCTTTGAGCCCTCATTAAGACTTTCTACAGACTAAACCGTATACAAGCTTCTGTGGCTTGATCCTCAACTGCTGCATGGATGGACAAGGGTAAGCAGGTGTCTTTGACCATGGTCAGCATGCCTGCTTAAACACCATTCTTTCTGGAAGGGAAGAATGTCTATTCATCCAGGGCATGCCTCTCAAGAGTTATATTTTCTACAAGTGACAGAAAAATTGCATTACTAAGCCCCATAGTAATTTTTCAAAGATCAGGGGCACAATGTTAAAAAAACATTGTGCGTGCCCTGGTGTCAGAAAAAATATCACAACACAGCACAGACGTCTTAAACAGGAGGAGCTCTGTGTCTGAGATAGTGCGCCACACTCGGATACTTATGTGGTTGCAAAGCCATCACTAGCTCTAGATGACTGCTCTCATTGTGTTTTCTTTCTACGAGTTATAACTAGTTTGTGGAAGGCAGCACCATTTCAATAAGAGGATTTGAAGTATGAGGGGAGGGAGTAAATACAGACGGCAATGCTGGCTGGTGGGTTGAGGGGTGTTCAGCACACTTTATGTGCTCAAGGTTCACCTCCACAGTGTCTGCTTCACTAATCTCTTTTCTCACCATCATGTGATTCACCCATCTCAGAACATGGTGTGCTGGTGCGTTTAGGAAATTAGGCTCTGTGCTCAGACCTTGACCAAAAAGGACAGGCTGCGAACCTCCACTACAGGGCCTGCTGCAGGTGGGCGGACGGGGACACAGAGAGCACTTAGCCAGGTTCTGTGCTATCTGCATGCGGTCTCTCGGATTCCAGAGACGACCTGCGTCATCGCCGCTGGGTTGGCATCTTATGATTATAAAACAACATGCAATTATAAACAGGGGCTTGGTGCAATGACCTTCACAGAACCTAAGATACCTAAAGCAGCAACCAGTTCAGGGTGGTCACTCGCACTACACAAAAGCAATGGCCACAGATAAACATCAAACAGTG
Source organism: Triturus cristatus (assembly GCF_964204655.1). Lineage (NCBI taxonomy): Eukaryota > Metazoa > Chordata > Amphibia > Caudata > Salamandridae > Triturus > Triturus cristatus. Next base: position 1,153,723,016 of record NC_140581.1, on the reverse strand, counting down.
AATGCTTTGTTTGTATTACTAGACATGCCTTCCACAATCAGGTCAGACCTCCCCGAAATACTGTCTCATACAATATAAAGTTAACAAGCAACAACAATAGACAAACAGCAACAACGAAGCTTGGAAGCAGCATTAATAAACGCAAGCCCAATCACCCTTGAAGGGAAGCCCAAAACGAATATCTGCCCAAAAGAAGCCCAACAGAAGCCCAATCCCCTTTCAAACAAAGCCCAAAACTAAACAATATCTTACCAAAAGAAGCCCAACTGACGGGTGACATCAAAAATTGCAAAAAGACAAAATAAAATAAAGCAACAGAGCGGGAGGCACGGTGTGGAAGGCAGCACTAACACAATTGTGGCATTAACCCCTTCAGTGCCCCGCCCTTTCCCCCTCCTGTGCCGGGCGTTACATTAGCGGGCGGGGTTCATGACGAGATAGTCTCGTAATGGGCACAGCGCAACCGTGCTCCATGACGAGACTATCTCGTCATGGGCACAGAAGAGGTTAAGAGAGGCTGGGAGGGAAGAATGCTATATTTAAAGGCAAGCAGCTATGGTGTCAAAGCTGAACACAGGCAAACACTAATAGAGCAGGAAACCAAGAAAACAATAGTACCCTAAAGATCAGATAAAGAACAATAGCGGAATGAGATAGTACTTAGTCCCTGCTCCAGGAGAAGAACCAAAGAGAAAAGGAGGGAGAAAGAGGCAGGACTGACTACTAGCAAGGAAGGGTTATTCAAGGACACTGAAACAAATAAATCAAAAGCAGAGGGCAGGCTTTAATCCCAAAAGAGAAGTATACTAAAGTATACAAGAGTTTGTGCGCTTACGCTCGACCTACAAATGGCAAAGTATTCAGGGAATACCATCAAAACATGTGCTGCATTACACCGCAAAATTTGCCTTTTCTTACCACACAATTTACTCAACTCTGCCTCATAATTTGGCCCTCCTCTGCAGCATAATTCCGGTGACCCTTCCTTTACCTTGCAGTTTTCATGCAGTTCTTTGACAGTTAATAGCTCACTGTGCTATATTAGGATTGTAACTTATAAACTGCAAGTAACAAAAGCATCTGTCAACAAAAGCAGTAATCCAATGAATTATCTACATTATATGCACTTTTGTGATCTGCATGGTACAGCTGGTTTGCAGGTCGCATATTAACCCTGTGCTTTACTTTGTGGTGATTTATGTTATGTTAATGGGTGACTTGTATAGCGCACGGCTACTCCAAGGAGTGTCCCGGCGCTTTCTGACCCATTACTGAGAAAGGAGAAAAGACAACAGAAACATAACAGAATTACTGATTAAAAAGCCAGGTTTTCAAGGCCTTTCTAAAGGCAAACAGGTTGGGAATGCGACGGAGATCAACAGGAAGGGAGTTCCATAGTTTGGGGGCGAGATATTTAAAGGAACGTCCACCTATTCTGACTTTCCTAATGGGAGGCACCATTGCCAGGCCAAGATTTTCCGACCGGAGAGATCTGGTGGGTTTGTAGAAAGAAAGCCGTTTCTGAATGTAGGAGGCCCCCACCAAATGGAGTGCCTTATGGGCCAGTGTAAGAGCTTTGAATGTGATTCGCTTCTTGATCGGAAGCCAGTGAAGGGAGGAAAGCAACTCAGATGATCTGGCTTGCCGGGGTAGGCCGAAGATGGCTCTTGCCGCAGAATTATGTACAACCTGGAGTTTGTGCAAGAGATAATCCGGCAAACCCAGGTAGAGGACATTTGAATAATCAAGCCTGGAACAGATCAGAGCTTGTACTGTCAGCTTCCTGTGGGCTAAAGGGAGCAAAGGAAGGAATTTACGCATCATTTTAAGCAGACCAAAACAGGTACCCGTGAGACCTGTGATCTGTGTTTTCAAAGCCAGGGTGTTATCGATTTTGACCCCAAGGTTTTTAGCGACCAAAGAGGAAGAGGAAGGGGGGGACATGCAAACCGGCCACCATTCCTGCCAGGGCGGTTCTGCCTGACAGCCAAAGAAGAGCACCTCGGATTTATCAGGGTTGCACTTGAGGCTGCTCCGCTGAAACCAGTTGAAGACAGCCCCAAGGCAACCACGGATGCTCTCCCCGTCAAACTCCATGCCCTTCTTGCAGGTGAAGAGGAGCTGGGTGTCGTCAGCGTATGATATGATCTGGGCACCCATCGACTCCGCCAGTATCGCCAATGGAGTCATGAAGATGTTAAAAAGGGTCGGGCTCAGCACCGACCCTTGTGGGACTCCGACATTCATAGGCGGCACCTCGGCGGAGTACGGGGGGGCCCAGACCACTTAGAACGTCCAGTACACAACACTCTGATCTCTCTTCAGCAGGAACATTAATCACCAGAGTTACCTTGACATTTTTATGGCTGCCTGAAGATTCCTGGAGGTAAGGAACATATGCAGCTGGTGCTTTTTACCCCAAAATATATTTGAAAATTCGGCATCCCAGAGGTCAGCGCCTGGAGCGGTGGCACCGGTTGCATACTAGTGTGTACTCATGCTGGTGAATAAAAAGGATCAAAAACTAATCATTATGCACTGAAAAGAAATCCCCCCCCTCTTAAATATTATCAGAGTCAAGCGTCCCAGCTCGGTGAGACCAGCTGATGGACGTTCCATTCTCAGGTTTCCTGCTAGACCACATTTTGCGATCACAATTGTGCGTTGTTTTGTAAATTATGCATTATGTTTTGTGGTTTAAGTGAAAAATGTATGTTTTAGTGATGTCAGTTGTGTTTGCTCATGCACCATGCACTATAACATCCACTAATTCCGATTTTGGAGAGGGTCTGTTCTGTATAGGAGCTCCTTTGAATGTGTTGTTGTCCAATGTGCACATTTTTCCATAACCAGTATGGCTTGTGTTATACGTTGTTTGTACAGCTTTGTTGGTGTCTACTGTGAATATTCACCCAAACCACTTTTTGCTCTAAGTAATAATATTAAGACACAATGAATTTATAACAGCTTTTACTTTAAGTCTCACATTGCTTCTATAAATTACCCTTAAGACTACCCCTAATTGTCTTCCATGAGTAAAAACCACCAATACAAATCTGAAGTAGAGTTCCTTTTGACAACAATATTTTCTTTTGGTGTGCTGCAGTTGTTAGATTAATATTTCGATTAGGTGAAAATTGAAAGAAATCTTGGCTAGGGTGTAAGAAATGAGTCTTTCTTTCTTGGTTTACCTTCCATATGGCTGCTGTTGGGAGATTTGTATCAATCTTTCTAGAACATAATAAAGTATGAGAAAAGAATGGAACAACAAGTACATTGCAGCCAAGGATGGCCTATGAACGTCGTTTGAGAACTGGCTTGTTGGTTCTTTTTTGCCAGGGTTAAAGTCACCCTTCATCTTTTGATACGGCCTATGTAGTTTAGCGTAAAACCAACATTGAAAAATTAATTGCAAATTATTTTTTATTTGCTAAGACATGTTTCCAAAACTACACCAACACTCCCCAAATTTAGCAAAACACAAGCTAATCATATATCTTAGAATGTCATTATGAGTGGCCTTAACATTTTGGGCAGAAACATTAGTTTCTGTCCAAAGCAGTGTAATGACCTCATTTGTAATGCCAGATGCGAAAATAATGTGTGACGTAACAGCACATTGTTTATCCTCGGACAAAGGGTTAAAATGAATGCTCCCTTGGTGTGGTAGCACAGACTTCCTCCTGTTATTTCTTAATCTGTGCATAATTTAGTCAGTAAGATAGTCAGTTTTTCGGGATCGACACTAATGTTTCATCTTAAAGTTTTGATCCAGAACAAGAGAGAGAAAGGTAGAAAAAGGAAAAAAAACACAAGAAAGCATTGACAAAAGAAGGCAGGGATGAAAAAGTGAAACAGAACCGGCAAGAGTGAGATAAAGAGACAGAGAAGATAGGTAGTTGAACAAATGCTCATTGGGCGAATCAAGACTAGGTAGCCTTGGTATGTGGCAACCCTGGTATTCGGCACAACTACCACATGAGTAAGGGAAGAACCATGCATGATGAAGTGCATCAGGCATGCCAGACCACTTGGCCCTCCTAGAACCGCATGCTTTAGTGCACATGTTAAGGATTACATCACAACTGCTATTACATGCAATACCCTTGACTTGCAGTCTTTTTAGGCACACAGTCGTCAACAGGGAGGTCTCAGTGAAGAAACCAAGGGGCATATTTACAACAAGGCGATAAAAAATTATCGCCGCTTTAGCGGCCGTTTTCGGCTAAAAAGCGGCGATAATTTTATCGCTATATTAGCAAGGTCACGCTAACGCGTGAAACCTTGCTTTAGCGTGGGTATTTCTAACGCCCAGCTTTGCATCTCTAATGAGATGCAAAGTGGGCGTTCCTGACCTGACATGATAGGAGAAATGTCGCTAAGCGACATTTCTCCTATCACAAGCCCCACGCTATGAAGCATAGCGTCAGAAAAAGTAGCGATAACACCTGTTATCGCTACTTTCCTAACACCTGCTTCAGGACTGACTTAGCCATGATATCCTATGGAAGGAGGATATCACGGCTAAGTTTGTGAGTCCCTATCAACAAGCTAACGTGAGATTATCGCTGGGTTTCCAGCGATAATTTCACGTTAGCCAGTTAGCGTGAGGATTTTTATCGCTATTGAGATAAGCGTTGCTAATAGCACGCTATCTCAGTGATAAAAATCCACGCTAGCCGGCGATAATTATCCTAGCGCTAAGTGCGCTTTGTGATAATTATCGCCGGTTGCTGTTGATATGCCCCTATGGGTTTTACAGATCCATATTTATTCGAATTTTGATGAAACCTCTGTCCACAAATGCTAAACAAAACAGTTAACAATTCACACATATTCACTTACTCCTTGGTAGTAACTATCGGGGTAATAGTGCGGCAGTGACTAAGGCACACACTTTATTTCCTTGATAAACGTGTTGCCCTCAACAGCTCACCCTTGACAACAGCCGCAGCCCGTGCAGGTAAGAGCGGTGGGGCTGGGTGGTGGGAGGGAGTTCGATAGACGCGCTGAGGGAAAATTATTTATTTATTTAATTTTCCCTTGTCATCTTCCGTCGAAATACGCCCCCACACCTGGCCCCACCGCCCCGCCACTCTTACCTGCATGAGCAGCAGCTGATTGACAACACCCATTGATGAACAAAGAGTTGCCAACAAGGGCAAATTGAAAGGCACAGAGGTCGACTCTGGATGATGGCGAGCTGCCTTCATAACGATATTCTAAGCTCTCTATTTTTTCTTGAAAATGACCAGCGACCTCCAGCGTGAGGGTGTGGAAGGCCTTTTGGCCTGAATCTCAAGTTTGGGACAGAAGTAGACATTTGGGGCCAGATTTGCATATAATTCACACAAAGCAGTGCGGCAAAGAAGTTGTGTTTGATTGTGAGAAGAGGAGAGAGCAGGACAGGGCCACGTTCACTAAGATGTGGCTCCGTCTCTCTCTCCCAGCGCTGGTGCACTTTAGGCTGCCTTGCGTCACACATACACCCTTGCACCACAGTGTAGGGATGTCTGCAAGATCCATAGAATAGATTTTGTACTAGAAGGGTTCACTTCCAGTGCAAAATACCACACTTAGACATAGCTGAACTTTTCTCTATGTGTGATGTGCATAACAGCACACATGCATATTTAGAAATGGTTTGAGAAACGTTTCTCAAACATTACACCTGCCTGGATGTTTTCGTGTAATGTCCTCGCTACCATTTTTAGTAGAAAGTGCTTTTCTTTATAACTATAGATAGTTTCACCTCCTTGATGCAAAGTGGTGCAATGTAGACAAAGTACTACCTTATGTTACTTTAGACTAGAGCTACATTCCAGCGCAAATCAAGATTTGTACCTGATTGTAAATAGTTTGCTAAGACCTTGCATTGGCTTGTGTCAATTTTTGGGACCTTCACCGGCACAAAACCTTGATAAATGTGACCCTTATACTTAATGAGGGTTTGTTAATGGTAGAGTTATTGCCAAATGCCTCAAAAGCTGGTGTGGCCTGTGTCTGTGGACCTCCAATGGACTTGAGAATAACATCGAGGAGCAAGATCTGCTTTGAAAATCTGTAACCCTATTGCATGATTGGAATTAGTATGCATTTTCAGAGTTCATTATGCATAGGGTTACGACTGAGGCTTAAACCTTTACTGGTCACCCTCTGTTAAGGCTCCCCTTTCTGCCTTTTTAAAGCCTGTGCGTTTTCTACTGTTCAAGGCTCCTTCAGCCTCTACCTTTTGTACATCTATGTCTCAAGAGAGAGATGCAGTTCTCGGAGTGTGACAGAGCGCGCCTTCCCACAAAGAGCAGTCAGAGACTGTTTCCATTTGGAAAGACAGATCCGAGGCTTGATCTAGGGCAAGACTAGAAAAGTGGCCTACCTGGTGACCCATGAGCAGGGGAGAAAATATAGGAGACGGTATATTTTCCCTATAAGCAGCAAAAATTGCCCTGGTATAAATTGAATATTCATAACTCCACACCTCTATAGAGTGGCGAAATGTATATTGTCAAGGTACAAGGATATGGAATAAATAAATAAATCCTTACCTATATAGCCTTAATTTCACAATATTTTGTAGTTGATATTCTGCCTACAATAGTTTGGAAGCACAATATTGACACTCAATATTTTGGTAGCATACTATCTTGGATCCCGGAAAGTCTGTTTTCCTTCTCCAGCTACTCTGTTCAGCTCTCTGCCTTTTTTGAACAGGCAGTTGATGGCCAATGTAAAGCAAGCATTGAAAACTCCTCCTCTTCCTCCAACGTTGTAGCTGTATCTGATCCCAAGGGAGCTTGCATATTTTAATACAGCGGTATTACGAAATACACCTAGAATGAGTAATTCACCTACATAGTAATTCAACTTTGATGAGAAGCAACTTCAGTGTTGTTAGTTTAGAATCATAATTACTCTAGAGTTCCTATCTCAGAATCATAATTACTGCAGATTTAAGGGTCCAGTTTAAGACTTTCCTCTATTCAGAGACCTAGTTCTATGTGGGGTTGCCTCACTTCTCTCTGACTCCTGACCACACAATTAAAGAAAGAGCATTTTGGGATCTAGTGAAAGTTCACTGGGTTCAACAAAATATCTCCTCTGCTGATACAAGACTTGCGCTGTATCAAAGTCAGCGTGGTCTTATTGGAAGAGATTGAATATTGCATTCTCAACCATAGGCTGAGTTTCCTTATCAATAGGTATTGATAATTACATTCAATAACTCCTTCATCTATTCTGCCATCGAAATCTGTAAATGCAATCAATCTTCCTGTGTCTGAGAGGCAGTCTGTAAACTCCCTGGGGCACTTCAACCAAAGTCATGCTCCGCTGGACCGTCCAAGCTTTGCACTTCCGGTGGTGCAGGGGCTGGTGAGGAACATTCAGGACGAGAGGGCGGCCGTTCTAGGTGGAAAGGGGAGGCCATACAGACCTTCCTTGGATGACTCCCTGAGTCCCACACAGTCACCCAGGCCGTGTCTTACAAATACTCACACAGGCCGAGAGTCTCACGTGAACCTCAAATCTGACATGGATACTGAACTGTACCCAGTGAACCGGTTACACGCGCAGTCACTCACACACCCATGCAGACTGCTACTGCCCTCTGCATCGTGCCCTGGATGACACCCTCCCACGCAGCCCTCCGCCACATCAACATCGAAGAGGACCCACTCTCAGTGCACCGCAAGTCACCGTCCCGTGGCGGGGTGCTTGTGCCGGCCGCTGTGCATCCGGGGCCACTAACTCTGTGCAGCACAAGTCAGGGGCCCTGTCTGAATGAATATTGGATGACCTCTGTGATGGTGGTCTTGGGGTCATCGATGCCATGTGCATGTGGCCCTGCGCTGTCCGCTGCCTCCGGCCTCAACTGCGGACCACCAGGGCTCACACATCAACTTGAGTTCTGACCGGCCCGGACGACACATCACCATAGGAGGCACACGCCACCATAGCCATGGCCAACTCCAACCACCATCTGCCAGAGTCGAAACAGTGGTACTGGCAGACTAACGGAGTTGCTCAGACCTGTCGTGGATGCCATCATCTGCCTAATTCCCTGCTCAGCACTCCAGGTACCACTGACTCATTACTGATTGAGTTTTGTGCTGTGGAGAGGTTGCGCATCAATTTCACCTCAGGCAGTGTGGGAGACCTGGGACGTTGATGAGGAAGTTGAAGTTGATGCAGGTCTAACACACCCCACTGCATCTGCATCAGGAATAACCCAAAGGGACCCAATCCTAGACATTTTCTTCACATGAGCGCGCTCATCTCTGGTGCCCCAAACTCAGTGCACTGCAACTCAAGGACACTTCTGTTTGCATGTTGGGTGACCTCTGTACTTGCTCCGGCTTCCTCCATGTTGCTCAGCAGTTGACTCTGTCATGCATGTGCTTTCTGTTACCATTGCACTGATGTCCACTGTTCAAGTTGTTGCCAGCACCAAGCACTCCGTGCGGGCAGGCTTATACTCACCCCACACAAATCCAGCACAGGCATCACTGTACATGTGGCCCTGCCAAAAAAGGGGCCGGGCACACGTGCCCATAGCCAGTTCAACATGTTATATGCATGTGTCCCTGTGGTCTTGTTGTATGCATGAGGGCCCTGGGCCCTACGACATTACATTGTGCTGTGTACAGGGGACGCAGACATGTCACCGCAGGCAGCGGGTCAGAACTTGGACATGTAGCTTTGTCGCCACCCACTCAATTCGCAATGGGAGTGGACTGGGTCGTCGTACGCAGAGCCAACGTGGGTGTGTGGCTGATATGTGTGTGCCCCTGGGCATGGCTCTGTACTGGGAATGTACATCTGCATGTGTCTCTCTCACAGTGTGGGTCTCCTTTGTGGAGTGTAGGTGGTCCCTGATGGGACTTAGACACCCTGTATGTGATGTCGTTTGGCTTCCATGAGCTCTGAGCCCACCTGCACCTGTTCAGACACCTCCTTTTGGCATTCTGACACCTGACATTGGAATGCGATGTGTGCCTCGGTGAAGTGTTTGGAGCCAGCCGTGGTCACGGGTGCTTCCTGCTGTGTGGTCTGTGCAGGGGCTGGGGTCTTCTCCATGTAGCTTGGCTGCCCTGCTCCTGGAGTGGGTTGCCTAAGATGTTCATGAGCTGTTGTAGGGCATTGGTGTCAAAGGTGTGGTGGTAATCTCTGGCATCACTCATGGGTTGTCTGGTCTGACCTGCTGGAGGTGTTTTTTGTCCCTCTGCAATGTGAAGGGGAGATGCATGTTGACATTGTGTTGACATGTATGTTGGCGCATTGTTCATGAGCGGACCTAGTTGTGTCCCCTGTCCTGCAGTGTTGGTGTTGCACTTGGTGCCACATTGTCATGGGATGTGCTGTGATTGCTATGTGTGTGTGCTGCAGTGTGCCACGTAACCCTGGGCGTAGTTTGCGTAGTAGCGCTACACGTAGCTACGCGAAGTGCACTTCGCACTACGCACGCTACGTGTAGCTATGCGAACTGGGTAGTGCGGTAGGGAATTGCTGTTTGCACTGATTGCACAGTGCCAGATGCTTGTCCGCACTGTGCAATCATTGCGAACAGCATCTTGCACAGTGCAATCGGTCATTTTCTGCCGCTCAAGTAGATTTGTACTCTAGGTGGAAAGGGGAGGCCATACAGACCTTCCTTGGATGACTCCCTGAGTCCCACACAGTCACCCAGGCCGTGTCTTACAAATACTCACACAGGCCGAGAGTCTCACGTGAACCTCAAATCTGACATGGATACTGAACTGTACCCAGTGAACCGGTTACACGCGCAGTCACTCACACACACATGCAGAGTGCTACTGCCCTCTGCATCATGCCCTGGATGACACCCTCCCACGCAGCCCTCCGCCACATCAACATCGAAGAGGACCCACTCTCAGTGCACCGCAAGTCACCGTCCCGTGGCGGGGTGCTTGTTCCGGCCGCTGTGCATCCGGGGCCACTAACTCTGTGCAGCACAAGTCAGGGGCCCTGTCTGAATGAATATTGGATGACCTCTGTGATGGTGGTCTTGGGGTCATCGATGCCATGTGCATGTGGCCCTGCGCTGTCCGCTGCCTCCGGCCTCAACTGCGGACCACCAGGGCTCACACATCAACTTGAGTTCTGACCGGCCCGGACGACACATCACCACTGGAGGCACACGCCACCATCGCCATGGCCAACTCCAACCACCATCTGCCAGAGTCGAAACAGTGGTACTGGCAGACTAACGGAGTTGCTCAGACCTGTCGTGGATGCCATCATCTGCCTAATTCCCTGCTCAGCACTCCAGGTACCACTGACTCATTACTGATTGAGTTTTGTGCTGTGGAGAGGTTGCGCATCAATTTCACCTCAGGCAGTGTGGGAGACCTGGGACGTTGATGAGGAAGTTGAAGTTGATGCAGGTCTAACACACCCCACTGCATCTGCATCAGGAATAACCCAAAGGGACCCAATCCTAGACATTTTCTTCACATGAGCGCGCTCATCTCTGGTGCCCCAAACTCAGTGCACTGCAACTCAAGGACACTTCTGTTTGCATGTTGGGTGACCTCTGTACTTGCTCCGGCTTCCTCCATGTTGCTCAACAGTTGACTCTGTCATGCATGTGCTTTCTGTTTCCATTGCACTGATGTCCACTGTTCAAGTTGTTGCCAGCACCAAGCACTCCGTGCGGGCAGGCTTATACTCACCCCACACAAATCCAGCACAGGCATCACTGTACATGTGGCCCTGCCAAAAAAGGGGCCGGGCACACGTGCCCATAGCCAGTTCAACATGTTATATGCATGTGTCCCTGTGGTCTTGTTGTATGCATGAGGGCCCTGGGCCCTACGACATTACATTGTGCTGTGTACAGGGGACGCAGACATGTCACCGCAGGCAGCGGGTCAGAACTTGGACATGTAGCTTTGTCGTCACCCACTCAATTCGCAATGGGAGTGGACTGAGTCATCGTACGCAGAGCCAACGTGGGTGTGTGGCTGATATGTGTGTGCCCCTGGGCATGGCTCTGTACTGGGAATGTACATCTGCATGTGTCTCTCTCACAGTGTGGGTCTCCTTTGTGGAGTGTAGGTGGTCCCTGATGGGACTTAGACACCCTGTATGTGATGTCGTTTGGCTTCCATGAGCTCTGAGCCCACCTGCACCTGTTCAGACACCTCCTTTTGGCATTCTGACACCTGACATTGGAATGCGATGTGTGCCTCGGTGAAGTGTTTGGAGCCAGCCGTGGTCACGGGTGCTTCCTGCTGTGTGGTCTGTGCAGGGGCTGGGGTCTTCTCCATGTAGCTTGGCTGCCCTGCTCCTGGAGTGGATTGCCTAAGATGCTCATGAGCTGTTGTAGGGCATTGGTGTCAAAGGTGTGGTGGTAATCTCTGGCATCACTCATGGGTTGTCTGGTCTGACCTGCTGGAGGTGTTTTTTGTCCCTCTGCAATGTGAAGGGGAGATGCATGTTGACATTGTGTTGACATGTATGTTGGCGCATTGTTCATGAGCGGACCTAGTTGTGTCCCCTGTCCTGCAGTGTTGGTGTTGCACTTGGTGCCACATTGTCATGGGATGTGCTGTGATTGCTATGTGTGTGTGCTGCAGTGTGCCACGTAACCCTGGGCGTAGTTTGCGTAGTAGCGCTACACGTAGCTACGCGAAGTGCACTTCGCACTACGCACGCTACGTGTAGCTATGCGAACTGGGTAGTGCAGTAGGGAATTGCTGTTTGCACTGATTGCACAGTGCCAGATGCTTGTCCGCACTGTGCAATCATTGCGAACGGCATCTTGCACAGTGCAATCGGTCATTTTCTGCCGCTCAAGTAGATTTGTACTCGAGCGGCAGCTTTCTCAACGCGGAATGGCAGTTTCTCATCACAAGCAGTCGCGAGCATATGCAACCACTCGCAATGAGAAACCTGACCTCCCCGTGTTGAGAATCTCGCCGGGAGGATAATTTTTCACGCTCGCGATCGGCAACTTCATGTTGCTGATCGCGAATGAGGAAAAAGTCTCGCCGGGATGTTGATTTTGCTCGCTCGCCATCGCCAGCTTAACGTTGAGGACCGCGAGCAAGCATAAAATGACCGCTACGCTACGCGTTTTTGCACAGTGCTACGTGCAATTCGCGTAGTGCGTAGTAGCACAAACTATGCACGATACGCGAGCGTAGCATAGCACTACGCCCAGGGTTAGTGCCACGGGGATGAGGGACATGATCCTGGGTCATTGTGGGTGTGTAGTGTGCCATGTTGTGCCCATCTCCCCCGTCCCACAGTCCCGGGTCGTTACTCACCCTGTTGTTGTTGTGTCAGATCCTCTCGAGCTGTGTCCGTACTCCCACCTCCTTGCACCGTCTCCACACTGATGACTGGCCTCCATTTCCTCCAGCTCCTCCTGTGGCGCAGAACTCCCACCTACTGTCGCCGTTGATGCCTTCCTGTTGGCGCCGTCTTTGTGCCTGGTTTAGGCTTTCACGTCATGCCAGCGCCTTTGACCTCCTCCATTGGCCTCCTCGACACTCCGGCTGCTTTCAAGGTAGTCTGATTGTGGCTCAGTTGATGGTAGTATTCTGTCATCTCTGTGACGCTGGTCTTGTTTTCCTGCGGACTGCACCCCGTGATCCTCTCCCTCTTCTCCCTGGCCTTCCCCGACCCCGTTGTACCTTGCTGGTGGTCTGTGGGGCTTGTGGGGTTCATGTTGGCCTCTGCGCTCAGTCAGGGTGCATCCATGTTGCTGCGCACTTTGGATTGTTTCTGGTGGTTTTTCTTGTTCTGCTTTTATAGTATATTTTCCCGCCAGACGTGTGGGATTTGCAGGCCTGCCGCTGGTTTTTGCAGCTTTTTGAATCGTGCTTGGCCTCATCACAGCTTTTTTGGTTTTGTGTGTGTTTTTCGCATTTTACGGTGTGGCTTTGGTTTTAACGTGCCCATTTGATGCGTTATCTGGTGACTATCGCATGGTACCCCCGTGTTGTGAATACTTGGTGAACATGCGTAAGTTTCCCGCGATAGACTGCGATATTGAAGGTTGCGCTAAGTAACTTTTGCAATGGTTATCACACGTTCTTGTGAATTTTCCGGTAAATGTATCTATTTCTTTCTTTCTCAAGCACAGAAGCACAGCTGCTGACAGATGCAGCCTTTTACGTCAAATCAGTCACTCAAGCAGAGTCACAAGCATATAAAGAGTCTAGCATTACTGAATATCCCTGTAGACTCCTGCCTGACAAAAAGCACAAGCATGACATGTGACTCACTCAGGCCTGCTGGCCTTGTAGAAGTAGACGTAACTGACTACTATACAGTCCTACCCATCCTATGGAGGGATCTGGCAGCTCTCCTCCAACACCCCTGATCTCTAGGGCCGCTGGACTAGAATGCAAACTCTTCAGTGTGTCTACTGCTACCGAACATGCCTGGGGGAACGGCGTCCAGCAAGACAAGCCTCACATCTTAACATAACTGCTATTGTAATAAAGAGGTAAAAGAAATGTAATGAGATCACCCGCATATGTGCACCACCTCCTTTCACGAGTCTTCAGCAGCTCAGCTTCCAGTTTTTCCTGTTCTTCCTCTTAGGTATATCCTCCCGATTCCAAAATCTGAAAAAAGCATGTTAGAAAACAATTGAAAAGTAAAACAAAGGACCCGATGTACATTAAACTACCCTATTTACAACTGAATTTCTGAAAAGTTAATCGGAGGAAATCCTTCAAATACTTCTTTAAAAGGGTTTTTAACCTTATGTATTTGATGTTACAATCATTGTGAGATTAAAAATGCAAACTTCCTCCAACACATCATTCCACCCATTTACCACTGCAGGCCCAAACTCTGCATCTGTACTGTAACTCATTCATTTATACAACTGAACACAAATATAACAAATCAATGAACAAGACATTGAATTAAAAAACACGCCAAAAATCTTGGTTTTGTCAATGTTATTTACATCAACTTCAAATAGGTCCTTTTTCTAGCAACTGGTTTTTGCACTAGTTGTGAATGATCTATTACCACATGAGCAAATACAGCATGCTGGATTCTGTATATGCCTAATAATATTCCCTATGGGCTGTAGACCAATGCCCAGATAACCCTTTTTAAGTTTCCCCTGAGACAGCACACGCGTTGTCACTTTTGGAACATTCTGTTTACGTACAGGGGGCTTCAATGTCAGTTTCCTTTCCTTGCTCCTTTTTGGTCAGCGCATGCTGGATTCACTTCCTCCTCGTGTGTTTGTCCCTCCCATGGAGTATGGCCCAAGTACTGTTTTATTGCCCAGTGTCCTTTCACTGCTCAGGCCTTCGGAGCCACTTTTTTCTTCCAGTTGAAGCACCCCATAAGAGTGCATGTATTTGCAGGCTGTCACCTTCATCTTTTTCTGCTTTTTTATTTGCCCCATCTTTGTTGCTTCCCGATTTCCTTCCACCTCACTCCTGTGTTATTGCTGCCGTGTCCCTCCTGACCCTCTTCCACATTGATGGTTGCCCCATCGTTGCTTGCCCTGTCATTCCCTCCCCCTCTGGTGTTCTTGATTGATCCATTGATGCTTTGCCCTGTCCCACCTGCCCCCTTATATGTTGTGGCTCGCCCCGTTGTTGCTTTGCCCCATCCCTCCCGCCCCCTGCCACTCGTCACCAGCATTGTTGCTTTGCTTTTCTCTGTATCCCTGATAATTGCTGTATTTTTCTACCTGAACACAAGTGAAATGGTCCAGTATCTTTGCTTGTACCAGGGCCTGTGGTATTATTGCCACAGTACTGGTCTTGGGTTCCCTGTCAGGAACTGAAGTTGAACATCTACTTTTGGGTTGACTCATTGTAGAGCGGTTCTCAACACCCACTTCTGCACTCAGGCACCACATATATTTTTTTCTTGCATGAGCTCATTCAAATAATTACGCTAACACTTATTAACTTAATTCACCGCTCAAAACTGAAGGAAATGTTTCAGTTTCATCAGAGCACAAGACTAACCTGATAACCAAAAATTGTACAATAATTAATAACCACCGGGTTAAGCACTAACTTTGGGTTATGAAAGTGCGTGCTGCCGGCCATAAAGACCCACAATTGTATACAATCTGCATGGGTAACATTTGAGTACCCATTTATAGTTTTTGCCTTTCAATCTGTTCTGGCTTCACTGAATAAAGTCAATGGAGAACTTCCCTCTAGTATAAGAAAGGTTCAAATGCAAACTTGACAATGTGTTTGGTTCCCTTCAGAATCAGCCAAAGGCATGTCCATTCAAGCTGCCAAACATGTGGTTTCCTCAGTCTATTTAAAGTCAAGGAAGCACTGGATTTCAAATGGTAGAGCTTCAGATTGTTTCACCAGGTGAAAACTGACTAGAAGACCTGTTCACCACTTCCTTCCTGAGGGTGGGCCTACTGTCACAAGATGCCCTTGACCACCACTTGCTTGTAAGTATTGGCTGTCCCGAACAGTGAAATTGCTCAGCGGTCCCATGAGTCTCAGTGTTACTGATTTTTCTGATTTCCTAGAAACAGTTGCCACTTTGGTAGATTTTTATTGAAAAACAAAAATGTTATGGAGTGGGGGCTTCAAACAGGGTGCTAGTCTGGCAAAGCTTCAGTGCCTTCACAGGAATTGCCTCAGCCATGATAGCACTGAAGGCACTGAGATCCCTGCCAGTCAGCTAAAGATCTTTAAATATGACAGGCGGTCCTCCACCACTAGAGTGGAGGTCATAGTCTCTGCTGACCTGACGGGTTACCCACAATACTCTGAATGAAGTCCATAGTTCTCTCATGTTTGCTATATTTATTTTTGACATAATCTATGCTCTTGAACTTTCATCATTTTATTCTTTAATTTCCCAGATGATGAGTGGTGCTGAGTAAATGAGTTCCAGAAAATTCTTTTAGATCTAGTGTATACTAATATGTCTTCTTACAACGCATGTGAATACATCGCATGTCCTTACAACGCGGTTGTTACAATGACCGCATTGTTACAATGTGAACCAGTAGATCGCAAGTCATTACAATGACTTGCTGTAGGGGGCGCGCTGGACTTAGGAATAGTATTATTTACTATTCCTACTCCAGTTTGTGCAACAGCAGGGGAGGTGTTGGATTGTAAATCCAACACCAGTACGCCCCCTACAGCAAGTTGTTGAAATGACTTGCGATGTAATGGTGCGTGTGGTAACAACACAATCGTTGTAACAACTGCATTGTAAAGGTACTGTGTTGTGGAGACAGCGTTGTAAATGCTGTTTCCCAGTGTATACTGCACCTGATTGAAGGCCGAAGTCTACAGGTTGGGATCTGACTTTTACTTGTTTTCTGAGCTGGAATACGTGTGTTTCAGCCCTTCTATGCCTGGGGATGATATTATTCCATGTTGTGCTGTCCTTAGGCATGGTGACCGGACCTTTATGGTTAGCGTTGGCCAAACTTTGGAATTCACTTCCTCTTTCACTTAGATGTATGACCAATTTGTTACAGTTTATGAGGGTACTCAAGACCTGGCTCTTCCCCAAGTCATTGGTCTAGTGTTGGCTGGCTATCATTTCCAGGGGTGCAGATACAGAATATCGAGTTGCACAAATATCAAGTTATTAATATCGTGGGTTAGGAATATCGACAGCAAGAATATCGTGGTCAAGAATATCGACTTAAGTTAAGAAATATAGTTTTTAAAAATATCGAAGCGTTAAATATCGTCTGCAAAAATATAGTTGTTAAAAATATCGTTTTTTATTATTGTTATATATTATATTATATATTTTATATGTATGTGATGTCTGTTTTTTGTATAAGATGTGTTTGTATTTTTAATGTATGTGTTAACTTTTTAGTAGTTATTATTTTTATTTAATTCGAAATTTGCGCTTTTAGTTTCGTAGTGGATTGTGGGTTTATAGGGGAATATGGTGGGAAGTAATTTAATTATATAAAATTTATTAATTTTTTTATTTGAATTTTGCGTTTTTAGTTCCGGAGCCGGTTGAGGGCTTATAGGGGAACAGGGTGGGAAGTAATTTCATTATATTTAATGTATACATTTTTAAAAATTTTGCTGTTGCATTTTTAGTTCCGTCAGGTTGTGGCTTTATAGGGGAATAGGATGGGAAGTAATGTAATTATATTAAATTTATCGATTAATTTTTATTTATTAATAATTGATTAATTGAGATGTTATAATGTTAAATGTGTACATTAATTTATTATTATTAATGAATTAATAATTGGTTGTTAATTATTTTTATAGGTCTAAAGGGTGAGAAGGGTGGAAAGTAAAATATTTTTCATTGATGATTAATAATTCGTTGTTAATTAATTTTGGTTAATCAATTGGTAATTAATTATGGTAATTGTGTAATTAATTTTATGTGTGTGGTTGTAGTGTTTATAGGAGTAAAGGGTGGAAAGCAATTTGTGTTTAATTAATATATAGCTGTTAATTAATGTTAATAATTTGATATTTATATTGGGTAAATGTTTAATATTTTGTGTTTTGTTTTTACTTTTAAAGGGGTAAAGGGTTGGTATTAAATAAAATGTTGTTATTTAATTATTAGTTGTTAATAGTAATAGTTTTTCTTTAAAAAATAATATAGAATTGTGTTTTATTATTTTATAGTTTAACCTGTTCGCTGCTTCTGTTGGCCAACGGCCGTTGCGAGCACTACCTCCGTAGTGCTGCGCACATCCGTTTGGCCGACGAGGCCCCACCCACTCTTCAAAGGCGCCGCACCGCAGCGGATTTTTGGCCGCGGTAAACGGGTTAATTTAGGTGTATGTTGTGGATATTAGAGTTTTGAAGCTTATGTACTCAATTACTGTCTTTTTTTATTAATAAGATGTTTTTTAATTCATTATTAATTATATTAAGTATGGAAATAATGTATTAAAAATGTTGAAGTGTATTTTATTGGTGTGGTGTTATAGGGTATGAAATAAAATAAATACATTTATGTTTTAAATTATTTTTTTGTTTGTTATTATTTGCTGCTTTTATATAATTATTGTTTATAAATGTATTTATTAATTTAATTGTAGGTTTTTGTTATATGTAATTAATATTATAATATGTGTTCTTTTTATATATTTAATAGATTTACATTTATATTTTTTAAATATTGTTTTTTTAATTTTATGATTTTAAAAATTTTGTAATATTTTTTGTTTTTTTTAACCGTTTAAGTGTTATTAGTAATTTTTGTTTCTCAGCTGTCCAACACTTTCCCTAATGTTTCACTCACTGGAGTGGGAATAGTAATGTTTACCTCTTTGCTATCCAGCACTTTCCCTACTGTTGAATTCACTGGAGTGGAAATATAAATTTTTACCCCTCCACTATCCAGCCCTTTCTCTAATGTTGCACTCACTGGAGTGGGACTAGTAATTGTACCCCTCCGCTAGCCAACACTTTCCCTACTGTTACACACACTGGAGTGGGAATAAAAAATGTTACCCCTCCGCTATCCATCACTTATCCTACTGTTGTATTCAGTTGAGTGGGAATAGTAATATTTACCCCTCTGCTATCCAACACTTTCTCTACTGTTGCATTCTTTGGAGTGGGAATAGTAATTTTACCCCTCCGCTATCCAATACTTTCCCTACTATTGGACTCACTGCGTGGGAACATACATTTTTGCCCCTCCGCTATCCAACACTTTCCCTACTGTTGCACTCTTTGGAGTGAGAATAGTAATTTTTACACCATCGCTATCCAACACTTACCCTACTTTTGCACTCACTGGAGCGAGAATAGTAATTTTTAATCCTCCGCTATCTAACACTTTCCCTACTTTTGCACTTTCTGGAGTGGGAATAGTAATTTTTACCCCTCCGCTATCCAACACTTTCCCTACTGTTGCACTTACTGGAGTGAGAATAGTAATTTTTAATCCTCCGCTATCTAACACTTTCCCTACTTTTGCACTTACTGGAGTGGGAATAGTAATTTTTAATCCTCCGCTATCTAACACTTTCCCTACTTTTGCACTCTTTGGAGTGGGAATAGTAATTTTTTCCCCTCTGCTATCCATCACTTATCCTACTGTTATATTCATTTGAGTGGGAATAGTAATATTTACCCCTCTGCTATCCAACACTTTCTCTACTGTTGCATTCTTTGGAGTGGGAATAGTAATTTTACCCCTCCGCTATCCAATACTTTCCCTACTATTGGACTCACTGCGTGGGAATATACATTTTTGCCCCTCCGCTATCCAACACTTTCCCTACTGTTGCACTCTTTGGAGTGAGAATAGTAATTTTTACACCATCGCTATCCAACACTTACCCTACTTTTGCACTCACTGGAGCGAGAATAGTAATTTGTAATCCTCCGCTATCTAACACTTTCCCTAGTTTTGCACTTTCTGGAGTGGGAATAGCAATTTTTACCCCTCCGCTATCCACCACTTTCCCTACTGTTGCACTTACTGGAGTGAGAATAGTAATTTTTAATCCTCCGCTATCTAACACTTTCCCTACTTTTGCACTTACTGGAGTGGGAATAGTAATTTTTAATCCTCCGCTATCTAACACTTTCCCTACTTTTGCACTCTTTGGAGTGGGAATAGTAATTTTTTCCCCTCTGCTATCCAACGCTTTCCCTACTGTAGCATTCACTGGAGTTGGAACAGTAAACAGTAAATTTAATTATTCCGCTATCCAACACTTTCGCTACTGTTGCACGTATTGTATTTGGAAATGTTAGTTGACGTTTTTTTTTAAATAGTTTAATGTTTTAATTTATTATTGAATGTTTTTTTATTTCAAATTATTGATATATATATATATATATATATATTTTATTTTTATATAATTTCAAAGTTTAAAAATTAAATAAAGAAAATAGTTAAAAAATATTTTTAAGTAAATATATGTATATGTTAACATTATTATGTTTGTGTGTTTATATTTTTTGAATAACGTTTATTTGTTATGTTTAGTTAAAATGTATATTCTGGGGCCGATTCCGATTTTGGCCGCAAAACGAACCGACCGACACGGACCCGGACTGAATACCAACTGACGCGGACCAGCGCCGTACGACCCGTGCAGTACGATGCAACACGTGTGAATTACAACCGACACATACGTAATACAAGCTGTACGACCGAGCCGTAGGGAAAATAGTGATCCGGCCGGAAAACCGACGCAATTTTTACCGACAGACACGAACCCGGAATCAACCCGACCGACCCGTACCCGCGATGTACGATTAGCACAGTACGATGCAATGCATGTAAAACCAGACCGACTCGCACTGAGAACAAGCCGCACGACTGACACGCACAGACAACCCGGCACACAAGCAATAGAGACCGCCGTGAACGACACGTACCAAACACAGAAGACAGGCAGCGTGAACGAGGCGGAGAAGCCCGCACGAGACAGCAGCAGCGTCCGTTTCAGTCACATGAACGTCTCCTTCATGCCTACAAAACACAAAGGAAAAAAGACAAAAAAAGGACCAAACAAGCAATGATAAAGCCAATAAATACCAAAAAAAAAACATGGGACAAAGACACACCCACAACTCCAACTATATAAAGGACTACAATCACTACCTTCATCCCTTGCAAACAGGAGACACAGCCAGCAGCAACCACAGCAACCACAGACACACTCACAACTCACCCATCACACAACTCACACACCATTAGCACCTCACCAAAAGCACTCACACATACACACAGCAAAACCAACACCAACCCAACATCACTTGTACCCTCACACACACATCCCTCACCACCACCACCCATCACCATGCCTCCAAAGAAGAATCCAAAGTTCACAGATAGTGAGTTAGAAGTGCTGGTAGACGAGATCATCAGAGTGGAGCCA
Source organism: Triturus cristatus (assembly GCF_964204655.1). NCBI lineage: Eukaryota > Metazoa > Chordata > Amphibia > Caudata > Salamandridae > Triturus > Triturus cristatus. Next base: position 1,153,702,180 of record NC_140581.1, on the reverse strand, counting down.
CATTTGTTTGGTAAATTGGCCCAAAGGACCCCCATCTCACAGAAAACCAAGATGTGGGCGAGGATTGTGGACAAGGTGAACGCAAAAGCACCAGCAAGGCGCACAAAGGACGACATCCAGAACAGGTGGTATGACGTGCGCAGGAGGGTCAAGAAACTCATCGAAAAAGATCACGCCCTGAGTCAGTGCACCGGCGGTGGCCCTCCTGCCAAACCAGTCTACTTCAGGACCTGGGAGGAGAAGGTGCGGGACATCCTACCACCAGAGAGCGTCCATGGCCTAACACACATCCCAGAGCCTGGTGAGTACACAAACAACATACCCACGATTGTGTGGCAAGGGGACAGTGAAACCATGCAACGCAAGCAAAGTTACACTAAACAATAGATAATCAGCCCAAGATGTGTATGCCAGTCAGACACACACGATACCTGACATCTCATAGTGACTGGGGACTGTGTCATGACATGCACCAACCTACAAACAAATAGAGCAAGCCAATGGCACTAAGCCAAATAGACCCTGCCAGACAGTTTGACACCACAAACACACCACCTCACAGTGCAGCTGACTGTCAGGAAGGAATAGTGGGGATGCAGGTGAAGTGAGTGTAGCCAAAAGCATGATGGGGCATGTAGTCACAGATAATGCATACCCTCCTGATTGGCCCATCAAGACCTCTCTGAAACATGCCCACATGACAGGGAGTGGAACATGACTGACATGATGGCTCACACTGGCTCCTGCTGAGGGGAGCACAAGGCCCTGCTAGGGCTTGTGTGCAAAGCAGAAGCAGGACACCACTTACTGACATCTTGAAAGACAACTTGCACGCCCTACAATGGAAGCACGTTTCATGATGGGAAGGAGAACTGACAGCCCTGACCAGACTACTCAGCATGGGGAGACACCCCCCCTCAACACAAACTCCACACAACTCACCAGGTACAATGCATTGACACACACCTCATTGAAATATCAGCAAAAGATACCCAGTACTGGGTGCTGCTGTGTGAAGCACAGGGGCTCACTTGGGACTTGTAGCCAAACAGACAACAGGATTTCACAGTCAGCCATCTTGCCATTGCTGTCACATCCCCTCACAGGGAAGCAGGGTCAAGAGGGAGGAAGTATGGGCATGCTGGGAAGGGGGGGTGTAGCCAAGAGTATGATGGGACTCGCAGTCACAGACAACCTACACCCACCCACACGGCCCAGCAAGATCAAACTGAAACATACTTGCCTCACAGGGAGTGGGAAGGGACTGACAAGATGTCTGACACTGGGCTCTGTTGTGGGGAGCACAAGGCCATGCTGGGAAATGGCCAACATCATACATCAGGACTACACAGTCAGCCATCTTGCCATTGCTGTCACACCCCCTCACAGGGAAGCAGAGTCAAGAGGGAGGAAGCATGGGCATGCTGGGAAGGGGGTGTAGCAAAGAGTATGATGGGACTCGCAGTCACAGACAACTGACACCCACCCACATGGCCCAGCAAGATCAAACTGAAACATAATCGCCTCACAGGGAGTGGGAAGGGACTGACAAGATGTCTGACACTAGGCTCTGTTGTGGGGAGCACAAGGCCATGCTGGGAAATGGCCAACATCATACATCAGGACTACACAGTCAGCCATCTTGCCATTGCTGTCAAACCCCCTCACAGGGAAGCAGAGTCAAGAGGGAGGAAGCATGGACATGCTGGGAAGGGGGGTGTAGCCAAGAATATGATGGGACTCGCAGTCACAGACAACCTACACCCACCCACATGGCTCAGCAAGATCAAACTGAGACATACTCGCCTCACAGGGAGTGGGAAGGGACTGACAAGATGTCTGACACTGGGCTCTGTTGTGGGGAGCACAAGGCCATGCTGGGAAATGGCCAACATCATACATCAGGACTACACAGTCAGCCATCTTGCCATTGCTGTCACACCCCCTCACAGGGAAGCAGAGTCAAGAGGGAGGAAGCATGGGCATGCTGGGAAGGGGGGTGTAGCCAAGAGTATGATGGGACTCGCAGTCACAGACAACCTACACCCACCCACATGGCCCAGCAAGATCAGACTGAAACATACTCGCCTCACAGGGAGTGGGAAGGGACTGACAAGATGTCTGACACTGGGCTCTATTGTGGGGAGCACAAGGCCATGCTGGGAAATGGCCAACAACAATATCAAACTCTGTCTGTGACAAGCTGGGAAAAAGCAGTGTACAGGCAGGCATCTGTTTGAAAAGTAGAAAATGTCATGTTTGTGAACCAACGATGCATGTAGAAACATAAATCACATTGTGTGTCTCTTCCAAACACAGGTGGTGCTGGGCACCCAGCATCAAATTACGAGGATACCCAGTCCCAGACGCTGGTGGACACTGAGCTTTCTGGTCTGACTCTCTCACTGTCCTCTTCGGATGACGACGACCAACCTGGCCCCTCCGGTGTGAGCCATCATGCAGCACCAGCAGCAGCAACATCTGCCCCCCCTGTACCCACGCCTCCAGCATCTGGACACCGACAGGGCACCCCCGCCAACACGGACAGACCAAGGACAATCAACACCCACAGCACAGGGACACAGGACCCCCCGGAAGCTACAGCCAACACCACCAGCAACACCACCCAAGGGGTCCCAGTGTCACCTGTGCGTACCGCCGCTGGTCCTGCCCGTGTGGAGAGGGGTGCTGGGAGGGGTGGGAGGCACAGGGCACGCCTTGCAGAGGGGTCTGGACTGCATGATGAACTCCGACTGGAACTCATCTCAGATGCGTACCAGGATAGCACCGGAGGATTTGGCCAGGTAGTGGGGATCCTCAAGGACATGCAACACGAGCAGGTCGCCCACCAGGCCCGCAAAGAGGCCAAGTGGGATGACATCACTGCGGTGCATCGGGACATACTACAATGCCTCTGTCAGATCAACACCAACCTGTCCACACCCCCTGTATGCCCACAACATCTGTCGCAACACCATCTGTCAGCGCCACAGGGAGGGAGGAGGACTCTGGTGGAGAGTCCCCTGCACCGCAGAGGCCTGCACATGAGGATCCCCCCCCCCGGAAGAAGAGGGGTCATCCGAAGAAGGACAGGTGAGAGGCAGGAGTCCCAGCACATCCCCCAGGGCCTCCAAACCTGTTGTGGATAATGTTCTTTGTGCGCAACCCGTTCACCTCGTCCAATTGCACACAACTCGCCCACATGACATGGAGGGTTCATGTTGGGCCAATGTAGCAGATGACTGTGGACTTTACTCTGGACATTTCATCTACCAGCACTTCCAACTCCAATGTGAACTTTGGATTCCCAAACCACGGTACAGCACCCACCATCCTGTGCACTTCACTCACACATGTTTGTAAATAAACTCACCAGTACACCATACTTGCCTCTGTTGTGATTCCAACTTGTCATGTTCAGGGAGAAGTCGATCTGCTAAACAACACAGTGCATGCCAAATACTGCAACAATGTGACCAACGTAAGGTGAGTCATGGGGATGTGACACATGTGAGGGAGACACACCACTATGGCAACACAAAACATACTCACCATGGCCATGTTACTCATCACACACAATGATGTTGACCTGAAACACATTGGCATGCACAGACACAACACCTAGCACAGTCAGTGGTAACAAGTCCACAGGTGAGGTAAGCAGATGTCACTCAGATGTGGGGAGACAGACAATGCACATAACAAAGCGTAGCACAGGTTCATTACACATCAGCAACACGTTTATTCCACACTAGTTGCACGGTAATTCTACGTAACAGTGGACACACGCTCACAATGTGTTGGAGAATGGAAGTCCAGGGATGTGTGGTACATCAGTTGATGGGAATTGTCAACTTCCACACTGGTGTTGGCTTCTGGGTGTTGGGGGTCAGTGTTGACCACACAAGAGGCAAAGTACCCTGGGAGGACAGACAAGATACAGTCAAAAGCACAGAAGAACAGGAGAGAAATGCAATACACATGCACAAAACATGTTGCAAAACACCTACACAAACACTAGTTAGCAGTACTACCCTATTGTGGAGTACACACCACCTGAATGGACACATCACAGCACGCATCCAGTCAAGTGGCATACAGACACACTCAGACAGCAACAGAGCTGGCTCAACACATTCCAGGCTACCTCCATACATTCACATAACAACCCTGGAAACTCACATTCAGGTGAAGAAGTTGTTGATGAGCTGGGAGCGGACGTCACCATCATCTTCATCATCACTGGAATCGTGGCCCAGGCTGGGATCCTCCACAGGTGCCGGACTTTGGTCGTCGTCATCGTCGTCCTTGATGAGAGGCACCTCCTTCCGCACCGCCATGTTGTGTAGCATGCAGCAGACCAGTATTATTTTGCACACCTTTGCAGGCTCATATGGGAGGGCCCCTCCGGTCTTGTCCAGGCAGCGAAAGCGGCTTTTCAGGAGGCCGAATGTCCGCTCAATCACCCTCCTGCTACCGACCATGTGCCTCATTGTAGCGCAGCTCGGCTGGTGTCACAGGGTTTCTGAGGGGTGTCAGCAACCACGGCATGTTGGGGTATCCAGAGTCACCTACACACACAAAAATGAACAAGTAGCTGAGCTTTGTAGGAGTGTGGAATACAACACTGACAAACACACACAATGAGAAACAGTCAGTACACACCGACAAGCCAGGCATGCTGAGCTGGCATCTGTGATATCAGCATTGCAATGTGACTACTCCTCATAATGTAGGCATCGTGCGCTGAACCAGGGAACCGTGCACACACATGTGTGATCAACATGTCAGCAAGACAGACCACCAGAGCATTGATTGAATGGTAGTGCTTCCTGTTCCGGTATGCCTGCTCATGTGCCTGTGGTGGTATCAGGGCAACATGTGTCCCATCAATGGATCCAATGACGTTTGGCATCCTCCCCAGTGTATAAAAGGCATCCTTAATTTCAGGGAGTTCATCTTGGTTCGGGAACTTGATATACAGGTCGAGGAATTGCAACATCCCCTCCAAGACATCGCGTAGCACCCGACTAAACATCGTTTGCGACATACCACCAGCAGTAGCCACAGTGTACTGGAAGGTACCGGTAGCAAAGAAGTGCAGGGCTGCCATCACCTACACCTCTGGGGTCAGTGCTGTAGGGTATGTCCGGCCAGGTAGCAGATGTGGCACAAACTGCTCCGCCAACTCCTCAATCAGTGGCCTGGTGAAGCGGTACCATCTGATGCAGTCGCGTTCCTGCATGGTTGCAAGGTCTGGGAATGGACGATGGACAGCTGGTGCCCTGCAGTACAGAGATGCACAAAGGAAGATTGTCAGTATATCCACCCATGTGGCCATGACCACGATCACTATCAGATGCTAGTTCATGACATTACACAATGTACTGAGGTGTGTGCTGTTGGTCATGGACACATATGTCACCTACAAGACCACCACCTCACATCTCAATTCCACATGTCCACGTGAGTGCCATGTAGTGCAATGGGCCAATCATCTAGCTGTGTCACCCAATCTATGTGCTGCTGCAACATTCAAAAAACACACCCCAGTGACAATTGAGGCCTCATGTCTCCCAGGCATCACAGATCTTTGCCATGCAGAAACCCAGGCTCCCTGTATTGCCACATCAACACTGCAATGGACATGGCATAGCACGCACACACCAAAAGGCAAGCGTAAGTCCCACAGGTAGTGGCCACTGTTGTTCCTGCCGGCCCTACATGTACGTCTCTTAGACACACACCCCATCAAGGTTGATGCATATACCACATGGATGTGGAGACTGTCACCCATTGGGCACATTTGATCAGACACATTTGAAACACAACATGCACACAGACTGTGGGTGCACATCAGTATTGTGGCTACAGGTCTCACTGTGATGTACATGCCTGGACTCAGGGTGTATGTGACATGCCCCAAACATATCCAACATGAAACTGTGTCCGTGACTCATGCCCATTACTGTACAATTGCACATCACAGTGGTAATGTGCACGACACACAAATGATTCTGCCCCCATGTACACATGCACAGCCTGGGAGTGGCTGCACAAAAGTGCCACCCAACAAACCAAATGTGCCCCCCCAAACACCCAGGAAATGCAGCCTTACATGCCATGGGACACTGTGTGGCCAATGCTGTAGTGTGGTAGGTGTGCATAGGTGTCCCTGGCTAGTAATTGTGTGTTGAATCCGTAGAATAGTCACACCAATGAGGTCCGACGGCGGTGACAATGTGTACGCATTGCACGGTTCATGACCGAGCCGTGCGTACGCTTTGCCATTGACTGCAATGAGGTCCGACGCGGGGGACAATGCGTACGCATTGCACGGTTGATGACCGAGCCGTGCGTACGCTTTGTCATTGACTGCAATGAGGTCCGACGCGGGTGACAATGCATACGCATCGCACGGTTCATGACCGAGCCATGCGTACGCTTTGCCATTGACTGCAATGAGGTCCGACGCAGGTGACAATGCGTATGCATTGCACGGTTCATGACCGAGCCGTGCGTACGCTTTGTTATTGACTGCAGTGAGGTCCGACGCGGGTGACAATGCGTACGCATTGCACGGTTCATGACCGAGCCGTGCGTACGCTTTGCCACTGAATGCAATGAGGTCCGACACAAGTGACAATGCGTACGCATTGCACGGTTCATGACCGAGCCGTGCGTACGCTTTGCCATTGAATGCAATGAGGTCCGACGCGGGTGACAATGCATACGCATTGCACAGTTCATGACCGAGCCGTGCGTACGCTTTGCCATTGAATGCAATGAGGTCCGACGCGGGTGACAATGCGTACGCATTGCATGGTTCATGACCGAGCCATGCGTACGCTTTGCCATTGAATGCAATGAGGTCCAACGCAGGTGACTATCATGCATACGCATCGGGCAGGCATGGTCCGAGACAGGTGTACGCCTTGGCCATTCAATCATATGGAGACGGGTGCATGTGTATTTTCAAAATACACGTTATACAGTCAGTTGACCGAGCCGGGGGCACCCGTTGGCTCTGGACTGTCATGGAGACGGATGCGGATTCAAAACTTGTACGAGTTGTGCACTGGAAATTCAGTTGGATGCCTAAAACAATGTTGCAATTTCAAGTGTTTCATGAAGGGGAAGATTTGAACGATGTGGAAGGCGTATACGAGTCGTACAATTCCATGGATTGGCCAGATTCATAGAATGCAACTGTGTTGGACCTATCACTTGGGACACATGGCACAGATTCTGCCTCTGCAGCACAGATATAAGGCTGGCTGGACCCCAGGGAGCTCACTTGCCTGCACTACATGCTACTGGACGACATCCCTGCTACCACTGCTGCTGTCTCTGCATCCTCTGGCTCCTGCTATGGCACGTACTCTGGAGAGGGCCCCAGCCTTCACTGAGGAGGAGAACCAGGCCCTGCTGGACAGGCTCCTTCCACAGTACAGCAAGGTCTATGGGAAACCAGGGGAGCAGGTGAGTGTGCAGTCCACTGCCATCCTAATTATGCATGTTGTCTGACTAGCAGTACTAGCAGTGTGTACACCAGTGGCAAGCATCCTCACTGACTACTTTCATCCCCCAAAGTGTGTAGGTACATGTAATGAACAGGTGTCCTGCTGCTAAAGTGCATTAGTGCAAGCTTAAACTATCCAGGCATTCTTAACATGTCAGACATGCAGGTGATTTGTCCTTCCCCATGGTTGCACTACCTGTGTAACTCATTTCCCTTTGTGATGATGACATGTATATCCAAATGTGTGCAGCACAAATCTGGGGCATGTGTGTTAATGTACTTTTAACTTTGTCATCCTCACAGGTTGATGCCCACCAGAAGCAAGAGATATGGCTGACCATCGCCCGGGCTGTTCGTTCAGTGAGGGTCTACAAGCGCCGGATCCGCAACTGCCAGAAAAGGTGGCAGGACCTTCGGGGCTGGACCCGGAGGATAGCTAGAGTCCAGCTGAAGCTGTCACCTCCGCGCAGGAGAGGTGGACACCAGACCCTGATCCCCCACATGCTCCGGATACTGGTGGTGGTCTTCCCGAACCTGGATAGGCAGCTGAAGGCCAGACAGCAGCAGGAAGGGGGTAAATCCATGCCTAATCTGTGTACTATGTCTGACATGCTAATTGCAGTTTTTTGGCCTGGTCACACTTCCACATTACGTAGGTCTTGTAGTCCAATACTCAGGTCCCTCAATTGTGTGATGCACCCTCCTCATCTGTTCCACAGGTGTGGCCCCTACAGTCTGTTGCTTGTGTCACTAGGGCACTGTGTCCCTGCAGTCAACTATGCTTCATCTACCGGACAGCATCTGTTCCTGTGACTCTGTTGTGTGTTTCATGGGTGGGTCAATGCCTGAGATCTGACATGTGATCTGTGTATGCCCTTCAGATGTATTCCAATTGCTGGTCTGACTCGCCACATGTGGCTGGGGTATTCCAAACAAACCTATGCAGCAGGGGACTCCAATGTTGGGGCCTCAGGAGTATGTATATCAAGTATGTCACACTTGCTTAGCCGCCTGACTACTGTCCAGGGCCAAACACTGTTTCATGGAGACCTGGGCAATCATGCCTCCTCAAGGGCATTTAGAAACACTCTGTAATCCCACTCCTGTGTATTAAATTACAGGTTGTGCTTAGTGACATGTGCCCTCAGGTGTCTGCCTCTGTGTCATTAGGGTGTGGCTTGTTGTTACGTACAACTGGGGTGTCCATGATTCAGAGGGTCAGCAGGACATCTGAGATGTGACTGTGAGAGACAAGACCTGTGTGACATATAGGTGTGTGATCATCTGACAGCGCACAATGGTATATGCAACTGTGTCCTTCATACAGCTGGGTTACATGCATGGCAGACTGTGATGTGTTAATGTACAGGGAGTTGTGTTTGCAGAGACTCATATGTCTGATTAGCATGATGTGGGGTCTTCTGGGTCCTGTATATGTTGTTTGCAGGGGATGGGCAAGTGCGCCGGTCATCTGCAGAGTTACCTTTACCCCTGAGCTAGGATTATGAGTCAGTGCATATTGTTGTTGTCTGGATGCCCTGCCCCTGGGACAGGAGACAGTGTTGACTGACTTTCAGGGCATCCCAGTGCCATGGCATTTAACTTGCTATGAGTGATCCTGAATTGTGTTTAAGTGTGCACCATGCACCCCATTGTGGCACTGCCCATCAGGACATGAGAACATCATAGTGTGTGTTGCTGGCATGCATCACAAACATGTGAAATGAGTCTCTGTCCATCCCTTCATCCGAACACCTGTACTGAGTCAGTAGCAAGAGATGTGCTGTGTGTATAGTGACATACTCCTACATGTTCACTTGCATGTCCAACTAATGTGTGGGTCGTGCATGTCGGGCCATTGGGGTATTAGCATCCAACATGCAACAGACATATGTGTGCATGTCAAGTAGGGATATGTGTGCCATGGTTAATGTTGAGAATGACAATTGGCTTATTCTAAACAGTGTTGGCACTTTGAGCTGTGTTCAGCTGATGATTACAGGGCTTGCCCTGTGATGTGATGGACTCACTGTGGTGTGTGCAGTCGGTGCAGGTGACTGATGTTGTTCTCTTACTTCCTATTCCTATCCAGATACATCCACGGCCACAGGAGAGGACAGCTCCAGGGACCAGGAGGAGCCACAGTGCCTGACAGGGACAGAAGGAGAGAGTCGGGGGGACCCAGTGGCATGGAGGGCGAGTGGAGCCACACAGAGGAGTCGTTAGCACCATCCCCCCCAGCTGAGGGCCACAGCAGCTCTGAGGATGACTCCCTTGTGGAGGCGGGTGTCAGCAGCCACCAAACCCCAGCTAGTGAGGCTGTCCCCGCCACCGCCACCACCACCACCATCACCACCCTCCCATCGGCTCCCATCCCAGAGGTCCCTGTAGGCTCACGTGTTTGTGAGCATGTCTCCTTTGTGCCAGGCACCGCACCCCCTGCTGCCCTGAGTGAGGAGTCTGTGGACTTACTTAGACAGATCCATGTAGGGCAGACGTCAATGCTGAGTGTCCTCTATGCACACACAAGTCTGTTGACACAACTGGTGTCGTTCATGGAGGGCATTTCATTGGGCATGTCTGCCCTACAGAGAACCAATCAGTCCATGGCCTCCTCCCTGACGACAGCAGTGTCCCTCCTCCAACAGTCCCGCACCCCTCCTACCCCTGCACCACCCATGATTCATAGCAGCCTACCTGTCCCAAGCACACAAACACCTGCACATTCTCACAGAGCCACAGACACGGGCAGCACACAAACACCCAAACCAAGGTCTAGATGTGCACACAAGCAAGCGCAGGGGACTGATACCACACTCACAGGGGCTGGTTTGCAAACACACACACAGTCATCCACAACCACTCTGCAGTCCTACGAAACCTCTCCCTCCCAGCCCCCTTCCCTTGCCTCACCTGCAACCCCATCTCCCCAGAAGCTCTTCCTCTGTGACCTTGGCCTCTTCCTCACCGACCCAGCAGATCCTGATTACAAGGGGAAGAGGAAGTCCCCACACACAGAGGTGAGTGCCCCTCACACCCGGACACCCTCCCCCAGGGCGCAGTCAGACTGAGACCCCCATGCGCAAGTCCCCCCGGAGCCGGAAGAGCAAGACCCCCCCCGCCACCACGCAGCTCCAATGTAAAGTCTCCGTCCTCCATCCCCCAGGCCACCACTCCAGAGGTTCCCCTGCCACTCCCTTACCCGGGTTCTCCCACCCACAGATACACCATCCCCAAAATGCTAAAGCCCTCCCCCCTACCACTTGCTCCTCCACACCTGGTCAGATGGTTAGTGCCACTGATGTGGGGACCGTGTCCCCCCCCCAGTCCTGCCCACCTCACCTGCACCCCATTCCGCTCACATGGATGTAGGCACTGCAGTGGAGTCCACGACCACCCCGTCTGACTTGGGCACTGCAGTGGGGACCCAATCCACTCCATCTGACCTGCCCACTGGAGTTGTGCCGGCACCCACCCCATCTGACTTGTGCCCCACAGTTGTGACTGCACCCACCACTTCAGTCAGCTCCACTGCAGTTGCAAGTGTCTCGCCTGCATCCACCACCTTTTCACTGCCTCATTCTGCTGCACCCTGATCCTGTCCCTGCGGTGCCTGGCCACCCCCATGTATGCCCCTCCGAGGGGATGACCCCGGTCATTAGCAGTGCAGGCAAGCAACGTGTGACAGTTGTCACTCTAGTTCACTCCTTGGCATTTGGACATGGACTGGCCATTGGCCTTTTGTTTGAACGGACGTTTAACTTTTAATATGCTGAATAAAGCTTTTTTCTTTATCCTTGTGAACTTGATTTAGCTGTACATTATGTTGATGATGTTTAACATGCCCTTGCACCTGTAATGCTTTGTTTCCAATGTAGAATACTGATGTGTTGATGTGAGTTACTCCATGTGGCCCATGAGATATGTATCCTATTCTGGTGGGTATCCATGTTATCCTTTGCAGCTACCTTGGTGTGTCATGAGCAACTATTTGTGGACATCTCTGTGAACATTTCATTTGCATGGTCACATCTCTGGCTTGCACCCATGCACATATGATGTGCTTCCCATTGTCCAATTTGTCAATTTCACAGACTTTGTGCGCATCACCACTGGACCTATAGGTGTGGGCATCATTGGTATAGGAGCAACTGGGCCCTCTGTGCAACTTGCTGTACATATGTATTGAGTATGTGCAGATGACTTAGGGGAGACTCACCTACCCAGATTGTTGTGACCAGAGCCTTCATTGTGTGGTAACTGATGGCTGACTGACCAAGTGTTCTGCTGACATGAGTGAGACATGCTGTGAATATGTTTGGCACAGCTGGGCTTCCACAGGAGTTGGGTCCCCTCAAGTAAGTGTGTTATCCCGTGACATAGCCTGGGCCCATGGTGTGTGTTGTATGAGCATGTGTGTGTGTCTACATCCCTTTTCATACACAGGCAGTGTTCCCTTGATATGTTCCTGTTGTTGATGCTTGCTGAGTGGTACTGGGTTCATCCCACCACTTTGCCATGGGCTACCAGATGTGTGGGTGCATGACACACTACTGTTAATTGGTGTATCATCATTGGGATTTGTCAGTTCTGAGTGGTGATGATGTTGTCAGACACAGATGGGACACAGTCAGGGTTCCCCAAGGCATTTGTTTATTTGCAATGTCATGTAGTTGTCCCTAGGTGGTACCTTTCAGTGATTGAGAGATGTGTATGTGTGTGTGACTGCTCCCACTTGTCGGGTTCAGGGCTGCAATGTTGGCAGGTGTCAGCATGTGCACCTTGTGGTTCTCCTTGACTTCTGCATTGTCCTGGGACTGTGGCAGGTATTCTGAAGGTTACGTGAGCTTTGACGTCATGGTCATGTACCGCATACTGTGCAGTATGTCTGTTATTCCCCAGGGTTGTAAACTGTCCTTGTGTGATGAGTCTGTGCACCTTAGTTCCTCCCAACATTCCTGTGTTTGTCATGGGTGCATGTGCAATGTCACCTGTCCATGTGGGCTTCACAGATGCACATTGTTGCAGTTCAGGGTGTGTGGTGTTGAGGGTGGACTGATGTAAATGTTTGCATGGATGGTCCCCTAGCTCCCGTTTGTCCATGGATGAGGGGCCATGCTGAGTAAGTTGTGTTTGTGTATGTGTGATGTACGTTTGTGGAACAGGACACATGTCTGGGTTTCCCAGTTTGTACGACATCTGCCTTTGTCATCACAGTGGAGGTGTCATGAATGCTTGTGTCACCCCAATCTCTGGTCACTGGGGGTAGTGCTGTTGTGTGTCAGTCTCTTGCTGTGTTAGTTGGTGTTCATTCCAGCTTGTGTCACATGTGTCTGTTGTGCTCCCTCTCATCTCACAATGCATGATTGCCCACCAAGGGTGTCCCAATGATGGTTTACTTTTGTATGGCACTGTGTCCACATCTGTGTCACTGTGGTTCAATCCCTCTCATGTGTTGTGTAGTTGCCTGGGGATACTGATACACACACACACACATGTTGTGTCAGATGTGCAGTGTGAGGTTGCCTGTTTGTGATTGTGCATCTGCATCAGTGCATTGGTATTGCTGTTGTGGGCCATTGTCTGGATGCTGTTTCTGTGATTTTCCCTGCTGTCCCTGTGAGTCATATCACATTATTGTGCACATTCATTCTGGTTGTTAGGTGCCATTGCTGGCATGGAATGGGAGTTTGTGTGTGAGCTGACACCTACAGTCTACACAGGTTGTTTTGATTAGTGTGTCTATTTCCGAGATGTGTGTATGCTTTGTGATGGTCACTTCTGCTCTTGTGTCATTGTACACTGTATGCATTGTCAGCCCCCATGTGGGGTGCGTGTTTGCACATGGCCAAGAGAGTGTTATATTTTCACAGCACAGTTAGCCTCACCACATCTCTGTGGGAATGGGACACAACCACTACTTCGCCCCAGAAGTGTTTAATGTGTTGGGAGCAGGGATCATACATGCTGTTTGTTATTTGCAGCTTTGACCATGATGACACTTACCTTTTGGTCACTGTGATGAGGGAGGGTTTAGACCCCACAACCACAATGCTCAACATCTGCTGCAGTTTGGAAGCCCACACTTAACTTTTGTTCTACACAGTGAGGGGGTGTTCTTTTTACATTGACACAGTGCTATGGTGATGCTTGCCTTGTGTAGGGCACACTCATTTGTTGGTCACACATGTGCTGTTAGTTACATTATATGTTCAAAGTCATAATCACTGTTGTGGGCATTTGTCACAGACTACACACTGTTGTCATGATGTTAGGGGGGATGTAGTTTGCTGACATACCTAATATTGGAGTATGATGGATGTGTGGCGCATGAGTGGGGGTGGCAGTAGTGATGGTCAGCAGGTCACCTATGGCTGGGGGTGGCAGTAGTGATGGGCACCAGGTCCCGTATGAGTGGGGGTGGCAGGGGTGATGGGCAACAGGTCACCTATGGGTGGGGGTGGCAGCAGTGATGGGCAACAGGTCCCCTATGGCTGGGGGTGGCAGTAGCGATGGGCACCAGGTCCCCTATGGGTGGGGGTGGCAGTAGTGATGGGCAACATATGCCCTATGGCTGGGGGTGGCAGGGGTGATGCACAACATAAGCCCTATGAGTGGGGGTGGCAGGGGTGATGGGCAACAGGTCACCTATGGCTGGGGGTGCAGTAGTGATGGGCAACATATGCCCTATGGCTGGTGGTGGCAGGGGTGATGGGCAAAATAAGCCCTATGAGTGGGGGCGACAGTAGTGATGGGCAACAGGTCCCCTATGGCTGGGGGTGGCAGGGGTGATGGGCAACAGGTCACCTATGGCTGGGGTGGCAGTAGTGATGGGCACCAGGTCCCCTATGAGTGGGGGTGGCAGGGGTGATGGGCAACATAAGCCCTATGAGGGGGGGTGGCAGTAGTGATGGGCAACAGGTCCCCTATGGCTGGGGGTGGCAGTAGTGATGGGCATCAGGTCCCCTATGAGTGGGGGTGGCAGGGGTGATGGGAAACAGGTCCCCTATGGCTGGGGGTGGCAGGGGTGCTGGGGAACATATGCCCTATGGGTGGGGATGGTAGTGGTGCTGGCCATACAACCCTATGGGGGCCTCTTGTTAGTGGCCAGGATGTGGATTCCCTGTGTGTGTGTGCCATTTTGCGGGTACGTGTCGTTTGTTTGTGTGGTAGGTGTCTGACTTACCGTCTGCGCCGTCGCCGTCGGTTCCTGATCTGGTCATAGATGTAGAGTACTGGAATGACGAGCGCGATGGGATTCATGATGTGTTTGTGTCGTACATGCTGCTTGTTGCTCTGTCTCGTACCCGCTGCAAGCTGCTCCGTCTCATAGCCGTGGATTGAGTTGTGGCGCGAATCGTAGTTGATATGCTTGTTTTCCAGATACTGTGACGTACCGTACGTGGCGACCCCTCAGGCGCGTAGGAAGTACGCATTGTACTTGTCAGGCCGTAAACTGCTATGGATACTGCTTCCGGGCGACTCGGTTCAGCGTTAGGAGTTACGGATCGGACGGAGAATGGAGCTTGAATCACAGCCTACGTGTCGGTCGTGTTTTTGGCAGTTATGCGCATCGTACTTCCTCTACAGGACGGACCAGCTACGAGTACGTGTCGGTCGCACGGTAAGGCTACGGACAGCTCTCGGCGAGCTGTCCGACCCGGGATCGGAATCGACCACTGAATGCTCAAACAGGCTTAAGCCCTTCACCTTCTCTCTTACAGGAATTGGGACACTAGAGCTAAATGGACAGAAGAGATGATTTCTCCTGGTCTCAAAAAAAATTCAAAAACTACTACACCATGACCTACATGTCAAAGAGAAGGCCAGAAACAACACGTTTCTGTTAGAATGTCACTGCAGTAGGCTATCTAGTTCTTAGTCATCTCACGCATTGACTTAGAGTAATGCTACATTGACTCAACTGCCACATGTAGCCTAGCTCACCTCAAAATGATTTTCTACTCAGTTGCTCACCTGGTCTCTAGTATGTAAATATTTCAGCACATTCACATTCCTAGGTTGACTTCTCCGGGAATATCACTTATAGTACAAGACAACATGCACTACCTGAAAAGTGATCCACTTGAACAACCTCGAATACCTCTCATACAAAATTCCTGTTCTCTGCCAAAAACAGAATCCTAAAAAGCCAAGCTCAAGATAGACATTCCAGCTTTAGAATCATATCCACCCTAAAACAAACTTTCTCTAGAATCATGTCAATGATATGGAATGCTGTCCCAGTGTGCATCAGACAGATTATGTCAATCTCTGCCTTTAAGATGGACCTACAAGAGCACTTCCTTCAAAACCCATTATGAGCCGCATCCATCGTCTGACACTAAATAATCAAACAAACATTGGCAAAGCCAATAGGTTTAGCCTATGCAAGAGCTACTTGCTATGACAATGTCCTTTAGCCATATTGTCCAGCAACAATGCTGCTGTATAGCATGATTTAAAGTTTGAAAATTTGAAAATAAATTTGGCGTTTGAAAAAAAGAGCTATGAAACAGCTGCCGCTGGCCGCATCATAGCCCTTTTTTTTTCTTATGGTGGGTGATATGGACAACACAGACGACAGGAGATAGGGTAATTTTGTAACAGGGAACACAGACAATGGGAGGGAGGGTGGCAGGCAATAGGATGGTAAAAACGTTCTATGAAGCAGCCAGCGCTAGGGTATCATAGCAAAATATTTCTCATGGCAGGTGGCGTGAAGAATCAACACGGTCAATAGGGCTGGACGAGGTTTGAAGCATTATTGACATCAGGGGTGGGAGGGATTTAAAGCAAAACAGATAACGGGTGGGAGGGGGTTTAACACAACAAGGACAATGGGGATAGAAGGGAGTTTCAAGTAACACTGACAATGTGGGGGTGAGGGGTACTAAAAATACTGACAATGGGGGTGGGAGGGGTTTTAAAGCAACATGGAAAATAAGGGTTGGGAGGGATAATAAAGCAACACGCAAACGAGGGGTGGGAGGTGTTCTGTAGTAACACAGACATTGAGGGTTAAAGCAACAATGACAACGGAGGATTGAGGGGTTTGAAACAATATGGACAACTGGGGTGGAGGGTATTAAAGCAACACAGACAACAGGGTGTGAGAGGTGAGAGAGAATAAGCAAAACGGACAAGGGAGGTGGGAGAGAAGAAGCAACATGGGCAACCTGTGGGTTGTAAGGCAGAAGCAACACAATGAGAAGAAAAAAAAAGGAAAATAGTACCCCAATCACAGCATGAGCAGTGGAAAGACTCTAATCAAAATTAAGCAATCAGTACTTGGTCAATGCTCCACATAAAAGAAGAGGAAGTGAAACTGGCAAACGCTGGGCAATTAGGAGGCAATAAATAAGAGTGACAATGAAGCCAACATATGGTAAGCAATGTGTGGGCTCCAAACCACTTGTAGTAAACAATATCTGTTGTAAGTGAACGTTCCTGACTGATGTCTTAGGGGAGGTCTACAAGTGTATGCTCTTTGCCACTCCATCCTGTATGACAATACTGTAGATCATGCTGATATTGGAAATTTCTATATTTACACTTTTTCTTTTAACACTGTATAATGTTGTAAAATGCTCTGTCACGTCGTGTTGGGGAGTCTTGTCACAATATATCAAGAACTAAAATAAATATATGAATACATTTATTAAAAAATAAGTAAATAAATAAATTAGATGGCAAGGACCTCACACATAATTTGGCTCTGCATGGTGACTACCTGTGCAGAAATTAGTATCTGAGTGATGTTCAGTGCACATGTACATTGTATGCGCTAATAACCACCAGCAGCCAATGAAGATGCCTCGCCATTTTAGCCACAGCTACCAATAGGGAATACCTACATTAAATATGTATTGCTGGGAGTTGTGTAACTGTATGGCTGTACTGTGTTAAGCCATCCATGGAGATCCCACTTTAAGGTTAATCGTGTCACACTTCACATCCCTGGCAACAGTATTTCAAAAGCTCTCTTGCAGTAAGTATTGCTTTGTGGCCTAGAAGCCCAGCTGTCCATTTCGGTTCTTGGACATCAGTGTAGCAGCACAACTGTGTATGAAGGGCTGCCCTAGGGCCATGATTGTGCACAAATACACTTTGACAATGCTTAATTTGTTAAAAAACATATACACCCATAGTTTTTCTTTCTCTCACTACCCTTCAATTCGCATCTCTTTATGACGTTTTTGCAAGTTCGTTTTTCATTCATGCTTTCTTCCTTTGTCATTGTTTGCCTGTCTTTCTCTTCCCATATCTTTCTTCCTTTGTTGCCTTTCTCTCTCTCCTGCTCTGCTGATGAAAAAGAATTCCTGGTCCCAAAAACTGAGTATTCCTGTCAATCAAGATCAACCACTGGCAGGAATAAAGCACTGCAATAATACAACACAAAGGATCCAAGAGAGTCACTCCCATAAGAGATCATATCACTCCCTATCTAGTCATGAAAACTCATTAAAGATACGTTCTGCTAAAATCAGGGGTTGTGTATTAGGATCAAAGGGAAGGAGTCCTTTTCCAGGACGAGATCCCTTACTCACCCAAGGGTGACATGCTTCATCATTGGGCTCCCTCCTCACATCGGCCCGCAAGGTCCCAGATGTGGGCTACAACTCTTCACCTAATGTAGTGGGTAGAGAGGAGTTGAGGTGTTTTTAGACTGGGGGATGCCACAAAGCAGTGTAAGTGAGTGAGGGACAGAGTGCTGAGAAAAAGTGTGCACCATGGGTTTAAACTATCTCAGGGGCTCAATTTCTTTATTCAGTAGTATCCTTGGATAGGGTTAAAAAGTGGGAGGACTGGAGGTACAGAACAAATATACCCCTTTAGAGGTCAACATGTTTCTGCCTTTGTTAGACTCCAACCGGAGTTCATAGGCATTCTTCAGGACCAAATATTTGTACTAGTCACTCTGTAAATTTGTACAACACTCGTTTTAAACAAGATGGTTATATTGGCCGTAAAATTATGTGGTCATCAGAATCGTGGGTACTTAATACACCATTTCCATCTGCTGGAGGAGATACACTTAGCCTCTCTACAGCCACAAGGAACCCCACAGACAGTTCGGCTCATAGAATACAGTCCTCACTGGAGTTTCATATCAGCACATACTCGCGTGCGCTTGTATAGCAGAACGTATTTGACCGAGTGCATATCTGTACAATATGCACCCAATGGTGTAATAGTAGATTCCGTCAAAAACGGTAAATAATCAAAATTCAATGCCATTTTAACAAAGGCTCAAGCAGATCTGAAACATGAACACGCGGGGTTGCTGCAAAACATCCACAAAAAGAACAAGCATTGGCATAGCCAATAGGTCTCGCCTTTGGGACCTTATAAGTGTTTAGCCATGCAACAGTTGCATAACTAAACACTTATAAGGTCGCAAAATCGAGACCTATTGGCTATGCCAATGCTTGTTTAAATAGAATTCAGGAAAAAATCACATTCAGCGTTTCTACAAAATGTTGGTATTCCTGTTTTCATTGGCAAAGTTAAGTTACCGCATGATACTGAAAAGGTTCAAAAGTGTAAAAATGGATTGTCTGTGGCAAATGAAAAACGTGAATCTGGGGTAAAGAAAATGTAAATATGTGCATTTTATTACTTGATGGTTGGTAATAGTCTATTATGTTTTAGAAACGCAAAATGTGATTCGATTCGCACTTTATTTTCATTCCCTCACTTCTGCACACCTGTGCGTTGACCTGGCACTCTTGACTTGGCACGACATTAGAGGCCGCTGGAGAGGGGAGGGGCTATTAGCACAGCGCTGGGGACAAGCTGGAAGCGATTGGCAGTTGCTGGCAAAGCATATCCAAACACAACCGCGAGCAAGCCAGAAGCCACAGTCAAACACAATGTCTGGCTGGAGGCCAATTAACTCAGTTAATAACAGGTAACCGCGAGCCAAAGAACACCACGAGTGAAACTTTCGCTATCCTGTGTTGTTCCATAAGTGAAATGAATACAACCACCTCACTTTCTGTGAGGAAATAAAATGTTTGTGAATGCGCATTGGATTTCCTGATGAGGAGGTAGAAATGTGAAGCAAGAAAATCGTTACCTCTGCTCACCAAGTGAAGGCTACAGCCAGTACTCGTTCTTTCCAGCTGCGTACGTTGAAACGCATGTCGAATTAGTTTTCGTTCTCTCATGATGTACATATGTTGAATGCTTTAATTTCTGCACGGTTGGATTATTGTAGCTCAGTATATCTGGATTTCTTTGTTTTAATTTTTTTAATTGTTTTTTTCATTCATGACACAGTACAAAGACAATAATGTTCAAACATAGGACAAAGCAAGAGCAGTATGCACCATTGCGACACCCATTGCCCCTGTCTCAGGAGGCTTTAGTAGACCGGCCCCACCCACTCATATCAAAGGGATGCACAGGTAATCTAGAGGACTGAGCATCTGTTCCACATGTAAATTTAAATACATGGGCGTTACTCTAAATACCGATAGGGAGCTGTCACAAACCATCTGCCATGCATACATCCCCTCGTAGAGGTCTGCCCAGGACATCGCTTGGAGTACACAGAGTGCGACCAAGTATCATGTGTAGTCAATCATGATCTTTAACACGATAATCGGAAGCAGGGGATGTACCCCCGTAGCTTGTGACCTGTGTGCCTTCACAACATCAGGGTATTGTGTCCTCTGGGCAAGGCCGAGGGCTAGATGACGCGGCGCTCCCACCCCCAGGTTGACCTATAGGGAGGTTAGTATCGAGCATGAACTGGAAGCACTTTAGTGCTTCGGTTCAATGCTGAGCCGACGTCCAGGCAGACCGGTCTAGACCGGCCTGCCCTGGGCCCCCCCTTTAAGAGGGAGTGGTGGGGAGCAGAACAGTTTATTGTTCCTTGCTCCCCACAGGATATGAAACTGGGCCTGCAGTGCCCCGTAATCTTTTTCTTTCTCGTTGCAGGTATCGTGGATCTTGAGGAAGCAGAGTTCCAGCAGGAGTGGTCGGCTGTCTCTCGTTGGAGCCCCTTATCCTTCTCGTTGCAGGGCTCGGTTTTGAGTAGGGGTGGGCGGAATTTGCGAAAGTGACTTTCGCAAATTATCGCGAAAATGTTACAAATCTCCGCAAACACGCGGAAATATCGCGAAGATGCAGAAGTTTTTTTCCCGCCCGTTCGCGGTGTTTTCTGCATGGTCGCGGCTCACCAACTTACCCATGCGGTTGCTCGCGGGCGCGGCCATCTTGTTTTCACTCTTCTCGCGGTGCATGATCGCGAGAAGAAAGACGTGATCGCGCGACCAATGACATTACTGCGGGCGCGAACTGTCGCGAGGCAGCGCAAATGGCTACCAACAATCCAACATCTCATGGAGAACGCGACCGGATCGGGAAAACTTGTCGGCGAACGCGGGGATTCAGGTAAGGCGATTGCGCGCGCGCGAGAATGTATTATTTTACAGTGCGAGCAAGAAACAAATTATCGTTAAGCTGCGGAATGCGGAAATTTTGACATTTTCGCGCTCTCCGCGGAACGCGAAAATGTCAAATTATCTCAATTTCCGCGAACGGAATAGAAATTTAGCCCAGGCCTAGTTTTGAGTGGATTTCGGGAAGCGGAATCCCGGTGCGGCGGCAGGAGCGGTTGCGCGTTTCTCGTCGGAGCCCCCTTTTCGAAGCGTAAGCCAGGCGCCAGCGGCATCGAGTCATGAGGGTGGCATCGCAAGGAGGGAGCTGGCGGATCTGACGCGAGCGGCTGAAGCCGGTAAGCGGGAGGCGGTCTCCTGGCGGCATAAGGCACAGGAGGTGGCACGCCGCACGCTTCAGTGTTTTTGGAGCGCGTAGGTGTGCAATCTGTGGGGCGCACGAAGGGGCAAGGTGAGGGGTTTGATAGCACCCGGAGTTTGCTTTCCCTCTGTATGAGTTGTAATCTGCATAGAAGCCTGTATTAAGAATTTGGCTGTAACGTTTCGTGGGCAGAGGTTGATGGCACTCACCTCTTTTTAAAAAACAAAACACGTCCACCACAGGGCATGTCAGAGGAGCGATCAGTGCCCAGCGCTTTATGTTTCCTGTGGTACTTGCAATATATCAATCCCGGGAGGAGGCGCGGCGCACTAGCGGCGATTGATTGCCAGTGTTTTAGGCCAAAAGGCCTGGTAGTGCCAAAGGTCCAAGCAGGCACAAGGGATTTTTGGACAAGCAGACGGAACGGTTTTGCATTAGTAAACTGCACACTATGGGGAATTGTTTAAACAGTTGTTGAATACAGGTGTGATCAAAGGGGTGCAATTTTTTGGGCATGCATAGTCTGTTACACAAAAGAGAAGGTGGCTTGAAGGAGCACGTGCAGGAGGGGATTAACCCTACGAGATACAGAGGTAGGAGCACGCGCTGCGAAGCGAACAGTTTTGTTTCACCCCTGTTGTGCAGTGTCAATCAACAGACGCAGTGAAAGTCGCGTGGACGGGACAGTTTCCTGCTCAGCGCATTGAAGACACTTACAGACAGTGGAGGAGCCGGTCTGGAGATTGTGGTGGGCAGCACCGGCAGGCTGGCATTTTCACCGCTTCCAGGAGCCACAGAGGGTTTGAGTGGGCGACTCACCCGAGCCTGCTGGGTTAGCCAGTGGGTCGTGGCTCTGGTTGCGTGAGTGCACAGGCTGGCTGGTGCCGCTGCTTCTTCCAGGTGAGAGTTGGGCTCAGAGGTTCGGGCTGTGTGCAGGAATTAAGTAGAGGGTTCGTGCAAGCAGACCTGGTCAGGACAATTTTTTCATCCACAATGGCCCCTAAGGCACGGCGTAATGAGAAACGGTCACGCACTGACGTCATGCGGGAGGCTATAATGCAGCAAGTCCAGGTCATGGGGCAGGCCCTCAATCATTTGCAGGAGAAGGTAGATGGTCCAGAGGTAGTAGAGGGGAGGCCCAGGTGGCCTATTATTCCACCTACACCCTACTCCCCGCCTTTGCCTAAACGGAACAGGCCCAAGCCCACCGGGAGAGGGGTGGGGGGCCCCCGGGGTTGGCCCCCAGGGAGGCAATTTCGGTACCACATGCACCCACGCCAAGCCCACAGGTGGGTGGGGGGCCATGTATTCCTGTGCCTGTGGGGCTGCTAGAGGGCCAGGCACGTGTTCCAGTGGGCCCTCTTGGGGGAGGTGCAGGGGGGGCCACACCGGAGCAGCCGGACATAGCATCCAATTTGGCAGCAGTACTCCCGTGGCTAGAGAAGGTGGGGAGCTGGTCTCACGCTGCGGGGACATCCAGCAGCGGGGGCGATGCAGTCGAAAGGGCCAGACAAATAATGGCTGAATTGGGTAAAGAAAAGCCAGATGGGGTGCCGGCAGTACCGGCGGGGGATGCAACACCCATTGTCACCGTACTGGCCACTGGTGGCGAAGGCGTGTTGACGACAGTAAGCACACCAAAGGACACAGGAGCACAAAAGACGGCTGAGGCAGCAGCACCAGCAGGTATGGGTAATACGTTGCCCCCTTTAGGCTTGTGGGAGAAGCGTTCCGATAGGGAACAGTTGGGGTGACATTTATCTCGGGAGACCAAAGAAAAGATCTGGAAGGGGGCATATGTCAGCATTTTTTCCCTGTTGATAGATGAGGCAGAAAGGGAGGAGGCAAGCAAGAACAAAGAATGGACACATCACAAAGAGTGGGCAAACATAATTTTGAAATACAGGGTAGAAGAAAACTTGGCCAATTGGATAATCAATCAATCAATCAATCAGTGACATTTATAGAGCGCACTACATACCCGTAGGGTCTCAAGGCGCTGGGGGTGGGGGGGTGCCGCTACTGCTCGAACAGCCATGTCTTCAGCTTCTTCCTGAAGGAGAGGTGGTCTTGGGTCAGGCGCAGGTCGGTCGGGAGGGAGTTCCAGGTCTTGGCGGCCAGGTAGGAGAAGGACCTTCCTCCTGTAGTCGCTCTTCGGATGCGGGGGACGGCGGCGAGGGCGAGGTTGGCTGATCGGAGGTGGCGTTTGGGAGCGTAGAAGTTGACTCGGCTGTTGAGGTAGCTCGGGCCTTGGTCGTGTAGGGCTTTGTGTGCGTGGGTGAGGAGGCGGAAGGTGATTCTTTTGTTGACGGGGAGCCAGTGAAGGTCTCTCAGATGTCCGGAGATGTGGCTGGTTCGTGGGATGTCGAGGATGAGTCTGGCTGAGTCGTTCTGGATCCGCTGGAGTCTCTTCTGGAGCTTGGCGGTGGTACCGGCGTAGAGGGCGTTGCCGTAGTCCAGTCGGCTGGTGACGAGGGCCTGGGTGACGGTCCTCCTGGTCTCGGTGGGGATCCACCAGAAGATCTTCCGTAGCATGCGTAGGATGTTGAAGCACGCCGAGGAGACGGCGTTGACTTGCCTGGTCATGGAGAGGGAGGAGTCCAGGATGAAGCCCAGGTTGCGTGCATGGTCAGTCGGTTTGGGTGCGGTGCCCAGGGCGGGAGGCCACCAGGAGTCGTCCCAGGCGGAGGGTGAGGAGCCCAGGATGAGGACCTCCGTCTTGTCCGAGTTCAGCTTCAGGCGGCTGGTCGTCATCCACTCGGCTACGTCCTTCATCCCTTCGTGTAGGTTGGCTCTGGCGGCGGCGGGGTCGTTGGTCAGGGAGAGGATCAGCTGGGTGTCGTCGGCGTAGGAGATTATGTTGAGGTTGTGTTGCCGTGCGATGGCCGCGAGGGGGCTCATGTAGACGTTGAAGAGGGTGGGGCTCAGCGAGGATCCTTGAGGGACGCCGCAGATGACATCGGTGGCCTCTGACTTGTACGGTGGTAGACGGACTCTCTGTGTTCTTCCGTCGAGGAAGGAGATGATCCATTCCAGCGCCTTGTCCTGGATTCCGACGTTGCTGAGGCGCTGTACTAGGGTGCGGTGGCAGACAGTGTCGAATGCTGCGGAGAGGTCTAGGAGGATGAGGGCCGCTGTTTCTCCGTTGTCCATCAGGGCTCGAATGTCATCGGTGGCGGCGATGAGGGCGGTCTCGGTGCTGTGATTGGCTCGGAAGCCGGACTGTGAGGGGTCGAGGGATCCATTCGTTTCGAGGAAGGCGGCCATCTGCTTGTTGACGGTCTTCTCGATGACTTTGGCTGGAAACGGGAGGAGCGAGATGGGGCGGTAGTTTTTGAGTTCGGTGGGGTCCGCTGTGGGTTTCTTGAGTAGCGCGCTGAGTTCGGCGTGCTTCCAGCTCTCAGGGAAGGTGGCGGTGTCGAAGGATGTGTTGATGATGTCTCGCAGGTGGGGTGCGATGACAGCGTCAGCCTTGTTGAAGACGTGATGAGGGCAGGGGTCGGTCAGTGATCCGGAGTGGATGGAGTTCATCGTGCGGATGGTGTCTTCGGTGCTGATCGGAGTCCAGGCGTGGAGGGTGGTGGTGAGGGGTGGTTGTTCGGTCTTGGTGTGCGTTGGTTGGTTGCTGAAGCTGTTGTGTATGTCCGCGATCTTGTTGTGGAAGTATGAGGCGAGGGAGTTGCAGAGGTCTTGCGATGGGGTGATGTCGTTGTTTCCTGCGCTGGGGTTGGAGAGCTCTTTCACGATGTTGAAGAGTTCCTTGCAGTTGTGTGCGTTGTTGTCCAGCCGGTCCTTGAAAGCAGTTTTCTTGGCGGCGCGGATCAGCTGGTGGTGCTTCCGGGTGGCCAGCTTGAAGGTGGTCCTGTTGTCCGGTGTAGGATCCCTTCTCCAGACTTTCTCGAGGGCTCGGCAGTTCTTCTTGGAGCTCTTGAGTTCGTCGGTGAACCACGGGGCTTTCTTGCTGCCGGGTCTGCTGGGCGGGGTCCTCAGCGGGGCGAGTTCGTCCGCGCAGTTGCTGATCCACTGTGTGAGGTTGTTGGCGGCCTGGCTGGGGTTCGCTGAGCTGGCAGGGGGGTGCTGGCTCAGGGAGGTGGCGAGCTGGTCTGCTGTGATCTTGTTCCAGCTTCTGCGGGCGGCCTGTTGCTGGTGGTGGTGGGTCGTCATTCTCTTGAAGGTGAAGTGGACGCAGCTGTGGTCCGTCCATTGAAGCTCTGTGGCGTGGCTGAAGACGATGTCTTTGCAGGATGAGAAGACGGCGTCGAGTGTGTGTCCGGCGAGGTGGGTGGGGGTGGATACCAGCTGCTTGAGTCCAAGATTGGCGAGGTTGTCGAGCAGGGTGCTGGTGTTGCGGTCGTTGTTGTTCTCCAGGTGGAAGTTGAGGTCCCCCAGGAGGATGTAGTCGGCGGAGGGGAGGGCATGCGGGCTGACGAAGTCGGCGATGTCCTCGCTGAATTGTGTGCGTGGTCCCGGGGGTCGGTAGATCAGGGTGCCTCTGAGGGTGGTGTTTGGGTCGGTGTGGATCTGGAAGTGCAGGTGTTCGGCGGTGGTCAGGGTGTTGTCGGTGCTGGTCGTGAGACGGATGGTGTTCCTGTGGATGATGGCGATGCCTCCTCCCATCTGGTTGGCGTTGCGGTCCCTCCGGACGATCTTGTAGCCCTCCGGGATGGCGATGGCGATGTCGGGAGCTGAAGAGGCGTTCATCCAGGTCTCCGTGAGGAAGGCAACGTCAGGGGCTGTGGTGTCTAGGAGGTTCCAGAGTTCCACGGCGTGTCTGTGGACGGAGCGGGTGTTGAGCAGGATGCACTTGAGGTGGGTGCTGCTGGTGTTTGGCTTGGCGGCTGCTGGTGCGGGGCAGGTCTGGATGCAGGAGAACTTGCAGGCGTGGCAGCTGAAAGGTCCGTGGGTGAGTCGTGGTGTGGCTTGGTGGCAGTCTGGGAGTCGGCCGGTGTTGAGTGCGCTGAGGGTGGCAGCGGAGTACGTCAGGCGGGTAGGTCGGGGTCTTCGTGGGCTAGGGGTCCTGGCGCTGGTCGCGATCCGGTCGCGGACGGGCGCAGACGGGCTTACCTTTGGCGCGCCTTCGGCGCGCCCGCTGCGCGTGACCGCTGCGCGTTCGCACGGTCGCCATATAAGGCGAAGTGCGCGGGTGGGCGGGGCAGCTGGGAGGCGGGAGCGGGGAGGAATACAGAAGGAAAAAGGGGCGGGGCTAAGCGGCGGTGGCGGGAAGCGGGGAGGGTGAACGGGGCTCGGCGAGGTAGGTTTCATTATATACATGGCAGTCATGTTAGAGTGTTTCCCAGAGGTTGGGTCTGAAATGGCATGTTATAAGAATAGGATCACCATCGCGCATGCAACAAAGGGGGGCGATGGGTGGAAGGAATATGATAAGGATTTCAGAAGGGCAAAGGCGCAGGACCCATCATTGGGATGGAACCAGACTGATATGTTTATTCATTTGAAGCATTTAGTCCAAGGCCCATCAGACAACCTGCGGGCGCAGACACAAGAAAGCGGGTGGTTTCAGCCCTTTAGGGCAGGCCCCTCCGGTAACGTGGGGGCATCGCGGGTAAATCAGGGGGCACGGGGAGAAAGGGTGTCTGTTTGGACTACAACAAGAGAACCTGTAGTAGGGCGCCAGGTACATGTAGGTTCAAGCATTCCTGTGGTTTCTGTGGTAATGCGTCCCACCCTGAGTCCAAGTGTTTCAATAGATCCAGACAGAAAGGGGTCAAGAAGCAGGAATGAGGAGGCGCAACTAGAAAAGGATAGATCCCCTGTTAATGTCGGCGCCATGATCCCCTGGCTAAACATGTACAACTGCCCTGAAGCTGCTAAGACGATCAGGGAGGGGTTTGTGGAAGGTTTCAGGATCCCGGCGCAAGACTACAATGGGGTGGCACACTGTAGAAACCAGCTCTCGGTTAGGTCAAATGAGGGTATAGCAGAAGCAAAAATTCAGAAAGAAGTAAAACTGGGTAGAATGGCGGGCCCATTTGGCAACATCCCAATGGATGCCTTTGTATGCCCACCACTGGGGGTGGTCCCAAAGAAGGCGCAAGGCGAATTCCGACTAATCCACAATCTTTCAGCACCAAGGGGTAATTCTGTGAACGATGCAATTTCAGACGCATTGTGTAGTGTAAAATATGCATCTTTTGACCAGGCAGTAGACATGCTCATGTCCCTAGGGCAGGGGGCCTTATTAGCGAAATCTAATATTGAGTCCGCTTTCAGACTGCTGCCATTGCACCCTTTGGATTTTCACCTGCTGGGTTTTCAGTTCCAAGGGAAATATTACGTGGACAAATGTATGCCAATAGGGTTCTCTGTATCCTGTGCCTATTTTGAGAAATTTAGCTCCTGTCTGGAGTGGGTTTTCAGGAGGGACACGGGCCACCAGTGGGTGCTGCATTACCTCGATGATTTTCTTTACTTGGGGTCCCCGGGCTCGGGGGAATGCAGGACAGCATTGTCAAAGTTTTGCGCCCTCATGCGTGATTTCGGCATGCCATTGGCACCCGGGAAGGCAGTGGGTCCGAGCACACAGATTGAATTCCTAGGGATTGAGCTGGATTCTGTCCAAGGGGTGTCTAGGTTACCAGAAGAGAAAGTGAAAGATTTCAGGGTAGCTTTGCAGCACTGCCTAGACAAACAGAAGGTTACGTTGCACCAGTTGCAGCAAGTGGTGGGCAGTTGAATTTTGCACTACGCATAATCCTGATGGCACGCCCTTTTCCCCGCACCATTGCCCAGGCCATGTCGGGTCTCAGAGAAGAACATCACCACACCAGACTATCCAGCGAAGTCAAGCAGGACATGCTCATTTGGAAGGCATTCCTGCGTGATTTCAATGTTAGGGTGGTGTGACACAGCTCGCCTAGGTCCAGTCCGGAATTGGGCCTGATGACTGATGCAACAGGTAGCGAAGGTTTTGGTGCCATTCTGGGGTCCGAGTGGGTGGCACAGCATTGGCCGGGTTGGTGGAGAGACTCTGGGCTCACAGGCAACATAAGCTTCCTGGAGCTCTTTCCCATCCTGGTGGTGCTGTCCGTATGGCCTGAACGGCTGAGAGACCAGTCTGTAATATTCTGGTCAGACAACATGGCTGTGGTTGAATACATCAACAACCAAACTGTGAAGTGCAATATGATGCTGCGTTTGTTGAAGGAGATTGTTTTACAGTGTATGAAACTGAACGTACTTTCTAAAGCCAAGCAGGTGCCGGGTATATTGAATCCTGCAGCTGATGCATTGTCTCGTTTTA
Organism: Triturus cristatus; assembly: GCF_964204655.1. Taxonomy (NCBI): domain Eukaryota; kingdom Metazoa; phylum Chordata; class Amphibia; order Caudata; family Salamandridae; genus Triturus; species Triturus cristatus. Next base: position 1,153,673,627 of record NC_140581.1, on the reverse strand, counting down.
AAATGCAGGCATTCAGATCACATATCCCTATGGCAGCGGTACACCCAACACCTTTCCCAGAACAGCTCTGGCAACTTGGTGCCCCCAATAATTTGACCTTGTGGCAGCTAGCCTAGCGCCCAGAACCAGGAGTACTTACGAAGGGGCGTTTGGGTCTTTTTGTCATTTCTTGGGGAAAACGTGGGAACAAAAGTGGCTCGACCCTGGGTCAGTGGTAGCGTATCTTGCCTTCATGAGGGAGCAGGGGCGCACTGTAGCGGGGGCCAGGCGACAAATCACGGCAATATCATTTTTTGCTAAGGTAAAAGGGGCGGGGGATCCCACAAGGAATTTGGTGGTGAGCCAAGCTTTGAAAGGCTGGCAACGCTTGCAGGGGGACCAGCCCTATGTCCGGAGACCAGTAGGGTTGAAAACGTTAGCTAGTCTAAAGGTAGCCCTGCCGCAGGTTTGTGAATCCCCAAGTGAAGTGGCGTTGTTTCAGGCAGCATTCTGCCTCGCATTTTATGGTGCCTTTAGGATAGGAGAACTAGTGCCAAAGAACAAAAGGGATTGGCAGGGTGGCCTACAGGTGGGACGGGTAAGCTTAGGCAGGGACTCTGTGCTGATCTCCATACACAAGTCCAAGACTGATCAGGTAGCCAGGGGGGAGAGCATAGTGCTACACAGGGCAGGGAATCATACATGCTGCCCCGTTGCCAGATTGGAGGCCTTTATGGCACAACGGGTGCGGGTCACGGGTGGGCCTCTCTTGATACATAGGAATGGGGCACCCCTCACTATATTTCAGTTCAAGAGAGTCATGGTTCTGGCCATGCAAGACGCTGGGCTAGATTCAGCTAACTTTGGGACCCACTCTTTCAGGATAGGGGCAGCCACGGAGGCAGTGGCCAGGGGACTGAGGGAAGACCAAGTCAAGAGGATCGGTAGGTGGTCCTCTAACTGTTATAAGAGATACGTGCGGCTGCACATGCTTTAGCTTGTTTTGTTGGGGTTTGTCATGATAACTGCTATTTCCTTCACTCTGTGACTCAGAGAGGAGGTGACATTAGTACACTGTTACAGAGTATTACGTGAAGTTAGGTATGTTTTGGGCATGCCGGTGGCAATGCACTTACCTATGTCCTATTCTCCACGTTTATTTGCAGTTTCTTCATCCTGTGACTCAGGGGAGAAACCTGCAGCGGTCCCCAACCAAGATAGGACGAGGACACGGTGTCAACCAGGGGGACGACAGACAACAAGCTACGAGCGAGCAGCAAAGGTGATGGCTCAAATTCACTCTTGGCCCCAGGAACAGAAAGAAATTTGGGTTGTGGGCCATTCATATGTCTGCCGTTTACAAACGTTCTTTTCAGAGGCCTACGAGGCCAGGGCACATCAGTTAGGAACAAAGATGGTGTTTTTTGGACAGGGCGGCCTGTGCGTGGGGCAATTCAGGGAACTGGTGAACCGCGCTTTAAAAGAAAGTAAGAGACCACCAGCAATCTGGATCCTGCACCTAGGGAGTAATGACTTGGCTCGACTAGGGCGGAGGGTACTAGTTGAGGACCTGCTCACCGAGGTAGGGTAGTTGTCAAAGAGGTGCCCCGAGTCGATGATCGTCTGGTCCCACATGATCCCTAGGTTTCAGTGGAGGGGGGGGGAGTCAGTGCGGGCGTTGAATCACACGGTAAATCGGATCAACAACAGGTTCAATAAGCTATTCAATCAGTGAAGTCTTACAGACATTCCTTAAATTTCAGTGCACGGGCTCTATCCCACTTGCATACAATTCTTCACTTGGATACGAGAAGGCTGAGTACCACATGTTTCCTAAAACCCGCCTCTATTTCCTCCGTGTGCCTCAGTAGTGCAAGTAGTGGTATGAGGTTTATAGGGTGACCAAGCCTAAGGGTGAGTGCCCCTTCTATGTCATTCCAGTAAGCCTGAAACATCCCACAACACCAAACCAGATGGAGAAAGTCCACCCCCACTGCACCACACCTGTTGCATCTGTCTTCTGAGCGTAGCAGTAATGGTGCAATCTGGCAGGCGTGTAGTACATACAGTGTAAGAACTGAAAATGAATGATACGGAGTCTGCTACTTGGAGAGATCTACCCTGTCTGCTGACAGCAGTATACCACTCTTAATCTGTAAGTGGTGTCCCAAGCTAGAGGTACCCCTTGAAAATTGATTTGTGTGGTCTGGGAGAAAAGGGGAAGCAAAAAATACGAATATATATGAAACCTCCCACTCGACCAACATTAATTTATAGAATGGCTATGTTTAGCTCCTAGGGGTTTTCTCTTTGTAATAGATATGACTTGATACAACAAAGATACATTAGTTCATATTTTTTATTTCTATTGGGATGGGATGTGTGTATGTGTACGATTGGGATGGGATGACTGCTTATGAGGTTATTTCACTTATGATGATGGAAGGGGAAAAGCTTTAATATGACAACTTATATGTATAAAATTGCATAATTATGCCTTATTTGCACATTTTAGACAAATTGCATTTTTGCTGAATTATGTATCATTTGCATTGTTTATAAGAGCACAGAAAATGTATGGCTTTGATATCTGTAAAAATATAAATGAAAGAATGGTTCAAGATTTTTGCAATATAATTATAAAGAAAGACTAAAAATCTCGATAAAAAATGTGATCTAATGTATCTTTGTTGTATCTAGTCATATCTATTACACAAAGGGACAGCCCGTAGGAGCTAAACATAGCCATTGTATAAATAATGTTGGTCGAGTGGGAGGTTTTATATATATTAGTGGTGTCCCAAGCTCTAAATCCAATCTAACATGGGCATTCCCCGCTAGTTCCCGTGCTTCAACCTGAGCCAAGTGGTATAGAGAAGAGACTATGGTGCATATGTACGAGGAAGTGGCGAATTGAGGCGCTAGCCATCATGGCTTAACGCCTCACTCAGCCACTTCAAAAATGCAAGGCTGAACCATATTTACGAGGATATGGTGCAGCCTTGTGTTTCCTCCTGCGATGGCACTACACTTAGCAGTGTAGCGCCAATGCAGGGGGAAACACAAGGGATGTTGTGAGGGACCTGTCCTGTTGTGTATTGAGGGCCACATTAAAATCTCCTCCCCATATAATATGTGTGGAGCCTGTGTCTACATCAGACCCCAGAGCCGGTCAAAAAACCCAGGGTCATCAGTGTTTGGACCATAGCAACTAACAATGGTATTGCATACAGAAGCTAACCTTACCCATATTAATGTATAACATCTGTGAGGGTCATTGAGAAAGCCTAATGGGGCGTAAGTAGTGTCCTTGTGAATAAATGTCATGGTACCCCTAGCATAAGTGGAGTAGGTCGAGAAGTATCCACAGTGCAAGGGTGTCTGCATGCAGGGGAAGATTATTTCTGTGTAGGAAGGTGACCCTTCCTGCACATTAACAATCCTAAAATGCCATTTTGTCACTTTTATGTGTGTTGTTTCATTCATTTTTTAAGGATTGTTTATGTACAGGAAGGGGGACCTTCCTGTACACAAAGGATCTGTGGCAGTTTGCTTTTTCCATGTGTGCTTCACAAGGCAACACACATGGAAAGAGCAAAAACAAGTAGAAATAATGCATTTTTCCTCGTTTCGCCAACTTAAGACCAGGTTTTCCCTGGTCTTAATTTTGGTGCTTCCTCCTATGTATGCTGCCCTTGTACATAGGGGGCAGCGTCAAAATCAATGGGTGTTGCGCTGGAACGCCCACCGCAACACCCACTGGCCAACTCTTTCACGCTAACCATAGCATGAAAGGGGTCCTTATTTACACTGCAGCGTTAAGCCACTTTAAGTGGTTTAATGCTGTCTTGTAAATAAGGCTAAGCCCCTATCGCCACCACAGCGTTGGAAAAAGTGACATTGTGATATCGATAGGGGTTTGTATGTATGCTCCTAAGTGTGTAGGACTGGAGGTGTTAAGCAAGGTATGCAGAGAATTAAATGTGGAAAGTTCCTGGGGGAAGTCAGGAGTGGCAGCCTTAACCTTATGTAGAAGTCCGATATGGTGAAAGACATCTAGCGGTGTCGGCTCTTCACCAGCAAAAAATACCTCCCAGTCGATGAACAGACCATCTGCATTTAGGTCGCCCCACATGTTAAGTCTAGTCTTCAGGAGCATTGCCCTGCAGGCCACCTCGTACGCTACCAAAAATGCAAAGTGATAGGGCAGAGGGATTAGCGCTGAATAATGTATACAAGCCGTTAAGCCAATCTATCCCATGCCACCATTGTCCATGCAACTGTGAAGTCCACTGTCCTGACCGAGTCCCCCCTCATGCCCAGATACACCGAAGTTGACATGGGGGCCATATAACCCTGCTTTATAGCCAGATGTGGCATGAAAGGAGTGGGCTTGTTCCAGTGTACAGCATAATGTGCCTGAGCACACAAAACTCAAAAATAGAGTTCAATGTCTGGTGCCTCAAAACCCCCCTTAGAGATCAGTCAGTATATTTAATTGGAGTTGTGGTTGCTTACCTGCCCAGGCTAAGTGCATCTGTTGTGTTTTGAAATCCTTAAAAAATTCCATCCAGTAAGTAAGGAATATTGAGGAACAAATAAAGCAATTTTGGTAGTATAACCATTTTCATGTCCTGCAAGGGAAATGGGTAACGATATACATCTTGTAATTTTGTCTGTGATCGCATCTAGGGCAGTACCAGAGTTCGCATGTATCAGCTCACCTCTGTCTTTAGAGAGCAATTTTCCTAAATACCTAAGTTCCGAGTTGCTCCTGATTTAAAGCATGTAGTGGCAGATGTGAGGGGGAAGAGTTGAGAATGTTCCCAATTGAGCTGGATATCCAATATTCTGCCGATTGTATACATTCTTGCAGGACCCAAGTCAGGCTGTTTCGGGAGTCCCTGAGATATAGTATGATGTTGTCGGCATATAATGAAACCAGGATATGGCTGGTGGGGTATCTGATGGCGTAATCCAGGTGAGGTCGTCACAACAGAGCCGCCAGTGGAAAAGCAGAGGTGACAGTGGATACCCCTGCCTGGTGCCTCGCTCAACAGGAAATGGGGCAGAGCAGGTTCAGTTGATTTATATTTTAGCTATTGGTTGGGAATACAGCAGAGCAATCCAGGTCAGGAAAGGTGGAGGAAAGCCCAGGCATGATTAACCACCATCAAGTAATCCCACTCCAGTGAATCAAAAGCCTTACTGGCATCCAAAAATACAACAACAGCGGCAAGCTCTTGGTCAATATGCTGGAGGACAACAAACAGTGTGCGCAAATTATGTGAGGTAGCCCGCTCAGGGATGAAACCCGACTGGTCAACTCACACCAGAAAAGTCATCAGGAAGCTAAGACGATTAACCAGAATCATTGCAAGAATCTTAACTTCACAATTTATAAAGGATAAGGGTCTATAAGAATCTCAGAGTTCAGGAGATTTGCCAGGCTTCAGTAGGGTAATTATCATAATTTCCTACATAGTAGGTGGCAGCAGGCTGTTCTCCTTCACCTCTTGATATACCAATTTCAGGATCTGGATTGATGTACCAACAGATGCCTTATAGAAATAGACTGGTATCCCATTTGCACCAGGGAACTTACCCGAATGTAACTGCATAATGGCCTCCCTAATTTCATCTTCCTTTATGTCTGAGGAAAGGAATTCCCTCTGCTCATCACCCAGCCTTCCCAGTGAGACCTCCTCCAGGTATGCATCTATGTTATCTGTTTGGTGTCTGCAAAATGTATTGAAGACGCTGATGAAACTTAGAGAAGACGTTTAGGATTTCTGGCGTGTCTCTAACTAGGATGCCATGCTTGTCTTTTAATGCAAGGACCGCATTGGTATCACTGGATTTGCATGTTATTGTCACCAATGCATACCCCAGTGTGTCCCCCTCTCAAAACTCCCCTGCTTTAAAATATTTGAAACGGAATAGGCACTCATGATCAGCTGTTTCCTGGTAATCAGAAACAGCCATGCCAATCTTGGCAGTCACCTAAGGGCGAGGTGTGTTTCCCAGATTCCTCTCCAGAGTTCTAAGATCATGCTCCAGTCTAACCAGGTAATCTCTGATGGAGCGCAGGATCCCACCACTCTTCACCAGACAGACTCCCTGTGTGGTAGCCTTAAAGGCCTCCGATATTGTGCCAATCTGCGAAACTAAGTCTTTGTTCCTGTTGAAGAATTCTACACTCTCCTGTCTCAATTCCTGGTGAAATGCCTCATCTGGAAGCAAAGTTGGAGAGAGCCTCCAGGACGTGAGTTGAGAGGGGACATCAGTGCCACCAGCACAGAGGAGTGGTCATGCCAAATGAGTTGCCCCTGTAGCCAGGTTCCCCACCCTCTAGTTATGAGCCAGTAATCTATTCTGGACCAACTATGGTGGACTCCTGAGTGGAAGGTGTCTTCCCTGTCCAGTGGGTGGAAAGTTCTCTATACATCCAGTAAGTTATGCTAGTCAATAATTGGCTTGGATATGCCTTCCTGTGGCAGAATGACTATGGGATGTTGTGAGGGACCTGTCCTGTTGCGTATTGAGGGCCACATTAAAATCTCCTCCCCATATAATATTTGTGGAGCCTTTGACGACATCAGACCCCAGAGCTGGTCAAAAAACCCAAGGTCATCAATGTTTGGACCATAGTAATTAACAATGGAATTGGATACAGAAGCTAACCTCACCTATATTAATGTATAACATCTGTGAGGGTCATTAAGAACTCCCTCTGGGGCGTAAGTAGTGCCCTTGTGTATAAATGTCATGGTACCCCTAGCATAAGTGGAGTAGGTCGAGAAGTCTCCATGGGATGCCCAGCGAGCGGCAAATGTAGTGCATGCAGTGTTCCCAATATGAGTCACACATAGGAGGGCAATGTTGATCTTATGCCTATCGAAGTATGCTAGTATATGGCGGCTCTCACGAGGATCACCCAATCTGTGTACATTCCAGGTTTAGCAAATATATCTAACCCGTGGGCTGTTAGCATGTGCCCGAGTGGGGTCAGCCATGCCCGCTGGGGTATTGATAAACTGTAGAATCGCTCCATGACTCACAAGAGAAAAATGTACGTAGGTTCGCTGAGCGCAATGGTGCCATAAAGAATTTACATTTATTGAACCATACACATACTAATATCCATCCCTCCCCTTCCCACTGTGTTTGCCCAATCCCACCAAGAAAGTGCCACCCTCCACAAATACAAACAATAGGAAAACAGTCATAGTGCCAGCCATAGGATGAAGAGGCGAGCTGTATAGCTGATTAGCCCAGCGGGTGTGTGGTCAATGACCAGCAATATTGGCAACAGTACAATTAAATGGAAGAGAAGATGAGCAATTAATAGAAGAAAGGAGAAAGAAAGGAAGCTATAGTAGCAGGTGAGCTCGATAAATCTCAGAGAAAAAGCAGAAAGAGAGGGTGTATATTCAGTGAAGGCTAAAGAAAAGGGTAACAGTAAAAGGTAAGTTTCAGACAGTGAGAGATGTTAGGGGCATCTCTTAAGGTGATCAGCCAGAGAGCCAGGCAGTTTCTCCTCTAGTGAACGAGGGTGACCAGAGGGATATGCGTGGGGACCCCAAAACCCCCATCACAACTGCAACTGGGTGAATGAGCTTGTTCAATTTGCTTCAAAGTTCTCTAAGTTGAAGTCAAGTACAGATATATTTGCGATTGCAAAGTTGTAGCCGACCAATCCCGCACTGTGTCCCAACTGTGCTGCCATCCAGACTCCCCATGACACACAGGAATTCATCAGGAGCAGATTCCAATGGCTTCTGTGTGGTGGAGTTAGTCCACCTCACAAGTGAGAATGTTCACGCTCTCCTTGATATTCCAAACTTAAGTTGAATTTTACTCCTTTTATGGCGTGCAGAAGGGTTTCACTCTCTGATCATTGAGTGTGAAAAACATTAATAAAAGAAAGTAGCGATCCCCCACTAGGTTTAGTCACCCAGAAGTATATAGTACTTTGGTTAATGGAGTAGCTGATCTACTTCGCAGTTAAAGCACTTTTGACGCTTTTTTTTGACCAGAGATTCCCATAAGTGAACCACAGCTGCATGTTGAACAAACCTGTATTCACCATGAGGCGTTCTTTTCTTATAATTTTTTCTTGATTCACTATTTTATTTATAGACGCAGCATGTTCTGGTTTGTGCGGTCTTCATTTGGAGTTAAAGATTGTTTGTCACGTTTGAGCCCCCTGATTACTACAAGAGATACGACTTTATTTAAACGCGAGAGTGAATGTGTTTTTTTTAAATTTTTTTTTTATAAAAGTCCTTTATTGCAGTATTTCCACAGTACACAGCTTCCAGCCTACAACCCCTCGGGCTCGCCACGCAGTATGTACCACATGCAGTGCTTCGTATAGTACACAGCCCAGAGCCGTCAACCCGGGGGTACGGCGGCGCTATAAAGTGCAAGTGACTCACAGTTTAAAGGAGGATAGTGAAGGACTCATTTTCTCTTTTTTATAGCCATAAACAAGAACAGGTTGCGAGGATATCGCAAGTGAGCCCCACAACCGAACAACCCCCTCCCCCCCCCACCAACCTAACTAAACAGGGTCACCTTGTTGAGCACAGTAAGTCCACCTATGTATCGGTGATGCAATGATAGTGCCCCATTCTAAAGCACCTGGGGCCACAGGGTCGCTGAATGTGTTTTTTTATACATGACTTCTGCTATTTCACTTTGGCTAATTCAGATTTGCTTTTGAGCATGCTTCACGTGTGCGTATCACAGAGCAATTTCACTAAGACATTTTTCATAATTCTGAAACTGTGGATACCAGCAGACACTTCTGTTTCGGTATATCACAGATTATAGTCGTATTCTATAGAACTTGAGCTACATTTAGCTTTTACGCTTTTTTCGTTGATGACATAAACATTGTAACAGGTTGACCTTTTATACCACAGGGTATATGCAAGTTTATAAGGGCCCGAGATAGTGAATGTTAAACAAATAATGTTCTTAGAGTAGGCGGATGGCTGTTATTCATTTTGATCCTCATTTACATATTTTTCAGATTGTTTATCCCCTGAGGAACGGCTATACCAGCGTCAAATGCATTGGGATTGGATGAAAAATAAAAAATAAATGTTTCTTATTCTGGAAATTTGTAATATGAATAACTTTGAATACAAATTTGGTGGGATGAAGATTACTCAATACCACCATTGAGAAATAAATATAGATTGAACTTTGATCAACAACTCGTGATTTACAGTTATAAAGTCAATGCAATCCCTTTTATAGGGACACAAGGCAGTGCAATAGGGGACAAACCCCAGTGGGGGAATGCTACTTTATTTTGTTAGTCCACCTCAGACAGCGGCGTAGAAGCTCTGGATGTGTGTGATGATCGTGCAGCAGTGGAATATCGCTCCACAATACGCTTCAGGAACTCACCAACCTGTTGTGGATTATTAAAAACATGGGTTTTGCCCTACTGAGTGATGCGGAGCCTTGCAGGGTACAGCACTGCATATTGAATATTGGCTTGTTGCAACTTTTGCTTGCATACCTACAAGCATCCCGAACTGCCAATGTGAAGTCTGGGTAGATAGCCACAGTGCTGCTCTCAAATTGTAGCAATCGTTTCTCCCTAGCTGGTCTGCAGGTGGTGTCCCTGTCCCGTTAGTTCAGTAACCAGGCAATGATCAGCCTTGCAGGCACTCCTGGCAGGGGCCAAGTCATCAAGGCCCAGTGGGCGCGTTCCACAATTAGCATCCTGGAGAAAGATTCTGCATCAAACAACACAACTAGCAGACGTTGCATAATGTTTTCCATCCTGCCAGTATTGGTCGTTTCAGGAATTCCCAGGATTCGTAGGTTGTTTCTTCAGGATCTCACTTCGATGTCCTCGTTTTTGCTAGAAATTATTTTGAGTACTTTCTCTATGTTTAGGAGTTGCTCACTCCTATGTGGGACCGTGCCCTCCACTCGGTATACTCTGCTCTTTTCCGCAAGACTGCTGTCATGCTTGTTAACTTTTTGTGCAATGGAGTCCATCCTGAGCACACGGTATCCATTTTGGATTCAATGAAGGTAAGGCTTTGTTTCACCACGAGGAGGAGGGCTCTCATATCAACAGCTTCAGAGGATTCCACTGCGGGGAATTCCTCAGCATGATTTCAGTTAGTGGACTCATCCAACACATGGGTGGTTCTGTGGACATCAAATTGTAGTTTAGTCTGTTTAGCGTCAGTTTTTCCCATGGTGATAGGAAGCTGTTTGCACTGGTAAGTTACTCAGGACGAGCCTGTGCACGACAGGGGAGATGCAAGGGAGTAACAAGTTTTTCACATAGGTATGTGGAGCTTCCAGTGTCCAGAGCTGCTTCTGATAAATGACTTGGGCCACAAAAAGTGTCCATTCACCCAAAGGCTCATATTACCTCCGCAAAGCTATCAGAGGGGCACGTGCAGGCGTTGTCAGCCCAAAGCAAACAGCAGACTGTGTCCTCCCCTCTCAAGCAGCCGGGTATTCTAGGCAGCCTCAGTCCCCCTCGCACTAGAAATACATGCCAAATATCATGTGCCAGAGGCCTATACATAACGGTGGAGAATCAGCCAGCCAGGAGCAAGGGCCTAGCTAACCTGAGATGCAGTCTTCTTGGCCAAGTTTTGATCAGTCACCAGCACCCATTGAGTAAGTTGCAAAAACTCTGGAGTACCTCAGGTAGAAGGACTCTTCTGGCCGTGTGTGACCACCTTCTCAATGCACGGGGCAGGGGCCGTGGGGTCCGCTGGCACCAGCGGGCACAATTTGCAGTCCTTCCCATTCTGTCAAGCACTGCAATATTCCAGGAGGACCCCAAGTGAGTGTCAATACTTTCAATGCGACTTTTGTGTAGCACGTCGTAAAGGGAGGACCGGGGAAAAAGGCTGTACAGAGGCCTGCTCCAATGTCCGTGGCTTCTAAGTAACTGCGACATAGGTACCACTGCCTGAAGCCGGCCGCTCCCCTCCTCACCTCACAATAGGCCACAGATCACAGCCCGTGGCCTCGAGCAGGGTCTGACGTAGGGCATGAGAGAGCGGCAGTCCACAGTCTGCGGCCCACATGCAGCATACGGGTACCACTGCCTGACAGGCCACCACTTCCACCAGCACTCACCGCAACAGGTCATGGACCACGGCAGCAGCCCGTGCCCTCAGTATTTTTTTCACAGCACAATCTGACAGGGAGGCAGTCAGTCAAAGCCCACTCCTCTACCGCTCCGGCCGTCCCCAGCAACGATATGTTGCCCACTGCAGTCAGGTACAAAGTTGGTCAGATGCAGGGACACCGCAACAGGTCATGGACCATGGCAGCGGCCCGTGCCCTCAGCATATGCCTCACAGCACAATCTGCCTGGGAGGCAGTCAGTCAGAGCTCACTCTTCTACCACAACAGCCAACCTTCGCAACGATAACTCGCCCACCGCACTCAGGCCCAAAGTTGGTCACATGCAGAGACAGACGGCGAGCAGCTTGTCTGCCATTTTCCATCAACAGGGCCGCCAGCCCATTTTCAGCAGTTGTGCACACAAATTTAACTCTTTAATTGCAGCAGTTAGTTCCCTACACTATCCAGGCAACTCTAATTGCACATATTAGTTGCGATGCCAGCATTTGGGGCACGATAGTGTCGGATTTAGCCCCCGGATTGCAGGAGCCTCACTGCAGTGTGGCCATCTTGCACTCTGGCTCTCTAGCGCCCTCCATTTATTTTTTTTACATATTTTTTAAATGTTTAAACTGGTTATTACATTTTAAATTCAGGTTGTGGAGATTTTGGGGGATTTGGGTGGGTAGTGTTTTTAAAATAATTAGTTAATTAATATTAATTAATTAAAAAAAAAACTATGCAATGTTCAGTCCCACTGCACCAAGTATTGGTGGAGTAAATTCACAGCTTATTTCCTGTAATGTGCTTCCCATCCTGCTCCCCCATCGTCTGTTACTCGTCCTGGTCTGCTGTCGTCTGTTTCTGAGATGGTTTCCCAGACATGTCCTGCGATGTCTCCTTTATCTAGTTTTTGTCAAGTGCAGACCAATACCCTTCTTCGAGATTTCATTGTCTATACTTCACTTAGCAGATTCTGCTGTCATAAAACTCCTTTTAATGTGAGTCAGGTGAATCCAGGTTGACTGCAGTGTGGAACGGTAGTAGAACCTGGCAAGGTGCACTCCACTTTTTGCAATCTTTCTGTCTGAATTATCTCACACAGACTCAGCAATCCAGCTGCAGATCATGGGCAGAAACTGCAAAAGGAGGAGGTTGGGCACTTTTAGCAAGATCATGATATTTGGTTCAAGCCCTTTGCATCCTTCGGCAATACTGCAGTCCTCCTCCTTGCCAGTGAGAGAAACATATGACAGTCCAAAATTCTCTGGGTGTGGAAATGGTCTCCCCAAAAGAATTTCCTATGGAGTTAGCCCATGCTTCTTAATGGGGCTGAGTCTAATGTTCATTGAGGAGAAGATGTAGCCTAACGGCTAGGGCAGTCGATCTAAAATCTGGGGAACCGGGTTTGAGTCTCTACAAAGACGCTCAACATCCTCTGATTCTGGGCAAATAACTTAATCTCCCTGTGCCTCACAAAAATGAATGTGGCCTTGTGTAACGCAACTGGTGCTCATGTTAAGTGCTCTGATACCTGATACCTTCGGTTCAAGTTCACACTATATAACACTACGGAAAATAAATAAATAAATAAGACCACAGAGAGAGCTTCTGGCCATTTGAGTCCTGTCCTGACATATTTTAGCCAGTTTGTTCTTGATTTAGTCATTCATTCTTTCCACAGTCCCCAAAGACTGGGGGTGATAAGGAGTGTGCAGATTCTGAGAAATCCCCTAAGAATGTTTTTAAACACTTGACCTATGATATGGGGCAAATATTCTGGGACTTCAGAACGTGGAATAATATCACACACGTTTTTTTGCTGGGTTATCACATCTGATTTCCTGCATGTGACACCCGAACATTTGATCAACCATCCCAAGCACATGTGTGTTGCCATGTGGGGTGGTAAATCCATGATATCAGTTTGTAGATGCTGTATTGACCATTCTGCCCACTTGCTGGCTCCTTCCCCTTGCTGCTTGAGTGCTCCTCCTGGAATATTTCTCCTGCATGTGATGCAGTTATGGGGCACTCCCTTCACCATTTGGTGTATCCCAGGGACACACCAATCTTTATGTATCTCATTGGCAATTCTCCCCTTGCACATGTGTGGCATTGAATGGAATTCTTGTGCAAGCTGTCGTTGGAACACAGGAGTAATGGCTTGTCTGTTGTCATGGGAAACATACAATCGTGAAGCAGGGTCTAATGTACAGCTTTGTTACATCCAATATGAGATAGGGTTTGGAGTGATCAGAAGATCAGAAACTAAATGAGACAAGATTTCTGCAAAGCACCTAGGTAAGGGAAGGAAGATGGGGTCACTTGCAGTGCAGCCTGAGATGGGCATCACCACGGGCCACATCTGACTGTTCTGTAGAATTTGCATGACAATGAACAACTTCCATTTCCTCAGGAAAGTGGCTAGCATCAAGCAGACCCTTAATCAATATGGCATGAGAAATTGTAGAACCATGAGACTTGAGAAACTCTTTCATCTTTCATAGCTACCCACTACTATCCACTAGCATGACAAATATTAAAGGCATAACGGGAGTCAGTGTAAATCGCCAATGCACCAAGCATCGAAATCATATTGCAAAGCAGAATCATCAGTGTAAAGTAAGGAGTTAGCAACAGGTAGTGGTGAGTCAATAGGGTCTGGACGTGGAGTGCTATTAATGGCCGCAACTTGGTGCAATAGTGAGGCTCACCATCCTCCACCGTGGGGAGAAGAGTGGCAGGACTGAGAAAGGTGCACCTAACTATTGTGAGATTTGTGTCTCTAAAAATACTGTCCTCCAGGCTTGCACTACTTATTCTAAAAAATCCGTAGGGGGAACTACTTTCCCGGTACAAGCTGACATGCTCTGGAACTTACCACCAGCCATGATTAGAGGCACCCAGGAGCATATATTCTTCACCCGACAGGTGAAAACATGGATATTTCTTAGATAACTGCATCACCTGCATCCAGTCAACAAAGGACAGAAATGAGTCATACTCTCAAGCTCGATCCGCAGCATACAGCCCCTGAACTACAAACAACTCAACCAGCAAACTGCTTTCATAATGCAGGTAAGCAAAAAGGGCTGACCTATATTTTGATGTTGAATTATATAGTTATGCACTTCCATATATAACAAGGCCCACAATAATACTCAACTATGATATGAAGTGTTCACCAACAAATTGTAACTTATAGATATTAAATTCAACAAATACATATCTGCCATGAGCTTTATTCATCACCAGCACTGTACAGCCAAAAACCAAACACCACCAAATGAACAGGTATGGGATAACTGAAGAGATCTGTCCCACATTACTGGGCAATTTTAGAGGACTATAGCATAGTCCATTTATTGCAAGCACCTAATATCTATACAATCTGGCTGCTTCCTTACATCTCACATCGACACTTGGATATGGAGCAGAAAAAAGATGCACATCCCACCAGGTCTCTCTGCTTCTCCCTCCCTCCAACCATGCCAGCCCAGGACCACAACTATACACAAAATCTGAGATTAGACAACCCAATGCAGTAAACAGCTAAGCAGTCTATATATCTATGATATATCACAAAGGGATTTTCAGATCTGTTCAAAGCTAACAGCAAAACATAAATCATAAAATTGCAGGTCTGTCCATCCAAAACACACCTACCAACAAAGTGCATCCAATAGCACAATACCCGTACTTCAGTGGTCATCATACACAACATGGAAGCACTTTCCACATGGGATCAAAACAAAACCACACACCCTACATGGTGTAGCATGCTACTCATATAGGCAAATGCTTCCATGCCCCACATAGGAGTAGTAAGAGCTATATAAATGCTGTAATACACTACAATACAATTGGTTTGCATTCATATAAAATAAATGTTACAAATATTTAATACATTTTAATTTAAGTTGTGGGGTTTATTGGTGACTAGGTGGGAAGTGTTTAATTGGAAAAAATATGCATTTCTAATGATTGATTAATGTATTAGTTATGCTACATTTTTTATCTATATGTATAATCATTTTCAATTTATAAAAATACTTGAATATATATATATATATATATATATGTTTGTAAAGTATTGTATTTAGTTTTTAGGGCTAGTGTTTTGTATTAGGGTGTACTTTGGCATTCATATTTGTTAGAGTGTGTAATAATTGTTTGTACTTGTTTAATATTTTAAAAATGTAATGTTTGAAATGATTTATATTTTTCTATTTTATTTTTCTATTTCTTGGTACGTGAGGTATTCTGAGGAATGAGTTGTTTTATCATTTTTATTTTGTTTACTTTTCTTTCATGTTTGTGTGTTGTATTGGAGTATTTGAGGGCTACTGCTAATCTTAAACACTGCTTATTCATTAAAATAAAACATATATTAGGATGTATTCTATTTCTATTTATTTACAATTTGGGATATTGTTTTCATTCATAAAATATTTTCTAATGTGTATTTATTTTATTTTGTTTGTATCTGAAATTCCATGCCCCCACCCAATGTATGCATGTTCCTCAGTGTTAGAATAGTGATTTTGACCCCTATGAATCCACTTTACTTAGTGTTTGTTACACTGGAATTACAGTAGTAGAATTACAGTAGTGAATAGTATCCCCCTAATGTACCATTTTCTCAAATATCTGTTGCACTGGAATTAGAATAGTAAACTTGACCCTGCAGCTGTATGCACTTCCCCCCATGTTTGTTAGACTCAAGCTTAAATATGAAATCTCCCCATAATGTATGTAATTTTCCCAAATGTTAGCAAGACTGGAATTAGAATAGTACATTTGACAATCCCAAAATCCGTCCTTTTGTCAGTGTTTGGTAGATTTGAGTTAGAATGGTAGAGCTGAACTTCCCACTGTACGCACTTTCCACTGTGTTTGGTAGACTGGAGTTAGAATACTAAATCTGACTCCCTCAACATATGCACTTTACCACAATGTTTATTAGATTGGAGTTAGAATTGTAAATCTGACCCTCTAATGCATGCACATTTCTCAATGTTTATCAGACTGGAGTTCGACTAGTAAATCAAACCCTCCCACTCGACATTCCCCAATATTTGCTAGATTTGAGTTAGAATATTAAATCTGTTGCCCCACAATGTATGCACATTCCCCATTGTTTGTTAGAGTGGAGTTGGAATAGTGACATAGTAAATCCTTCCCCTAGTGGTTACACTTTCTCTAATATTTGTATTTCATAGATTGTTAAAGCATTTATATTGCACTTCCTGCCAGAATGACGCATTGAAGCTGTTTACAGTGAGTGGCATGCTAATACGGTACATAATGTTAGTGGTTAATCAAGTGGTTATTGATAATTGGTTACTGTTCGTTACTGGGGTTAGCTTTGTCCTCTCATTGAAACCATTCCAAGAGAGTACTTCAGCCTCTTTATGTTACATTACATTAATCAACATTAGATGTGATCATTAGTGTGAGTGCAGGCAAATGGCTGGTATGATAAATAAACAGGCTACAGTACATTATTACAGTTATAGTTACGTTGCAGGGATATGGTTTCAAAGAAGGACAGGTTGCGATCAATGAGGTGAGGTGTAGGCAATTTGCAGATAAACAATAATGTAGCCTAAAGCAGAGAGGCTTGCAACTTAGGGAAGACTAGAGAGAGAGAGAGAGAGAGAGAGAGAGAGAGAGAGAGAGAAAGGCATGCAGATACTGAAGGGTTAGGTGAGGGCCATTCAATACGAAGCAAGGTGAGAGAACAATTGATAGTTTTAAGTCAAGGTCAATTTTCATGCAGGGTTTTAGGAACATAGTGGTAAGAGGCTTTACGAGATTGCATTTACCGCGAGGATGTAAAACCGAAGAAAGAAACGTCATTATTTGCACACAAGAATAGTGTAGTATAGCATTTGTGTAGTGCGCTCTACTCCTATGTGAAGTGCTTAGCTGCTTATAAATGTGGGTAACACGATATGCCAACTTAAGTAAAATTATATAGGCAAATGTCTGCCCACAACAAAAGCATAAATTTAAACCGTCAAAAACACTTATTTATACACATAGGGGAAGAAAAAAAAAAGTATTACAGAATAAATAAGGGTATACATTCAAACATTGCCTCTTCAAATAAGGTATAACATATCATCAGAGACATCATAAATGAAGGGCAATAAAGAGTTATCCATATGTGGCCTTCCGCAAGTGCCACTCAATCACAGAAAAAGGACAAAATGTCAAGCATTACTGGTAATTCAAACGCTCTCCATCTTCAATCATAAAGTACAAATGTTTCAGACAATAACTTATGTTTCTCTATAGAAAACAAATGTTACTTTGACTCAATCATAGAAAAAGGACAGAATGTCAAGCATTACTTGTAATTCAAACTCTTGCCATCTTCAATCATAAAGTAAAAATGTTCAGACAATAATTTATGGTGCTTTATAGAATTCTTTTTCACTTTGACCTGCAACAAACAAATAACAGTCTGAGAAGACTGCTTGCAAAACTATGCTATTTGCTGCATGATGATTGGGGCAGATTTCTGATATTAGCCTATATTTACAATTGCATTAGATGAGCTATTTTATTCATTTGCATATTTGTTCATTTGTGTCTTTCTAATTTAATTACATACCTACTGCAAAGACAGTTTGCCATCCTTGTGATATTTTACACAAAAAAATAATTTTTAGACTAGAACTAAAATAGTAAATCTGCCTCCCCCCAATGTATGCAACTCCATTGTGTGTTAGATTGGAGTTAGAATAGTAATTATGAACTTCACAATGTATGTATTTCCCCAAATTTTCATAGGATTTTAGTTAGAACAGTGTGTTTCATCTGGTTTATATTTGCTTATGTTTTCAAGATTTTTGGATTGATGCTACGTTACTGTATATTAATTTTTCTTATTTTTAAATATATTTAGTATATTTATTTCTTAAATCATATATCTGTTAAGGTATGTTCTGTATTAAATTAACTAATTTTCTATTGTTTTTGCTTTTAATTATGTACTATAATTTTTGGTATTTTAAAAACATTGATTTTTGTTACATATTTTTAAATATTCCTTACAGCAGTTGAATGAGTGTAAAATATGTGTAATGAGTTTTCAAAGGAGTAATAAATATATGATTATGTAGTGTTTTTTCTTTAATATAAATTACATTCATTATGTATGTATATGTATGCTTATCTTTATGCTTATAATACATTTATTGTGATTTAAAATTTAATATTAAAATCTATGTCTAATTTTACGTATATGTGTGTGTGTGTATATATATATATATATAGGAATTTCTTCCTTTTCTTTATGTATTTCTATACCTCCTTCAAAAGGGTGCATGAATTCGTTTTTCACCACTGCAAAAGGTTTTAGGAAAAGATATATTAAGCAAGTATTTTAAGGATGATATTTATATATTTATTTGTATATATATAGTGTTTTAGGTATGATTTTAGAAATTGGTGATAGAGAGTATATTTATTACTTCTATTGATATACAATTTCTGATGTGGTCCGCCTATAATAATCTATTCAAGTATTTATTTTTGGTCATCCTGAGCTTCTTTGCACTTTATAAATGTCCTTGCGTTTTGCACTCTACTCCGACCCAAGCGGAGAACTGACATTATGTCATAATAAGTTCGGAGTAGTTTAACTGTGATTAGAATTGGTCACTTGCTAGCATCCGTTGAATGGATTGGTTGTAATCGATATATGTTTAATTGCACTTTAAAATAATTATGTATATTTACATAATTAGCACTTTTTATTTTATTAATTCTTTTCTGGACATGATATAAAGTGGATTCATTTTGCATTTATGCAGATATTATGAAGTTGAGATACCTCTGTATATGTATATATTTATATATATAAAAAAACAGCGAGATATGATGTTTACATTATGTAGATATTGTTCAGAAGACGGTATCTTACTTCTATTGTGAAATATTTCTTTCATGTCCATGAATTGATTCACCAGCACTTGCACTTTAAATAGAGCGGTCATCAGCCATAGAGTTGTCATGTGATCAAGGGCGGGATCGCCCGAAACGCGTAATGGCGGATAATGGCTAAATAAACTCTGCACAAAAACTATTGGGACTGCGCTCGTTTGTTTCGAACAAAGAAAGTGAAGGCGAGTTGGAGTGGATATATATATATATATCCACATCTCAGGTTTCCCTTTAAGGAGAGCCACAGACAGGTAGGTATTCATCCGTTTATTTTGCAAAAGTTGCAGCGCAGTAGATAGGAAACCACCAACAGTTCAAAAGCCTGACGCGTTTCATGCGCTCTCGCATTTCTTCAGAGGCTTAGGTTCCAAACAGCGCATGTTTGCAGAAGGCACCACTTATTTAAAGTCTCACCACCTGCCCCAGTGGGCGTTGGCTCTCCCAGAGCCTGCTGGTCTACGTAGTGCCTAAGTATTGCTTCAGTGAGCTGCTTAACATGCGGTGCACAATATCGAACATGAAAACCCAAGTGGGTCTGGAAGGAATTCCTCTCATTACCGGGCTGCAAATTCCTCTTTTGCAAAAACAACCTCTTTGCCCTTCGCGCTGCTTGCCGCTTGACACCAGCTGGTCCACTTTTCTGTGGCAGGGCTCCCCCACGACCGGGATCGGCCGTTACAAATCCACATCTCAGGTTTCACCGCATGTTAAGCAGCTCACTGAAGCAATACTTAGGCACTACGTATTGTGTCCGTACTGACATGTTTCAGCTGATCCCAGCCTTTATCAAAGGTATATATATATGGTGGTCACCTCTGGGTAGTTATAGTTAGGATCATGTTTCCATTAGAAATGCATTTTCTGTGTTGCTAATAACTTTGGTGCCAATTGACAAATCTCCACAAAACTTTTTTTTAAAGTGCTACTATTTACACGCAGAAAGTTCAGGGTGATCCATCCAGCAGGGGCTGAGAAAAAGGGGGTCCCAAAACTCGTTTTCCCCATTCATTTTTCCATAGGAACTTTTGACACAGCTACTGCCTAAACCACTGAATGGATTTTCATCAAATTTGGCAGAAAGCTAAATCTTGATCCAGATCTTTGTGTAAATCCATTCAGTAGTTTTAGAGTAATTAAGGTAAAGAAAATGTGCATATATCATGCTGCGGAGGATCCTTGGAGCTGACAGATCTCCTCCTGAGATCTGGTTGTCTGAGCATCTACATTCTAGATTGTTGTAGGGTTGGAACAAGGCTTCTTCTTTTCTGGCGGCCATTATGGGTTGGCCATGTGCTAAAGCAGGTCAGCATTATAATGCTGATTCTGCTATGTGCCAAACCCACGATAAAAACAGGGCTGATGCGCGGACACACCACTGGCGCACCAAAGGCAAGCCGGTCTGTGCCCATCCGCTCCTGGACTGAACTTTGCGCCGGACCCCCTGCTCAATTTTTTGTCCAGAAGTACTGTAAACGCCAATTATTAGGACTAAATATCCTAGTTAGGCGTATTTTATGTGACATTTTTAATCTTAGTTTTGGCTCAGAGAGTTATCATTGTGTGTACTGTCCTTTTATGTGTCAAACTGGGCCATTGCTGGTAGCTGACAGCAACACAGATAACCATCTAGTCTCCACTCAAGCCACTGATTTACAAGTGCTGAATTGTGTATTGATTAATAGTAGATCTGTTACTGCGCACAAAAATGATTTTTGTAATCACTTAGGGCCAGATGTACGAAATCCTAATTTGGAATTTCCTAAAAATCAACTCAGTCAGAATCGCCATTTAGGAAATGCAAACTGATATGTATAATTGAAAGTAACTTTATTTTGGCCACCTGGGCCATAAAAATACATATACAAACAGAAAAAAGAACAATATGTGTAGAAGTTAAACCATTCCAATACAGTGCAGTTTGTCTTAAAACTTCTCTAATGAATAATACAATTTGTAATGGTACAATACATCAGATGCAATCACGGTGAGATAAAAATCACAAGAGATTAAGCAGTAAGTAAGAGCTTTCTGCCCAAAATCCACATGGCTCCTAGGAACTTAGCAAGAGGTATGGCAAGTGACAGACAATAATCAGATCTCAGTATGCGGAGTGCCACTAGGTGGCTACACTGGCATATCCGCCTACAGATAGGAGCTAGTCAAAACTTGTGGGTGAGAGCATACCAGAGCAAACAAAGAAGACATGTGGACAGACATGCAGGACATGTATAACAAGCCCCAGCAGACCAACATTTTGTGAAAACTCTTAGTAGGAGGGTACCCGCTCTAAATTGGAAGTACAACTTCCTGTTGCTAGGTACTGTCACTTGGTCCCAATAGGGCTCATAGTCGATCAGGGGCTTGAAGTCAAGGAATTCTCAAGCTAATGTGGGGAGATCAGCTCTTGATGCAGCTTTTGCCTCAATCGCTGACCAGTATAGCTTTTTGAAGGTGTTTTTTGATGGAAAGGATGTGGTGGCTGCACAGTTCCAAAGTTCAGGAGCCCAATATGGTCTAACATCTCTTTGATGTACATAAGCCAAGGAATTCTTATTGAGTGGCCTGCTAACATGACATCCTGGGGGACTGAGGTGTAATGTTCAACCACTGGGGTAGACCATAACCGCCTCCAGTAAAGCAGGGAACAAATTCTTGCTTTATCCTGGAGGCTTCTTAGACCCAGAAACATAAAGAGAGGAACCAAGGGCGTACTGGGAGGAATGGAGACCAGTTCATCAAGAAATATATTTTCAGTGACTGTAAGTGTGTAGATATTTGTGTGTCCCCATAGCTCAACCTGTACAATGGTGACCCTAATGTCATGGCTTCATATAAATGAAGGGCAGGCTGCCTGGGTTTGGTATAAGGGGTTTTGTACTCTTTATGAATAGTTCCTATTATTTGCTTATGTTTTAATGCAGTTTGTGTCAGGTGTGCCTTCCAAGACATGTTGCCACTGAATGTAATGCACAGGTTTTGAAGGGTTCCCACCACCCCAAGTGATGAACCCTTTTTGAAGGATTTATGGAAATTAATTGTCATTAACTTTGTTTTATCTTTGTTGATATCTAGACCCCTTGTGACGCAGAACTCTTTGAAGCATACCAAGTGCTTCTGGCGGTAGCTTGGAGACCAGCAGGGTGTCCTCTAAGAATAAAAGTAGTGGTTTTGTAACATGAGCCAAAGTGGGTGTGTCTGCATCGATTTGCGTAAAAAAAAAAAAGTACAATGTCATTTATATATAGTGAAAATAGGGTAGGGGCCAGGTCACATCCCTGACATACACCTCTGCTGACTGAGATCTTGTTTGTCAGCTCATCCTGACTCCCCCATCTTATTCAAACGAAATTCTCCTAGTGAAGATGGGCAACCAGTGACAATAAATGGGGTGGCATTTTCATGTTGCTAAGTGTTTGCCAGAGATTGGGGCGTGAAAACAAGTCAAATGCCAAACGTAGATCGACGAAATCGATATATAGGTTACCCTTACCTATAAGCATTGTGCTGCAGCAAATCATCAAAAGCCAAAAGGCTTGGTCTATTGTAAAGACTTTAGATCAAAATCCCACCTGGAAAGGACTAAGCATGAGCATATCTGTCATCCGGTCTTGAATTTGGCAAGAACACATTGACAGATTTTCTGAATGTAGTCGAGGAGACTTATTGGTCTATAGTTGGTTGGGACAGACCAACATTCTGGGATAGAACCCCCGCAGCAATAGCATTAGCGATAGACAGAATGTAACATGCCCATGCTTCCTTCTCTGATAAGAAAACATCATCCTGAACGCCATCCGGCCAGCAGCTACAAATAATATGTACAACATTTGTGGTTCCCTAATAGCAATTCCTACAGAGTAGGAATTGCTATTAGGGATTTGTAAATAGGAAATGCCATTGCATTCCCACCTCTGGGCAAAATCGAAAATGGTTTGCATTTCCTAAATTGCAATTTCCTAATAGGAAATCGCAATTTAAGAAATGCAAAGCTAAGGGTGCTTCTAGGCTTAAGGCCGCTCTGGAGGCACTCCGACTTTCCTAGTGCACATGTAAGTGCACATATGCCATAGGGGCATATCTGCACTTTATGTCACATTAATAAAATGCATTTTAAATGCTTTTTTTAAATTTGCACATGGTAACTGCATTTTCTAAATGCCCAATTTGCATTTAGGAAATGCTTTGATACATGCGCTTTGAGAATTGCGAATAGATAATTCCTATTTGCGAATCCCTAAATTGTGGTCACAATTTGCAACCGCGATTTGTCCTTTGTACACAGGAAAATGCCAGTTAACATTTCTTAACGGGTTGAAATATTGATTCAACCCATTGAGAAATGCTAAATGACTTTGTATATCTGGCCCTGAGATACTTACGGCCCAGATATCGCTTTTTTGACTTAGACTTGGGCGGACGAGGTATCAAACACTGATTTAATCGCTGCCATCCCATAGGGGTATGCCATTACCAGAGTAGACCACATCATCAAACGAGAAGGCGACTTGGCGGTCATCTACAGCGATCATTAAGAGATGCATCACGAGCCAATAAGCATCACAGAAAGCGAAGCACCGTTCTATAGTTGTAAACTGTCAAATAATTTAGCCTTTAATGGCCTCCTGATACAAAGTAAATTTGTTGTGGTCCTTAAGTGAATTCACCAAATCTAGCTTGCAATACGCAAATTATACTATCTTAGGCGACTTGAACTTCAGTGTAGTATATTTAACTAACAAAGATACAGAACAGTTTATAGATAATATTATCTGTTTTAATCTTAGCCCGGTTATGAAGGATACCATTCTCAAGGCCTGCCATGTCTTAGATGGTATTTTTTCAAGCAACCCAGATCTACAACTTGATGACATAGTACCATTAACGTGGTCGGACCACAAAGGTGTATGTTTCAGCTTAAAGACTGTTGCATCAAATAAAACAGTGCAAGTCATAAAAAAACAGGATTTTCATGAAATTAATATACCAGACCTCAGGAATATCATGTCTACTACTCAACATACTCTGTCCAATGGCCCAAATACAGATACGGCTAAGTATACTAATTGAATTAATTCAGCAGTATTAAGGTTGGCTCCATTAAGATCCAGCTAAAGTCATAGATCTAAGTCAACAGCGCCCTGGTTTTCCCAGGAGCTTAGGGCTCTTAGACAGAAATGTTGCAGGCAAGGAAAGATATGGAGAAGAAACTATCATTTAACTGAAAAAACTAAATATAAACAAATGATTCAGGATTGTAAAAAGCTAATAGTGTCTGAGAAAACTCAGTATTTAACTGATAAGATCAATCAAGCCAAAAACTCTTCAAATTAACTTTTTAAAACTATCAACTAGCTCTCTAGTTTTAATTCCGTTAATACAGTGACACCTAAACAACTTTTTCAGGTATAAGGACAAAGCAGTATACTTAATACACCATACGACTTTGACTTAAGACACCTTACTAACATTGATGTCACAAGAAGTTAAGTAGGAGGATCAAGTAAACAAGTGCTCAATGAGTTCCCTCTTCTTACTAAAGAAGAGGTGTTGGAGCTTATTATCCATACTGAGGGCCTGATTACGAGTTTGGTGGTCCATGGGACTGCCAACCTTGTGGGGCAGGTGCGGTGGACGTCAGAGACACCGCACCAGTGGCCGACCGCCGTATTGCAAGTACGGACCTTCAGAGAACTGCCTCAACTGCCAGGGATCCGCAGTCCCTGGTGGTGGCATGGTGGTCTGAGACTACAATATGCTTGGTGGTGCCGCAGTGGCACCATTAAGAATATTATGAGTTTATTCACTGTCCTCCTTTTCATGGTGGTGAGCCCGCCATGAAAAGGGTGGCGGTGGGGAAACGTAGGGTGCTTTGGTGCACAGGGGTGCATGCAAGGCGGCACATGGTGTGGCCTCTGTCCTTCTGCACCCCTGTTCCAGCACAGCATGGACTTTACAATCCATACCATGCTAGAACACGCTGTTGCTGTCCCACAGCGCTGCCTTTCTAAGGCTCTCCTATGAGCCTTTGAAAGGCATTGCCGTCGGCCAGCCGCTGCAGGACCGCCTTCCCGGATTACAACTTGGAATCAGGTGGGCGGGCAGTGGTGGTGTTTGGCAGTGTTAGAGTGGGGTGGTGTCAAACTCAGAATCAGGCACTAAATCTGGAGCTCCGTCAGACCCCTGCCCTCCAAAATTCCTACATGCAGTAGCTGAGATGGTTGTAGCCCCTCTCACTTCAGTAGTAAATAATTTCATTACATCAGAACAGTTTCCGACAGAATGGGAAAAAGTTTCAATGCTTCTGCTGTTAAAATAAAATCTCTTTACCCCGTAGAGGACAATAATTATAGCCTCTCTCTTGCCGATGCCAGTGAACATTCTCTAAAAACACCTTAATACTAGCCTTTCAGAATTTGTGAATACCAATTTTTGATGAAGCTCAACATGGCTTCAGAACAAATCACAGCATTGAAATAGTGCTGGTCTTTGTCATGAAGGAGATAAGATCCATTATGGGCAATAGGGGAAAGACTGTGGTCTTTCTGTTAGAACTTGCTGCAGCTTTCAACACAGTGAGTCATGAGCTCCTTTCAGACCATTTAGCCAATATAGGGTTACGCGGCTCTGCAATAAATCTCCTCCAATCCTTCTTTATGAATAGAGAGCAGTTGGTATCCCTTGGGGAATTTAGATCGAAACCCTTCTCACTGCCTTGCGGGGTTCTGTGAGGATCATCACTGAGACCTACAGTGTGGCCCGTCAGCCAAATTGATTAAATCTTTTGGTTTTCAACAATTTTATAGACTGGTGACACTTCCAATATTTGGTCTATTTTTAGCAATGTGTTGGAAGTCTCCCACTGCTTCAAGAGTTGCATGGGTGAGGTCATCAAATAAGTGAAATGTACTAGTTTCAAGCTGAACTTGGAGAAAACGGAGGTCCTTCTTTTTGGAAAAGACCTCTCCAGTTTCTTGGCCCTCTTCCCACTCCGGTCTTAAAAGTAAAGACCACAAGAGTGATCTTTGATGTTGATCATTTTATTGGCGATCGCATTGGCATTGTCCAGGCTGGACTTTTGTAATGCCCTCTATCAGGGCATCCAACAGCACTCTATAAACAGACTCCAGCTTCTGCAAAAAGCAGCAGACAGCCTCCTCAAAAATATACCCAAATATCAATCAGTCTCTCATGCCTTAGTGGAGCTTCACTGGCTCCCAGTTAAGAAATGTGTGGCCTTTAAGGCTCTTTGCACAGCACATAAAGCACTTCACGTGATAGGCCCTGAAAATTTGAGGAAAAAGTTCACTTGGTATACGCCAAGGAGAACTCTGCGCTCAGCTGCATAGAAAACTGTTTCCAGACCAAGATGCAATAAAGTGGTGGCAGCCATCTTAGGTCTCTGGACTCAGTCCTTGGTTCCCAAAAAACCTAAAGAAAAGAAAAGACATAAATGGCAGGGTAGGGAAACCCTGACCACCTTGAGCCTGGTGGTGAGGAGGAGGGCAGCGCATCCCCCTCCCTTTATTAATTATTTGGCCCTGAGGGATGGGGACATCGGGGTCTAATAAGGTTCAGGGAAGAGGGCCGCACGACCCCTCACCTGTTCAATTGTATTTGGCCCCAGGGGCTGGGGTTCATGGCACCTAATAAGGCTCTGGGTCTGTGTGACCCTTCTCCCCTTTTTATTGGCTTTGGCCCTGGAGATGGGGTTCTGGGCTTGGGGGAGGTCGGCTGCATGCCCCTTCCCAGTGTCATTGTATTTGGTCCCAGGAGATGGGGTGGGCGGGGACTATTAGGATTCAGGGAGGGTGGCTGTGCTGCGCTGCCCCTCCCCTTTTTCATTATATTTGGCACTGGAGATAGGGTCTGATTGGCTCAAAAAGGCTTGGATGGGGGGCCACAGGCCCCCTCCCTTCTTTAATTGTATTTGACCCTGGGGATGTTGTCCCTTGGGCCTAATAAGTATCATAGAGATGGGCTACATGCCCTCTCCCCTCATTTAATGACTTTGGAATGGGGTCTCCGACGCCTGATAAGACTCAGGGATAGAAGTCATACACCCCCTCCCCATAAAATTCGACCATGAGGGATTAGATGTCCAAGGCCAATTAAGGCTCCATGATGGGGAGGTCATGCAAGCCCCCTCCCTGTTTTTGCTTAATTTAGTCATGGGAGATGGGTGCCTGGGGGCTATTAATGCTTGGGAAGGGGGGGCTGCATGCATTTCCTCTGAAAACAAGATCCCAACTATAACGACCCACTGTGTGTATGTGTGTATAGAGATATATAGATCCAAAGACCTTGCCACAAAGTCCTCCTCCAGGGAGAATAATGAGAGCAGACCCAATACTTCATGCTGGTGATTTTATTCCTCATACCACTCCGCCATAACGCGTTTTGGCCGATCCCGGCCTTGATCACATGACAACGCTGGCACATTCAATCGCCATTTTTAAAGTGACAGTGCTCGTGATCCAAGTAAAAGAAATGGAAAACATACTACGTATATACATGCTTGCACATTGAGAATAAAAGTATAAATACTGTTATAAAACCACCATTTTGCATTAAAAAAACTCATTATGGAAATTTTTAAGTGCAAATTAGCATTTTACGCAGACCTCATAATTAATATTCGGCATGCATGCATTTATATTTCTCTTAATGTCTGTTATCCCATTCCCCCACTTGGTTTAACCAAAATAAATTATCACACCTACAGTCAAATTGTATGTCTCCCTACCCACACTGATGTGTATTTGCTATTGTTTGCTTTTTGCTCGCAAAGAACTCTTCCAAACAATGCTAAAACTTGTTATGGCCTAAGCATATAACTTATTACCTGCTCACTATAACCCTGAGTATCCAGGTAATTACCTGACACATGTTTGCACCAAGACGCATTTGGGCATTCATGTGCTTAATAAATATTATTAATATCAATATCAATTGGCTGCCTCCACATCTACCAGTAAGCGGTGGCAGCCATATTAGGTCTCTGGATTTAGTCCTTCGTTCCAAAAAACCTAAAGAAAAGACATAAATGGCAGGGTAGGGACACCCTGACCACCTTGAGCCTTGTGGTGAGGAGGGCAGCTCATCCCCCTCCCTTTATTAATTATTCGGCCCTGAGGGATGGGGTCACTGAGTTCTAATAAGGTTCAGGGAGGAGGGCCGCACGACCCCTCACCTGTTCAATTATATTTGGCCCCAGGGGCTGGGGCTCATGGCACCTAATAAGGCTCTGGGGCTGTGTGATCCTGCTCCCATTTTTATTTGCTTTGGCCCTGGAGATGGGGTTCTAGGCTTTGGGGGAGGTGGGCTGCATGCCCCTTCTCAGTGTCATTGTATTTGGTCCCAGGAGATGGGGTGGGCGGGGACTATTAGGATTCGGTGAGGGTGGCTGCGCTGCCCTCTCCCCTTTTTCATTATATTTGGCACTGAGGATGGGGTCTGATTGGCTCATAAAGGCTTGGATGGGGGGTCACATGCCCCCTCCCTTGTTTAATTGTATTTGACCCTGGGGATGTGGTCCCTGGGGCCTAATATGGATCAGAGAGATGGGCTACATGCCCTCTCCCCTCATTTAATGACTTTGGAATGGGGTCTCTGAGGCCTGATAAGACCCTGGGATAGAGGCCAATCAGCCCCTCCCCATAAAATTTGACCATGAGGGATGGGATAGCCAGGGCCTATTAAGGCTCCGTGATGGGAAGGTCATGCAAACCCCCTCCCTGTTTTTGTTGAATTTAGTCCTGGGGGATGGGGTCCCTGGGGGCTGTTAAGGCTTGTGAAGGGGTCTGCATGCATTTCCTATGAAAACAAGATTCCAACTATAACGACCCACTGTGTGTATGTGTGTGTGTGTGTGTGTGTATATATATATATATATATATGCTCCAAATCACCAATACTTGAAAGTAAAGGATGACGACGCCGTGTCTTGCAAAATACAAAATTTAATGCTCAGCTGTTGGACGCGTTTCGCCTGTCCCGCAGGCTTGTTCACCAACCGTTTACAATAAAGTTTGCCACCATTTTAAGACACTTACAACGTGTCACGTGCACAAGAACTACAAATGCAGTGTATTCGACAACAGACTAGTAGTTTTTTCACATATATGTCAATTCGAAGTTTAACAATCTCTTAGCTTGATTATTTAAGAATCATTATTGATCCGAAAATTAAAAATAAAACTAAGTACCAAAAGAGCATCGAGCAAGTTGATGCAGGAAGACAAATTACGCGCTGTCATTCATTATAAACCTCGTAATACTTGGTAATGTACCTGTCAAATGCTAATTGCATTTTTACTGCAAAACAATGCCGTGTTCTTTTGTCACATTATTATCAATGATGTTTGATATTAATCAAGACTGGTGTGTTGCCCAAGTGGGCCAAAATCTCCAAATTATTGAATACATCTGCAAATGTTACATAATATAACAGTGCTCCCAAAATAAAAATAAAACAACTAAGAAAAGTGCTAATGTAAGAAATGGTTAAAAAGTGGTTAAAAAAACGGGAAGGAAATTGGCTGCACTTATACATTCAACCTAAATGGGTATACAGGTCTTCCTCAATATTAAGTCCTGTCGGGGTTTTGCAATTTAATTTTATTATATAAGAAGATTCTAGTCTTCTCAGTTGTTTTTCTTTGTTACCCCCTCTTTTGCTGCTCTTGACCGCATCGATTACAAAGTATGTCAAGCCTGTTATACTTTTGTTATGAAAGCGTTCAAAATGTCGCGCCACAGGGTACGATTTGTCACCATTTTTAATCGCTCTCAAATGCTGCAAAACACGTTTGTGCACAGGCAGAATTGTGCTGCCCACGTATCTCAGGCCACAAGGGCACTGAAGTACATAGACCGCAAAATCTGTCTTGCATGTGTAATATCCTTTGATTTTAAATATCTTGTCGGCAAAGCCTGATGTATATCTGGAGGTGTTCGTGCCATGAATACAGGCTTTACATTTTGTACATTTCACAAAACCTTCTTTTTTAGTGAGCCACATGGTGGCAACTGTCTTGGTAGGCGGAGTTTTTAAAACATTGCTAACTAGCATTTGTTTGAAACTCTTCGCTTTCCTAAATGTTATTAGTGGTTGTTTCGTTACTAATTTACTTAGTGTTGGTTCACTATAGATCAAATGCCAGTGTTTGGTCAAGATGCTTCTTATTTTCTTATGCTGGACATTGTAAGTTGTTATCATCCTGCACTCATTTTTATTTTTATTGACATTCTCCAGTTTTTTCTTTGTATTTCTTTTGTTAAAAAGAATGTCTTCCCTTGTCCTTCTTTTTGCTTTCATTATGGCCGACCTTATGCACTCCTCAGAGTATCCTCTGGCCAGAAAACGCGACCGCAGTATAGATAGTTCTTTATCACAACTCTCTTGATTACTGCAGTTGCGCATAGTTCTTAGGGCTTCTCCGTACGGGATACTTTTAATCAGATTTTGAGGATGGAAGCTTTTGGCATGTAGCAAAGTATTGCCAGCCGTAGGCTTCCGGTATAGGGTAGTTTCCAGTTTATCATTGTTGATGAAAATAGACAGATCTAGAAAATTCACGTTGGTTTTACTGATGGTACTGGTGAATTTGAGATTTAGATCATTATTTTGTATTCTGTCAATAAATGCCACCAAAGATTCTTCACTGCCCTTCCAAATGACAAACAAGTCGTCTATAAAACGACTCCAGTGCATAACGTTATTTTGCCATTCTTCTGGGTACATTCTCTGGATCACCTGCTCCTCCCACCAGCCCATATGCAAATTAGCAAAGCTGGGGGCGAAGCAGGTGCCCATAGCCGTACCGCATATTTGATGGTATAGCTCGTCATTGAACAGGAAGTAATTGTTTTTAAGGCAGATGGATGTCATCTCAATCAACATTTGAGTATGTGCCCAAAATTTTACTGGTCTGTTACCCAAAAAATGTCTGACAGCTTTCAGACCGTCTTCATGTCTGATGCTGGTATAGAGTGTCATAACATCTATGGTAGCCAAAAGAAAATCACTTTCCCAGGGTAGATCGTAAACCTTTTTAAGGAAATCTCCCGTATCCTGGATATAGGATGGGAGACACTTCGTCAAGGGGCAAAGGAAAGAATCCACAAATTTTGATGTGTTGGCAAAGGCACTATTAATGGCAGAGATTATTGGCCGGCCAGGTGGATTAACTTGGTCCTTGTGCACCTTGGGTATCAGGTACATTACAGGAGTGACTGGTTTATCGATTTTAAGGAAGGCTAGTTCTTCTTTCTTTAAGAGACCCTTAGAATGCCACTCATTTAGTTTCAAGTTGTAACAATCGTAACTTTTATACATGGTTGTGTCAGAAACTTTCACATAATTTGCGCGGACGCTAAGTTGCTTATACGCTTCTAGCAGGTATTTTTGCTTACTCCACAACACCACGTTTCCGCCCTTATCAGCATTGCACACGATACAGTCTGCATTCGTTGACAATTTTTTCACTAATGCAGCATAGTCTCTTTGCTGTTGCGTAACTCTTTTATGTTTAGAAAACATATCGGTGCATAGATGTTTTAAATCATTTACAACAAGATCACTAAAAATGTCCACTGTGTCTTTACCAGTCATCGGTGTAAATTTGGATACAGGTCTAAAGAGTGTAGGGTCATTGCAAGTGATATTGAGGCCTTCTTGTTCTGCTACTAAAGTTGCTTGACTAATATTAGTCTCTGAATTCAAGGTAGCATTGTCGGGTGCTGTCTCTTCTTGTAGAGAGTACATGTCCAACATTAAATTCATATCTTCAACTACCAGTTCATTTCCTTGTTCAATATACTCATTGGTGCGAGGCACTACAAATTTGTCTTTGGTAGCGAAATATTTCTTCAATTTCAAAGTTCGGATGAACTTGAACACATCAACTTGTGTCCTTACATAATCAAAATCCTCTTCCGGACAAAATGACATCCCAAGTTTCAAGATTTTCTCTTCCTTGTCTGATAATATAATGTCAGTCAAATTTATGATAGAAATTCTGTCATCCATTTTCAATTCGCTTAGGTTTTGGGCCTCACAGCGCCATCTGTATTGCCTCGCGCCTTTCCTCCTCTGTTGCCTCTGCCTCTTCCTCTTTGTGGCTTTGCTTGGTGGATAAACGGCCTTGGGCGGAGATTGAACCTCCTTTCCTGCTCTAAAAAACCAAACTCCTCGATTACTGTTGGAGCGGACCCCAAACTGCTCCCACTTGCTCCTTCATCTCCATCAGTGTCGAGTTCTGAGCTGGGAACACTGCTCAATTCGGAATTATCTTGTGGTAGTTGTTTTCCACCTGTATTCATTTTTTGTCTTCGTAGGGTATCGAACTTCTTGGCAAAGGTGTAAATTTGGCCGCTTTCATAATCTATCTTGTCACGCATAAATTTCTGAGCTTTTCTCAATTTGATGGATTCTTCCAATTTGCGTAATCTCTCCTTCATCTCTATCTTGAAGTTGGCCACTAGCTCTTGATCTGCTTCTTTGTCAAGAAAGACTGTTATTTGCTCGATTTCCATCAGGATTGATTGCCTATCAATTTCGGCGTATTTAATTAGGATTGCCAACATTCTTGCTGATGACTCCTGATTATTTTCAGCCCATTCCTTGAGCATGTTCGGGTTTGGGTTTTCGTATGTGGGGGCCACTAAAATCCTTAAGCCTCTTGGTATGCGTTTAACCTCTAGGTATTTAGTCAATGATTTTGTCTCCCACCACTTAGACAGTTCAGATCTTTTAAGTTTTTCTAGCCGTTTCAGGCGTGAAATGACATCCTGTTTGCCTGCATCCAATGGCGCAGCAGCGCTTCTTGTTGTTCGCGACAACGAAACATCAAAAATGGTGAGTGCAGCCTCTTCCCTCTCTTTAACTTCATCAGCTGACATAGTATCAAAATTCAAATTAACTTGAAAGCGAGTTGTTTTACGCCTTCGCAAGAACTGCCAGTTTCACTGTTGTATAGTACTCGTGAAATATCGTAATCGCTGGCTTTCCCTTTTCCCCTGTGCTTCGCACGCCCTCGCTTACCTGGGATCTTGCAACGAACCGCGGGTCCTCCGACTCTCCGGCTGGTGCGTCTCCCTTTAGGTATTGGTCCCGGGCTACTCGTGACACGTTGCACGTGACACGTTGTAAGTGTCTTAAAATGGTGGCAAACTTTATTGTAAACGGTTGGTGAACAAGCCTGCGGGACAGGCGAAACGCGTCCAACAGCTGAGCATTAAATTTTGTATTTTGCAAGACACGGCGTCGTCATCCTTTACTTTCAAGTATTGGTGATTTGGAGCATTTCATACGGATCGAGCCCGGATGATCCGGACGGACGACGCGCCCTTTGTTCAGGTGGTGCGGTGATTGTTAACCGAGCAAGAAAAGTTGGCTGTTTCAGAAAATCACCGCCCCCCTCTGTGCACCAGGAAGGTAGCATTGAGCACCAGCCGAGTAGCCCGGGACCAATACCTAAAGGGAGACGCACCAGCCGGAGAGTCGGAGGACCCGCGGTTCGTTGCAAGATCCCAGGTAAGCGAGGGCGTGCGAAGCACAGGGGAAAAGGGAAAGCCAGCGATTACGATATTTCACGAGTACTATACAACAGTGAAACTGGCGGTTCTTGCGAAGGCGTAAAACAACTCGCTTTCAAGTTAATTTGAATTTTGATACTATGTCAGCTGATGAAGTTAAAGAGAGGGAAGAGGCTGCACTCACCATTTTTGATGTTTCGTTGTCGCGAACAACAAGAAGCGCTGCTGCGCCATTGGATGCAGGCAAACAGGATGTCATTTCACGCCTGAAACGGCTAGAAAAACTTAAAAGATCTGAACTGTCTAAGTGGTGGGAGACAAAATCATTGACTAAATACCTAGAGGTTAAACGCATACCAAGAGGCTTAAGGATTTTAGTGGCCCCCACATACGAAAACCCAAACCCGAACATGCTCAAGGAATGGGCTGAAAATAATCAGGAGTCATCAGCAAGAATGTTGGCAATCCTAATTAAATACGCAGAAATTGATAGGCAATCAATCCTGATGGAAATCGAGCAAATAACAGTCTTTCTTGACAAAGAAGCAGATCAAGAGCTAGTGGCCAACTTCAAGATAGAGATGAAGGAGAGATTACGCAAATTGGAAGAATCCATCAAATTGAGAAAAGCTCAGAAATTTATGCGTGACAAGATAGATTATGAACGCGGCCAAATTTACACCTTTGCCAAGAAGTTCGATACCCTACGAAGACAAAAAATGAATACAGGTGGAAAACAACTACCACAAGATAATTCCGAATTGAGCAGTGTTCCCAGCTCAGAACTCGACACTGATGGAGATGAAGGAGCAAGTGGGAGCAGTTTGGGGTCCGCTCCAACAGTAATCGAGGAGTTTGGTTTTTTAGAGCAGGAAAGGAGGTTCAATCTCCGCCCAAGGCCGTTTATCCACCAAGCAAAGCCACAAAGAGGAAGAGGCAGAGGCAACAGAGGAGGAAAGGCGCGAGGCAATACAGATGGCGCTGTGAGGCCCAAAACCTAAGCGAATTGAAAATGGATGACAGAATTTCTATCATAAATTTGACTGACATTATATTATCAGACAAGGAAGAGAAAATCTTGAAACTTGG
Organism: Triturus cristatus; assembly: GCF_964204655.1. Taxonomy (NCBI): domain Eukaryota; kingdom Metazoa; phylum Chordata; class Amphibia; order Caudata; family Salamandridae; genus Triturus; species Triturus cristatus. Next base: position 1,153,638,938 of record NC_140581.1, on the reverse strand, counting down.
GATGTCATTTTGTCCGGAAGAGGATTTTGATTATGTAAGGACACGAGTTGATGTGTTCAAGTTCATCCGAACTTTGAAATTGAAGAAATATTTCGCTACCAAAGACAAATTTGTAGTGCCTCGCACCAATGAGTATATTGAACAAGGAAATGAACTGGTAGTTGAAGATATGAATTTAATGTTGGACATGTACTCTCTACAAGAAGAGACAGCACCCGACAATGCTACCTTGAATTCAGAGACTAATATTAGTCAAGCAACTTTAGTAGCAGAACAAGAAGGCCTCAATATCACTTGCAATGACCCTACACTCTTTAGACCTGTATCCAAATTTACACCGATGACTGGTAAAGACACAGTGGACATTTTTAGTGATCTTGTTGTAAATGATTTAAAACATCTATGCACCGATATGTTTTCTAAACATAAAAGAGTTACGCAACAGCAAAGAGACTATGCTGCATTAGTGAAAAAATTGTCAACGAATGCAGACTGTATCGTGTGCAATGCTGATAAGGGCGGAAACGTGGTGTTGTGGAGTAAGCAAAAATACCTGCTAGAAGCGTATAAGCAACTTAGCGTCCGCGCAAATTATGTGAAAGTTTCTGACACAACCATGTATAAAAGTTACGATTGTTACAACTTGAAACTAAATGAGTGGCATTCTAAGGGTCTCTTAAAGAAAGAAGAACTAGCCTTCCTTAAAATCGATAAACCAGTCACTCCTGTAATGTACCTGATACCCAAGGTGCACAAGGACCAAGTTAATCCACCTGGCCGGCCAATAATCTCTGCCATTAATAGTGCCTTTGCCAACACATCAAAATTTGTGGATTCTTTCCTTTGCCCCTTGACGAAGTGTCTCCCATCCTATATCCAGGATACGGGAGATTTCCTTAAAAAGGTTTACGATCTACCCTGGGAAAGTGATTTTCTTTTGGCTACCATAGATGTTATGACACTCTATACCAGCATCAGACATGAAGACGGTCTGAAAGCTGTCAGACATTTTTTGGGTAACAGACCAGTAAAATTTTGGGCACATACTCAAATGTTGATTGAGATGACATCCATCTGCCTTAAAAACAATTACTTCCTGTTCAATGACGAGCTATACCATCAAATATGCGGTACGGCTATGGGCACCTGCTTCGCCCCCAGCTTTGCTAATTTGCATATGGGCTGGTGGGAGGAGCAGGTGATCCAGAGAATGTACCCAGAAGAATGGCAAAATAACGTTATGCACTGGAGTCGTTTTATAGACGACTTGTTTGTCATTTGGAAGGGCAGTGAAGAATCTTTGGTGGCATTTATTGACAGAATACAAAATAATGATCTAAATCTCAAATTCACCAGTACCATCAGTAAAACCAACGTGAATTTTCTAGATCTGTCTATTTTCATCAACAATGATAAACTGGAAACTACCCTATACCGGAAGCCTACGGCTGGCAATACTTTGCTACATGCCAAAAGCTTCCATCCTCAAAATCTGATTAAAAGTATCCCGTACGGAGAAGCCCTAAGAACTATGCGCAACTGCAGTAATCAAGAGAGTTGTGATAAAGAACTATCTATACTGCGGTCGCGTTTTCTGGCCAGAGGATACTCTGAGGAGTGCATAAGGTCGGCCATAATGAAAGCAAAAAGAAGGACAAGGGAAGACATTCTTTTTAACAAAAGCAATACAAAGAAAAAACTGGAGAATGTCAATAAAAATAAAAATGAGTGCAGGATGATAACAACTTACAATGTCCAGCATAAGAAAATAAGAAGCATCTTGACCAAACACTGGCATTTGATCTATAGTGAACCAACACTAAGTAAATTAGTAACGAAACAACCACTAATAACATTTAGGAAAGCGAAGAGTTTCAAACAAATGCTAGTTAGCAATGTTTTAAAAACTCCGCCTACCAAGACAGTTGCCACCATGTGGCTCACTAAAAAAGAAGGTTTTGTGAAATGTACAAAATGTAAAGCCTGTATTCATGGCACGAACACCTCCAGATATACATCAGGCTTTGCCGACAAGATATTTAAAATCAAAGGATATTACACATGCAAGACAGATTTTGCGGTCTATGTACTTCAGTGCCCTTGTGGCCTGAGATACGTGGGCAGCACAATTCTGCCTGTGCACAAACGTGTTTTGCAGCATTTGAGAGCGATTAAAAATGGTGACAAATCGTACCCTGTGGCGCGACATTTTGAACGCTTTCATAACAAAAGTATAACAGGCTTGACATACTTTGTAATCGATGCGGTCAAGAGCAGCAAAAGAGGGGGTAACAAAGAAAAACAACTGAGAAGACTAGAATCTTCTTATATAATAAAATTAAATTGCAAAACCCCGACAGGACTTAATATTGAGGAAGACCTGTATACCCATTTAGGTTGAATGTATAAGTGCAGCCAATTTCCTTCCCGTTTTTTTAACCACTTTTTAACCATTTCTTACATTAGCACTTTTCTTAGTTGTTTTATTTTTATTTTGGGAGCACTGTTATATTATGTAACATTTGCAGATGTATTCAATAATTTGGAGATTTTGGCCCACTTGGGCAACACACCAGTCTTGATTAATATCAAACATCATTGATAATAATGTGACAAAAGAACACGGCATTGTTTTGCAGTAAAAATGCAATTAGCATTTGACAGGTACATTACCAAGTATTACGAGGTTTATAATGAATGACAGCGCGTAATTTGTCTTCCTGCATCAACTTGCTCGATGCTCTTTTGGTACTTAGTTTTATTTTTAATTTTCGGATCAATAATGATTCTTAAATAATCAAGCTAAGAGATTGTTAAACTTCGAATTGACATATATGTGAAAAAACTACTAGTCTGTTGTCGAATACACTGCATTTGTAGTTCTTGTGCACGTGACACGTTGTAAGTGTCTTAAAATGGTGGCAAACTTTATTGTAAACGGTTGGTGAACAAGCCTGCGGGACAGGCGAAACGCGTCCAACAGCTGAGCATTAAATTTTGTATTTTGCAAGACACGGCGTCGTCATCCTTTACGTTCAAGTATTGGTGATTTGGAGCATTTCATACGGATCGAGCCCGGATGATCCGGACGGACGACGCGCCCTTTGTTCAGGTGGTGCGGTGATTGTTAACCGAGCAAGAAAAGTTGGCTATATATATATATATATGTACATATATGTGTGTGTGTGTGACGTCAATTCTTCTTCATAAACTTCACTCTGGAAGCAGGAACAGACTCCATTGAAGTGTGAAAGCTATTTTACTGTATTTTCACATTTTCAGTGCAAGTGCATTGTCCATGACGAGTTTCGGCTGCTTGGAAATGGCCTTGATCACATATATATATGATAAGGACTCATGAAAGAACAAACATATATTTCCACTACTATGTTTCGGCTTCTGCCTTTTGCAGGAAATACAAGGTTGTTTGTTGACTGGTTGCATGGTTGCACAGCTGACACTGCCAGATTTTCAAAAATCATCATTGGTAAAGATTCCATTTGGAATGTGGAATCAATGCAGTCCTGAGTTCTCTTGTGATAAGCAATAATCAGGTGGTATTGTCACTGACCTTCAGTCCATCTGGATGCAATGTTCTTAAATGGTACATCTAGAAGTTTCTCTGGAGCGCAGTAGTTCTTCCTTTAAGATTTAAGACATGTCCCACAGGGAAAATCTTTGAATCTGTTAGCAAATGGTCCACAAGGTTAAAATGTTTGGCTACAGGCTGGTCAAGTTTCTTATTGCTCAGCCACCCTAGACATCCCCAGCTAGCCGACGGCTCTCGCATGATGAGACCAGGTCAGCAAATGGAGTAAAATGATGATGCATCACATGCCAAATACTTATACATAGAAAACAGGAGTGTGCATTGCTTTCTCAGTGTCCAGCATGAGCCCAGAAGAATTACAGTAACTGGTCATACACTAGCTGAGGATTACTTTTATGCTGCACCACCTGTTAAGACACTCCTAAATATAAATAAACTCACCTTCCTGTTCGGCCTGCCCCAGGAGAGCCTCCGCGCGATGAGTCCTCAGTCCACAAGGAGCAGGTAAACTCGTACACACCCACCACATGCCAGGTCACGGAATGGCTTCTTGTTGGCGGTGAGACGTTTGGAAGCAAGAGTCTTCTTGGTTATGTGAGCAGAGACTGATGCTGGCTTGCAAGGCTTGCATGTACAAAAGGGGGTGGTGATGGACGGAGCATCAGAACCAATCAAACACTCACACCCAGTCAACAGATCTGGGTTTGATCCATTACCGTTCTTTAGCCCACTCTGCCACCCCAGTTCAGACATGGCCATATGCAAATCAGTCTGACCCTGTGCCTCATGGCAACAGTCCAGCCCGAACTGCCAAGCCATGCCTTCCCTGGACCGGTAACAAGCTTCCTAGGACCGGTTTCTGGCATTTCAGCTGTCTTCAGCCAGGCTTGCTTGAATCCAGTGGCAAAGTGAGCAAGGGACTCACGTCTGAGCATACCCTGCCAACTTATGGGGAACAAAGTGGTACAAAAGGGGGTGGTGATGGACGGAGCATCAGAACCAATCAAACACTCACACCCAGTCAACAGATCTGGGTTTGATCCATCACCGTTCTTTAGCCCACCCTGCCACCCCAGTTCAGACATGGCCATATGCAAATCAGTCTGACCCTGTGCCTCATGGGAACAGTCCAGCCCAAACTGCCAAGCCATGCTTTCCCTGGACCGGAAACAAGCTTCCTAGGACCGGTTTCTGGCATTTCAGCCGTCTTCAGCCAGGCTTGCTTGAATCCAGTGGCAAAGTGAGCAAGGGACTCACGTCTGAGCATACCCTGCCAACTTATGGCGAACAAAGCGGTACAAAAGGGGGTGGTGATGGACGGAGCATCAGAACCAATCAAACACTCACACCCAGTCATCATCATCAAAATATCTTTATTCGGATATTAAAACATCCAAGAAAAGAACACTGCATTTACACATTTCATAATACAATAATGTGAACAAATAATCTTAAAATAATTAAAATAAGTCATTTCTACAGGGTCTGTCCGGGGCCTTAATAATAGGATTACAGGAGAAAAAGGCTGCGAGTTCATAGAGTTTTAAAGTGCAGGGTGCTAGCATCTATAAAATACGCGATACCAAACACAGTAAAATTATTTAAAATGCATGATCATAGCCAATTTAAAACAATACTTTAAAAATAAGCTATAACATATTAAAACGTCATAAAACATCCCAAATACACTGTACCATACAATTCATAATTTACATACATCCTCGGTAATGTCTACTATTGTGTGCAGAATTTAAACAAAGTTTAAAAGGGAACTTTTAATCATAGAACCCAACCCTCTGTGTCCAACAAGCAAAGTTGCTTACGCCTCACATCTAGACTTCCTTAATTTTGCAGCTAATCTTAGAAAGTTCACAGTGCAAAACAAGGTAAGGGGTTCCGAGGAGAGTTTCAGGTATAGTAGTGCTACCCTAACTTGGCTAAATTTATTCACTCTTAGGATGGTTTTTAAGAAAACTGCCCACGGGTATTCATATAATGGACAAAAGAATACAAAATGGAGGGTATCCTGCGGAGATCCCAGATCGCAGCCGCATGGACCCTTTGATCCAATATCTCTTGTAAACCCTGCGGGGACAGCTAAAATGTGGTGTAAAAGATCCAGTCTAAATCTGGTCATTAAAAATCTATCATTTTTATTATATATCTGCGCCAGGTAAGGTTCTAAACCTGCAACAGATTTCGTTAATATGTGCGATCGCACTGACCCTTTCAGTAATTCACTGTCTTTCCGGGCACAGGCTAGACGCCTGAGGTGTTCTGCTTTTATAACTATTTTTAGCTGGGGCGTCAGGGACGTGGGCTCATCAAAACAACTAGCAAAACCCAGCCACTTCAGTGTATCCTTCACATATTTGAGCCACGGTATCCTATGTCCTTTGTCCCTATTTATACAATCTTTGATTATTTTTCTACTTAGACTAGCCTCAGGGTTGGTCCAAATGTTAATCCAACACATTATTGGTTTAATGCTTAGTCTATCAGTAATGTAAGGGAGCCCTAGCTCCTCGTGAACAATGTGGGCCGGAGTACTTTGAGGGACTTGCAGAATCTTTCTAAGAAACTTATTTTCCTCCAATTGAATCATGGAAGTGTTTCTGAATCCCCAAACCTCACTCCCATTCATAATTTTGGAGCAACAGATTGCGTTATATAAATTCAATATTTCATTCAGTGACCAGCGGCCTAATCTCGTCGCTCGATTCATAATTGAGCCCATTGTACTCGATTGTTGTTTACATTTTTCTGAGATTAGTGTGTTAAAATTGAGGTGTCTGTCGAAAATTATCCCTAGATAATTGAAGACCTCGACCTTTTCTAGTTTGTGGCCCCCAATTTTAGAAATAAAATTCCTCGTTGGTCTTTTTCCTGCTTTCATAACATATGATTTTGTTAAATTGGGAGATAGGTCTAGATTTGCCATGAACCCACAGAAGCCATCAATAAGAGACTGCAGTCCCCTCCCTGTGCGTGACAGGAGTACTGCGTCGTCCGCGTATAAGAGGACAGGTATGCTTCTGTTGCCCACTCTAGGACAATCTACCCCCAGCTCTCCAAGTGCTTTGTCCAAACCATTTATATATAGCGTGAATAAAAAGGGCGCCAGGATGCAACCTTGTCTCACACCCCTAGTACATGAGAAATGGTCAGTAAGGTTCCCCTCATTACTGTATCTGACCTGGGCTGTTGTGTTCATATGTAATGATTTTAAAATGAATATCAGACCTAGATCGACCCCTAGCAGCTCTAAAATCTCCCACAGCTTTTCCCGGTTAACCCGGTCAAAAGCTGCTGTCAGGTCCATGAAGGCTAGAAAGACTGTCCCCTCGCCTGCCACGGTGTACTTTGCCACCACGTTGTATAGATTAAGGCATTGGTCCGAGGTAGAACGGCCCATTCTAAAACCATACTGTGTATCGGTAATGATTTCATTCTCCTCTGCCCAGTCCATTAGGCGGTTTAGAATTACCTTCCCTAGAACCTTTGCTGACACGTCAATTAGTGAAATCGGGCGATAACATTGAGGGTCGCACTTGTTGCCCTTTTTAAATAGGGGAACAATGCTAGCAGTTGACCAAGACCTGGGCATTCCCATTTCAACTGCCGTGTTAAAAACTCTCGTGACTATAGGTGCCCACAGGTCGACCTTGGACAAAAATAGGTCGGGGGGGATCCCGTCCGGCCCTGGGGCCTTATTCCGGGTCAGGGCGTGGATTCCATCTTTAATCTCACCCACTGTAAACTGCGACCAAGAGCTTGGTAAAATGCCCACATCTGTAATTTGTCGGGCAATGGTGCTGCCATGGTTATACAGATTCTTAAAATGAGAGACCCATGCTTCAGGCAGGACATTGCAAGCCACCTTCTCATTATTCGGTGCTTGGAAACTCGGGTCATTAATCACCTTCCAAAATCTTGACATATCTCTCTTCTCAGCTGCCTCCCTCAAATTCTCTCAGGCCTCGTAGTGGATAGTGTGTTTCCTCTTCTTTATGGCCAGTTTGTATTGGGCTCTACATTCCACTATCCTGCTCCTATTCTTGGGTACCGTTTTGAGTGCCCGTTTCAATTCTTTTTGGGCTCTGGAGCATGCTTTGTCGAACCATTTTGGTGAAAGATTAGACATAGGTGATGGTTTGGCCCTCAGTAACCTGTCAATGTCCCTTGACATACTTTCAAAAGCACTTATCAGATCTTTACCTTCAACTTCCTGATTTAAGCACTTCCATATCCCACTTTCTGAGGATGCGATGAGTCTTTTATAAAATGCTTCCCCATCTATGTTGGCCCAGCGTATACGCCTGCCCTGGTCAATTGCTTCCAGTGTTCCCCCCATCATCCTGGGCCTGGCCTGCGTAGGTAAATCCAAGACCCTCAGGGACAACACCAGAGGGTTATGGTCACTAAAAATACTGATTTCTATACTAAAATCTATTATCTTACATTTAAAACAATGTGACACAAAAATAAAATCGATAATTGTATCCCTGCCCCTGCCTTTAAAAGAGGGATTAATGGTATTAGAGTTCCTGGGTTTGATTAAGTCCATCGTGGGGGCTAAATCATATATGCCCAGGATTTTACTTAATTCGCTGCCTTCCGTTGTGTGCTCTAAGTGCCAATCCTTTATGGACGGACAAGAGTCCCATTTTCCCCCTCCCCATTTCAAATATGGGCATTGGTGACAATTAAAATCGCCCACTAAAATCAGGTTTGGGGGGCTATTTCCCCTAATGTACAAGTCTGCCAATCTGTCCTTGAGCTCGTTCAACCTCTGCATTGATTGGCCCGCATTATAGAAATTTATCAGGACGAATTTTAAGCCCTTCTTACAATAACTGATACCCTGGATATTGTCCGAGCTCCAGCCCAGAGCACCCCAAGACCCTTGTAGGGAGAGAGACACATACGTAATTAAACCCCCTTTAGCTCTTCCCATTGTAGATTTTTGGGCGGGAACAAAAAACATTTTATACCCCTCTAGGTGCGGGGCACTGCTATCCGTCTCCCACGTTTCCTGTAGGCAGATAATGTGGAATTTTTGACTGAAATCCAACCATTCCTTATTTTTTAATATGGTTGAGATCCCTGCGATGTTCCACGATACCACCCTAAGTTCCTCAACCTCAAGGTTTATCTCTATCCTAACTGGGATAGCCTGTGTTTGAGGAGAAAGTCCTGCTAGACAACTCGTTGCCAGTACAATACTCTTGTCTGGAGGGTTAAGCAATACCTCATTTGGGTGGATATCAGATGAAGGAGGATATCCCAATGGACCCACAATATCCCTTGGCATTGGGCTAGCTGGGGGAGGGGGAATCTTCCTGTTCTCGCCTTGGGCCAGTCAGTCTAGTTCGTCCATCGCTGCCGCATCAAGTAACGGAATAAACCTGTTTGATACTGAGCCCAGTCTGTTGGCCCTTATGTTGGGAATTTCCCCTCTTCTACGTGTCACTTGACCTGACTCTTTTGAGTAATTCCTATAAAAAAAGCTCAGAGGGAGCATCTTTATGGTCGTCCCTCTATCAAAAACCCCGTAACTGGAAATAAGCAATTCTTTAACCAGCTCCGGGTGTCTGAAATTAACAATGACGCAATCTCCTGCAAACTTTTTCTCTAGGGGACCGATCCACGCTACCCTTCTTGCCATAAGGATGTGGCTACTCTGTAACTTATACTCCCTCACATTGTTGTACATCCAATGATTGACCTTGTTTATCAGGGAGCTTGTGGACTCTTCTCTATCCTGGTTATGGGCTGGAACCCCCGCTAAAACTATCATGTAAGGACAAGAAGCTGGGGGTAAATCCAACGTCTGCAGCCCCGGTGTACAATGGACCTGATCATCTAGGGAGCTGTTGGCTGCTACGAGCCCTTTTTTACTACCCTCATGTTGTAATCTATGGGGCACAATAGTAGAGGGAGTGCCTTTATCCTTACTGGAGGTGGGATCAACACTCCGCTTATTTCCTGCCAACCTACTTCTATTTTCACACGGACTAACAGGGCAAGGTACAATCCCTAACCCTTCATGTCTCGAACTCAGAGGGGGCACTGGGGGTTCACCGCTCTTCTGTTCTAGGAGCCTGCTAACTTTCTCCTCTATTCTCTTTATATGTTCCACTATGGGAGCCAAATGTTTAAGGAAAAGGGCTTCCAAGTTAGCCTCTAATGTTTTCATTATCTCCCGCGACCATTCCGCCCCATTTATAGGAGAGCGAGTTTCATGGAATTGGTAAGTTGACCTGTTTCTCCCGTCCTCAACAACTTTGGGATCATTTCTAGGCCCACTTCTTTTCGCTTTATTATCTGTTCTATTTTTGTTGGTCCCGTTGCTTTGTGAGATAACCGTGGCTCTTGTAACCTCTGATGCAGCAGTTTCTGAAGGAGAAACTGGCACCAATAACGCTTTTTTTGAGCGGGTAACTACTTCCCTTTCCCTCCTTATTAAAGCATTGGGCTCCCTCTCCCCTCCAGGTGTAATACCCTCCTGCTCTTGGTCTCCCTTTGCCCCAATGCCCGATGTTTCTACCACCAAATTTCACGGGGGAGAGATCATGTTGGTGAATGTTATTTACAGACCCCTCCGAAATCAGTGACTCTTGTTACCCACATGCTGGCGTGTTAATATGGACTTGTGCCGTGGTAACACGCTGGGTTACACTATGGACAGGGGGTCCCTGACTTGCTAGGGTACTTACACCTGGCGTGACACACTCAGCTATTGTCCCCAGCGACGAACGTTTATGTGCCAGAAGAGAATCAAGGGACAGCCTACGCTCTGTTAGCTGTATTTCGTGGGTTAACAGGGATTCAGCTCGTGTAATAAATGCATCCAGAGTTCCCTTAACTCCACCCCCCAGTCTACTAGGCGTTTTTTTCGTTTTCCCCATGTCACAGCTTCAGGCTCACAAACTTATAATGACGTATCCACTTCCTTGGCCTACCAAGTCTCAAAAAGACACTTGGGGCTGGCCCCAGAAACAATTACAATGGGTACTAACCAACGCTATCAGCCCACGTTAACAGCCTGAAACACAAATAACAATGCACCTTGGCAGACTCCCTACTGGCAGTTTCAATACCTGTATCTGGGGCTCAATGTGCCGAACATTGAGTGGCCCTCGAGCTCCCTCCCTAGACTTATTTCAACAGGCCTCTTGTGAATGCAACGCTGTAATAAGCAGTCTTGTTTCAGGGACCAAGAGAAACGGCCCGGCCTCCCTCGGCCCCTGACGGCCACAGACGGCCCGCCCTTTGCCCGGGCTTAGCCCGGCGCTGCCCGCGCGTGTCCCGCGACGCAGAGGTAGCCTCTCCAATTTAAGCGCCTCCGGGCGCGCTGGTAGGCGGGACCAGGAAGTGCCGCTAAGGCCTCTGGGGGCTGTAGTCTCCCCCCACAGCGGCCAGCGAAGGTAATGGCAGCGGGGGAGACCACAGCGTCAGCAACCCAGGAAAGATGCCAGGAAATGACCAGAGCGCCAGGTAAGTTCAACAGGTTCTGCGAAATGCCCCCGCTCCACCGAGGGAGCCTCTCCAATTTAAGCGCCTCTGGGCGCGCTGGTAGGCGGGACCAGGAAGTGCCGCTAAGGACTCTGGGGGCTGTAGTCTCCCCCCACAGCGGCCAGCGAAGGTAATGGCGGCGGGGGAGGCCACAGCGTCAGCAACCCAGGAAAGATGCCAGGAAATGACCAGAGCGTCAGGTAAGTTCAACAGGTTCTGCGAATTGCATGTACAAAAGGGGGTGGTGATGGACGGAGCATCAGAACCAATCAAACACTCACACCCAGTCAACAGATCTGGGTTTGATCCATCACCGTTCTTTAGCCCACTCTGCCACCCCAGTTCAGACATGGCCATATGCAAATCAGTCTGACCCTGTGCCTCATGGGAACAGTCCAGCCCAAACTGCCAAGCCATGCTTTCCCTGGACCGGAAACAAGCTTCCTAGGACCGGTTTCTGGCATTTCAGCCATCTTCAGCCAGGCTTGCTTGAATCCAGTGGCAAAGTGAGCAAGGGACTCACGTCTGAGCATACCCTGCCAACTTATGGTGAACAAAGCGGTACAAAAGGGGGTGGTGATGGACGGAGCATCAGAACCAATCAAACACTCACACCCAGTCAACAGATCTGGGTTTGATCCATCACCGTTCTTTAGCCCACTCTGCCACCCCAGTTCAGACATGGCCATATGCAAATCAGTCTGACCCTGTGCCTCATGGGAACAGTCCAGCCCGAACTGCCAAGCCATGCCTTCCCTGGACCGGAAACAAGCTTCCTAGGACCGGTTTCTGGCATATAGAAAGCACGAGTGTGCATTGCTTTCTCAGTGTCCAGCATGAGCCCAGAAGAATTACAGTAACTGGTCATACACTAGCGGAGGATTACTTTTATGCTGCACCACCTGTTAAGACACTCCTGCATATAAATAAACTCACCGTCCTGTTCGGCCTGCCCCAGGAGAGCCTCCGCGTGATGAGTCCTCAGTCCACAAGGAGCAGGTAAATTCGTACACACCCACCACATGCCAGGTCACGGAATGGCTTCTTGTTGGCGGTGAGACGCTTGGAAGCAAGGTTCTTCTTGGTTATGTGAGCAGAGCCTGATGCTGGCTTGCATGGCTTGCATGGCCTCTAGCAGAGCAGACTCAAGCTTGGGCCAGTATCAAGGAAAATCCAGACACACTACCTTGGCAATAAGCTCAGCTCTAAGTAGCGATCTGTGACACCAGCTCATCCGCTTTCTCATCCTCAGGGATGGGGGCAGTGATGTCCCAGCACCAATCCTTATCATACTTGAGGTACTGCACTGCCAGGAATTATGCGCTGAGAGGCAAGCCGCGCTCGGTGCACAGTGCCAGCAGCATCAGGCATTACCAGACTGGGTCTCCCAGCCCTTAAGTTATTCCTCTGCTGGCTTCAGCACTGCTGTATCCTGGCTGGCAGCCCACATCAGGGGCAGGGCTTCCAGGATGGTTTAGGCATTAGGGTCGTGACTCATGACTGAACAAGTAGCAGAGTCAGCCCAGAGGCCGTTTGCTGCGCGACCGCCATCTGTCAACTAGGTACGAGGCACTTTTGGCTATGTGCATGGGTTTGTTGAAATTCATGTCGCACAGGACGTGACAATTGCACCTTAAGTTAGTTTGTTACATGCACTGGATGAATGCCACTGTTGAAACCCAGTCCAGAAACTCTAGACCAGGGGAGTGTGCCGATAAACTCCTCTCATCTGGGTTGGCGGAGTTTTTGCCAAACTCCACGCTGCAAGTGGAGCAACGAGTGGCAAAAACTCTGTGTACTCCACTAGTGAAGTGTAGTTTAGCACCCACCCTTAATTGTTTTTTAAAGCTTTAGCTTTGGCTTTGGCACTGAATCACATAAATAATGCATATTGAGTGACATGTAAGATGCAGTCTTATTCCATATGTCTTTCTCATAACAGAACTAGTTACTTATGATGTTTGTATAACTGTATAGGTGAGCAAATGGGAGTGTGATTGATTCTTTGCATGACTGACTAGGTGTGTGAGTAAATCTATTAATGATTGGCGGTGCGTGAGTGTGTGAATAGGTGTATGAGTGCAAAAGATAGTGCTGTATTGGTGAGTGACTGCATGTATGAGTGACTGTATGGGTGAATGAGTGAATGTGTGTGTAGACCTAGGAATCAGTGAATGGGTATGTAGTAACTGATATTGGTGTGTCTGTGGTTTCAAAAATGGTAGTCTGTATTTTAGAGTGGGTGTATCAAAGGTTATATTAGGGTGTGAGTATGTGCATCAGATTATCACATGGATGATGTCATCAGTAAGGTCATCAGTGACGTTATTTGAGATGTCATCAGTGTTGTCATCAGTGATGTCAGTGACCATGTCATGAACGATTTAATATGTGATGTCAACAGCAGTGTTTTGCGGAGGCGCAAGTTATTGTTAGCTTAACTAACTATAATGGGCAAATTTCTCTGGTTTTGTATGAGTGAAATGTCCAACTAACTATAACGTCCCTGAAACCTGTGGTTTTTTTCAGTGAATTTCTAAGATTTTTTTAAATGCTAATTCCTAACTATAACGTCCCTGAAATCTGTGTTTCTTTCAGTGAATTTCTAAGGTTGTTTAAATGATAATTTCTAACTATAACGTCCCTGAAACCTATGGTTTTTTCAGTGAATTTCAAAGTTTTTTTAATGCTAATTTGTAAATATAACGTCCCTAAAACCTATGTTTTTTTCAGTGAATTTCAAAGGTTTTTTAAATGCTAATTTCTAATTATGCCTACAGAGTTAGGACATGTGCAGAAAGAGGAAGAAAGGCGCAGAAAGAAGCAAGAGTAATGAAGAAAGAGGCAACAGAAGTCCCGAAACATGAAGAAAAGTGCAGAAAGAAGCAAGAGATATGCAGAAAGAACCAACAGAGGTGCAGAAAGTGGCCTTGTTGCAAAGTCATCCTGTGCCCCCAACTTTTTGCTGACTGGTACTAGTGGTAACTGACTCTAGCTAACCAGGCCCGGAACCAATGCTGTGCTGAAAGACACTTAGAATACAGTGAAAACACCTACATACATAAGGGTACACTATGGGTTGGGGTACCCCTGTGATTGGCATGACCTCCCCTGTAAGGCCCTAGTACATAATAGGGCAGGGGGATTAAAACTACCTCTAAATCAGAGGTGCAGAAAGAGGCAAGAGAAGTGCAGAAAGAAGCAACAGAGGTGCTGAAAGAGGCAAGAGAAGTGCAGAAAGAAGCAACAGAGGTGCTGAAAGAGGCAAGAGAGGTGCAGAAAGAAGCAAGTGAAGTGCAGAAAGAGGCAAGAGAGGTGCAGAGGCAACAGAGGTACAGAAAGAGGCAACAGAGGTGCATAAAAACACAAGAGAAGTGCAGAAACAAGCAAGAGAAGTGCAGAAAGAGGCAAGAGAATTGCTGAAAGAAGCAACAGAGGTGTAGTAAGAAGCAAGAGAAGTGCAGAAAGAACCAACAGAGGTGCAAAAAGAGGCAAGAGGGGTGCAGAAAGAGGTAGGAGAGGTACACAAAGAGGCAAGAGAGGTACAGAAAGGCAGGAGGGGTGCAGAAAGAAGGAAGAGAAGTACAGAAAGGGGCAAGAGAATTGCTGAAAGAAGCAATAGACGTGTAGAAAGAAGCAACAGAGGTGCAAAAAGAGACAAGAGGGATGCAGAAAAAAGTAGGAGGGTTACACAAAGAGGCAAGAGAAGTACAGAAAGAGGCAGGAGGGGTGCAGGAAAGAAGGAAGAGAAGTGCAGAAAGAGGTAACAGAGGTACAGAAAGAGGCAAGAGATGTGCAGAAACAGGCAGGAAAGGTACAGAAACAGGGAACAGGGGTGCAGAAAGAGGCAAGAGAGGTACACAAAAAGGCAAGCGAAGTGCAGAAAGAGGCAACAGAGGTGCAGAAAGAAGCAAGAGAGGTACAGAAAAAAACAAGAGAAGTGCAGAAAGAGGCAAGAGAATTGCTGAAAGAAGTAACAGCCATTTAGAAAGAAGCAAGGGAATTGCAGAAAGAGGCAAGTGAAGTGCAGAAAGAAGCAAGAGCAGTGCAGAAAGAACCAACAGAGGTACAACAAGAGGCAAGAGGGGTGCAGAAAGAGGTAGGAGAGGTGCACAAAGAGGCAAGAGGGGTACAGAAAGAGGCAGGAGGGGTGGAAAAAGAAGGAAGAGAAGTGCAGAAAGAGGCAAAAAAATTGCTGAAAGAAGCAACAGAGGTGTAGAAAGAAGCAAGAGAAGTACAGAAAGAGACAAGTGAGGTGCAGAAAGAAGAGCAGTGCAGAAAGAACCAACAGAGGTGAAAAAAGAGGCAAGTGAGGTGCATAAAGAAGTAAGAGAGGTCCAGAAAGAAGGAACAGACGTGCAGGAAGAAGTAACAGAGGTGCAGAAAGAAGCAAATGAGGTGCAGAAAGAGGCAACAGACGTGCAGAAAGAGGCAAGAGAAGTGCAGGAAAAGAAATGTGCAGAAAGAAGCAACAGAAATGCAGAAAGAGGCAAGAGAGGCGCAGAAGGAAGCAAGAGTGGCTTGCACACCATTAGTACCAATTTAAGACCTACATTTAGTAATAAGTAACAGGTGACCATTCTATATTTACAAAGGACCTTCCACGACTCTGCAACACTTGTTGCTGCATTTTTGGTAACGTTTGAGCTGTTTGAGCTAGAAACAAGGCTTTTTTTGTTCAAATCTGCAGATTAGGGAGCAGATGATGAATTATGTGCCAAATGCAGAAAATTTAAAATTGTGCGAAAGTCAGTGCAGCCAAACAGTCGCATAATTCCAGTGGCCCTGCTCATACCTCTGACTAGGTCCATAAGGGCTCCTCAGTGATTCCTTCTTTTTTTGTCTCACTGAGTTCATATTTGAGCTTCTATGAAAACAAGGAAGACTAAACTTGAGGTTACCACTCCACAACACAGACTACCATACCACATAATTACTCTCCATAACACATAATCCCACTCTACATAATTCCTATACACCAAATACCACATGCTTTCTATCCACATAATTTCACTTCACAACATACCACCTAATTTCACTACACACAACGTACATCCACTCCACTCCCAAAAACGTTAGTAAAAAACTTTTACATGTACAACTCCAATAGCTCTAACTCTCGCAAATGCAAACCTATTACATTGCAAACACTTCTTTAACTAGTAGTCGCTTTTGCAGCGCGGTGGAGAAAAGGTGCTGGGACTCCGACCAGCGCTCAGAAATTCCGCTGCATAGGATGTACTGGAGGTACCAGAAGGGCTTATTGGCCCCTAAAGTCCCTCAGGAGTTAAGTGGACTTCATCCCCCATACAGTAGTCTGCCAGGAGGCTCATTTGCAGAGTCGTGGAGAAAGGCGACATGGCCTCCGAAGACATCTTAGCAATCCTACTGTGTGGGAGTTACTGGAGGTAACAAGAGGGGTACTTGGCCCCCAAGGACATCCTTGGGGACCAACTACCCCTCCCATTACCTCCAGTAAGTACCACACAGCAGGATTGGTAAATTCTCATAACAGGCCATGCCCCCTTTGCCCACCACTATGCAAACGCGCTCCCTGGGGCACTCTTGGATGGGGATTGAAGTCCCCTTCGCTGCTGGGGTTCCTTTAGGGGCCAATTAGCCTACCTCTTACCTCCAGTAAGCCCCACACAGCTGGATTGCTGAGAGGTGGACACAGGCCACATCCCCTTTCTCCACCACTCTGCAAATGCACCTCCTAGCGCATTTTAAGCTGGGGCATTAAGTCCCCTTGAATACTGAGGGTCCCTGGGGGCCAACTAGCCTACCAGGTACCTCCAGTAAGCGCCACACAGCTGGATTGCAGAGAGGTGGTCTGAGGCCACACCCCCTTTTTACACCACTCTGTAAACGCACCTCTTGGCACACTGCTGCTCAGGGGATGAAGTCCACTTGTGTCCTGAGGCCCTCAGGACACAAGAGGACCTCATAGCCCCACCAGCAGGGCACCAAGAGGCACGTTTGCAGAGTGGTGAAAAAAGGGTGTGTGGCCTCGGACCACCTCTATTGGTGGCGGTCTCTGGGGCTTAGGGGGGCCCGCGAGGACCGCCACCCAATTTGAATAAAGCACGGGGAGGTGGTGATTCCCAGGACTTTGGGGGGCCTGCGAGGCCCCCCCACCCTTATTCAATTAAAGCCCCAGGGAGGTGGCAGTCTCCGGGGATTGGGGGGCCAGTGAGGCCCCTGCCCTATTTAATTGAAGCCCCAGGGAGGTGGCGGTCCCCAGGGCTGTGGGGGGGCCGCTTGCCCCACACATAAATTATAATGCCCCAGGAGGTGGCGGTCACCGGGGCTGTGGGGGCCCCCACAGCCCCCCACACCATAATTAAGAATTGCCCCCGGGACCTGACCCACCCGGGGGCTTTTTCACAAACGAAGCGCAGGAACCCAGTATTTTTTCTTTTGCCAATATCTTTGGCGCCGTTTGACGAATCTTCGCGAAATTTTCAAACCTAATGGCCCGCTCAGGTCAACTACTGTCTTGAAAGTTTCAGGGTGATTCGTCAAACGGGGGCCAAGTTAAAAGGGGGTCCCAAAACACGTTTGCCCCATGTTAATTTCCATAGGAAAAATTGGAACAGGCTACAGCCCGACCTGCTGAACGGAATTACACCAAATTTGGCAAAAAGGTAGCCCTTGGTTCAGAAAGGGACCTTTTTTTAAATGGTGTAAATCCGTTTAGTAGTTCCTGAGAACTTAAAAAATGAAAAATATTAATATCTGAGCACCGATGAGGGTTCGCGAACCCTCCCGGACATGAGCTTCACCCTGATTCACCCATCTTGTGACTTGGTAACCGAGTCACAAGAAAAGAGTGAAAAAAAGTGAAAAACAAGACAAGGGGGCAGGGTAGAAACACCCTTACCCCCTAGGCCTGCTCAGGGGGTCCCACAGGAACCCACAGGGCCCAAAAAAGCTTTTTTTTTTTAAATGGCTGAATTTGCGCTGGGGTTGGAAATCCGGCCAAGAAAATAAAAAAAACAATGCGCGGGCTCCTGTGCTTTGTTTTTGAAAGCTCCCAGGTGGGCCAGGTCCCAGGGGCACAAATTAATTTGTGGGGGCCCCCGCAGCCCCGGGGACCACCACCTCCCAGGGGCATATGAAATTAAATGCAGGGGCACACAGCCCCCCCACAGCCCCAGGGACCACCACCTCCTTCTTTAATAAATGCGTGGGGGGCCCCAACCCCCCCACACTGCCCCAGGGACTGCCACCTCCCCGGGGCATTCATGAAAATGGGCGGGGGGCCTCAAAGGCCCCCCTGAACCCCATGGACCGCCAGCGCCCCAGGGCTATAAAGAATAGTTAGTGTGGGGGGCTCAAGTCCCCCCACACTGCCCCGGGGACCACCACCTCCTCGGGGTACTTAATATTCAAATTCGGGGGTCTGTTATATACCCCTGGGCCCCAGGGACCACCACCTCCCCGGGGCTTTAAATATATTGGGAGGAGGGCCGCATGGCCCCCCTCCTGGAACCCTCAATGGCCTGGGAGACCGCCACCCCCAGGGTCATTGCTGTTTGCTTTGCCAGTGCAGGAGCCGTGCGGTTCCCGCCCTGCCACAGCAAACACTGCTTTGCTTCAGTGATGTCATCAGTGATGTCATTTGAGATGTCATCGGTGATGTCATCATTGATGTCACTGACCATGTCATGAGTGATGTACTATGTGACATCATCAGCAGTGCATTACGGGGGCACAAGTTATAGTTAGCTGAGCTAACTATAACGGCCGAATTTCACTGGTTTTGTACGAGTGAAATGTCCAACTAACTATAACGTCACTGAAACCTGTGTTTTTTTCAGTTTATATATATACACATATATATATATTACCTACTGGCGGTCGCCAGTAGGTAGTTATAGTTAGGACCTAGTTACTATAGGAAAATGGCAACATTCTATTCGCAATAACTTTGGCGCCGATTGATGAATCGTCGTGAAAATTTCAAAACGAATTCTTTGTTGAGAGCAGCTCCTATGTTGAAAGTTTGGGGGTGATTCATCAAGGGGGGACCAAGAAAAAAGGGGGGTCCCAAAACGTGTTTTTTCAACGTTAATTTCCATAGGAAACTTTAGACAAGGCTACAGATCGAACGGGTGAACGGAATTACCCCAAATTTGGCAGGGAGAAGGGTCTTGGTCTAGAAAGCACGCTTTTGATCATTTGGTGTAAATACGTTCAGTAGTTTTCGAGGAGTATCAAAATTTACAGATATCGATATTTGAGATTTCTGCCATCTGATTGGCTGAGGCGTTACGAGCATGAGCTTGCTGCTGATTGGCTGTGAGCACTGCGAGCGTTTGCAACTAGGAAGTGTTGGCCGCCATTTTGTGATTCTGTTGAAGTGAGTAAGGGGGAAAAAGGGCGAAAAATGTGAGAAAGAGGAGTGTAGGAGCACTGTAACCTTTGTGGGGTGTTTAGGGTGTGCTATAGAGGGGGTGCAAAGTGAACTAATCATACCTACCGGTGTGAAAGTTGTAGGCTACGAAAATTAAGTGAGGTATTGGCTAGTGTGTGATGTTTCTAAGGTGAGCTTGTGCGTGACTCGGGGATTAAAGCGTGAGCCCACACTGTGTATCTTATGCTGTGAAGTCATGTGCCCTGGCCACTGCAGCACAGTTGTGGAAGTAGTGTCAGCATGTGTTTATACCTACTAGGATGAACTACTGACCCGTAGTGGTGTGAAAGTCTTGGGTACGGAAAATATGTGAGGTATTGTCTAGAGTCTCATGGAAGGAGGAAGTGTTGGCCGCCATTTTGTGATTCCGTTGAAGCGAGTAAGGGAAAAAAGGGTGAAAAAAGTGGGAAATAGGAGGGTAGGAGCACTGTAACCTCTGTGGGGTGTTTAGGGTGTGCTACAGAGGGGGTGTGAAGTAAACTAATCATACCTACCAGTGTAAAAGTGCTAGGCTACGAAAATTAAGTGAGGTATTGCCTAGAGTGTGATGCTGCTAAGGTGAGGTGGTGTGGGAATCGGGGATTAGAGCGTGAGTCTAAATTGTGTGTCTTATGCTGTGAAGTCATGTGCCGTGGCCGCTGCAGTACAGCTGTGGAAGTAGAAGTAGTGTCAGCATGTGTTTCTAACTACTAGGACGAACTACTGACCCGTACTGGTCTGAAAGTTCTGGGGTACGGAAAATATGTGAGGTAGTTTGTAGAGTCTCATGCTGCTAAGCTGAGCTGCTGCCAGACTCGGGGATGAAAGCGTGAGCCCAAACTGTGTATCATATGCTGTGAAGTCATGTGCTCTGGCCGCGGTGCCACATCTGTGCAAGTAGTGTCAGCATGTAGTTATAGCTACTTGGAGGACCTTTTGCTTTGAACATTGTAACTTGTGTATGGTGCTTAGGGGGTGTTATATAGGGAGTGCGAAGGTAAATTCATGTGTATGAAATGAATTTGGAAAGTGGAAAGCACTGACTCCTACGGGCTCCATCCACAACCGCCTGGCTCGGCCGCACCTCTCGTGCTCCACCGAGGTCTACCCTTAGAGCAATACCTCCTTGCTGTGGCAGTCGCTCGAGCCTCTGTGCCGTGGCCTCAGGCACCACAGCTCCATGGGACGGATCTGGTCCAGCCGTCTCCTGTCCTGCTCCGCACCTCCGATCGCCTCCGAGGGCTGCTGATGACTCGGTGAGTGGAGCTGCGTCACACGGGCCAGCGACCCTCCGCTTGCACCGATTCCTGAATTGCTGCTATTCACTTGTGCCCCTGGTATTCCGCATGCAAGCGCTATTGATTTGCTTGAGGGGATGCTATCAACCTGCTGTCAGTGCCTGTTGATTGAGGATACTTGGGACCCGGAAGTGGAAGGAAGTCCTGCCTGGTGGTGGGCGGAGTGTTGAGACGCGCAGCTTGCCCGGAGCCTCGCGAGTTCCCTGTCTGCCTTCCCCCGTAGCTGGAAGAGAGGGGGAGGCAAACACTGAACAGAGTCCCGGTCCCGAGGAGGGGGACCAGGTGAAGCCAGGCGCGAGTGCGGTGTGGGGCTCCCATGCTTGCAGAGAGCCCCGTGAGTGGTGCCGCCGACTGAGGAGTCAACAAGTGTCCCGCAAAGACCGGAGAGTGCAGGGCGCCCTACCTGCGATCAGAGGGGCCTCTTCTGGCTGATCAAGCGGTCCCGCTCCTGGCAGCGGGCCGCCCCACGGTGACGGCAGAGACCTCGGGAATCTGGCTGCAGTGGACTGCTGCTGCCTACTTGCCTACTTGCTCGGCCCCCAGGAGTGGTGAGTGGGGCTGTGCCTCTCTTCTTTCTCCTTTTGTGGGTGTGTTAACCCGGCACAGCAGCGCCAGTGCCAGTTTTATGGGGGCATTTTTCTTTTGAGCAATAGAGTCCCAGAGTGGGACCCCCGGGGGAACACTAAGAGCATGCCCTCCCTGCTTGGCCTGACACGGATGCTCACACGAATGTAGAGGCCCTATAGACTTGTGAGCTGTGTACGGGCGGTAGACAGCTACGGCACCGAATCATTGGGAAAAATGGCAACTAAGTCTGGCAATGGTGGGAAGGTGGTCCCTACAGGTTCAGTTATGGGAACATTGGACCAATTTATTGTACGTGCCTCTTCAATCCTAGCCCACGAAATTGATCGCACTGAAAAAAGACTCTCACTGGATATTGCAGCCAATAGAAGGTCCTCAATGGGTCTCATAGCCGGGGCAGTGTCTCCTACTTCCACTTTCACTACCATCATCCATGGCCCAGTTGTTCAGCCAGGTGAGCGTGTTGGGGTGGACCAGGGTGTACACACCATCCTAGTACATCCAGCCCCTAGTGAACTCCATTGGGGGTCGGAGTCTGTATCTACACCTGTACCTACACCTGAGGGACAAGTAGGCTCTCTAGCTAGCAGCATTTCGCTTGACCCAGCGGAGAGCAACGTTAGGACCCGTTATACACCTGGTGTAAAATCCGCGCACTCAATACCAGTATCTAAGAGGAAGCGTGGGAGTGCGGCCCAGAATGGCAGAAAGGCAAAAATCAAGAAGCCAAATGCTTTAGTCGAATCTTCTGGAGGTATATCGATGCCTCTAGATAATAGTGTTGTGGTCCTGTCTCCAACGATGGCTGGGATAGATCAAGCGACGCTACTTGGGACAGACACCCCGTCGGAATGGACACAGGCAACATGGGATAAAATTGAACAGCTATTTTATAGAACTTGCATCCCTATTTATAAAAGACTGAACTTCATCGAAAAAAGACTTGAAGCTTTTGAAGGTGTAGAAGCTAAAGCTACTAGTAGTGCGGGGTCTGTGGTCAGTGCTAGTAGTGTTAGTAGTGGGCAATGTACGTTGGGGACTACTGAGATTATTTCAAGTTTAAATCCTCCAGTCCAGTCTCCACAGATAGTGGTATCTAAAAGTAACTCTACTGTGACCGCGAGTGCTTCTATCCTCCAGAATTCTTTGCATGCTACAAATGGAGCCCAGGACTCACGTAGGGTGGGAGTAGGGCTGGGTGGCTCTAACCTAGTCCCCCTTGATCCAGGTAGGGGCAGTAGGGTGTCAAATGATATATCTTTAGCTAGTCTTCCATGTATAGACCTTCCCCCTGCATCCACTCCTTATGTGTGCATCTTGACGGGGGTTCCCCCACTGAGATTAGGTCAACGTGAGGATTAAACAGATTTGAATAATAAGTGTATTCACTGGCTTAACATGAACCGAACTTTACCTCCTGGTGTCTCGGCTAAAATCCTTTTTGCAAGAAGGGTGGATTGGGTTGGGCCAAGACACAAAATGATTGAGGGCGATTGTATCATCATTAACTTTGGGGATACTAGTGCTGTGGAGTATATTTGTGGTTGGCGATATCAAGGTATGGATTCTAGGATAAAACCTCTTCCTTTAACATTCTTTTACCCAGCCTCCTCTTTAGGTCCTTTGAAAGCTAGGGTAGGTAGGAGTGATCCCGTACGGGGGCCTACGGGGGAGTTTGGAGTCCTGATATGAAATAGGTTTGATGTTTTATCTGGCCTAGAGGAGTGTGATTGACAACAAATCACTCCTAATCACCATACCTCAGTATGCATTCCCAAAGGTATTAATCATCATGATCTAGGTCTGAAGATGGTTGACTTGGCTTATGAAAATTTAAATGAACCCAATCACCTTCTAGAAAGGATTATAGCAAATAAACTCCCTTCTGATGATAGTTTAAAATTCCATGGGGAAAATGGGGTTAATGAGTCAGTATTGACGATGGGGTTGTCCACGAGCCATCGTTCTCCTCCTACCCAGGTTGGTTGTCCTATGCTAAAGGATTTTTGTACCTATAGACCTACAGTTTTAAAGTTACTATCTTGGAAAATCGCAGGGTTGGGCTCTAAATTAGCACTTCCTGAATGGTCAGATTTTATTGAAATTCATGATTTCTGTTTCTTTCAAGAAACTTGGGCAATAGCGTCCATGTTTCGTTTGGGGTATCTTACCTTTCAGGTTCCAGCGGTAAGACAAGAGAAGGGTCGTCCAATGGGGGGTTTGGTTATTTGGGTACGGCAGGCATTAAGGTGCAAAATTTCACTAATACCCACAAATAGTATTGATATCCTCGGGATAAAAATTATACCAGAATAAAGTCCTAGCCTACATATTTTTAATGTTTATGCAAGAGGTCTGGTTGGTGGGCGACGTTCTTACGTTGTAGCTGACCTGGAAAGGTTGCTGGATGATATACCAAGGGAAACTAGTCCGATGGTCGTGGGGGATTTTAACACCACGTTTGAACCCCTAGGGCCAAAGGACCAATGCATAACGGAGGATGAGGATGTAAAATGGGGTATACCTACACTTGAGGCAGAGCCAATTAAAAAATGGACAGAGGCGGCCATACAAATGAAAGGGTTGTGCACCAGTTGAGGGCTGCAAATGGGCGAACGTTGTCTGATAAGAAGGGGGCTAATACTTTTAATAATGGACGTAGGGCGAGCCGTATTGATTATGTCTTAGTAAGCCTGTCTTTGTGGCATTGTGTTAGGGACATGGCCGTTGTTACTCGAGTAGAAAGTGACCATGACCCACTCATTGTCACAATGGCCGCGTTGCTAGATGAAGCCATACCAATTAGGTCAGTAGCAGGGGGCAGTGACTTGGTATTGACTAAAGATACACGACATTTGAGATGGAAAAACGTTTCAAGATCCCAGGCATCGCTGGCAGCGATGAATAATGAGGTGGATAGGGTATTAGAAGTCTGGGGATCTAGTGAGAGAAGCCAGACTCCCCTGACCCACATTACCGAGATGCACACAGCACTGTTTGAACAATTAAAACTGTTCTTTTGTAAACCTGCTAAGAGTAATCAGGGTAAGAAAAAGAAAACTGTTGGATGGTTTACTGATAATTGTCGACAGATGCGGAGGAAATTGGGGCTAGTTTTAGGTGAAGGAGACCCAGCAAAAGTAAGGTTGGCACGGGACTCCTATAGAAGAGCAGTTAAAGCAGCAAAAAATGTATGGGACCAGGCAAGATGGATGGAGCTTAAAGAAGCATGCGTGTCACGAAATCCTAAAGTATTTTGGGATACGTTTAAGTGGGATGGGGGGGGGGGATCCCGGACACCCCACAGAATAATGTTGCCCACCATCTATGGGTGGAATATTTTAAACCCCAGTATGCTTCCTTGGAGGATGATCAGACTATGGGTCCTATGGAACTAGTTTTTTTCTCTGGTGAGGTGTTCACGTTAGTGGAAGTTGATAGGGCTTTAGATACTATTATCCCTAGCCGTGCCCCCGGAATGGATAATATCCCTGGAGATCTGTTTTTAAATCATAAATCCTCATGGCGCCTGTATATCAGATATTTAGCAAATGCTATTGCCTGCGGGGCTCCAATCCCGGCCTCCTGGAAAGGGGCCGAGATAATACCAGTCTTAAAGAAGGGGGACAAATCCATTGCAGCTAACCATAGACCAATACGTCTTATAGACTCCATCCAAAAGATCATGGGTAGACTGATTCTACAAAAGCTGCAGTCTTGGATGGATGATGAACAAATCCTTACCCCACTGCAGGCGGGTTTTCGTCCCCTTACAAGCACTATCGACCAGGTCTTCCGTTTTATTAACATCTATTTGAAGACAGTCGTATTGGGGAAAGGGGCCCTGTATGCGGTATTTGTTGATCTGAAAGCAGCCTTCGATTTGGTACCACGACGCAGGCTGTGGCGTGTCTTAAGTGAGATGGCGATGTCTGCTGAATTGTTATCTTTGATCGTCCGCTTACATGAGGATAATCATGCACGGGTCTGGTGGGGGGCCAGGGGGGAGGTCACTGAGTCATTTCCCGTTGACAGGGGAGTGCGCCAGGGTTGCGTGCTTGCGCCTACTCTGTTTTCGCTCTTCATTAACGGGGTGGCCGATTTCCTCTTGGAAACCCCCACCGACGCCCCTGTGCTGGCGAAAGAACATATACCTATCCTCATGTTCGCAGATGATACTCTGATAATTTCCAAGACCCCCAGCGGTTTGCAAAAAGCCCTAAGTAGGTTTGAGGACTTTTGCACAACTCGGGCCTAGTAATTAACACAGAAAAGACAAAATTTATGTCATTTAATGAGCATAAATCCTTCCGGGGCAAGGTATACATGAATAATGTACCTCTTGATAAAGTTGACGCCTTTACTTATTTGGGGGTCACGCTACAGTCAGACATGAGTTGGTCTAACCAAATTAATCTAGCTACCCTAAAGCACAAACAACAGGCTGGGATTCTTGCAGTTAATTTTAAAACCTCTTTCTCAAAACCAATTAGCCCATTGATGGAGATTTATGGTATGAAAGTCCTAAGCTCCACTCTGCATGGAGCGGAGCTTTGGGGGTTTGAGAATTTATCTACCATAACTGCTGCTGAAAATTCATTTTTGCGTAAGGTCACCAGCGTCCCAATAAGTACACCCATGTGTCCATTATTGCTTGACTTGGGAAGGAAAGCAGTAAAGGATTTGGCGAAACTTCGCCCTCTTCTATATTGGCGAAGATTGTGGTGCACAGCTGAACTTTCTCATTATGCAAGAGGGATCTAAGATGTAATGGACACAGATTGTTTCCATAGGATTAAATGGCTAGAGGAGATAAGGTTGTTGTTGGTGAATCTAGGTCTGATAGAACTTTGGGATGATCCCCAAAATGCTCCTTTTCCATCAAAGAAGATATTGAAGGAGAAGTATTGGGATATGGTAATGGCGTCAGTACGAGCGAAGGGTGCAGTAAAACACCTGACAGGCCAGTTCCTTGAATTGAAGATAAAGCCTGTATTAGAACACTATTTGGACTCTATTGAGAAACCTTTAGACAGGAAGTTATACTTCCAATTGAGGGTTGGTACCCTACCTGTTAGGTTATTTACTGGCAACTGGGTTGGGGTTATGATGAAAGCCTGTCCAAAATGCTTAAATAAAGAAGAAACGGTTAGTCACCTGTTGTTCTTCTGCCCACTGTATAAAAAACCTTGGGCTATGTAGGTTATACCTATTTGTAAACTTCTAGGTTTCAGAAAGCATGATGAGGCCCTAAGAATCCTTACAACGGACCCATTGCTGCCAACAGCAATCGCAATGGCTTGGTCCATCCGATCCAGGGTGTTGCTCCAGGCTAATTGACTTAAATGCCCTCAGTTTCATCTATAGGCTGTATTATAGCATGAATTGTCTGGGATAAATTGAGTATGTATGTATTTTATTTCCAGAACTAATTTACTCGGCAGTATTTCCTGTTTAATCCGTTCTTAAATGTTTTAGATTCAGAATATTTATTATTTTAATATGTATATTGTAATGTATGTGTATTGCTTTTATGACAAATCTGTCGAATAAAGTTATTTTGATTGATTGATTGACTCCTACGGGTCTGATAGCGCTGGGGGCATAAGGTGAGGTGCTGCTGGAGTTGGGAATAAAGCTGATGAACTACTGACCCCTATTGTGAAGTTTTAACATGCACGTGCCATTAAATGTTCGATAAAATGTTGCAAAAGTATATCTTAGGTTAAAAAAGAAATGATGAACTTTTAACCTGCAGGTGTCGTAGAAGGTTCCAGAAAGTGTGGTGATAAAATAGGTTGAACTTGTGACCTGTATGTGGCACTGAATAATAAGTAGCTTTTCGGAAGGAAAATTCAAAATTAACCAATGGAGGTAAGTTTTGGAATGTCGTTGAAGGAATAAAGTATTCTGATTTGTTCTTTACATGTATTTATATGTGGAGCGACAGAGAAATTGTGCCAGTCCTGCTTTCATTCTTGATGAAGTCGGAGCTTTACATGTACGATGTGAGAAAGAGAGAATGGTATGCGTGTGTCATTTGAAATCTGGATAACAACTACAAAGGTGAGTTAGAAATGAACAAGGTGTGTCATGTGTTTTATAGTATTGATTAAGTATTTGAGGTGATGTTTTCATTTTGAAAGTATTTTTTATTTCAAAGTAATATAGTGTTAGTAAAGTGTGGTGTTTGATATTAGTTATGAAATATGCATAACATTTGAGCTGTTGTTATACAAGTATTTTATATATGTTTAGGAATTTTTCACAGAGAAGAAGTGTAGTTTGTCATCTTTATAGGACTGTATTGTTTTGAAAATGAGGTACAGCGTTAATTTGAGTTTGTAATGTATTTGGGGAGATGAAGAAAATGTCGCACGTTTGCATCTGATACTTTTTGTGGAAATAGTGGGGTGGGGGGTGGTAGGAGGCGTATGTGTTATTAAGTTAAAAGCGATAAAACGAAATGCAGAAATGTTATATGGGCAGATTGTGGTCTTATGTTTGACACTGAGAGGTAGGTTTGAATGTAAGTCAGGGTAGGTTGTTGTACAGTGGGGCCGTGTACAGTGTTTGGAGATTACATGGAGAGGAGATGGAGATAGGAAAAGTGATACGTTCCTTTTATTTGTATGAATAGTTTGAATCATGTGATCCTAAATTGAGATATAATAAGAATATGGTTTCTGGTTTGCATTTGGGTATAGTTAATAGTTTTTGTAGTTTCTGACTAGTATATAATAAAAAGGTAGATATACTAAAATATATGGTAGTAAACGTTTTAATTATTGTCTGCTCTTATGGAATAGAAGTAGTTGGGGAGTGCTTCTTTAGAAGAGATGTTTTATAAATGTGTGAGAGATTAAAAAAATGTAAATGTGCGGTATATTTTCTGTATGACTTTGTTGACATTAGAGAACTACATGTGATTATAAGTGATACTATTTGGCAGGCCGTGTCGCCTTGGCGGATATATGTAGGTGTTGAAGTGGTTCGTGTTTTACTGATGGTGAGCTTCACTATCCCTTTTGTGACACTCGTCAATTTATTCATTCCATTTAATATCTTTAATATAGATACAGTAAAGGGACTGTATATCAAAAGTTTGGGAATTAGAACTTTGTATACTCTCCCCATGCCCTGCTATACACTCTACAGTGTTTAAACGACTTCCGTAACATATAGCTGTCTAGCTAGTAAAGGTGGGCCCATTTATAAACCGTGCTATGGGATGGTTTATGTTTACCCGACAATTTTCATGTTTGAATACTTTTTGCTGATAAGTGTTCTGGCAGACACCTGTTAAAATTAACGTTGTATATGGGTATGGTGGCGCTACTGGGAATGGTGGGGGTTTCTGTTTGATTTCGTACAGTTAAGCAAGGGCGGGGGTGGGTGTGGGGGAGGTGGTTATGTTGCTGATTGAAACACAGAATATAGTAACGTGCAGATGTCGAGCTACTAAAGGTGATCTAGTACCACTGGGAGCACTTATATAGTGCCCTATGGCATGGGATATGTTTTAGTCGCAAATTTGCATGATTTAATACATTTTGCTGGTGAGCATTTCGGGAGATATCTGTTGAAATTAAGCCTCTGTTTGGCTGTAGTGGCGCTTCTACGTTTGCTGGGGCTCTTTCTTTTATTGTGTAAAGTTAAGCAACGGCGGGTTTGAGGGGGTGTAGTGGTACTGTGACTATTTATAAACCGTCTTATGATATGGTGTATGTTTGAGGTGCAAAATTACAGGTTTTAATAGGTTTTGCTGATGAGCGTTCCGGCAGACATCTGTTGACATTAAGTCTATGTATGGCTATAGTGGCGGTAACGGGAGTGCTGGGGCTCGTTGTTTGATTTCGGAAGGTTAAGCAAGGGATGGGTGGGGGTGGGGGAGGTGCGTATGTTGCTGATTATAAGACGGATATTTGTAACATGGGCATGTGTAGTTACTAAAGGTAATGTAGTTTCACTGGGCCCATTTATAAACAGTGCTATGGAATGGTTTATGTTTTACCTGCCAATTTGCATGCTTGAATAGTTTTTGCTGATAAGTGTTCCAGTAGACACATGTTGAAATTAAGCCTGTGTATGGGTATAGTGGTGCTACTAGGAATGGGGTGTTTCTGTTTGATTTCGTATTGTTAACCAAGGGCGGGGGTGGGTGTGGGGGAGGTAGTTATGTTGCTGTTTGAAATACAGAATATAGTAACGTGGAGATGTGGAGCTACTAAAGGTGATGTACCGGGAGCACTTATAAAGCGCCCTATGGCATGGTATATGTTTTACCCGCAAATTTCCATGTTTTAATACGGTTTGCTGATGAGCTTTTCAAGAGACATCTGTTGAAGTTAAGGCTGTGTATGGCTATAGTGGCGCTTCTACGTTTGCTTGGGCTCTTTCTTTTATTGTGTAACGTTGAGCAAGGGTGGGTGTTGAGGTGGTGTAGTGGTACTGTGACTATTTATAAACCGTCTTATGGTATGGTGTATGTTTGAGTTGCAAAACTGTAAGTTTTAATAGCTTTTGCTGATGAGCATTCTGGCAGACACCTGTTGACATTAAGTCTATCTATGGCTATAGTGGCGGTAACGGGAGTGCAGGGGCTAATTGTTTGATTTCGTAAGGTTAAGCATGGGTATGGGTGGGGGTGGCGGATGTCCGTATGTTGCTGATTATAAGACGGACATTTGTAACGTGGGCATGTGTAGTTAGTAAAGGTAATGTAGTTTGAGTGGGCTCATTTATTAACCGTGCTATGGTATTGTTTATGTTTTTTTCGCGAATTTGCATGTTTGAATACTTTTTGTTGATAAGTGTTTCGGCACACTCCTGTTAAAATTAAGCCTGGGTATGGGTATAGTGGCGCTACTAGTAATGGTGGGGGTTTCTGTTTGATTTTGTACGGTTAAGGAAGGGCGGGGGTGAGTGTGGGGGAGGTGGGTATGTTTCTGATTAAAACACTGAATTTAGTAATGTGCAGATGTCAAGCTACTGAAGGTAATGTAGTACCACTGGGAGCACTTATAAAGTGCCCTATGGCATGGTATGTGTTTTACCCGCAAATTTGTATGTTTTAATACGCTTTGCTCATGAGCGTTCCGGTAGACGGTTGTTGAAATTAAGTTCCTGTATTGGTATAGTGTGTTTACTTGGTTTGGTGTGGCTCTTTCTTTAATTTTGTGAAGTTAAAGAAGGATGGGGAAGAGGGTGGTGCAGTGGCAGTGTGCCCATTTATGAATCGCTTTATGGTATGGTATATGTTTTTCTGGCAAATTCCCATGTTTTAATACGTTTTGGTGATGAGTGTTCCAGCAGACTGGTACAGAAATTACACAACATTTCTGTGGATAAGACATCTTCGTGCTGATAGACACTCTTGTACTGTGGTAGAAGGCTGGTAGTGTGGATGGAAAATTATGAAACTTGGTGCCATTGTAGATTTTAATGGAAGGTTACACTGTTTGTTTGTTACTATGGTGTAGTTAGGGTTCTAAGTGAGAAAAAAAAGTGGGGGTGCTCTAAAAGGGGGGCAGAGCTCTTAAAGGGGTGTGGGCTATGCAAGTTGGGGCGTGGTCCAAATCAAGATAAGTATCATTGTGTGCTTTAGAAAATCCTCTCCAATTATGGTAGGTTCGGAAAAAAACATTGTTTAAAGGATTTCCCTTTCTTCTACAACGTGGGTAACCTAGCGTGATGTCTCCAGTTCTCAGTAGTGAGCAAAATAAGCTTGCGTACATCGATGTGCAAGCTGTCACTGCAGTGTAATAAAAAAATTAAAAAATTGACTATCTTTGAGAGGGCCGAAGTAGAGCCTGGTAGAGAGTCGTTTGGAGGCTGCCGGAAAATAAGTGCCGGTCCCCAGACCCGGCCCAATTAAAGCGCAGTATCCATGCATCCTAAGCACTGCGCCATTCAACCATCTTTTAATTGATAGATATATTCCTACTTATATATATATACATAAACCTGTTTGTCCACTTATTTTAAGCATCTCTAAGTGCACGCGCCTATAGTAAGCACTGTGCCAATCATGTAGCGATACGCCTATATGTGCATAGATATATCTGTCCCAGAATCAATCCTAAGCATTTATCAACCCACCCGTCTATCGTAAGTACTGGTCTTTGCATTCATTCATCCTTCCATCCATCCATACATTGATACATTGATCTATGTATCTATCCATTGATGCATCTGGCAATGCATCCACTCGCCCTTTATTCAACTATACGTTCTTATTTCCGTGCATCGTCCGCCCTGATCTTAAATACGATGTATTATACTCATCCAGCTACCCTCTTAAGGCGTTGAAAAGTCTTGTGAAAAGCATTGACAGGCAGATTTTTTAATAAAGAATAACAAAGCTTTGAGTTACTCTTTGTGGAGCATACTTCAACACCCTTCTCTGGTGGTGTTTTAAACAAAGATACATCTAGCAAAAGAAATGTAAAGGAGCTTTTAAGTGTAATACGTTAATTTAGAAACATAACGTTTTGTCGAGTTGTTTATAGGTACACTGTTTTAAAGTGACCGTGACTGACAGATACTGAATACCTGTACTTCTTATATTTGAGAAAGTATACCAGAGAGCTAATTTGGGGTGGTGAGAACCTTGACTTCTATATTTCCATGTGAAGTACAGTATAGGAATATTAAAGTAATTGGAAAGCTTTTATGTTCATATTAAAGGGGGGGGTGAGAACTTAGTGAGGCAGGCAAAGTGTGTGTTTTCATAGCACTAAAACAAGACCGTGTGTAAGGTGAGAGCCGGTTCATGCTGGAGTTGCCTTGTTGTGGTCATTTGCAGAGGCGCAACCAGAGGGAAATTTTGGGGGAGACTAATTCTTTCAGCAATAGGCAGAGTGGGAATGTAGGGGTTGTAAAAAAGGGATGAAAAAGAACAGAGTCCCCTTTACAAAAAAATGATGTTTTGGAGATCGGTGAAGTACTCGGGTGCGGCTCTGTGTGTGCGCCCGGAAAGCTGTGTCAGACAGTCCGGGGCAATGGGCGTTGTGCGCCTGTTGGTCTGTCTGGTAATCACCCCACGATGATGTTGCTGGTGTGTTGCAAAAAGAGAAGGGAAATACTGAGAGAAAATGGCTCTCTTTAAAGGATTTCCCTTCTCCTACAATGCGAGTCACTTGGCATGATGTCTGCACTTCTAAGTAGTGAGCAATGTGCATGCTCTCACAGTGTCATTGCAGTGCAATAAAGAAAAAAAAACAGATTATGTTTGTGAGGTCGGAAAATAGAGCCCTATAAAGACCAGTTTCGAGGCTCCCAAAAATAAAGTGCTGGTGGTCACATCCTCACAGACACCCCCTCCAGTTAAAGCCCTGGGTGCAGTGTTATGTTTGCAAAGTTGTTGATAAAATTGTTAGGTAATAATGGAAATTTTTATGTGTGCTGTTTGGTTGATAATATCATTCTAAGTACATAGATTAAAATTTTCAAAAATACTATTTATAAAGTTGTGTGTGGTGGGTTGCCGAGAAAGTGGTGTGGGGTGGTGGGGTGTGGCGGAGAGGTGAAAAGTATGAGGTAGTGAAGTTATATAAAAATTGTAGAGGAGTATGTAAATAATTAAATAAATACTTGTTGTACGTTCTATGGCACTACTTGTCATCCTAGTGCTCATCTGTCATGCTCCATCACGTTGCAGCGCTGGGTCTGGAAGTTGTTAGTGGAAGTTTTGCAATTGTATGTTATTATTTTAACATTAATTATTTCATTTGGATTGAAAATTGGAAACGCCTAGAAGAAGTGAAAAAAAAGAAAAGAGAAGAAAAATATAAATTTGACGAAAAGGAAAGATCTTGAAGTAGAACAAATGCGAGTAGTAGAGAAACTGTTTGTTTGAGTAAAAGCAAAAGACAATTTTTGAGAAAAATATTATGAACATTTAATGAGAAAAACATCACACAAAGCAAAAAGAAGAATTTTTCAAGTAAGGTGAAGCAGAGTTCAATTTCAAATACGAGGAAAAGGAAAGATGATAAAGAAATAGTATCTGGTACTCGGAGACAAAAAAATTTCAAGAAATTCATCAGAGACTTTTTCGATCTAGAATGATTCAGAATTTATTGAAAACATGCTGCAAATATAAAAGAAGAATGTTCCAATTCAAAGAGAAGCAGCGTATTGAAAGTATAGTGGATACTGCTTTCAATTTGAAATAGAAGTTGTTAATTTTGATTTTAAAGAGATTGAAAATATTGGATAAAATAGTGAAAGTATTGAAAGACAGAAGTAGAAAAAAAAGACTTGTGAACAGAACCAACTTTTGTAAAATATTTAGTGGACATTGGAGACATATTTCTAGTACTGAGCCTTTTTTTAATGAGGAAAGTTCCTTCCAGGAAAATAGTTTATCATTTGCAGTTGATACTGGAGGTCGTTGCTACGAAGTTCAGGATGGTGTTCCTCTTCCAAAGGAGGAAATGGTTGGTAAAAGTGCAGAAGAGTTAATAGCTGAAGAAGTGCAAGGGAAACGTCCACGAGCTCCTGTGTATAAGTAGAGTTGTAATAGCATTTGTAGTATTCAACAGGAATCCATTGATATAATGAGAAATTGGCTACGAGAATATACTCAGAAAAGTATAAAACAGAAGATTAAGTTGTTACAAGGACTAGATCCATGTAATGTAAGAAAATATACTGAGAAGTATGGGCATTCTCTGGCTTGTCTTTCAAGAAAAAGTGTTTTTCATCATTTGAGGATGTTAGCAGTACACCATTCAGAAATGTGGAACTTTGTAAAGAAACTGTACTATGTAAAAATTCCTGCATTAAGTTTAAGTGAACTGAATGGAAGTCTTTTTTATATGGTTCTTTATCAGATGTTCAAAAGAAGTGTGATGATATTAAAAAAGCGATATTTTGGTTCAGAAGAGCAGTTCATAGAAAGTGAAAGTTTGACAATTACAGATGTTGGAGGAGATAAGAAAGTAATTAGCACTGATCAGTTTGAAGAAGAAATTGGAAAGTTTAATGTAGTGTGCTCTGAAATACCAAACTATGTTTGTGTTTGTTGTTGACGTACTCATTATAAAAGTCAAAGTAGGAATGTTGATTTGTATTTGAAAAGTGAAAAGGAGAACAATGGTAAGTGGGAAGAATGTGCAGCTTACTTGTTTGTTGAAGGTCGATTTGAGTTAGGTAGTGATCAACGTATATGTAAATATTGTAACAACAAATTAGAAGAGAACAAAATGCCTGCTAGAGCAGGGCATAATAAGTTGGAGTTAGTAGCTATTCCGCAGGAGCTGGCCAAATTGAATACATATGAGTCGGTTCTAATTCAATCTGTTCATCCTTTTCAAACTATAATTCGGATGGAGCCTAAAACAGGTAAACTGCCACCAACAGACTTGCAAAGAGGGCTGAAAGGAAGAGTGGTGTACTTACCTTTCGATTTTAAGAAAAGCATTGAAACTATTGCTGGAGAGAAAGAGGAAGATGAGGCAGTAGTTATTTTAGTAAATGGTGTACCCATAAAGAGTCGGAAAATATGGCAAGAATTTGTGGATGTTAATAAAGTTGAAAAAGCTACCTTATATCTTATAAAGAACAATATTTATTACAAAAATGTAAATGTGGATGAACAGGTAATACGTTTAGAAGATGATTTTGAAATTTCAAGTGGTCAAATAGAGAAAGTGCACAAGTCAAGGACTGAAGAGATTTATGAACATTATACAATATGTCCTTTGCATTCAAAAGAAGTGATAGGAAGTAGCATTGAGTTATTTCAAATTAAAAAAGCACAGGGAACTCCAATGAGTGTATGGGGGAAAAGCTTGGCAGCTCGTTGTTTTCCACAGTTGTTTCCTACTGGAGAAGGTGGACAATATGATGACCGACCTGTATGGATTCCAGCTTCAGAATATCGGTCAACAAGATTGTATTCTGAAGATCCTAGATTTCGACAGTGCATTCCATACATATTTCACTTTTTGTTTGAAAGTGATCTGTCTTCTCTCTCGTATGCAGTGAATCATATACTTAAAACTGAAGTTCATGAATCATTTCTTTCTACGAAAGAATTTGTGGAGAAAGTTCAAGAAACAGATGAAAATTTAGAAGCACAGTTAATCAATTTGATGGCATGTTAACGTGGAACAAATGAGTATTGGTATCGTCGTCATGGAGAACTCAAGTGTATGTTACGGAACTTAGGTTCACCAACATGGTTTGTCACACTTAGCTGTGCAGAGTATGCATGGGAAGATTTGCTTGAGTTTTTAAGAGAAGCGAATTCTAATATAAAAAATGTTGAAATAAAGACTCCTGGTGAACTGTGTTCATTGGATCCTGTAAATGTGTGCAGATATTTTAATCATTAGTTTCAGGTATGATGTCTTTTATCTGTAATAAAAAGAATCCACCTCTTGGAGAAGTTACTGATTTCTTTTGGAGAAAGGAGTACCAAGCAAGAGGTGCACCTCATATACATATGCTACTATGGGTCAAGGATGCACCTAAATTTGGAACTGATTCTGATGAAGCAGTATTGTCTTTCATCGAACAGTATGTGACATGTGAGATTCCAAGAGAAGGAGGAGATAGAAGCTTGAGACAGCAAGTTTTACATTTCCAAAGTCACCGTTGTGGAAAGTACTGCAGAAGAAAATACAAGTCTAAAGGAAAATTTTACACCAAATGTCGGTTTGGTTTTCCCCGTCCAGTCATTTGTAAAGGAAGAGTAAATTCTTTTTTATTCTTCTGTGAGGCACACAATAACACGGAAATCTCCAAAGAATAGCTACAACTTAAAAAGAACAGAAGTGTCAAAGTATATCAATGACTACAATCCAGTCATTTTAAAAATGGGGAATGCGAACATGGACATCCAGTATGTTGCGGATAACTCAATTGCTGTTGCACGTTATGTTACATCGTACATAACAACATCTGAAAAAACAGAGATGAAACAAATGTGGGAAGAAATTGCACAAGAGAATTGTCTTAGTAAAAAATTGTACAGTTTAAGTTTGAAAATGCTTTCCCACCGAGAAATTGGATCGTATGAATGTTCAGACCGCTTGTGTTCTTCAAGTTTATATTCAAAGTCACAAGGAATCATTTGGGTAAGTTTAGGTCTTGCCTACAAACGAAATAGAGTGTTGAAATCATTGGAAGAAATTGAACAATTAGCAACAAATGAGCCAGATAGTACAAACATTCTTAAAACTAATATGTTGGACACATACTATCCGAAAAGGAGTCAACATCTGGAACAGCTATGTCTGTATGAAGTACTTCAACATTACAGCTTCAAAAGAAATGTTAAAGAGAATGTAAAAGACGGAAGTTTTCAGTAGTTGGATGTCATGGCTGTTTAGTAAAACATGCAAAGGGTAATCTTATAAACCACAAGAAACTTAGTTGTGAAACTCCAGATAAGCGAGAATTTTACTATTCAGCACTCCTGCAGCTGTTTAAACAATGGCATAGCTAAAGTGAATTACTTGGAGAGTTTGACTGCCACGAAGATTCTTTTAATGTTTGTAAAGATAGCAATTGATGTCCTATTTTCCCTACATATTTAAAAATGTTGAATGATGAAGTTGAACAGGAAAAGACTATTATAGCTGAAATAGCTCATGAAAGGTCTCAAGATAGTCAAAGTAGTGTTCAGTTCAGTTCAATCCACTTTAATCGATTAATTAAAATCATAAAAGTACACACAACATTTACATTCATATACACATACAAAATACAATAAATAACACTATTAATTTCATCATAAAACCAATCCTAAAAAATATTTCATTGCTCAAGAAGCTAAAGTGCATAAACAGGCATGGTCACATGAAGAATAACAGTCCGTGAGTTCATGCCATTTTCTAGTCAAGCGGCAAAGTTCTACTGACTATAGTCCTACCCCTCACCCTGACTGCAGCCACAAGAAAAGACGCTATACAAAAAGTTTCCCAATAATTGGTTAACATTTGTAAATAGAGTAAGGCAGGTTTGGCCTGAAGAAAGCCCTTCTGTCTAAGTAAGGGAACCAAGAACTTCTTGCGAATCACAGAATAGTGTTTACAAAATAATACAAAATGTAAAGTATCTTGGATAGAGTAATTATCACAGGAGCATAATCCAGCATCCTCGGGTTTAGACCAAGTCGGATAATCCCCCAAAATAAAATGTATTAAATTGAATCAGAATCTAGTCAGGAGCCAACGATGAAATGGTTTGGTGACTATAAGCAGGTAGGGTTCTATTGTCAGAGTAGTTTTTATTAGGGAATGAACCCTTACTGATGGTTTTTGTATTTCATTCCCTTCCCTTTCCATCATCTTTAATTTTATAAAATTACTTTTCACCCATTTCAAATCATCCTTCCTGATGTTTTCCGGATGGTCATATAACTCCTGACGTCCCAATTTGGTGAACATAGCTTTAACGTAAACCAACCACTTGATCTTACTAACTCTATCCAATTTGACACAATCCCCAAGTATCTCTTGGTTGAGAGTTAAATCTGAATTAAGCCACACTCTGAGCCAGCAGAGTAACGGCGCCAAACTCAGGGTGTCAGATAAAAATTCCAAACCTAGTTCCTGATGCAGAGAAAAATTAGGGGTAGATTGTGGTAATGAAAGCAGTTTCCGCAGAAAACTATTTTCCGCAACCTGTAGATCTAGTTGGGGTTTATAGCCCCAAATAGTGGAACCATATCCTGCTATGGCCAGACACTTAGAGGTGTATATTTTTATGATGGCCTCCATTGGTCTTGCCCCCAATCGTTTAACAAAACCTAGTACAGCAGAAGTTGATCTAATTACTGGGTTGCCTGTTTGTTGATTTGACCTTTGCTGCTTTGTGTGCCCTGTGCCTGGCGCATCTCGTTCCGCTGCATCCTTTGTCCCCCGCCGCCGCAACTACCATCAGCGGCCGCCGAGTGGGGTCAAACTACGTTGACCAGCAGCCTGCGCATCCAGAGACCCGCCCACAACCTTTCCCGCGCCAGGAGGCGCTTTAAAAACCGCCGCTTCCTTCGCGTCGCGGGACGCGCGCGGGCGTCGCCGGGCTGAGCCCGGGCAGAGGGCGGGCCGTCTGTGGCCGTCAGGGGCAGGAAGAGGCTGGGCTGGGCCACCCCTCTGACGATCGGACCAAAAGGACGAGAGGTAGTCATTGACTTACGGACATTGTACACTGTATTTGTTCTAGTATAACTGTGTAGTACTTTTTCTCTCCTAGGCTTGGACCACCTACGCTAGTCTCGTTATAACTCAAGCTTATCGTAGCATAATTAAATCACTAATTATGGCCGCATCTAGTACAAGGAACAGAACTTCACTGGGAGGCTCTGTGCGTGGCACCCTAGACAGTTTCATCACTAGGGCTGCTTCTGTCCTAGAGCAAGAAATTGCTATAGTAGAG
Source organism: Triturus cristatus (assembly GCF_964204655.1). Lineage (NCBI taxonomy): Eukaryota > Metazoa > Chordata > Amphibia > Caudata > Salamandridae > Triturus > Triturus cristatus. Next base: position 1,153,600,198 of record NC_140581.1, on the reverse strand, counting down.
AGACGCCTCTCGGCTGAACTCGCACAAAATAAGCGTTCCTCTCTCGGACCCATTCGATCCGCACTGTCCCCGAATCCTACAATTTCTGTTCCCTCCATAATACATGATACTCCTAGCGACTCTACGACAGCCTCACTTATTATTGAGTCTACATCTTTAGTTCACACTCATGCTTGCTCGCCATCATTGGCTCCCAAACCCCATTCCAAAGATCCCTCCGACAGCGCACCATCCACCGCATTCACCGCATCACCCCTCAGGTTCACTGCTACCATTCCCAAACAGATTAAGCCTACAAAATCATCCACCACTATTCTCCCTCCCCCTCCAAAGAAAAGGAGGAGATGCTCAAAAAACGCCAATCAGAGCAAAAAAGCTCAAAAAGAGGTTATCAATCCTCTGAGCACAAAACACACCAATGACCTCAGTTCTCAAGGCAATACTTGTACTCATGACGTAACCGTCAACGAATTGATGGGCCGATTAGAAACCTTGGTAAAATCTCTTGTTCTTCCCGTTCTAGAAAGAATAAAGGGTTTATCTACGCAAATAGATTTATTAGCAAAGCTGGCACAAACAAATAGTGATCAACTTGAATCACTATTATTACATCCAACTATGCCAGCAATGAAAAGCCCCGCTGACCTTATTTCATCTCTAGCAACAAATAAAAGCAACTTAGCTGTAAAAAGATCCATAAAACCAACCACCAAGGAAACTTCAAACTACTTGCAGCTAGGTACAAAGAGCAACATTGATACTGCTCAAAGTCAGAGCATTGATAACACCAAAGCTGTCAACCTAAGTAAGAAACGGGATATTGTACCTGTTGACACTCCTCTTAGACACAACCAAGGTTCAAATTGCAACCATATAAATCTACCTCCAGAAGCAGTACCTTATGTCGTAGTCTTGACAGGAGTCCCGCAATTGGACTCAGGGAAAAGGGAGGGCTACTATGATTTAAAAAATAAGGTGATGCACTGGCTGAGACAGCATAGGCCGCTCCCTCCTAATATCAACGGGGAAATTCTGAATGTCCGCAGACTAACCTGGGTTGGCCCACGGCCAAAGGAAACATCAGGTGACGTAATAATCGTCAATTTTAGAGATCATAGGGCAACTACTTATATAACTAGTTGGTTACAAAATCAAACCCAAAGTACTATAAAAACCTATGATCTAACATATTTCTACCCCCAGCCCCTAGCTAGTAATTTGGTCAATTCAAACAGCCCTCCTCGTAACAGACCGAGATCTTTCAACTTTAATATCCCAATAACAAATCGCTTTTCGACCCTTGAAGGACTCGAGGATATTGATTGACTTCCCGTAGAGGTTCATAGTCAGGGCTTTCTTCATGACATAAGGAAGGGGCAAGCACCCACCTTCCCCCCCTATCCATCATCTTTACGTAATGGTCAAATCTCTGAGGGGTTACCTTATACAGTTCATAACAACGCTGAGACGCTAAGACCAGCAAGACTGGCATCCCCGACACTTGTCCCACTTTTTAAAAATACCTCTGTCCAAATTCATAATACACAAACAATCGCAGTCCTATTCTGGAACGTGGCGGGTCTACGCCCCAAACTGGAGAACGATATTTGGACTAATTTTATAGTAGATTTTAATATACTATGCCTTCAAGAGACATGGCTAACTGCAGAAGTCCACCTTCAAGGCTATAGAACATATTTCTCACCAGCTGAACATTCCAAGTTCGGCAGGGCCAAAGGAGGCTTAACCATTTTTCTATCAAATCTGATTAAGCTAGAAAATATTAAGCTTATAACGCTCGACCCCAACTTCCAACTACTTAGTATCACACCAAATTCCAGAGATTATTTCCTTTTGGTTAATTTTTACAACAACTTATCGGATCGGGATGCAATGGGGAAAATTAATTCTATCTTCACCATAATAACATCTATAATAAAAAAGTCTACCCGAGAAGTAACCATCATATGGGGCGGCGATTTTAATCAGTCTATTTGTGCTGCCCCAAACATTCATCTGTGCGGTTTAATTGATGAGGACGAAAACCCCATCTTACACTTTTCCCACTCACAGTTGGGTAGCTTCTTAAATGAAATAACTTTCAATTTAGATCTAAGAATTGCATCAAAACTAATAGATGGAAAACCGATGCTGGCCCCAACTTTCCACGGCAGAGGTTGCAATTCAACGATAGATTTCATTCTACAGACAAACGGTCCGACATCCAAGGATTTCACTTTTGAAACCCATCAGGTAGCTCTAAGCGATCATTATCCGATAAGTACAACCTTTTTAATCTCGACAGGGCCCTCAAAAAAAACCTCTAGCGCCCTTAATCAGAACAATTTAGAATTAGCAAGATTAAACGGATATTCGCTAAAATGGGCCACAGCCGATCCGGAAAAAATAACTTCTACCGTGATCACTGAAGCCTATCTACCCATAATGAAATGCTTGGATATGACCACCCCCAACTATGACGTTGTTGTTAATTTTGGGCTGGTGATACAAACTATTAAAAACGCCCTAATGGTAAAAAAGAACGGCTCAAAGAAGAGCAGACAGGGCTGGTTCAATCATTCGTGTACCATCGCCCATACTAATTTAAAACTCGCCTTACATAAAACGCCCAGGGATAGGGCAGAAATAGCTACTCTAAGGAGAGTATATAATACCGCCATTAAGGAACGGAAGACGGAACTAAGACGACAACTCTGGGACCAACTACACGAGAGTTGCCTTAGTAATAATAATATCACTTTCTGGAAGATAGTAAAAACACCATCCTTAACTGACAAGGGCACCCTCCCTAACATAGAGGTTGCTATAGACGAAGGACAATGGGTAGAGCATTTTTCTCAAATTTTTAAGTCTCATTTAACAGCAAATGACCTTGGAGGAAATGATTCTCATGAGCACCAGTTTCCGACTTTCCCTATTGATATGACCATTACTTGTGACCAAGTTGAAAGGGCGCTGAACGCAAGTAAAAAAGGCAAGGCCCCTGGCCCCGATGGTGTCCCAATAGATTTTTACAAAACGTACCCCGAGCTATGGATTCCCTTTCTGACCAGGGTTTTTAATGCACTGACCTTCACTGGTATCCCTGAGTCTTGGAAGAGTTCCATATTAGTCCCTATCTTTAAGAAGGGAGACCGCAACCTACCCTCCTGTTATCGTCCCATCTCCCTTTTAGATTCCACAGGAAAAATGATGGGACGAATACTACTTGATGGTTTGCAGGAATGGGTCGCGAAAAATAACATTCTATCTGACTTACAATACGGGTTTCGAGAAGGATTGGGGACCGTAGACCAAGCCCTAAATTTGTCATTACTAATTGATAAGTATGTTAACATTAAAACAGGGGCTCTATATATGGTCTACGTAGATCTATCATCTGCTTTTGACTGCGTTAGCCACTCCAAACTCTGGCCCATCCTACTAGACATAGGGTTGGAACAAACTGCAGTAACTTACATCAGAGAACTCTACGCCGACGCGTCAGCTAGAGTAAGGTTTGGCACAGGGGGAGAGCTCACAGCACCGTTCGGGGTGGAGAAGGGTGTGAGGCAGGGATGTGTCCTGGCCCCATTCCTATTTACCCTTTACACAAACGGCTTAGAGAAAGAGATGCTGAAAGAGACCCAAGATCTCCCAATGGTAGCAAACCGCCCTGTTCCAGCCCTTCTGTATGCTGACGATGCTGTGCTCTTAGCCCGTACTCCTAATGAGCTACAGAAGGCCCTAAATAGTTATGCTTCATTCATGGCAAGCCTTGACCTCAAAATTAACGTTGGGAAAACTTTCGTCATGAAGGCAGGAGTTAAAAGGAAGAATAAGACTAAGTCCATTTACCTGAATGACGAAAGATTAGCAACAACGGATAAATATCCCTACCTCGGCGTCATGATGGACGAAAAACTCAGTTGGAAACCAGCCGTAGAAGTAAGGAAATTGCAATTTGCAAGAACCACCTCAGCACTCACTAACTTCTCAAGGAAAATAGGGAAAAAAGCCCCCTCTGAGATGATCAAAATTTATAAAGCCAAATGCCTCTCAGTCGCCCTATACGGAGCGGGTGTATGGGGCCACGTAGCGGCTAATCCTATCCAAGTGGTCGAAAATGGCTTTTTGAAATATTTACTAGCCCTACCTACGGCAGCCTCCAACTACGCTTGCCACTTGGAACTGGGTCTCTCATACGTTACTGACCTGGTGAGAATACAGCCTCTGTTATTATGGCACAGGATTTGGACTTCCGAACACACAGTCTTTACACAACAAATTATTCAAGATTGTAGGACCCTAGATAACGTACATAGATCGAGGTGGTTAAATTACATTAAAATTTTTTTAACTGATCTTGGTCTAGAAAACCACTATAAAGACCCGACCAAGATGCAGCTATTAGCAAGGAAAGCCTTCCATAAACTTTGCCTAAACCACCTCGATGAGCTTAGACTCAATTTAGAGGTCACGAAACAAACAACTAGACACTGTTTATTAGTTCAGTCGGCATTCGGTATCCAGCCATACCTGACATACAACATAACTTCCTATGAACAGTATCTTTTAGTCAGGTTTAGACTGAACTTCTTTTTCCGCCTCGTAACCTTTCCGTTTAAGAATAACTGGGATAAAACATTGCCACCATGTCCCTGCGATGAGACATCATCCCAGTCAACTCTTCATACCATCCTTTTTTGCAAGTATTACATGCATCAACGGAGGAAATTTTTAATCCCCCTATTAAAGCGCAGGGGCTTTCGTACATGCCGCCCTGCTTTATTATATTTACAGTTACTTGAGGGGGAAGAGGTGGTTTATATTGTTTCAAACTTCCTGCAATATATAGTACGACATAGACCTAATCTAGGATAAAAACTGTGAAATAATCATATTATACCAGATCAAATATGCTACTTTTATACAGCCTTTTAGGACAACTAATGCTGCAAATATACATGTCAAAGAAGGAGATGATTTTAAACCTTTACTTTTTTTTTTTTTTTAATAATGCGATGAACTTACTGTTTTTATGTGACGATTTTATAATCTGTAAATTCTGTAACAATATCTTTTATGGCTTTTCATGAATTGCCGAATAAAGAAATATTGATTGATTGATCTAATTACTGCGTTCTTTAATAATTTTTGTTGTGGGGCCCAAGTACTCCTTTCATCAAAAACTACCCCAAGGTAGGTAAAAGAGGGGACAGACAACACTAATCCTCCATTACAGTAAAAAGTTCTTGGTTTTGTAGCTCTCCGGCCAGTTGTCAAAACATGAGATTTACCAATATTTACAATTAAGTCCAAGGACAGCATAAACTCACCGAAAGCATCTAGTAGACGCTGTAGGTCTACCGCCGTCCTAGCCAATAAGACAGCGCCGTCCGCGTATAGGAGAACTGGAATTAAAGTATCTCCTACACGCGGAATATCCAAACTTGCTTTAACCAGAGTTTTGTCCAAGGCATTAATGTATAGGGTAAATAACAGGGGTGCCATAATGCACCGCTGTCTAACCCCTCTCCTAGATTTAAAAGGTTTGGAACATCTGCCATCCTGGGACAACCTGATCGAGGCAGTAAGATCGCGATGGAGATCTACTAAAAAGTAGACCAAAGGCGGATCCAAACCCATCTCTAATAGAATTGTCCACAGCTTTGACCTGTTAACCAGGTCAAAAGCTGAGGACAAGTCCATAAATGCTAAGTTCAACGTACCCTCCTTAGCCATAGTATATTTCCCTATTAGCATAAAAAGGTTCAGGAATTGATCCATAGTGCCTCGACCTTTACGGAATCCATATTGTAAGTTACTTATAATTTTATTATCATCAGCCCAATCTGTGATCTTGCCTAGAATAACTTTGCCAAGTATTTTAACAGCCGAATCAATCAGGGAAATGGGTCTGTAGCACCTTGGTTCACTCCGTTGACCCTTTTTAAAGACCGGGATAATTGTTGAATGGCACCAAGATGGAGGAGGCCCAATCAAAGCCACTGCATTAAAAACATTGACCAAAATCTTAGCCCAGAAACTGGGATTATGCTTATAAACATCCGCTGGGACGTGATCTGGGCCTGGTGCTTTATTGCTCGATGTGTCATTTATGGCCTTTTCTATATCATCAATTACAAATATAAGAGGGGGTAACCCTTGCTGCAAAAAAATATTGGGCTTTTGATTATTGGGATCATTAGATCCATAGATCCCTTCAAAGTGATTCAACCATTGGGCTTCTGTAACATTATTTTCCTGGCAGCTGTTGTCCAAACCTGTAAAAAGAGGAGTATTTACAATTGACCAAAACTTGGCACTATCTTTTAAGACGTTAACAGATAGCAAAGCATCCCAAGTATCTGCTTTAATTTCTGATTTTTTGGATCGCAAGTTTATATAGTTTCCTACGACTCGCTATCAGAGGCCTATCTTGCGGAGAGGTTTTCAATGCTAAAATTAAAGCACTATGTGCTTGCGAGCAATTTTTATCAAACCATTTTTCTTTTAATTGGACATATCCGTTAGATTTAGTAGTCAGATCTATAGCAATCTGCGAACAGATACCCACAAAAGCTTCCAATGTAACGTCCTCCGAAATTAAGGGGTCGCTACATAGTGATGTAAGATCCCTGGTGTTCGTACATAAATCGTTAAAGAATAGAGTGGGTATCACCTTAGTCCACTTAAGCCTCCTGTCTTGATCCCGAGTTACCAAGTTATTAGGGCCAAGTGTTCCCCTTCTCACTTCTAAAAACCCGCAATTGCTAGCCAATTCCAACAAAACAGGGTTATGATCGCTAAAAGGAGATGATATGGCATTATAAAAAAATAACCTTTTCAAGTAAATTATGAGACAGAAAAATATAATCAATAATTGTCTCACTATTCTTAAATGTATGATAGCGATCAGAAGAGTTAGAAAAAGAGGGTTCAAAGAGATCAATTTCAGACAAAAAACTCTCCAGGGCAGCACCTCGAGGAGAGTGCTCAAAATGCGGGGTCTCTGAAATAGTGTAAACCAAATTATCAGATATGTGACAAAAATGATCACATAAGTGTATATTAAAATCCCCTAAAGCAAAATAAGACAATTAGTGGGTTGAACTCTCCTATATTCAAGTAAAAAATCATTACATTTTTCCAAATGCTGATTAGTATCTATACTATCACTTGAATTATAGAAGTTAATCAATAACAATTTAAAATTATTAGGGCGGCTTACTTCTAGAACCAATATATTAGTTGAATCAACCTCTAATCTTGATAATGAACCTTTGAGGTTAAGGGACAAAAGAAACATCAATCCACCCTTCGCTCTACCAGCCTTAGATGGACATGCCGGTAGGGAGAAAGATCTATATCCATCTATCCAAAAACCGTCCCCCTTGTCCCATGTTTCCTGTAGGGCGATTATATCATATTGCTTTATGGTATTCAGCCATAGAGGATCGTCTTTCTTAGAATTAAGTCCGGCAATGTTCCAGGTAATAATTTTACAGTTTCGAGTGGGATCTTCCATACTTTCGACTGGGTCTTGGACCGTAGGAATCAAATCTACTCTGGACACCCCTATCCCTGATGGTCAATCATTTTGATCCAACTGGGAAAGGGGAAAAAAGCTGTTAGAGGACAAAAGCCCTTTTTCCCTGGGAGTGGGCAATAGAGAGGGATATTGTGCTGGTGATATTACTACCTTGCTCTCACTACCTTTAGAAGGTCTAATGACTCCATCTTGAGAAACAAACCTATCCACTTGGGGAGGAATAAGAGAATCATACAATCTCCTAGGGGGTGGATAGAAAAACCCCAGGGGCACAGCTCTAATATCCCCACCAAGATGATCCGTTACGTTCCAGAGCATTCTTCCGGGTGTATTTTGATCATTGAAGTTAACTATGATGCAATCCCCAGTAACACGTTTAGGGCCATGGCCCACCCAGCCAACTCGCCTTGCCATAATAATATTAGCAGAAATCCCCGCAGGACCAGAAGAATGACGCTCACACCAATGCTTAGTTTTTCTCAATAGGGCGGCTGTAGATTCAACATCATCAGCTGATAGAGGAGGAACCCCAACTAAAACTACCACCAGAGGAGTGGCTTCTGGTGGTAGGTTAATTATACATGTGTTGGGAGAGAAAGTTTTCCCCAACTGCTCTACATTCTTATTACATACCTCCTTCTTACTACCCACAGCTTGATTATCGCAATTCTTATCCCCAGCCAAAAGTAATCCATCACCAGTTTTCCGTACATTAGAGACTAAATGATTAGTTACCGCCTCTGGATTTAAATTAGCCGTAGATAAAGAATGATTCCTTTGTAGGGGCCTATCTACCAAATCAGCCTTAGAACATGTTTTCAACACTGGGTTTAACCGCCCACTATTCAATACAAGACAATTAGCATCGGATTTAAATGAGTCAATCATGGAATCCAGGCGGTCACATTTTCTCTGTAGGTCCGCCACACACGTATTCATAGTGTCAATGCCATCCTTAGCAACATTAGTCAGTATGGCCTCAAACCGCGACGAGAAAATCTCTTCCACCAGATTCCGTAATGCCAATTGTATATTGTCATCCAGGCCGGAAATGGGTTTTGCTATGTTTGATTTAGGCCCCCTTTGTTTTTTCCCGTTTTTTTTAAAGTGAAGCCAGAGGTCCCTGTGACTTAAAAACCTGACATTTGGACCCATTTACCGGTTCAATAGTAGGCACTTCCAAGATTAGGTCCCGCTCCCCCATGTCAGTTCCAACAGTCTCCGAGGGAGCAGAGGCAGTTTTTAGACCATTAATTACAATCACCTCGGGGTCCAGTGGTATAGATGGCGTTTGAACATGTAATAAGTCCTCACCCTCTCTAGCGGTTATGCCCAGCTCCCTTTCCACAACCTCAATTTCGTTATTCAACACTCCCACTGCTGTAGTCAGGTAGGAAATAATAGAGGAGGATTTACGAGGAACTTTAGCATTAGAGCCCCCCTGTACCTGAGTTCCAGCCAGATTCCTCTTGCCCATATTGCAGTTGTCAGGGACGTGGCCCAGCCCAGTCTCCTTCTGACTCCGACGGGCGCGGGACGCGCGCGGGCAGCGCCCGGGCAAAGCCCGGGCCAAGGGCGGGCCCGGGCTTTGCCCGGGCGCTGCCCGCGCGCGTCCCGCGCTGCGGGAGGCGTGCGGTGGAGATGTAGGCAGGTGACGCCTACCACTGACGTCACCTGCGAGCACCATACAGGGAAGCCTGGGAAGTGTGGTTCCTTGATAGAGCCGTTGCCCTCACGGCGGACCTGGAGGTCTGTGTCCGGGTAATTGCTCCCTGCTTAAGAGCCCATCTGAGGCAAATACGAAGCTGCCGTTGCCCTCACGGCGCTGGGAAGATGTCAGGCCTCAGCCCTGTGTCAAGCGCGTCCCGCGCTGCGGGAGGCGTGCGGTGGAGATGTAGGCAGGTGACGCCTACCACTGACGTCACCTGCGAGCGCCAAGATGTCAGGTCTCAGCCCTTTGTCAAGTGGTCCATGTAGTCAAGATCCTCTTGGACAACCAATGCTGGAAAATGAAGCAGCAATTGCTATGCATGAAGTCGAAATTGCAATGCAACAAGCACACGAGGAGAATATAACATTGGAAAAGTTAGAAGAATAAGTAAATTTTGAACAGAAAGAAATATATGTGCAAGTGAGAGAACGGATAGAACATGATTGTTGCATGAAAAAAAGAATGTCTGTGTTCATCTTTTAAACCTCTTCTGATGTACATCAGTGGTCAAGCTGGGACAGGTAAAGGTTTTTTAATTAAAGTTTTGAACAGTTATCTTCAAAAAACTACTGGTTCACATTTATGTTGTGTGGTAACAGCTCCAACTGGATTAGCTGCACACAATGTTAAAGGTGTTACTTTGCATAGATGATTGATGTTACCAGTGGAGCATGATAATAAATTACAATATCAGGAGTTGTCTGGAGAAGCTTCTTATGAAGTGTCAAGAGTGCTGAAGAAAATGAAAATTTAAATTATTCATGAGGTGAGCATGGTCTCAAACTTAATGCTTGCTTTTGTACACTTAAGAATGCAACAGGTATTAAAAACAGATTATGAAGTTCTCTTTGAGGGAATACATTTAATTGTATTTCTAGATCTGCTACAACTAACCCCTGTAAAAGGAGAACCAGTGTTTAAAACTCTTCTACAGGAAGACACTAAGAAATCTTTGGGAAGTATTGGAAATGTGAATCTGTGGTTACATTTTGAATATAAAGAACTCACTCAGAATATGCGACAAGCAAGAGATGAGGATTATGGAAATATTCTAAAAGATGTAAGAATTGGTGTTCTAAGCAAACATGGTAAACAAGCTTTTCAAAGTCGTCCACTAAAGAACTTATTTACAAAAAAAAACACACCAGCAGAAGTAATGTACAAGAAAATGAAAGAAAAAAAGTCTATAGTTTGCTTAATGCCTACAGTGGAAGAGTGTTATACATTTAATAGAGAGCTTATGAAATTGGAAAATCAAGATATAGTTCACATAGAGCATCAAGGAATAACAATTGTTCTTTCAGAAAAACTACAGACTAAATTGGATTCTCTGGAAAAGTCTGTATCAAAAACTGCTGGCTTAGAATTTTTTTAGATGTATGTTTAAACTGTCGGGTAATTTTGAAGCGTAATCTGAATGTAGAAGAAGGTTTAGCGAAAGGAGCAATGGGGAAAGTTGTTCATTTTGTGAAATATCAAAATAGAAATGGAATTGAATTTTTGAAAGTTAAATTTGATCAGATTGCAGAGGTAAGACAGATTGCACGTTCTGCTGCACGTTTTTTGCTTATAAAATACTTGTATGTTCGTAGAAATCAGTTTCCCTTCTGTTTAGCATATGCAATAACTATTCACAAATCACAAGGTTTAAGTGTAGATAATGTTTTGGTAAATGTTGGAAAACTGTGTTTAAAGAGGGAATGGTATATGTTGGATTATCTCAAGTTAGAACGTTGTCTGCTTTGTATTTAATTGATTTTGATGAGAACAAGGTTAGTGCTGATGTTAATTGTGTAAAAGAATATAATCGTTTGAGAAGGCTTTGTGCTCCCCATTTAGGTGAATATCCTATTTATGAGAAACATGTTGTGTGTTCAAAACGCAAATATGTTGAAGAGTTAACTATGGTTGAAAAGCAGAAAGAAAATCAACAGAAAAGAAAAGATGTAAAGATGCAGAAAATACAAACAAGTGATGATGTTGTTGGATACCAATTAGAAAATGCTTCTGGTGTCAAGTGCTATGGTAATGTCATTCTAAATGTTATATTTTATCTTGAAGATGTTTCTGGTGAAATTATGGAAAGTCAGGAAAAAACTTTATGTTCTGCACTCTACACTTTATTTCAAGAATTGAGAACTGATAGAAGTAAGATTCATTCTGCTTCTGGTATTCGCCAACTGTTGGATACATCTACTGGATCTTTAACAGTCAGTGCTAATATACAGCAAGATGCACAAGAATTTCTGATGGTTATGCTTGGAGTACTAGAAGATGAAGGAATTTAGATTGAGAGTTTGTTTGGACTCAGTTACAAATGGGAACATAAATGTTAAGAGTGATCGTTAACTTCAAGCACTATAGTTGACAGAGAACAATTTTTATATTTAACAATACCTGACTGCAAATCTGTACCATTTTCCAAATTAGTAAAAGAAGCTGATCATGAGATGATGTGTTCTCGTTGTAAATCAAGAATGCTATCTGCATTATGCCTACAAAGATATGGAAAATATTTGATTATAATGCTGCAACTCTGTCGACCAAATGGAAGAAAAGTGGAAACTAAAATTAAAAATGTTGTTGCTAATCAAGTATCTATTTCTGGAAGAACTTTTGCAACAGTTGCTATTGTTTTCCATGCTGGAAGTACTACTACAAGTGGACATTATACAGTTTATTTAAAGTGTAAGAATGGTTGGAGTCACTGTAATGATACACACTTGGAAATGAAACCGAGATTGCCTTATGAACTACCCAACTCATACTTAATTTTTCTGAAACAAAGATTTTAGATACACTATTCAGCTTTAATGGGAAGGTGTATAGATCTTTAAGGAATTCATACTGGATGCTTTCAAAGCGAAATTTTTGATACATTATGTGGTGTATTGGAAAAATTGTGCAGAGAAACTACGTAAAATCTTTAAGGAATGCATACTGGATGCTTTCAAAGCAACATTTTTTATATATTATCTGGCGTATTGGGAAAATGTGCAGAGAAACTACATAAGATCTTGAAGGAATTCATACTGGATGCTTTCAAAGCAAAATGTTTCATACATTATCTGGCGTATTGGGTAAATTTGCAGCCAATCTACAAAGTAAAGGTAAGCTTTGAACATTTGAAGTACTATTGGATGTGTTATTTGTGTTGATTTTGTATTATATTTGAGAGAATTAGGATTTTGTTTTTTTTAACAATCTAGTTGATTGTTTTTTTTCCCTGCTGTTTATGATAAAACTACACTGGCATCCCTGTGAATAGTGAAGTTAAGTAGTAGCTGATGACAGCAAAAAAGGGAGAAAAATTGATATCTGAATGTTAAATTGTTTTGTATTATTTAAAAACTCATTGTAATTTGTGAAATGTATTACGTTACATAGTACTTTTGCAGTTTATTTTATGTAGTTGCAAAGTTAGAAAAAATAGAATTAATGACAAATACACAATAGTAGTTCGATATTTAAAAAACCTTTGAAATTCATTGAAAAAAACATAGGTTTCAGAGACGTTATACTTAGAAATTAGCATTTAAAAAACCTTCGAAATTCAATGAAAAAAACATAGGTTTCAGGCACGTTATAGTTAGAAATTTGCATTTAAAAAACCTTTGCAATTCACTGAAAAAACATAGGTTTCAGGCATGATATAGTTAGAAATTAGCATTTAAAAAAACCTTAGAAATTCACTTGAAAAACCAAAGGTTTCAGGGACGTTATTGTTTGTTGGACATTTGACTTATATAAAACCAGAGAAACTTGCCTGAGCTAACTATATCTCGCGCCCCCGCAATGCACTGCTGATGACGTCACATATTACATCACTCATGACATAGTCAGTGACATCACTGATGACATCACTGATGACATCTCAAATGATATCACTGATGACATCACTGATGACATCATCCACGTGAAAATCAGATGCACCTGATCAGACCCTAATATAACACTTGATACACCCAGTCTAAAATACAGACTATAATTTTCAAAACCGTGAACACACCAATACCAGTTAGTGCATATCCACTCTCTAATTTGTAGGTCTACACACATCCATTCATTCACCTAAACACTCACTCATACATACAGTCAGCCATCAATACAGCATTATCATATCCAGTCACATATCTATACAGACACTCACACACTGCCTCTCATTCTTAGAGTTATTCACACACCTAGTCAGTAATGGAAATAATCAATAACACTTTCATTTACTCACCTTTACAGTTATACACATACCACATCACTTATTTAAACATATACTAACACATACTTACACTCTAATACAATAACTAATACAAGGACACACTGATCCATACAGGCACTCTCACAATCACTCATTCTCACATATAGTCATTTATATAATCCAACACTCACATGTACCATTGAGGCGTCCATTCACTCACCGATACACTCATACACATACTCACTCAGCCAAACAGACCTTCACAGATACAGACTTGAACACATATATCTAGTGAATTAGCCACTCACACATGTATGCAGAGAGTCATACCCCCACCCACCCACGCAGACACTCAGGTACTCATACAGGTACTTAGACAAGCAATGAATAGCTCATATAGATCCTCATTTAGTTGCTAACCAAACCATGGAACTGCTTACACACCAACCTAAACTGTGTGAATGTCTATATCAATCGCTAACACATGCATTAAGCTAGACACAATCAATTAGTCACTTATACAGTTAGTCACACACCTACTTAATCATCCATCCTGAGTCTTATACACTCACTCATTCTTCAATACACCTTGGCATATATATATTTATAAAACATACTTAAACTTTACAGAAACACACATTCACTGGATGATGTCATCAGTGATGTCATTTGATATGTCATCAGTGATGTCATCAGTGATGTCACTGACCACGCCATGAGTAATGTAATATGTGACGTCATCAGCAGTGCATTGCGGGGGGTGAGTTATAGTTAGCTCAACTAACTATAACAGGCGAATTTCTCTGGTCTTATATAAGTCAAATGTCCAACTAACTATAACGTCCCTGAAATCTATGGTTTTTTCAGTGAATTTCTAATGTTTTTTTAAAATGCTAATTCCTAACTATAACGTCCCTGAAACCTATGTTTTTTTCAGTGAATATATATATGTGTGTATATATCTGGATATATGTGGCGGATTGGTTTCGACAAGCCACAACACGGGACCCTTTCTTGCAATGGCCAACGCCGTCAACTGAAACCTTATCCAAGTTCTTTTGGATCAAATTTGCTCCGGAAGGAGAAAGGCGTTTGACCCCCCCAGCACCCGAAGGAAAGCGGCAGTCACACGGAAGCTGAGAGCAGCCTGCGAAGAGCCGAGTCGGAGGACGCGGAAAATCAGAGGAGGTATCCAGCAGTCGTGACACCACAGTAAGCAGGTCTTTGAGGGGGAGGAAACTTATAAGTGCACAGGCGCATTTCAGAAATCAAGGGATACAACTGACTCTAAGTCGCCAAACTATATCTATTCGAATAAAGAGATGTCGGCTGACAACGTGAGGGACCGGGAATCAGGCGCGTCATCTATGTTTACAGACAGACTCCCGATTCCTAACCATATACGCGGTAGTATTAATGAGGAGACTAGCACTACTAACAAATCACTTAAAGATATTTTTAAATTATTGGAGAAGAAATCCAAAAGTGAGCAGGCCAAGTGGTGGGAAGCCAAATCCTTACAAGGTTACATAGAAGTAAATCGCATACCGAGGGGTCTATAGCGCCTAGCTATGAGGACCCGAATCCAGACCTAATGAGGGAATGGGCTGAAAGTAATTTAGACGCATCTCGACGATTAGTGCTCATCCTCATTAAATATGCGGAATTAGACCGGGATAAATTACTCACGGAAATGGCTTCCCTACATGAGCAACTTGAAACTTTGGGCATGAAAGAAGAAAAAGATAAATTAACTATTGAAATGAACTCACGCCTAAAGAAAGAGGAGGCTAGGATCATGGAAAGAAAGGCCTATAAGTTCCAATGGGACAGAAACGACTAAGATTTAGGCCAAATCTTTACTTTTTCAAAGAAGTTTGACACACTTAGAAATCCCGGCAATACAAGCCAAGTGAAAACGAGAAACATTAGAAAAACCAATGAAGCGGAATTGTCCGTGTCAGAATTGAGCTCAGGGGCTGGCACAGAATCGGAAATAGAGATGCGAGACGAAACACAGCTAAGGCAGAGCGATAAACCATCCCCCGGAAGAGAGATTAGTTTTTTAAACCGGGAAAGACTTCAGACGCTCAGACCTCGGATCCAAAAACAGCACGGAGAAAATATGCCAATTGCAAATGCAGGCAGAGGAAGAGGGCGAGGAAGAAGCACTGCCTTTGCAAACAGAAAGAGGGGCAAAGGTCAATGGATGGCCAAGGATTAATTCCTGATGTAAATGATAAAACCATCATCAGCCTCAGTTCTTGTATCTTAACTAAAGCGGAAGAAAACATTCTTAAGTTGGGTCTATCATATGTTCCCCCATGTAATATGAACTACGCTAATACAAGATGTGATATCTACAAGGCAGTAAGGAAATTAAAACTTCGAAAGTACTTTGCCCTCAATAAAGCCATGGATATCCCTAGGCCAATCAATCAGCCCCTCTGTAGCAGCGATTCCTATGAATTATCGCTATCAGCTGAGCTCCTGGAACTATGGGAAACGGATGGAACAGGCTATGAGCTTAATACAACAGGAAAAATGCTAGCTAGAACACCTTTCAAGCCTCCATCTATATTTAATCCCATCATGCCGCGGGACGCAATTGATATTTTTCACGAAAATACGGTTTGTCAAATAAAAAAACTTTATAAAAAATCAGTAACACAGAAAAAGAAATACAACAGACAATCCTTTGAGTATGACACTCTTATGAAGAAACTTGGTGCCAATAAAAATCTAGTAATTCGACAAAGTGACAAAGGTGGTAATGTGGTTCTTATGATGCGCTCTGAATATGAGAAAGAGGCTTACACCCAATTGAATGACAGACAGTGCTATATTAGAACCAATGCAAGTGATCTCAAAGCCATGATACAAGATTACCATTTGAAACTTACAAAATGGAAAAACAAAAGACTTATCACTGAAGCAGAATTTAAATTCCTCAAAGTGGACAATCCGATAACCCCAGTAATTAATTTTATTCCAAAGGTCCATAAAGATGAGAATAAACCCCCTGGCAGACCTATAATTTCAGCTAGGGGATGGGGTTATTGGGAAAAAACCTCAGTGTACATTGACTACTTTTTACAGCCTTTTGTTAAAAATCTATCCTCTTACATACAGGATACAGGAGATTTTTTATGTAAGCTTCAACAAATCAAGTGGCTTGAAGGATATTGGATGCCTGCCCTGGACATCACAGCATTGTATACTAGTATTAAACATGATGATGGTCTAAGTGCAGTAACCTATTATTTGAATCAAAGGGAAGACCAGGAAAAAGAGCACAACATCATGTTATTACAAATGTTACATTATTGCTTGACAAACAATGTCTTTATGTTTAATAATCTTCTCTATCGTCAACTTCAGGGGGTTGCTATGGGGGCCAGTTTTTCACCAAGCTTTGCCTGCTTACATATGGGCGCTTGGGAAGAACTGGTCCTCAGAGTTAAATTTAAAGATGAGGTAGACAAATATGTGGTAGCATGGTTTCGATATATTGATAATTTATAGGTTGTTTGGCGGGGCAATGTGAATCAAGCTCAAAGATTTATTGACGACATCAACACTAATGAGTATAATCTGACATTCACTGCAACCATGAGCCAGACATCAGTAACATTTTTAGATACTGAGGTATATATTTACAACTAATCATTAGAAACTAGATTATTTCGCAAGAAGACAGCTGGCAACACACTTCTACATGCTGAAAGCCCACATCCAGCTCATTTAATTGCGAGCATCCCCTATGGGGAAATGCTACGCATTAGAAGGGTATGTAGCAATGCTACTGATTTGGCTTCTGCGCAACTTTCCAGTAGTAAAATATTCATTGAAAGAGGATACTCTAAAAAAAGCATTGATAGTGCTATCAACAAATCAATGCAACATACTAGACAGGAACTTTTGAGTACCTATACCCACAGTTACCAAAGTACCATTGCTACTCAAACCACTACCCCACCTGTAACTACCAACACTTTCAGAATCATTACAGGCTTTAGTAAGCAACATAAAGACATCCACAGAATCATCAACCGCAATTGGCCTATTGTGTTGAACGATCCTGTTATTGGCTCCTCATTACCAACACGTGCTTCCCTTACTTACAGCAGAGCCTCCTCAATGAGAGACCTCCTTGTAGACACTAACCCTGAAACTATTGAGAAGACTACTTGGCTACAAACTAATACAGGCTTTTTTAAGTGTAAAACATGCAAATCGTGCATCCATGGGGTGAATACTAAATCATACCAGGATGGTTTCAGTAACTTTGAACATCAAGTAAATAAGCTACTGACATGTAAAACTGAATTTGCAGTTTATATTTTAGTTTGTCCATGTCCTCTTAGATATGTGGGTAGCACAAAACTTGCTGTGCACAAACGGATTCTACAGCATCTTAGAGCCATATCGAATCAGGACAACACATACCCTGTGGCTAGACATTTCAGAGATTTTCCTCAAAGTGATAATCGTCTTCTCAAATATTACGTTATTGATGCTGTCAATGCAAGTAGACGAGGAGGTAATAGAGAGGCCAAGCTCCGGATGTTGGAAACCCGTTATATTTTACAATTGGATACCAAACACCCGAAGGGGCTTAATGTCACTAAGGATTTATATACCTGTTTACCCTAATTCCTGTATATTTCAGTGTACATTAGCATTTGGTTATGCAGGAAATGGAATGAACATTATTAGTAATATCCCTATCAATTGATTTGATGTGATGATAAGCCGGATGGCTTTCATCACTTTGAGATGTTTTTATTCAGAAATTGGGATGTTATCTGTTTTTTCCTGCTAGAATTGTGTACAGTGTATCGGATTTACCTGTTTAACTTTTTAACTTTTTAAAGTTTTAGCCTTCATATATGTCCCCTCCTCATCATGATTATCAACAGCTGGAATATCATTATTCAATTATATCTCCACATTTGTACCTATGACCTTTACTATTCTTTTTGTGTCTAGGTATTAGCTAATGCCCGTTTCTTTTGGAATTATTTCTTCTCCCTCCCCTTTTCTATATACGCACACATTTTTCACATAGATTGATCCATTTTTAGCTCAGGCACTTATTATGAGATCTGTATTTGGCTACATATCATTTTTACCAATTTTAGGTAGTTTATGTGCATATCAGATTTTTTGCTGTTTATCATGTTTGCACTTTAAATTAATCTTATTGGACGATATTTGTTATAGGCATTTAAGCCATCATTTTCCACCGTCCGTAAGAGGTATCTACAGCATCTAGCATTTTTTCTAGAGCTGCATGATCCATAAATAATCCTGGCATTCAAGCCATGCATTTTTTTAACTATATGGTTTTATATTATATTGTAAATAGATGGTCTTTTTATTGACTTATTTATGTATTTATTGTCTTACAAAGAAAACAGTGGAATTTGCACATTTTTTACAATCTACACAAAATTTAGATTGGTCTATTGCGTATTTTGCACTTTAGCAATTGATGTTATGTTGAAGTGGTTTTTCCATTTCTATGACATTGGTGGTCACATGTTCACAATTTTGAACTTTGAACCCTGTGCGTTTGCTATTTATTGGATCATAACTAAGTATCACGTTGTCATGTGAACAAGGCTCTGCTGAGCCAAAACGTCAAGACGACATCTCTAACGAAATAAATTAAGCACTTTATTGAAGGTCCGTGTCCGCCTGTGATTTGGAGCTGTGACGTCTATCCGTCGTATACTATCTACTGGCGGTCGCCAGTAGATAGTTATAGGTAGGAAATCTGAAAATTCTATTTTGAATAACTTTGGCACCGGTTGACTTATCTTCGTGAAATTTTCAAAACTAATGGGGCGCTCCGCTCAGCTCCTACCCTGAAAGTCTCGGGGTGATTCGTCAAGCGAGGGCTGAGAAAAAAGGGGGGTCCCAAAACGTGTTTTCCCCATGCATTTTCCTATAGGGCCTTTAGTCGAAGGTACAGCCCGAACGGCTGAACAGAATTACTTGAAATTTGGCAAAGAGGTAGTCATCAGGTCAGGCATGTGCCTTTTGCTTAAATGGTGTAAATCCGTTCAGTAGTTCCTGAGAAAATCAAAAGTAAAATCACATATATATCTGGGCGGAGCCTAACCACACATCTCATCGTGAGATCTGATTGGCTGTCAGCACTTCATCCAAGAAGTGTTGGCAGCCATCTTGGGACCAATATACATGATAGCACCTCATTAAAAAGCATTGCAGTTAATAGAAGGTTTTAAGACTTTAGTTACATTATAAATCATGTGTTCATGGTACCATACTCATTTTAGGAATTGTGGTCTGTTCTAAGGTGATTTTACCATGTGAAAAAGTCTTCTGCTGTGATATCATGAATCATGTTTGAGAGAAAACTATTTCCTCATGCTTTTCCCACAGAGGTTTGGAAGGTGATCTATAAGCTAACTGAGAGCATATTTTCTGTAAATTCACATTATCTTTCTCAGTCATGTGAGAATGATGTCTGACATTCTCAGTAAAACATGTACATCCAACAAGGGCAGAGACTGTCAGTTGATTCCTTTGTGTTCTACTGCAGCTTCCCAGAGTGTTCTAAAGAACAACTAGAGCGCTAACAGTCCTACTTATGACAAACGTATGGCACACCTGAAGCCATCTTGGTTGGAATAAAGTGGTAATTCTTAAAACATTTAATTTAAAAAGGAAAACAATGAGGGGTTCATTTTGCCATAGAAAGTATGATTAGTGCTGCAGAAAGAAAAATTAGGACACATTTTAAATGACTTCTCAAATCCTCTTCTATTTCATTAAAAAATTCTGACATGCAGACTGAAGCATGCACTTTCAATACCAGCAGCAGACTTCCCTGGTGAGCAGTAGCTTTACTACAGTGATCTAATAAGCAACTAGAGTGCTAACATTCTGAATTTATGGCAAATTTGTGACACATCTGAATGCCTTCTTGATGGAATCAAAGTAAAAAACTGAAAGTATTTCCTACTGAGGAGACTGTAGTAAATGAGGAAATTAGGAAACATCATAACAAATAAGTCTCCCAAAATGGCCACCAGAGACAAAACAGCCCAAATGTAGCCCAAATATCACCCAGATGTAGCCCAAGTATAGCCCAATGACAGAATGTCCCAGACTGTTCTAACGAACAACTAGAGCGCTAACAGTCTTACTTATGACAAAAGTATGGCACTCCTGAAGCCATCTTGAATGGAATAAAGTGGTAACACTTAAAACATTTAATTTACAAAGGAACACAATGAGGGGATTCATTTTGCCATAGAAATTATGATAAGTGCTGCAGAAAGAAAAATTAGGGCACATTTTGACTTCTCAAATCCTCTTCTATGACATAAAAATATTCTGACATGCAGACTGAAACATGCACTTTGAATACCAGCAGCAGACTTCCCTGGTGAGCAGTAGCTTTACTACAGTGATCTAACGAGCAACTAGAGTGCTAACATTCAGAATTTATGGCAAATGTGTGACACATCTGAATGCCTTCTTGATGGAACCAAAATAAAAAACTGAAAGTATTCCCACTGAGGAGACTGCAGTAAATGAGGGAATTAGGACACTTCATAACAAATAAATCTCCCAAGATGGCCACCAGAGACAAAAGAGCCCAAATGTAGCCCAAATATCACCCAGATGTAGCCCAAGTATAGCCTAATGACAGAATGTCCCAGAGTGTTCTTAAGAACAACTAGAGCGCTTACTGTCTTACTTGTGACAAAAGTATGGCACACCTGAAGCCATCTTGATTGGAATAAACTGGTAACACTTAAAACATTTAATTTAAAAAGGAACACAATGAGGGGGTTCATTTTGCCATAGAAATTATGATTAGTGCTGAAGAAAGAAAAATTAGGGCACATTTCGAGTGACTTCTCAAATCCTCTTCTATTTCATTAAAACATTCTGATATGCAGACTGAAACATGCACTTTTAATACCAGCAGCAGACTTCAGTGGTGAGCAGTAGCTTTACTACAGTGATCTAATGAGCAACTAGAGTGCTAACATTCAGAATTTATGGCAAATGTGTGACATATCTGAATACCTTCTTGATGGAATCAAAGTAAAAAACTGAAAACATTTCCTACTGAGGAAACTGCAGTAAATGAGGAAATTAGGAAACTTCATAACAAATAAATATCCCAAGATGGCCACCAGACACAAAAGAGCCTAAATGCAGCACAAATATCACCCAGATGTAGCCCACATGTAGCCCAATGACAGAAGAGTGCAAAACACTTATTTTTTATGTATTTGCAGTTTTATATAGTGCAGACTTGTCAGGTATTGGAATGCTTTACATGAGCATTGGTTACATCACACAAGATCAAATTCATTTTGGTTGTAGACATGGGGAGATTAAGTGATTTGACCACAATCACAGAATGTTGAGCTGAAGCAGAAACTCCAACCTGGTTCCCCAGTTGCAAAGTCTGCAGCTCTGGAAGTAACACCACATCCTCTCGCCAAGGTGCAACATTTAATCAAGTGGTCAACTGGATAAAAAAACATAAAGATTACAAATAATTTAAAAGTTCTTTGTCGCTATTTGAAAACTCTGAAAATATGTCCTCATTTTAGTTTTTTAGAGCACTAACCATAATTTTGATGCCAATAAGACCCTCTCATATATGTAATTTCTAAAGGAAATACTCTAGGTATTACAGTTTTGATTACATCAAGATGACGTCAGGCGTTCCACACTTTTGTAATAAATATAGAATGTTAGCAATCTAGTTGTTCATTGGGATACTGTTGAGAGGCAGAGGCCAGGGGCACGGACTCTGAAAATTGAAGGCAGGTAGGAGAGTGCAGAGGCAACAATTTGACCACACTGGGCAGGCAGGAAGGGCAGTGGCAGCAAAACAGACTATGGAGGGCAGTGGAAAGGGGGGCAGGGGCAACAAACCAACAATACAGGACTGGCAAGAGAGGCTGTGGCAATATAATAGACCATTGTGGGCAGAAGGAAGAGGCAGTGGTAGTACAACCATACATGCCAACAGACCTGTTTCAGCCAGGAAACGTCCAATGCTTTTAAGCTCAAATGGGCTTTATTTGATCTGTCTCCTGTCTACAATCTCCGCTTTTTCAATGTAACTCAAAGGGGAAAATCAATACCCCAGTTTTTTTTCAAAATCTCCCTCTTACCAAGTTCAAAATGTTCGCAAGTATGGTACATTGAATCATGGTAGGAAGGAGGAATTGGGGTAGGGACATGGACTCGGATAACAGAGGACAGGAGGGACATGGAGAGGTGCACCAAACTGACCCTACAGGGCAGGCATCAGGGTTTGCAGCAGCACAATACACCACACAGCGACTGCGGGACAGGAGTGCAGCACAACAATCCATAGAAAGCAATAGGGAGGGGACAGGACCATGCACATGGACAACAGAGAACAGATGGGAAAGAGGCAATGGTAGCTAGCTGACCATAATGGACAGACAGGAGAGAAAGCTGCAGCATAACAGACCATAAAGGGCAGGAGGGACGGATCAGGGGCATTACAATGGAACAGACAAGCCAGGAGGGAGGGAATAGGGGTTCTGCACATGGAAACAGAGAGCTGGGGGCAAGGTGGCAGGGAAGAAGCAGCAAGATGACCATGGAGGTCAGGCAGGATGGGCACTAGAAACAAGACACACCATGGAGCGCAACAATGAGGCTATGGTGGCATACACACAGACCATGGAGGGAAGGTGGGAGGGGGTCAGGGGCAGCTAGCTGACCACACAGGGAAGGTGGGAGGGGCCATGGCAGCACAGAAGACCATGCATGGCAAGCAGGAGGGTTAGTGGCAGCACAATGGCTATGATGGGCAAGAAGGAGGGTGCAGGGGCATGCACAAAGGACCATGGAGGATAGAAAGGTGGGTCAGGACCTGAGCACAGACAAGAGAGTTCAGGGGAAGGGGCCTCACAACAGACCGCGCGGGGCAGGTAGGAGGAGCAGTTGCAGCACAACAGATCAGGGAGGGCAGAAGGGTGTGGCAGTAAAATGGACCATGGAGGACAGGAGGAAGGGGATAGGGGCATGGCATGTGGACAGGCAGGGTGGAGGTGGCAGGGACAGGTTACAGTCATCTGACAATGCTAGGCAGGTGGGAGGGGAGTGGCAGCTCAACAGAACACTCAGAGTAGATAGGAGTGGCAGGTCCATGGAACATGGTGGGCAAAAAGGATGGAGCAGGGGCATGCACAAATACATTGGAGGGCAGGAGGAAGGAGAATAGGGGCAGCAAGCTAAGCACAGAGGCTAAGCAGGAGGTCAATGACTGGCCATAGAATTGGGCAATGGAGGGCAGGAGGAGTGGACTGGTACATCATGCTAAATGGAGGGCAGTGGCAGCACATCAGACCATGCATGGCAGGATGGAGGAGGCTAGTCCATGGATTCAGACAACAGAGGATAGGGAGGAGGTGGATGGGGCAGCAAGCTAACTGTTCAGAGAAGGTGGGTATTAGGAACTTTATTGTTTTTAAAATGTGTCTGTACGAACTACTTAAAATATGAACAAGTATGCAGCATAATCTCACTTTTATTCAGGAAGAAGAGGACGTTTGTGACTGTGACTCTGGGCTCAATTGGCAGAAACACCCCCTGACCCTCCACCCCCCATCGCAAAATGTAATGCCCGTGAAAAGGGTAGGTGGACGCAGTGTTATATAGAACATAGTCCTGAGAGCACGATTGAAAATGAAAACTAGATAGTATATGGTATAAACTATGCACCAAAAAGTGTGATATAAGATGAACCGGGGCGTGAAATATAATATGCAATACATTGTTTGCAATGACAGATTCATTGGAGAGCGCGAGATAGCACAGGCACTAGCGCATGCTATACGATATGCGCCTTGGAGTGTAATAAACACAGGGCAGTGTTGTGTAACCTAACTAGTCTCTAAAGTTGTAATATAAAATATGTGCTGGGGAGTGTAACGTTGCATATGCACTGTGACAAAGATATGGATCCCAGATTGTAGCATGTATGGCATAGCGCTGTGCGTTATAACATAGGCATCGAAGAAGGCACATTAGATGGGGCAATATAACCCGTGCGAAGGCAAGTGTGGCATGACATATTCACGGGGTGGTGTTACAGTGCACATGGGCTAGAGAGTGTCATAGCATACGCACTAGCTGCTGAAATACAACACAGAGGTGTGTGGCACTCGGCGGGCACTGGTGGGTGTAACACAGCATTGGGCTCAGCCAGGAGCACGCTGTGACTCTCAAGTGAGGTTCGTCTCCTTTCCAGAGAGTAAAATAAAAAGTATGACACATCCGGCGGTGGATGTGTGTTTTATTAACCATGAGGGGGTTTCTTGCATAGTTTGGTCGAATTTTTGTCGAATCCCCTTTGAATGGCTTGGTGTGCGTGTGTATTAAATGTGTCCGTCAATAGCTACCCATGTTTGTATAAATAAACGACAAGGGTGTCTACTTGGAGAGTACCCACCGGCGGGGGCGACGGGATTAGGCACGGTAGGGCGTCAGACACGTCAGAGCTTCACTAGCGGTGTAAATACATTTCACGTGGATTCATTGTATGCATAGTCGCCTTTTAATGAATATCACGCAATCGATAGGTACATACGGTTTGTCCAGCATGTTCTAGGTGTTCCTATAAATATACATTTTTTTAAAATAATAAAAAACAAAGGCCGGCCCCGGGGGATGGGTTCCCCGGGGCCATAAGTGGCCTGAGGAGAGGGGCAACACAGCCCCCCTCCCAAAGAATTTTTTTAAAAAGGCCATGATCCGGGGGTTGGGGTCCCCGGGGCCTATTAAGGCCTTGGGAGGGGGCCCCCTTCCAAATTAATTTTTTTCAACAAAAAAAATTAGGGTGCAGGCCCTGGGGGATGGGGTCCCCAGGGCCAATAAATTAGAAAAAGAAGGGGGGCCTCACAACTCTCCTTCTTAAAAAAATAAAATACATAAAAGACCGGCATCATGCCGGAGGCCACGCCCCCTCCTTGCAGCACTCTGCAAACGCGCCCCCTGGCCAGTTGGGGAAATAATTCACTTTCAATCCTGAGGGACCCTGGGGGCCAACTAGCCCACCAGGTGCTTCCAGTAAGCGCCACTGCGCTGCATTGCAGAGACGTGGTCTAGGCCGTGCCCCTTTTTACATCTCTCTGCAACGCAGCTCTGTGGCGCTTACTGGAGGTACCTAGTGGTCTAGTTGGACCCTAGGGACCCTCAGGATTCAAGGGGACTTAATCTCCCAACTTAAAACGGCCACAGGGCGTGTTTACACAGTGGGGAAGGGAGGGGACGGGGCCTGAGGTGAACTGTGCAAACACGCCCTGTGACGCATTTTAAGAGGTAGTTTTAATCCCCTTCCCTGTTATATACTAGGGGCTTACAGAGGAGGTAATGCTAATCACAGGGGGACCCCAACGCATAGTGTTCCCTAGTGTATGTAGGTGTTTTCACTGTATTCTGAGTGTCTTTTAGCATAGCACTGGCTCTAGGACTGGTTAGTCAGACTCAGTTACCACCAGTATCCGTCTGAAAAAGTTGAGGGTACAGGATGATTTTGCCGCAAGGCTTCTTTCTGCTCTTCTGTTTGTTCTTTCTGCACGTTATCCTTCTTTCTGCACTTTTCTTCGTCTTTGAGGACTTCTGTTGCTTCTTTCTGCATTTCTTTTTTTTTCTTTCTGTGCGTTTTTTCTTCTTTCTTAACATGTCCTATCTCTGTAGGCATAGTTAGAAATTAGCATTTAAAAAACCTTTGAAATTCACTGAAAAAAACATAGGTTTCAGGCACGTTATAGTTAGGAATTAGCATTTAAAACACCTTGGAAATTCACTGAAAAAACCATAGGTTTCATGGGCGTTATAGTTAGCTGGACTTTTCAATTGTACAAAACCATTGAACCATTGAAATTCCCCCGTTATAGTTAGTTCAGCTAACTATAACTCGCGCGCCCGCAATGCACTGCTGATGACGTCACATATTACATCACTCATGACATGGTCAGTGACATCACTCATGACATCACCGATGACATCTAAAATGACATCACTCATGACATCACTGATGACATCATCCTTGTGATAGAGTGGCAGACCTCCTCTCCGCCTAATATAACCTTTGATACACACATTCAAAAATAGAAATTAAAATTGTCAAAACATTGGACATACCAATACCAGTCACAACAACCTATTCAGTAAATCTAAGATCCACATACACATCCACTCATTCACCAACAGTCCTATACAGTCACTCATACATGTACTCACTCATCATATGTACTCATACACCATACACCTATACATCCTGTTACAAAACGCCAATCATCCATAGAGTTACTCACACACAAAGTCACTCATGCTAATAAAGAATCAAACATCCATTTACTTGCATACACAGTTATACACACACCACCCCACTTACTTCTACAGAAACTTACACATACTTAGACTTTTAAACAATCACTTATAGAAACACATACGTATTCATACAGGAACTCTTCCAATCTCTCACTCTCACGTATACTCACTTATATACACCAATAGTCACATATACTAGTTTAAAACATTTGCAGTTACTCATAAAGACACTATTGAGACAATCATTCACTCACTAATGCACCCATGCACACACTCATCCACCCATACAGTCCTGCACACATGCTGTCTTCAACACATACAAACAGTGAGTCACTCATTCCTGCACCTTTGCACTACGTAATACCCCCCACCGAACCATACAGACACTCAGACACTCATACTGATACTCAAAAAACCAACTAATGACCTATATAGACACTCATGTAGCTACTCACCAACCCAAGCAGCCACTTATACACAAAGTGAGAGACTGATACAGATATTTACATATTTAAACATTACTCACTAAGCCATGTATTCACTAAGATACACTTAATCAGTCAGTTATACAATCAATTTTTCAAAAACAAATCATCCATTTAGACACTTATATACCCATTTATTCTTCCATCGACCTTGAGATATACACATATAAAACATATGTAATTTTCAGAAATACACACATTCACTGGATGATGTCATCAGTGATGTCATTTGAGATGTCATCAGTGATGTCATGAGTGATGTCACTGACTATGTCATGAGTGATGTAATATGTGACGTCATCAGCAGTGCATTGCGGGCGCGCGAGTTATAGTTAGCTGAACTAACTATAACGGGGGAATTTCAATGGTTTTGTACAAGTGAAAAGTCCAGCTAACTATAACGCCCCTGAAACCTATGCTTTTTCCAGTGAATATATATATATACATAACTACACCTACTTGTAGATTCTTTAGGAATACCTCTTCTTTCATAATTCTCTTTCTTTTTCTTTTGTAAATGTTCACTACCACACGTTTGCTCGAATTTGCTGCTCCCTACATCTCATCCATATACATGTATCGGGAAACATTATCTCAACAAGCCTGCTGAGTACTGTAAAGTATGTAGACTGAGGATTGCAAACTAAATCTCCTTCTTTAAACGAAGTAGCACCTAACTGGTGCGCTGCCTTTTAGTCAGAGCCCTGACTCAGCCGCTTCTTACTTAAAGAATATTCAGGAGTCTCTAGTAAATTCGGAATAAATAAGACTTGTATACTCACAGAATCAGAATTAGCACCTGAACGAAAACGCCGCTTGGAAAGATGCAACCGTTTTCTACAAATTAGCAGTTGAAGTGCGGAGTTTGCCGCGATTGCAGTCGCGAGCACAGCTGCGCTGGGGAAGAAGGAAAACACTAGACCGGCAACCTCAAAGATTATCGCCGGCGGCCATCTTGAAATTCCGCTGTGCATGAATCTGTTGTTTCTTATATAAATGGGGATACCAACGGTGGTGCAAGTTTCTTCTTGATCTGAAATGGCTGAATTTATGGACTTTGGAAACCACGAGAAGGGTTTTTTGGCTAAGTGATGACATAAGCTGGCCAGTCCTGACATAGAGAGGGTAGTAGAGAGTGAGTAGTAGAGAGAGTAATAGAGAGTAGTAGAGTGGTAGAGAGTGAGTAGTAGAGTGAGTAGTAGAGAGTAGTAGAGAGTGAGTAGTAGAGTGAGTAGTAGAGAGTAGTAGAGAGTAGTAGAGAGTAGTAGAGTGAGTTGTAGAGAGTGAGTAGTAGAGAGAGTGTAATAGAGAGTATTAGAGAGTGAGTAGTAGAGAGTGAGTGGTAGAGAGTAGTAGAGAGCAGTAGAGGGAGTAGTAGAGAGTAGTAGAGAGTGAGTAGTAGAGAGAGTAGTAGAGAGTAGTAGAGTAGTAGAGAGTGAGTAGTAGAGAGTGAGTAGCAGAGAGAGTAGTAGAGTAGTAGAGTAGTAGAGAGTGAGTAGTAGAGAGTAGTAGAGAGCGAGTAGTAGAGAGTGAGTATTAGAGAGTGAGTAGGAGAGAGAGAGTAGTAGAGAGTGAGTAGTAGAGAGTAGTAGAGTGAGTAGTAGAGAGGGAGTAGTAGAGAGAGAGTAGTAGAGAGTAGTAGAGAGTGAGTAGTAGAGTAGTAGAGAATGAGTGGTAGAGAGTAGTAGAGCGTAGTAGAATGAGTAGTAGACAGTAGTAGAGAGTGATTAGTAGAGAGTGAGTAGTAGTAGAGAGTAGTAGAGAGTAGTAGAGAGTGAGTAGTAGAGAGTGAGTAGTAGAGAGTGAATAGTAGAGAGTAGTAGCGAGTGAGTAGTAGAGAGTGAGTAGTTTAATTTAAAAGGAACACAATGAGGGTGTTCATTTTGCCATAGTAATTATGATTAGTGCTGAAAAAAGAAAAATTAGGGCACATTTTGAGTGACTTCTCAAATCCTCCTCTATTTCATAAAAAAATTCTGACATGTAGACTGAAACATGCACTTTCAATACCAGCAGCAGACTTCCCAGGTGAGCAGTAGCTTTACTACAGTGATCTAATAAGCAACTAGAGTGCTAACATTCCGAATTTATGGCAAATGTGTGACACATCTGAATGCCTTCTTGATGGAATCAAAGTACAAAACCTGAGGAGACTGTAGTAAATGAGGAAATTAGGAAACTTCATAACAAATAAGTCTCCCAAGATGGCCAC
This sequence comes from Triturus cristatus, assembly GCF_964204655.1. Lineage (NCBI taxonomy): Eukaryota > Metazoa > Chordata > Amphibia > Caudata > Salamandridae > Triturus > Triturus cristatus. The sequence goes on along the minus strand of NC_140581.1, from coordinate 1,153,570,663 downwards.
CAGAGACAAAAGAGCCCAAATGTAGCACAAATATCACCCGGATGTAGCCCAAGTATAGCCCAATGACAGTATGTCCCAGAGTGTTCTAAAGAACAACTAGAGCGCTAACAGTCTTACTTATGACAAAAGTATGGCACACCTGAAGCCATCTTGATTGGAATAAAGTGGTCACACTTAAAACATTTAATTTGCAAAGGAACATTTTGCCATAGAAATTATGATTAGTGCTGCAGAAAGAAAAATTAGGGCACATTTTGACTTCTCAAATCCTTTTATATTTCATTAAAAAATTCTGACATGCAGACTGAAACATGCACTTTGAATACCAGCAGCAAACTTCCCTGGTGAGCAGCTGATTTACTACAGTGATCTAATGAGCAACTAGAGTGCTACCATTCAGAATTTATGGGAAATGTGTGACACATCTGAATGTCTTCTTGATGGAACCAAAGTAAACAAGCATTGAAAATGCAATAGGTCTCGCCCTCGTTTAAGGTAAAGCAATTCTGATTAAAATTAGGTGGCTTTTTAGCTTTGCTTGTATTAGTGTTTTTCAAACTCTGATGTACATAACATGCATATGTATGCATATATGTATATGTATGCATGCATTTATATTTGTATTTATATAGATATGCAGATTATATATATGTTTATATATGTATGTATATATATATTCAATGTAAAAACCAGAAACACATACTCAATGGATGATGTCATCAGTGATGTCATCAGTGATGTCATTTGAGATGTCATCAGTGATGTCATGAGTGATGTCACTGACCATGTCATGAGTGATGTAATATGTGACGTCATCAGCAGTGGATTGCGGGCGCGCGAGTTATAGTTAGCTGAACTAACTATAACGGGGAAATTTCAATGGTTTTGTACGAGTGAAATGTCCAGCTAACTATAACATGTGTGAAACCTCTAGTTTTTTCATTGAATTTGCAAGGTTTTTAAAATGCTAATTCCTAACTATAACGTGTGTGAAACCTATGTTTTTTTCAGTGAATTTGCAAGGTTTTTTAAATGCTAATTCCTAACTATAACGTGTGTGAAACCTATGGTTTTTTAAGTGAATTTGTAAGGTTTTTTAAATCCTTTTTTTTTCTTTTTAATTTTTCTTTTGATTTTTTTTTTTAAACAATATGCTACCTATGTATATAATCATTGATTTACTGTATCCCGCAATATAGAAAGGTTCACCTTTTTTAAATAAATGGTTAGATATAGTTGAATAACATAGTTAATATCTTCTACAAACCTTTTTTTTTTTTAGGATTTTTTTCCGTGCGCGTACGGTAAACTCATCGTACGCGCACGGTACGTTTTATGTACGGTGCGCGTACGTAATGTTTATGCTCCGTGTGCGCATGCGTACGCGATTTACGTACGCATCCGTAATTCGCGTGCGGCGCGTAAGCGCTTGCTCCCTACGCGCACGTTACGCGGAACCGCCGTACGTGCATGCGCGTGTCACATGTACACGCATGCGTACTTTCACCGTGCGCGTACGGTAAGCTTACGGAGCGCGCACGGTAGGTCATGTGATCCAGAAACAACACTTTTCATTGGTTTAAACTTGTTTCATTTCCAGAAACTTCCAACACCACACCCATTCCCCTCATTACTGCTTGTGATTCCTTGGGAGAAGGAGCTGAATTGTCTTTGGGATACAATGGCAGAGCAGCAGTCCTCTTCTGAGAGTGAGCAGGGCAGCAGCATCATTAGACAGAGAAGGAGGAAACAGAAGAATTATTTTGTTTGGGAATATTTCACATTTCCTGAGGGGCAGAAAAAGGTAAATGCTCCATTAGTCACCTGCTCACTTTGTGAGCGTGTCTTATCTAGAGGTAATCCAAGGAAGAAGTATTCCTTTGGTAATTACACTATGTTTAGACACATTAGGGATGTACATCCCAGGACTTTTGCTCGACATACTGAAGCAAACCCTTCAGTAAGTCACCCGAGCACATCCGCAGAAGCTCAGCCGAGTGCATCTTCGGCAGCTCAGGCGAGTACTTCCTCTGCGGTGGGAGCATCACCCTCTTCTGCTCCTCTGCCCATCTACCCTCGGTTTCAGAGGGTACATATAAGGTGCAGCACTTGTTACTCTCTTATTGCTATGGGGGAATCTAGTATTCCTCTAATAGATAATAAGATTGAGCAGCACAAGTGCGGTCCCTTCTAATATTCCTCAGTTCTCAGTTTTAAAAATAAATTTTTTTACCGTGCGCACCTTTTTTTTTTTTTTTTTTTTTAATAAAATATTTATTACACCCTTCAATGTACTTGAGGGACCACAAGAGAAATGACAAAAGCAGACTGAGGAGAACTGAAAACAAGGGACTACGAAAGTAAATGTGTGATAAATACAGATATTTCAAACTTACCTGACCAACTTAATTTTCTTTAAATGGTTTTTTTAAATTGCTAGAAAAAAGGATTAATTTTCCTAAAATTTCTTTCTCAATCTGTAACAAAAGAAAAAAAGTATTAATATTTAACAATACATTTTACAATACAGTACACATATTTTCATATTTAACAAAGACATGTTTTGCCCTTTTTTTGCTGTTTTCAGAATATATTGAATTTCACTGCAAATTGTGAAACCAATTGCATTCATCACTCAACAGCGGGCAAAAAAATTAACAATCTGAACGATTGTTTAAAAAAAGCCCTGAATCTCTTCTCAGTAAAACATACCTTGATAGAAATATAATATATATAATAAAAATATCATCTAGCAACAATAACTATTTGTAATAAATAACGTCTGTAAATCTTGTTGCTTAAGCTCATACACCCAAATAATATCTGTCAAAGAAGTCCACAAGAGAAATTTTTACCTTTTCATGAGGCCAAATGGTAATTTTTAAATTCTTTTTTGGTGAAATATCCAAAAGTAATCCAATAAAATCGCAAAAAATGATTTGTTCAGATGTTGCAATTTGTATCTAAAATTTTGGTTTTAGAAAAAATAAATAGGAATTTGGTAATTCTGCAGGCAAACGTTGCTTGAAAATCAATTGAGAATCATTACACAGTGTCTAGCCTTTTTCACATTTAAGATAAACTGTGTAATGACCAGAAGTTATCGAAGGTCCATCGTGGAAAATTATTGCAACTGCAACAAAAGTTTTTCCTGATATTGATAATTGTTTTCCTACAAACTTCTTTATAGAAGTGTCCAATTTTGTTCCATCAGCTCTACAACGTTGCATCATTAAAATTACATACTGTCCATATTTCTTTAAAAATAACGTTGAAAACATGTCTGATTTACATTTAGAACATTCCATGCTGTGATTGGCATCTTTAACTAATTTACTAAAAGTCACTGATTGACTCTCTGGTAATGTTAAATATATGAACCTTTCAGAATCAACATTAGAGCTGCATGTGTTGAAACAGTTTTCACAACTATGTTCCCATTTATAAGAGAGACCAAACATATTTTCTATTTCTATCCCTTCTTCTTCCAGTACCATAAGAATATACATCAAGAATTCCTGTGCATCTTGCTGGACATTTTGAGTAAACTGTGTACTTCCTGAACATACATCTAAAAGTTTTCTAACATCAGAAGCACTTTCTATTTTAGTTTTATCATTACTCAGCTTCTCAAAAAGAAAACTCAGCAGAGAACAGAATCTTTTTTCATGATTTAGTATTATCTGCTCTTGCAAACTTTCAAGATAAAATACAACATTCAGCACTACATTAGCGTAGCAGTTGACACCAGAGCTATTTTCAAAATGACAACCAACAACCTCTTCAGCATTGTCCTTTTTCTTTTTGCTTGCAATCACATCACTCTCCTTTTGTTTTCTCTTCTGTACATCCTCATTACAGATATTCTCAATTCTCCTTTTCCGACAAACAACACGTTTTTCAAACACAGGATACTGACCTAAATGAGGAGCATAGCTTCTTCTTAATCTATTATATTCCTTTACACAGTTTGCATCAGCACTAACTTTTGAGTCATTTCATTTCATTTCATAAGGCTGTATTCGGAGCTTAAACACAAAGTCCATAAAAGCACATACATGACATTAAAAAACAACATCATATTAACAGAATAAATCAAACAGTTAAAATACTTTAAAAAACAGTTTAAAATATCATACTAGGCCTTGCTTTAATGGCACGAAGAAGAAAAGTGGCAGTAAAGAAGCAGACATCGGGTGTCGGGTTAAATAACAATTTCATGGTATCTTTTACAGTCCTAACTCCATATTTCTTAAAAACAGGTTTTAAAAAAGCTGAGCGAAAATTGCCATAAAACGGACAAAATAATAAAAAATGCATGGTGCTTTGAGCAGTAGTATTATCACATGGGCAGGGACCATTCGGGTGTTTTTTGATACTTGGAAATGCCGCCAGATGGTGAACAATCCCAAAACGCAATCTTGTCAGTACGAACCGATGGGAGGGTCTGGTAACAAAACTCAGATATGGTTGGAACCCTGTCGTCTCACAGAAACTACCGTAGAACAAACAGGTAGATAAATTACCGCTGGCCCTCCCACGCCCCTCTATCTTGTGGCTCATAAAAACAGATTTCATCTAATTTTTGGTCAGACTAGAGGCTGCATGATTATCCTCTATTACATTAAGACCATAGATCTCCAGGAAACTACCCGAAACAAATTTGACCCATGGAATCTTTAGATGATTATCAATAGAGAAACAGTCTTTAATGATAGCTCTATTTAAGGAGGTCTCTTCCTTCGCCCAAATTGCACGCCACAACAAAAGTGGTCTGAGGGCAACAGAATCTAAAAGATGTTGGATACCAAACTCCCTGTGCACCAAATCGGTAGAAACCGAAGTGGGTAGACAAAGGAGTCTTTTTAGGAAGAGATTTTCCTCCACTTGTAGACATCCACTAAGAGTATGCCCCCAAATACCAGCACCATAAAGAGCTATAGAAAGACACCTCATTTGATAAATTTTCAACATGTCTTTAAGCCGTTAATCGCCAATTTTAGATGCGAACTGAAACACCCCATGGGCACATTTCGCCATTCTCGCCCTGACATGATTGATCTCGCTGGACCAACTACCTGACTTGGAAAATGTAATACCTAGGTAGTTAAAAGAGTCCACCGTTTGGACCTTATCCCCTTCAATAAAAAACGAATGCGGTTTTTTACAGCTCTTACCACACTCCATAACAAATGTTTTAGTTTTATTAATCTTCAACTTCCTTTCCTTAATGAACAGAGAAAACCTGTCCATTAGGCGTTGAAGGCCAATAGGGGTCCTAGATAAAATAACGGCATCGTCCGCATAAAGTAAAACTGGGACGTGGAAATCAAGGGTTTTAGGGGCGTCAGCCACAACGGCCTTTAAAACAGAGTCGATCTCATTGATAAAAAGTGTAAAAAGTAAAGGGGCAAGCACACAACCTTGTCTAATGCCACGTCTGATAGGGAACTTAGGGGTACGCTCCCCTCCCGGGCCGAAGCGAACACTAGATCTAAAGTTAGCGTATAACCGGGCCAAGAAATAAACAATGCCCTCCGGTGCCCCCATTTCCAGTAATTTCTCCCATAAGGTCTTATGGTTCACCATATCGAAGGCACTGCTCAAATCTGCAAAGCAGAGGAAAAGAGAACCTTTCTTGGCCTTCGTATACTTCCCTATAAGAAGTTCTAGGTTGAGGCACTGTTCTACTGTCCCTCGTCCCTTCCTAAAACCGTATTGGGAATTGGCCAATATGTTGTTTGAATCGGCCCATTCTTCTAGTCTAACCAGAAGCACCCTGCTCATGATTTTCACGGAGGAATCGAGAAGGGAGATTGGACGGTAGTTCTTAGCATCCCTCCTCTCCCCCTTCTTATATATAGGAATAATGATAGATTCCTCCCAGGTGTGTGGGACACCATAACGGACCGCTGCATTAAATACGTTAGTTAATAACGGGCCCCATATCTCTGGTTCTTTTTTGTAGACATCTATGGGCACCCCGTCGGGCCCCTGGGCCTTTCCTCCCTTACTAACAGAAATACAATCCTGAACCTCGGAAATAGATATGTCTAAGGGAATGACAGGCCAGTCACCACTACCAACCTCCGGAGATTTATCCGAGTCGAAAATCATGGAGAAGTGGGAGACCCAACATTCTGCACTGACATTTGCCGTCAGTTCAGGCATCTCCTCGTTCTTAAGAAAGGGACAATTAACTGTTGCCCAGAAAAGGGAGGAATCCAAAGTTTCAGCCGCCTGGTCTAACTTGTCCCATGCCTCTTGTCTCAGTTCGGCCTTCCTTTTTTTAACTGCAGCCTGATAGGTGGCTCTGAGCTCCCTAACCAAAGTTATATTCCTTGGTTTAGCTACGAGTGCCTCTTTTAGACCTTTAAGGGCAAAGGTGCTAGCGTGGTCGAACCACCCCCTTTGCCTGCACGACTTACCCTTAAGGAACTTAGTAAATTTGGCATCAATAATGAGATTAATATTTGTAAACTTGGGTATGATTACATTCGTTAATTCTTTGCTCTCTAAAATGACAGCAATTTCGTTTACGCATTGAATAATAATGGAGTTGGACAGAATATCAGCTTTATCTCCCTTCCACCTAATTCTGATTCCATTTAGTCGGTGGGGTTCGATATTAGCTATAGTGTTTGGATTGGGGCCTTGTTTCGCCTTCCAAAGAACGGCCTCCAAAGTTAGGCAGTTATGATCGCTAATAAGATTATCAACTACCAAAGGGGCTGTGCACCACGGGTTAAGGCTAGTTGAAATGCAAATAAAATCGATCACCGTATTTGCCTTTCGGCCCGTAAATGTAGGGATAGTTTCCCCAGAGGCACCTTTCAAATTCTCCAACAATTCCATATCATAAGTCATCAAGATTTTGTTTAATGAATCTCCGTATGGATTATGGGGAAAATGAGAGACGCCATCCCCCCAACAGTTTACAAAACCACAAACCCTGTGGGCGGGTGATGGGCACACAGCAGTGTTAAAATCCCCTAGCCATATGAAATCAAACACTATATTGTTACCCGTTACTAAATCTGCCAGAGCGGACTCTAAAGCAAACACGACCTGCTGCCTAGTATTGTCAAATACATTATTATAAAAATTAATTAAAAGGATATTTCTACCCAGCTCCTGGTATAGCCATAGGATCTGGGAATGGGCCCCAATGGGTACATATTTCTTAACAATAAGTGGTACATCCACAGAAATCAGAATCAAAAGCCCACCCTTAGCTCTGCCCGAGGTGGAAGCCACCGCCGGCAGTTGGTAAGAGGCAAAACCCGAATAATTAATGGGGTCCAGACTCCAGGTTTCCTGAAAACAAATAATATTAAACTTTTTAATAAAATCTAACCATCCTAAACATGCATCCTTTTGTGAGAGGCCAGCAACATTCCAACAGGCAATAGAACACCAGTCCCAATTATCTGATACAGTGGGTTTAGTTGATACAACCCTATCCCCGTCGCCAGTGGTCGGTCTTACAATTCCACAATCGACTGGGGCATCAGTAAAGTTAACACTGGATCCACTTATACCAAAGGCCTCCACTGGTTCTGAAGCCCCAAGGGTCGGTCTTACGTTTCCACAATCGACTGTAACATCAGTATAATAAGCACTGGAACCACTTGTAACAATGGCCTCCACTGATTCTGAAGCCCCAGGGACCACAATACGCCTCCCCTCACCCAGGGTAATATCCACAATGCCTGGGTCCACCATAGGAGATACCAGTCAGTCGTTACAATCAAGCCCACTCAGGGGCTGGAATCTATTATACGTGGGGATTGTAGGATCAACACACATGTTCATATCTCTGGACCTCCCTCGGTGATGCTTGGCATCCAATTGAATATCATGGTCTCTATAAAAGAACCCAAGGGGGCGTAGAGAAATTCCTTGATCTCGTATAGGAAGAGATGCGGCTTTGATCAGCACCGTGGAGGTAAGTTGTGGATTTCGAAAGTTAATAACAATACAATCCCCTCCACAAGTCTTGCGGGATTTCCCCACCCAATTAGTTCTTCTAGTGCTTAAGATATCCCCTGACAAAGCTACGGGGAAACCACACTGCCGGTGGAGCCAGTCCACGGTTTTATTCTTTAATGATGAGTGGGATTCATCAGGACCGTGGTTGCTTCCGGTCACTCTTAAAGGAGGAACATTGGTTAAAACTGCCACAAAAGGTGCACAGATCGGAGGTAAATCTGGTTGAGGGCTACTAGAACTATTAAAATTTGCGTTGGGACCCACCGGCTTCCTTAGAACTGAGCTAAAGGATGGTTTAGCTTGGGCCGACAACTGCGGGGGAGAGTTGGGGACAGCAGAAGGAGCTTCGCAAACATTCCCAGAACCAAAAGTGCTGCTCACGGCCGACGTTACAACCAAATTAAGGGTATTACAGGGAACCTCGACAGGGCTAAGTTCATTATCATTAGTTTTTGCACCCTTGGCGGCATTAATAAATGTATCCACTAAACCTCCCAATCTGACTACTTCGTCTGATATTGTAGCCAGTTTAGTCAATAGGGGTTTAACAAGTAGATCAAACTTAGCATCAATAGCATTAATTAAAAAATCAAGTTGCTCCTTGTCTAAACTGATCGTGGTACCATCCAGTACCTTTTTTTGCTCACATTGAGCATTAGACAATGAGGGATCAGCTCTTTTTGCGGGGCGATTCCCCCCTCGTTTAGGCTGATTAATCTTGCTATTGTTCCTACATGAACGTATTAATCTTTGTGGCCTCGGAGCCTGCACATTTGGAACTATTGAATCAATAGAAGTTTCTGGACCAGGTTCCACATCGTTAGGGGGCCCGGGGATAACAATAGCCTCACTTGTAGTATCATTTGAGTCAACCAAAATGGAACTATCCATTGGATCTATGAAAACACTAACATCAGGGTTGGTAGTTGACTGGGTAACCGATTGGTTAAGAGAGGTGGGGCTCGGGCTTTGAGGCCCCGGCCGTCCAAGGGACTTCCTCCGTTCTTGGTTGATTTTATCCACCATCTTGACTAAATAGTTATCCATAGTGGACATCACAACCGCTGGTTTGGCTTTGGGCATAATAAGCCGGACTAAACCGGTACCCAAACTCAAAAATAGATTAGCACCACAAAAGGCGGCACCCTACAAACCTGTGCTAAATAAGGCAGTCTAACACAAATGATAACTTCCCGTTATACCACAATAAGGTTCACTGCCCTACCCTTATAACTATAACGTTACGACAAGTCACACAACGGGTTAGGCAGAATAACAGCGAACTGACAAACCTATATACGGCCCCCTCCAGCCCCCTCCTGTCCCGGACTGTCACAGACTGTCCGCCCTTTGTCCGGGCTTCGTCCTGGGCGTCCCGCGGCGCGTCCCGCGCTGCGGATACAAAGTGAACTTAAAGGATACTGGAGCTAATAGGCGGGTGGGCGGGCCGCAACTCAGGTGCAGCTCAGGTGCGGTCAGGCACGGGCTGCTGGGAGCTGTAACCATCCAGCAGCCCCTTACTCCCTCTGTAGCTGCCAGCGGCTCCAGGCACAGCCCCTCCAAGTTCGTCGAAATACAGGTATGCAAATGCCCCCAGCAGCGAAGCGGGAGTCATCAAAGTCTATCATGAATAGACCAGATAATGTTTTCACTCGTGACAAAGCAACATATGCCATACCTTCTTTGAACACAGTTGAACCAATGTTTACAAAAGCACTATCTACAGTTAATCCTTGAGATTTGTGAATAGTTACAGCATATGCTAGAGAAAATGGAAACTGCTTCCTACGTACATATAAGTCTTTCACAAGCAAGAAACGAACTGAACAACGACAAATGTCTTTAACCTCTTCAATCTGATCAAATTTTATTTTTAAAAATTCAATTCCATCTTTTTTCTGGTATTTCACAAAACCCACAACTTTACCCATAGCTCCATTCACTAAACCTTTTTCTACATCCAAATTTCTTCTTAAAAATACTCGACAGTTCACACAAACATAAAGATTTTTTTCTAATCCAGCTGTTTTCGAAATGTTCTTCTCTAGAGAATCCAATTTATTTTTCATTTTGCCTGTTAATGTAATAGTAATTCCTTCATACTGAATTTTGTCCACTGCTTCCATTTTCTTAATCTCTTCCTTTTCCAATTTCAAAAGTTCCTCATTGAATATCGAGCATTCACGTAGTGTTGGCATTAAGCAGATTACATTATTTTTTTCTGCAATGTTCTGGTATATTTTCTCTGCAACTATTTCTTCATTTGGAAATAAATTATGTAGCATCCGACTCTGTAATGCTTCTCTACCAACTTCTGTAAGTAGTCCAATTCTGATATCTTTCAGAATACTTGCATAATCTTCATCGTTTGCTTGCCTCATATTGGTAGTGAGTTCTTTGTACTCAAAGAATGACCAAATATTCGCATTACCAATACTTCCTAATGACTTCTTTGTGTCTTCATGTGTCACAGTATTAAACACTGGTTGTCCTTTAACTGGAGTGAGCTGCAGAAGATCCCCAAAAACTATAACGTTTTCCTCCAAATAACACGTCATAGTCTCTCTTTAGAATTTGCTGCATTCTTAAATGCACAAAGGCAAGCATTAAGTTTGATACCATGCTTACCTCATAAATAATGAGAACTTGCATCTTCTTCAACACTCTTGAAACTTCGAAGCATGCTTCTCCTGTTAACTTGTGATACTCTATTTTGTTCTCATGCTCCACTGGTAACATTAGCAAGCGATGTAAAGTAATTCCTTTTATGTTATATGCAGCTAACCCAGTTGGAGCAGTAACAACACAAGACAAAGTTGAATCTGTTTTTTGCTGTAGGTAGCTTCGGATGACTTTAATTAAGAAACTTTTTCCAGTTCCAGCTTGTCCACAAACATACATCCTGATTGGTTCAAATGATGCACATGAGCACTCTTTCTTTTCATGTAGTAATCCATGATCAATTTTTTTTGTGACTTATTCATAAATTTGTTTTTGTTCTTCATTCATTTGCTGTTCCAAATATGGTAAGTCTATTAAATCTTCCTGAGCTTGATTCATAGCTGTTTCCACTTCAGTCATTGCTATTGCAGCTTCATTTTCTACGATTGGTTGTCCTAGGGGATCTTGACTGAGTGTTCAAGAACTTTGGCTGTCTTGAGAACTGTCTCTAGCTACTTCAGCTGCAATTGTAGCTTCCTGTTCAATTTCTTCATTTAACATTTGCACATAATTTGTGAAAGTACTGCATTCAAGTGTATCTTTACATGCATTAAAGGAATCTTCATAGCTGTGAAAATCTCCAAGTAATTCATCCTCTGAACGCCATGGTTTAAACAGCTGTAAAAGTGCTAAGTAGTAAAATTCCTTTTTGTCAGGAGTGTCGCAACTCAGCTTCCTGTGATTAATCAAACTTCCTTTTGTTTGCTTCACCAAACATCCTTCCTCACCAATGACTTTATATTTTCCATTGTTGATGTCTTCTGTGGCTTTCCGTGTAAAAATGTAGTTCTGCAGCACTTCATAGAGACACATGTTCTCAAGATGACGACTTATTTTTGGGTAATATGTGTCCAACCTGTTTGAATTCAAAATATCTGTACTTTCCGGATCATTCTCTGCCAAATATTCAATTTCTCCAACAGATTTCAGTACCCGATTTCGCATTCCTGCAAGGCCTAAACTTACCCAAATTATTCTTCTGGATTTGGAGTACAGACTTGCAGATGATAACCTATCTGAGCATTCGTAGGATCCAATTTCTCGATGCGATAACATCTTTAAACTGAAACTGTATAGCTTTTTACTGACAGTCTTCTCGTGAGAAATCTCTTCCCACATTTCCTTCAATTCCGTTTTCTCAGATTTAGTGATGTAAGATGTGACATACCGAGCAACAGCAATAGAATTGTCAGTTACATACTGAATATCCATGTTAGCATTCCACATGGATAAAATGACTGGGTTGTAGTCATTTATATATTTTGACTCTTCTTTTCTTCTTAGGTTGTAGGTATTTTTAGGCGATTTTCTAGTAATAGTATGTCGCACAGCTGACATAAAACTGTTGACTCTTCCTTTTGAAAGAACAGGTCGTTGAAATCCAAATCGACATTTTGTGTAGAATTTTTCTTTACTCTTGTTCTTTCGTCGACAGTATTTTCCACACCGATGACTTTGGAAATGTAAAACTTGCTCTTTTAAGTGTTTCTCTTCTGTGCTTTTAGGTATAGCACATGTTGCATATCCTTCGATGAAACTTAAAACTGCATCATCAGAATCTGTTCCAAATTTTGGGGCATCCTTGATCCACAACACCATATGAATATGAGGAGCACCTCTTGCTTGGTACTCTTTTCTCCAAAAGAAATCCACAACTTCTCCAAGAGGTGGATATTTTTTATTGCAGATGAAGGACATCATAGCCTCAAATCTATGATTGAAATATCTGCAAACATTAACCGGATCCAATTAGCACAATTCTCCTGCTGTCTTGTATTGGATGTTTTCAATATTTGAATTTGCCTCTCGAAGAAAATCCAGAAGATCATCCCAAGCGTACTCAGCACAGCTTAGGGTGAGAAACCATGTAGGAGTTCCTAAATTCCGTAACATACACTTCAATTCTCCATGGCGTCGGTACCAATATTCATTTGTCCCACGCTGACAAGCCATTAGATTAATCAATTGAGATTCCAAATGATCATCTCGCTGTTGCACTTTGTTCATAAAATCCTTTGCAGACACATTACGTAGATGTACTCCAGTTTTCAAAATGCGATTTACTGCATAAGATAGTGCTGACAAGTCACTTTCAAATAAAAGATGGAACAAATAAGGAATACTTTGACGAAATCTGGGATCTTCCGCATATAATCTTGTAGTCCGATACTCAGAAGCAGGAATCTGTACTGGACGTTCATCATATCGTCCACCTTTTCCTGTAGGAAACAGGTGGGGAAAACAACAAGCTTCCAAGCTCTCCTCCCATACACTCACGGGAGTTCCTTGTGCTTTCTTCATCTGAAACAGATCAATAGTGTTTGCCATAACTTCTTTTGAATAAAGAGGATGTATGCTGAAATGTTCATAAATTTCTTCTTCTTTTGACTTATCCACTTTTTCAATTTGCCCAGCTGGTATTCCTGAGTCTGGTAGTAAAACTTCTTCATCTACATCCATATAAATTTTTTCATACCATTTATTATTTCTTTTCAAATATAAATTTGCTCTTTGTACTTTTCGTACATCTACCAGCTCCTGCCAAATTTTCTTGTTCTTTGTTGGTACTCCCTTAACTAATGGTTCAGTTTCCAATGTATCTGCATCAATAGTTTCCATATTTTTTTTCAAATCCAATGGCAAATAGACAACTCTTCCTTTTAAACCTCTTTGTAAATCCGAAGGAGGTAATTTGCCTGTTTTGGGCTCCATACGAACCATAGTCTGGAACGGATGGACACATTGAATGAGTATAGACTCATACGTATTTAAATCACTAAGTTCTGCAGGAATTTCAACCAATTCTAAATTATTATGTACAGCTCTTGCTGGCATTTTATTTTCTTCTAACTTGTTATAACAGTATTTACAAATACGGTGATATTCACCCAAATCAAAACAATTTTCCAGAAATAAATATGTAGCAAAATCCAACCACTTAGTATTATTTTCTTTTTCACTTTTTTTATAGAGATCAACATACCTTGTTTGTGTTTTATAATGGCTTCTCCGGCAACAAATACAAGTAATATTTGGTCTTTCATTAGAGATGATAGTAAATTTTGTCATTTGATCTTCAAAATTTTTACTAATAGTAGGTTCTACATTGTCTTCCACATTTTCTTCAATTACTGTGTCATTATCTGCACTTTCTTGTTCCGGAACAAAGTAACAAAACTGAATTTCATCAGTAACCTTCTCTACATCTGATACAGATCCACGGAACAGAGCCCTATTCAACTCATTTAACTTTAGTGCTGGACTTTTAGCAAAATACAATCTTCTCACAAACTTTCTCATTTCAGTATGATGAACTGCCAGCATCCTAAAATGGTGAAAAACACTTTGGCAAACTTTCCTAGAAAGACAAGCCAGAGAATGTCCTTGCAAACCAGTATTCTCTCTCACTCTACATGGATCTAGTCTTTGAAGCACCTTAATCTTCTGTTTAACACTTTTTTTACTATATTCTCTTAGAAATTCATGTAATGTATCAATAGATTCCTGTCGTACAGTACAAATACTACTACAATTCCAAGTGTACACTGGGGCTTTAGGACGTCTCCCCATAACCTCATCAGCTATCACTTCGTCCTCATTTCTTGGAACCATTTTCTCCTTTTCCATTATACAACCATCTTTCACTTCATAAGCACGACCTCTGGTGTCAACTGCATGCAGCAAACTATTACTTTGAAGATAACTCTCTTCATTAAAAAACTCTTTTCGTTTTGCTTTGTGGCTTCATTACATTGACCATTTTATCTATTGTACGGATCCTGTTAAAAAAAAAATGAATAGTTTTCTTTTTAAATCTAAAGCCTTAGCTACAATTGATTCAATATCTTTTTTTCGCTTATGAAATTTTGCTTTCTTCTTATATTTTTTCACATCCTTTAGCAAATTGGACATCACTCTTCTCTGAAACATTTTTCTACGAATGTCTTTAAATGCTGTTTTTCTTTTTAAGTCAATCTTTATTGCTTCTAATTGTACATTAGCATTTTCTAATTTCTCACTTTTGTCCTGTTGTTTTCTACTTGAAACTCTATTTGCAGTGGGGACATTTTTCAAATTTGTTCTTTTTTTGAAGATATTTTTTTAAAAATCCTTGGTTTGCTTACCAGAAGACTTTTTCTTTTTTCCAACATGAGGATCTTCAACTAATTTGGGTCCTCCAGTTGTCTTCAAATATAAATGTTTTTTCTGTTTTTTTCTCTTCCTTGATTTTATAGGCATCTTTAACTTATTTCACTGTTGTTCAGCAATACCTGAAAGAAACTAAAAAAAAAAAACCTTTATGTAATTTATTTATTATTTATTATTTTTTTTGTGCTTTTCAAATCTTATAATACTATCTACCCCTTTCCTACAAGTGAAAAACACAATAAAACCAACACGAATTAAAGCTTCCCCTTTCCTACGAATGTAATTCTAAAAGAACCAGAGTACCACAAATTTAATCTCTGACAACAATCCCTGTGTGCGCACAGACTCATGGTGTGATTCGAGGCAGAAAACAAAATTTGATTTGCAATTTGAAAGCACACTTACGACTGTGGTAGAGCAAGTGATAATTACTCTAACAATCTGACACATTTTCATTATTTTGTTTCAGAAACAGAAAACAGCACATGCCCAAACTGCTTTTTGAGACCATGAACATGTGCAACCTGAATGACATACTACACTCTAGCAAAGGAAATGAGCCTTGGTGAGGTTCAATGTATTAGCGTTACTCACTGCTATCTGAAACACCACACAGCACTGAATAGTAAGCTTGACTGTACATGAGAAACAGCTTGCTCTCTGCTAAGAGTGTGCTTCTGGAGACTGTCTACTGTCAAGTGCAAAAGAGATCTGCATTGATCCTTGCGCAACTGCATAAACATTGGAGACATGTATGTAACACTACATGTGTGGTAAGGGTTAATTGGACTTTTGAACATGTACAAACTACATGACCCATTGCAGGAGTGTAAGGAAAATCTATCATGTTGATGTCAAATGTGTTTGCATTGCCCTCTCATTTGTGACATATTAATTTGGGCTCAATGCTAGCCATCACAGTTCAATAAAACAAGCTGCCCCTTTCCCACGAATGCAATTCTGAAAGAACCAGAGTACCACAAATTTAATCTCTGACAACAATTCCTGTGTGCGCACAGACTCATGGTGTGATTCGAGGCAGAAAACAAAATTTGATTTGCAATTTGAAAGCACACTTACGACTGTGGTAGAGCAAGTGATAATTACTCTAACAATCTGACACATTTTCATTATTTTGTTTCAGAAACAGAAAACAGCACATGCCCAAACTGCTTTTTGAGACCATGAACATGTGCAACCTGAATGACATACTACACTCTAGCAAAGGAAATGAGCCTTGGTGAGGTTCAATGTATTAGCGTTACTCACTGCTATCTGAAACACCACACAGCACTGAATAGTAAGCTTGACTGTACATGAGAAACAGCTTGCTCTCTGCTAAGAGTGTGCTTCTGGAGACTGTCTACTGTCAAGTGCAAAAGAGATCTGCATTGATCCTTGCGCAACTGCATAAACATTGGAGACATGTATGTAACACTACATGTGTGGTAAGGGTTAATTGGACTTTTGAACATGTACAAACTACATGACCCATTGCAGGAGTGTAAGGAAAATCTATCATGTTGATGTCAAATGTGTTTGCATTGCCCTCTCATTTGTGACATATTAATTTGGGCTCAATGCTAGCCATCACAGTTCAATAAAACAAGCTGCCCCTTTCCCACGAATGCAATTCTGAAAGAACCAGAGTAACACGAATTGAATCTCTGACAACAATTCCTGTGTGCGCACAGACTCATGGTGTGATTCTAGGCAGAAAACGAAATTTGATTTGCAATTTGAAAGCACACTTACGACTGTGGTAGAGCAAGTGATAATTACTGTAACAGTCTGACACATTTTCTTTATATTTTTCAGAAACAGAAAACAGCACATGCCCAAACTGCTTTTTGAGACCATGAACATGTGCAACCTGAATGACATACTACACTCTAGCAAAGAAAATGAGCCTTGGTGAGGTTCAATGTATTAGCGTTACTCACTGCTATCTGAAACACCACACAGCACTGAATAGTAAGCTTGACTGTACATGAGAAACAGCTTGCTCTCTGCTAAGAGTGTGCTTCTGGAGACTGTCTACTGTCAAGTGCAAAAGAGATCTGCATTGATCCTTGCGCAACTGCATAAACATTGGAGACATGTATGTAACACTACATGTGTGGTAAGGGTTAATTTGACTTCTGAACATGTACAAACTACATGACCCATTGCAGGAGTGGAAGGAAAATCTACCATGTTGATGTCAAATGTGTTTGCATTGCCCTCTCATTTGTGACATATTAATTTGGGCTCAATGCTAGCCATCACAGTTCAATTAAACAAGCTGCCCCTTTCCCACAAATGCAATTCTGAAAGAACCAGAGTAACACGAATTGAATCTCTGACAACAATTCCTGTGTGCGCACAGACTCATGGTGTGATTCTAGGCAGAAAACGAAATTTGATTTGCAATTTGAAAGCACACTTACGACTGTGGTAGAGCAAGTGATAATTACTGTAACAGTCTGACACATTTTCATTATATTTTTCAGAAACAGAAAACAGCACATGCCCAAACTGCTTTTTGAGACCATGAACATGTGCAACCTGAATGACATACTACACTCTAGCAAAGAAAATGAGCCTTGGTGAGGTTCAATATATTAGCGTTACTCACTGCTATCTGAAACACCACACAGCACTGAATAGTAAGCTTGACTGTACATGAGAAACAGCTTGCCCTCTGCTAAGAATGTGCTTCTGGAGACTGTCTACTGTCAAGTGCAAAAGAGATCTGCATTGATCCTTGCGCAACTGCATAAACATTGGAGACATGTATGGAACACTACATGTGTGGTAAGGGTTAATTGGACTTTTGAACATGTACAAACTACATGACCCATTGCAGGAGTGTAAGGAAAATCTATCATGTTGATGTCAAATGTGTTTGCATTGCCCTCTCATTTGTGACATATTAATTTGGGCTCAATGCTAGCCATCACAGTTCAATAAAACAAGCTGCCCCTTTCCCACAAATGCAATTCTGAAAGAACCAGAGTAACACGAATTGAATCTCTGACAACAATTCCTGTGTGCGCACAGACTCATGGTATGATTCTAGGCAGAAAACGAAATTTGATTTGCAATTTGAAAGCACACTTACTACTGTGGTAGAGCAAGTGATAATTACTCTAACAATCTGACACATTTTCATTTTATTTTTCAGAAACAGAAAATAGCACATGCCCAAACAGCTTTTTTATGCTGAATACAAACCATCACAGTTCCAAAAAACAAGCTGCCCCTTTCCTGCAAGTGCAAGGCTAACAGAGCAAGAGCAACACGAATTAAATCTCTGATAACAATTCCTGTGTGCATACTGTCTCATGGTGTGATTCTAGGCAGAAAACAGTTCTCCTGGGTGATACCAGTACACCTTAACTTATGGTGAATACATACTCCATAATATCTAACATGTTCAAGGCACTTAAATATCTTCCTTAACATAAAATGTAAAACACAACTTTTAAAGTGGTAGGAAAATGTACCATGCTATTTTCAAATGTGTTTGCATTTGCCTCTCATTTGTGAGAAAGTGATTTCTGCTGAATGCTAACCATCACACTTTAAGAAAACAAACTGCCCCTTTCCTGCGAGTGCAAGGCCAACAGGGCAAGAGCAACACAAATTAAATCTCTGATAACGATTCCTGTGTGCACACAGACTCATGGTGTGATTCTAGGCAGAAAACATTATTCCTGGGTGATACCAGTACACCTTAACTTATGGTGAAGACATACTCAATAAAATCTCACAACTTCAAGACAGTTAAATATCTCCCAAAACACAAAATGTGAAAAACAACTTTAAAAGAAGAATCACATTTCTATTATTTATATCAAAATGCTCCACATACATTCCCTCTCAAATTCATAACTCACCTTTAAAAGTAGTTAGTTCAGAAAAAATTGGGCACTCAAACAGCAGATTATCAGAGCCAGAATCTCTGAGCTGTACACCTCTCTCCTCTCACCAGAACCAGTTAATGGCAATGTTTCCCTCTCTTTTTCCACACATATCATATTAACTCCAAATCACAGTGCTTCCCACAATTTTTTCAAATAGAAACACACATTTCTATTGGTTGCAAATTTCATCCCTTTCCAAATGATCCCTTCCCCCAACATGACTTCTGACTGCTACCATAGCAACAGATCATGGAACACTGGTGTGAGCAGAGAGGTCAGAAGTTCAGCACACAATGTTTCTAATCCAAAGAGCAAGAGTGCTTGACTTTTCAAACCTAACAGCAAATCCAATGTAATGTTCTGTGTGAACACATTTTTCTGAACCAATACAAAACATGCTTGTAAAAATCTAAACATACAGCCTAGTTTTAACTGTAAAATGGTTTGAATCAGCCAATCAGTTCTTTTTTTTTTTTTTAAAGTATGTTAGCCTCCATTTTACAACTATCTTTCTTTTCATATTGCCATTCTACTGAAAGACACCTTCTGAGTGCATCCAGATCTCCTTAAAAGAGGTTCACAGTGTGTATTCTAGGTCACAGCTATGTCTTCTGGAGTGAAAAGTATGCAGAAAAAATAGGTATTGTGAAAGACCTTGCTTTGCCAAATGTAGACATTAAATGGATTGGTCAGAGAGGGTTAAAGTGGCACCAAATAATGCCTTTGGTGAAAACCTTTCTACATCTCCCACAGCCTAACCTTATTAATGTGCACTGTGGTGGAAATGACCTAGGCACTTTAACTGGGGTAGGTCTGGAAATGCTTATTAAGGACACCTTTGTGCAATTGATGTCACTCTTTCCACAAACTGCCTTTGTATATTCTAATATATGCCAAAGGCAAAAATGGAACTGGTCCAACCAATTTTGTCCGCAGATTGACAAAGCGAGAAAGAACGTCAATAAGTCTGTTTCTGCTTTCCTCAGAGACTATGGTATGGGTTCTATATACCACAACAGCTTGCGTTACAACATGCAAGACATTTATAGAGGAGACGGTGTACATTTCAATGATGAAGGGAACAGAGTCTTCCTCTTGAACTTTAGACTCTGCATCGGTACTTACTTATAGGTACAAAAAACACTCCATGAACACAACGGCTCTTTTTAGAGCCAACCAACATCCAAACATTTCATTTTGATTTTTAATTCTATTTTTTTAATTTATTTTTTCCGCCGTACGCTTACCGTACGCGCACGGTATGCGTACCCCGCGATTTAAAAAAATTTAAAAAAAATGTATTTTTCACACTTTTTGGACTCCCTGACAAAGGCTAGGGGGTCTGCAACTCTCTACCTTGCCCCCTTTTCACATTCTCCACCTTTGTTTTTTAGTGTGAGACAAACAAAATGGCGGCCGACACTTCCTGATTTCGACCGACTGGAATGTTTACTGTCATGTAACCACCAATCAGAATTACGCTCGCGCACGGCAGCGTGCGCGTACGGTATGCTTACCGTACGCGCACGGTGCGCGCTTAAAGATATATATGTACTTTTAACTGAAATATTCTCAGGAAATACTGAACAGATTGACTCCAGATATTCAAAAGGCACATCCCTGACCGGAGGACTACCTCTCTGCCAAATTTCAAATAATTCTGTTCAGCCGTTCGGGCTGTACCTTGGACTAAAGGTCCCTATGGAAAAATGCATGGGGAAAACGCATTTTGGGACCCCCCTTTTTTCTCAGCCCCCACTTGACTAATCACCCCGAGACTTTCAGGGTAGGAGCGGAGCAGAGCGCCCCACCTATTTTGAAAAATTCGCGGGGATTCGTCAACCGGCGCCAAAGTTATTCAAAATAGAATTTTCTGATTTCCTATGGAAACACGGTCCTAACTATAACTATCTACTGGCGACCGCCAGTAGATAATATATATATATATATATATATATATATATATATATATATATATATATATATATATATATATATTCACTGGAAAAACCATAGGTTTCAGAGACGTTATAGTTAGAAATTAGCATTTAAAAAACCTTAGAAATTCACAGAAAAAAACATAGGTTTCAGGGGTGTTATAGTTAGCTGGCCATTTTTGTCGTACAAAACCATAGAAATTCCTCCATTATAGTTAGTTTTGCTAACTATAACTCACGCGCCCGCAATGCACTGCTGATGATGTCACATATTGCATCATTCATGACATGGTCAGTGACATCACTGATGACATCTCAAATGACATCCCTGATGATATCACTGATGACATCATCCAGTAAATGTTGTTTAGTTTGAAATTTAAATATGTATTATATATATATACAAATCTGTATTGAAGATTGAGTGGATATATAACTGTCTGGATGGAGGATTTAGTAGCTGTCTGACTGTCTGTTTAAGTGAGTAATTAAAAGTGTCTCACTTAATACATGGATTAGTAACTAAAATATGTGAATGTGTGCAGCACTGTCTCTGTTGTTGTATAACATGTTGCATCAGTTGGTCACTAACTACATGAGTGTGTATATTAATTATTGATTAGTTGGGTGAGTATTTGTATGGGACACTGAGTTTGTGTGTGGTTGGATGGGGTGTGTGTAACTCTATGAATAGATGTGTGAATGGTTGATTGACTAGGTGTATAAGTTTAAGAGTGCATGTGGAAACAGTTATTTGGGTGACTGAGTGTATTTATTTGTGTGTTGGTGAGCGAATATATGTTTTAGTTGTACATCTTGAACAAAGTAAAAAAATAAAAGGCATTGTAGTGAGAGTTGGTGTATATAAATAAGTATGTGTAAAAGTCAGTGATTGTGAGAGTAACTATATGAATGAGTGTATAATTGTAATGGTGATTTTTTAACATATTAACTATGAGTTACTATGTGTTTGAATAAATGAGGTGTTGTTGGATAATTGTGTAAGTGAGCAAATGTAAATGTGATTATTTTTTTTCATGAGTGAGTAGGATGACTGCATAACTAAGATGATTGCTGATGTGTCAATGTCTATATATGTGTATAAGTGCATTTGATAGTGTTCTATTAATTAGTGAATGCATGTATAAATGATTCTGTTGTTGAATGGGTAGTTGTGTGTGTAGACTTAGGAATCAGTGAGTGGGTATGTAGTAGATGGTATTGGTGTGTCAATGGTTTCAAATATGGTACTCTGTATTTTACAGTGAGTGATGAAAGGTTATACTAGTGTATGATGAGGTGTATCAGATTATCACGTGGATGATGTCATCAGTGATGTCATTTGAGATGTCATCAGTGATGTCATCAGTGATGTCACTGACCATGTCATGAATGATGCAATATGTGACATCATCAGCAGTGCATTGCGGGCGCGCGAGTTATAGTTAGCAGAACTAACTATAACGGAGGAATTTCTATGGTTTTGTACGAGTAAAATGGCCAGCTAACTATAGCACCCCTGAAACCTATGTTTTTTTCTGTGAATATATATATATATAAAACCAAAGGGTACAGGGGAGTTATAGTTAGGCTCAGATTGTACTCATACAAAACCAATGAAATTCAGCAGTTATAGTTACCTGAGCTACCTAAAAACGTACGCCCCCCCCAATGCACTGCTTATGATCTCACATATTAATATTACATTACTCATGACATGGTCAGTTACATCACTGATGACATCACTGTGGAAATCCCAGCTGGCTGCCCGCCTCCTGCAGGAGCCGGCACTGCTGCTGCACAGAAGGAACTGCTGGAAAAGCAGTTTTCTCAATGCAGGAGCAATAGTTTCATATCTGAAACCGGTGTGCTTGCTTTTGCTTGGCGGGAGTTTTCAAATCTCCTGCCCCCACACCATATTAACATAAGCCCCAGGGAGGTGGTAGTCCCCAGGATCCAGATGGGTCCGCACAGTCCCCCAGGACATTTTAAGCCCTGGGGAGGTGGTGGTTCCCGGGGCTCTTTTGAGCCCATGGACGGTGGTCTGCTTAGCCCCCCTCATTAATTAATTAAAAGCACCATGGAGGTGGTGGTCCCAGGGCTCAAAGAGGCCTCAGGAGGGAGGCCCTGTGTGCCCCTGTCCTTTTTTTTTTAAACTGACCCTGGGACCTAGCCCACCTGGGGACCCTTTACAAAACAAGTGTTGGAGCCCACATTTTTTTTTGGCGGTTAATTTGAAAATTAGCTGTAAAATCTTTTTTTTAAATGCTTCCTTGCCCTGCCGGGGTCCCTCTGGGACCCCAAGGCCAAGGCTTGGGGGACAGGGTAACCTTCTCCCTTTTCTTTGTTTTTAACAGTTTTTTGTGAGACTTGACTGAAGCAGAGTTCCAAGATAGCTGCCAACACTTCCTGGTTGAAGTGTTGACAGCCAACTAGAGCTCTGCACAAGCTTGTCATTATTTGCAAAGACTTTGTGATCACAGATATAGACAATTTGGATTTGTTTAAATTTCTCAACGACTACTGAACGATTTACACCAGATAAGTGAAAGTGTGATCTGCTTAACCAAATCTCTGTTTCTGCCAAATTAGGTGTAATTCCGTCCAGCGGTTCTGGCTGTATTTGTGTTCAAAGCTCATATCGGAATTAACATGGGAAATGCACTTTTTTGACACAACTTTCAAAGCATAACAAGATGCACAATTACACTTTTTGGGGGAAATTTTGTGAAGATTCGTCAAACAACCTCAAAGATATAGGGAAGTAAAAAAAACGTGTTTTCTAACCTAACTATCACTACCTACTTGCGATATATATTGGCAGTTATCATAATATAAAGTACATAATAACAAATGGTAAACCAAAATAAAATAGGGAATATTCAATGAGAAGCTTTGAGTTTTATGGAGATTGTTGCTGTCCATATAGCGCATATGGAAGCATTATGATGTGGTTTAATTTCTTGAGTGAATCCTAATTCTATGAACTCCGCCCTGCAGTGGAGTCAACCCTTTAGACAGTCGAAAGACGTTTGCAAATGAACATTATTTCGGGTAAGTAATACTATCCCGAATATGTTTACAATTTATCTTGAGTGAATGTTTAGCATGATAAATGTAAATATTACCCTATTCCTCTGCTTGTTTTTCAGAAACCGTATTCTGGGTTCCATCATGTTTTATTCATAATTCTACAGATTTTTCTGATGTATCAGTGTCGTTTTGCAAACTATTTTCAGGAGCAAAACACCTGCAAGGAGTGGCACGGAGATAATGTAATTGACTTCCAAACTACAATGATTCACCAGTGGTACCTTTATAGGGTAAGAACATTTCCTTTTGTTTCTTCTCCTGTGAATAATTTGTTTGGCTATGTGTATAATAAATATAATATAAATAAACACGTGATTCTAAAATGAACATGACATTTACATTTATTCTTTGGAGTTTCAACCTTTATATATGCTTAGCTATCCACCTGTGTCTTGGTAAACACCATTTCTTTGCTTTCATAAGGGCATATAATCAAGCACGGCATTAAAATTATCACCGCTTTAGCGGCAGAAAACTGCCGCTAAAACGGCGATAATGGGCTTGATAATATGCCGCAGAGAATTCCAATAGAAGCCCATGTTGACACTAGAACATGGGCTTCTATGGGAATTCTCTGCGGCATATTATCAAGCCCATTATCGCCGCTTTAGCTGCAGTTTTCTGCCGCTAAAGCGGCGATAATTTTAACGCCGTTTCTTGATAATATGCCCCTCAGTTTTATGTTTAAAGATTAGTAATAATAAGGGATTGTTACATTCTGGCTTATACCTGGACATTTACAATCTTAAGAGAGCCAAGCAGACCATTTAATAAGGCTGCCTGCCCTGGCCTGAATATTGCCAAGACCTTTAGGCGATCATGGTACATTATATACAGAAGGAACGGGGGGTCAAAAAGAGATGCAGAAATCTAAACCCAATTACTAGTGAACATCAGGATCAGAAAATCTCGTACTCTGAGGAACACAATTGTACGGGTTTCCTGTATGTCTGCTGAAGTCACACAAGCTGTTTGTCATCACAACAAACACATCATTGCATGGACTGACAGATAATTTTCTGATGGATAGTTCCATTTATTAAATGTCATAGATCCACCATAGCTGTACCATCATTAAACACCCAGACTGTTGCTTGTCCATACGGTTTCTAAAGACACTGATGATTGTTCCTTTCTTGAAAGAAGGAGGCCCAGATAGTGACAGCAATGTGGATGGCACACAGTCAAGCAATAAGACATACCACTGTCTTCCATGTAATAATGAGAAGCCAAGGCACTGGGAGAACCAGGTTTCGTATTCTAAAAAGTGGCTTAGGTCTCACTTATTTATGAAACCCCGGGGCAGGGGCAACTCCTCCATTAGGGCATAAAACCGTACCCCACTGCTTTCTCGCAGTGCGAGAAGCTGAAACATAAAATGGTATTTTAAATACCATTTTATGTTTCTGCTTCTCGCGCTGCGAGAAAGCAGAAGGCAGTGTATGCCTGCTTGGGGGTGGGCAGGAGGGTATTTCTGGTTGGGGGTGGGCAGGTGGGCGGGTTGGGGAGGAGTGGCTTGCCCACTGTTGTGGGACCTGACTGTTTGGTCGGCCCTATGGGGGTGACCAAACCAGTCATGTGCACTCTCCATTCTCTCTATGTAGGTTGCATGCAGCCTACATAGAGAAAATGGGATCCCTACAGGTGCCCACCTGGGAGCAGTCCTCACCAATCACAACGCTGCCATTGTAGCATTGTTATTGGCTTACAGGAGAGGAGGGAGGCTGCCTGTTCCTAAGAAAGAATCAAATCGCCAAACGCAGGACCCGGCAATGAGCGGAGGAGGTGCGAGACCCGGTCAGGTAAGTTTTTAAAATTAGTTTTTTTATTCCCTCCCCAACCCCAGCTTGAACCCCCCTCCCCTCCCACCCGCAAGTCATGCGAGCCGCGTCTGCCTGTAAGCCTAGAGCAGTCTAAAACAGTCCCCTGGAGTGTTCAAGGCATGACCACTAGACTTCGACAGAAAGGCAGATAGCTGGTTACTTAGGCTGGCAATGAACCCCCCCAGCGAGGTTTACGTTAGGGCTGCTGCGGCTAGAAGGGAAGGAGCGGTGAGTAGTAGAAGCAGCCTCTCTAGGTAGTGAGGCTTGCTGCCCTGCTTTCCCCCTCCCACCACTGTCTGTTGCTGTTTCCATCAAAATACCTGTCTTTGAGTTCCAACGGTCCCCCTAGTGCCCCCCTGAACAGTCCGAAGCACAGAAACACGGAAGAGTTATTTCACCAGAAGGACCACTCCAACCTACAAATCCTTGAGATGCGGGCACGAGCACTTGGAGAAAATTATCCTAGCTGTGTCTGGCAGAGCTACCAACTGCAGTAATAAGAACTCTGTGCCCGTTGTGTTAAAGCATCATGATCTTGGCAAAAGGATGCACCAATCAGGTGGTTCCTAGGTGCTCACTAAGAGTTTTCAACAAGTTACTTGCAAATTATCCAAAGGGGAAGGATGGTATGCGAAGGGGGAACACTAGTGCATCGGACCCCGCAGCAGTGATCCTGCAAGTATAGCCTGCTGAGGTACAATCACAATCTATCTCCCCCACGAATGGAATCAATATGGGTAGACCCAAGGGCAGACCCACCTCAAAGCTGATCACAAGCTTCTACCATAAGATCAATAAAGAAACTGAAATTATGTCTACCGCAGCAATGAAACAGGAGACTGCAAAGAACAACCAGTGTTCCCTTTTCAGTGTCTGCTTGCCTCATTCTCACTTGCCTCTTCCCCAGGTCTCTCTCCCTTTTAGTCACGCTCCCCTACACTGTATTCTCTATTTCTCATGAATCCAGTTCACCTCACCGCTCCTCTCTCTCTTTACTCCACTCTCACTCTTTCCTCCTCCCTCGCTTTTCTCCTCTCACTCTCTCTGCCACATCACCCCTGGCTGCTCTGACCGGCTCTCCATAATCCCTCTGCATATATAGACTTTACCTGCAGCCCAAACAGTCTGGGTGGAAGGTATTGTACCCTCATGGTCTCCTAAATGAGTGCACAGGTAAGCTCTCAATGGTTGTTTAGCATCTTTACCGGGACATATTCAGTCTCGATCGGCCCACAAAGTGTTTCATAATGCCAAGATCTCACCATATCTGAATAGTATTGTGATCTGATACAATATTGTGTTTACACTTGACTGGCGAACAGGCTAATTGAGAACGTGGTTCCAATACAAACAAGCTAATGTATTTTAATTGGGATGGATGGATGGATGGATGGATGGATGGATGGATGGATGGATGGATGGATGGATGGATGGATGGATGGATGGATGGATGGATTGTTTGAAGATGGCTGGATACTCTGGTGATTCACCAGTGGTGAAAGGATAAATAGATGGATGAGTGGGCGGAAGAGTTACAGGAGGATGTGTCCAGAAGGATGAGTGAATGTATACATGAATGAATGGCTGAATGTTCCAAATGATGGACAAATGAGTGGATGATTTTCTAGTGACTGGATACATGGATGGATGAGTGAATGCGAGAGTCTCTAAAAGGATGGGTAGATGAATGCAGTGGATGATGGAAACATGGATGAATTAATGGGGGATGATTGGGTGAATGATACATGACCTGAACACCTCTAATGTCGACGGTACTTGCTTGCTAGGTAAAATTCTTCACAACTTTTACGCCTCACCACTTTCAAATGTCACCAGACGCCACTGCTTCAAGGTACTTTGGTATTACAGAAAGTGCTATAGATGATTGCATGACCCACACTGTAATACAGATTGTGTCACTGCAATCCCAACGGTGTGTGCCCTAACATAATTGGTCAAAACCAAAGGGGATGATGGACGGAGTGTTGAACATTGCAAGCACTCACCCCCAGTCAACTGATCTGGGTTTAATCCATCACCGTTCTTTAGCCCACTCTGCCACCCCAGTTCAGACATGGCCATATGCAAATCAGTCTGACCCTGTGCCTCATGGGAACAGTCCAGCCCGAACTGCCAAGCCATGTCTTCCCTGGACCGGAAACAAGCTTCCTAGGACTGGTTTCTGGCATTTCAGCCGTCTTCAGCCAGGCTTGCTTGAATCCAGTGGCAAAGTGAGCAAGGGACTCACGTCTGAACATACCCTGCCAACTTATGGCGAACAAAGCAAAAACCAAAGGAAATGATGGACGGAGTGTTGAACATTGCAAGCACTCACCCCCAGTCAACTGATCTGGGTTTAATCCATCACCGTTCTTTAGCCCACTCTGCCACCCCAGTTCAGACATGGCCATATGCAAATCAGTCTGACCCTGTGCCTCATGGGAACAGTCCAGCCCGAACTGCCAAGCCATGTCTTCCCTGGACCGGAAACAAGCTTCCTAGGACCGGTTTCTGGCATTTCAGCCGTCTTCAGCCAGGCTTGCTTGAATCCAGTGGCAAAGTGAGCAAGGGACTCATGTCTGAGCATACCCTGCCAACTTATGGCGAACAAAGCAAAAACCAAAGGAAATGATGGACGGAGTGTTGAACATAGCAAGCACTCACCCCCAGTCAACTGATCTGGGTTTAATCCATCACCGTTCTTTAGCCCACTCTGCCACCCCAGTTCAGACATGGCCATATGCAAATCAGTCTGACCCTGTGCCTCATGGGAACAGTCCAGCCCGAACTGCCAAGCCATGTCTTCCCTGGACCGGAAACAAGCTTCCAAGGACCGGTTTCTGGCATTTCAGCCGTCTTCAGCCAGGCTTGCTTGAATCCAGTGGCAAAGTGAGCAAGGGACTCACGTCTGAGCATACCCCTGCCAACTTATGGCGAACAAAGCAAAAACCAAAGGAAATGATGGACGGAGTGTTGAACATTGCAAGCACTCACCCCCAGTCAACTGATCTGGGTTTAATCCATCACCGTTCTTTAGCCCACTCTGCCACCCCAGTTCAGACATGGCCATATGCAAATCAGTCTGACCCTGTGCCTCATGGGAACAGTCCAGCCTGAACTGCCAAGCCATGTCTTCCCTGGACCGGAAACAAGCTTCCTAGGACTGGTTTCTGGCATTTCAGCCGTCTTCAGCCAGGCTTGCTTGAATCCAGTGGCAAAGTGAGCAAGGGACTCACGTCTGAGCATACCCTGCCAACTTATGGCGAACAAAGCAAAAACCAAAGGAAATGATGGACGGAGTGTTGAACATTGCAAGCACTCACCCCCAGTCAACTGATCTGGGTTTAATCCATCATCATTCTTCAGCTCACTCCGCCACCCCAGTTCAGGCATGGTCGTATGCAAATCAGTCTGACCCTGTGTCTCATGGGAACAGTCCAGCCCAAACTGCCAAGCCAGGTCTTCCCTGGACCGGAAACAAGCATCCTAGGACAGGTTTATGGCTAATCAGCCGTCATCAGCCAGGCTAGCTTGAATCCAGTGGCAAAGTGAGCAAAGGACCCACGTCTGGGCATACCCTGCCAACTTAGGGCGAACAAAGCCAAACCAAATTGGGATCATGTTGCAAAGCAAATGAGGGAATCCTTTGCCGTTTTGCCTGAGCTGCATTACAGAAGTGTCAGGAGGCCTGAGTGGCTTCACAGTTAGTACATCTCCTTAACAGCATCCCCTAAAAGAGGAAAAGGAATTTCAGGAACCCCTGAGGCATTCTTCTGCAGGCAGACACAGTCCCTTGTTGCTTCTGCCAGGAGAGAGATCTTTGCTCCTATTTTCAAATGTAGCACCTTCAAAGAGCTGGGCTGCATTTCATTAATGCACATATGCACTGGGAATAGCATAGTCGCAGTAATAGAGTACACTGTCTCAGTGTGTGCCTGGCACACCCAGTTAAAGGTGTGCTGCAGCACACACTGGGGCAGTGTATGTAACATGGGCTCTGAATCAGGGGCTAGAACGTAAAAAAAACAGAGATTCCAATTACTTTGAACACATCAATAAATGCCAGGGACTTTGCAATATATATCATGAATGAAGACAAACAAAATCTGGCACAAAGTATTTATTGCTCAATAAAGTTCTCAGTGGTCAGATGAGCACACAGTGAAAAAATTAAAAACAATACACTGTGTTAAAAAGGCCTAAACAATGTTCTAATTGTCCATGGCAGTCGACGTAGGGACAGTTGGGACATTGTTTTAGATTATTTCTTTTGCTGTTACTATAATTTTTATTGCAGTGTTTACAACTGATGAATTTCTTTTGGTCCATTGTTTTTTTTAATATACACACTGTAATGTTTTTAATTTCACTCTACGATCACCTGACCACTGAGCACTTTATGGAGCAGTAAATACTTTTTATCAGCTTTTATTTGTCTTCACGTATGACATTGCAAAGTGACTGGAATTTATTGATGTGTTTAAAGTAATTGGTTCTGCTTGGGGTCTGTTTTCTACCAGTCTCTAAACCAATGAGATGGGAGGGGAGGCAGGTGTGAGAGTGATATCCCAGGCACATGCATGCTGCTTTGAAATATGTAAAGCACCATAAACATTGGTGTGTGTGTTTATCCATGCAAACATGCTGATTTAATTTCTCTTAAGGCGTGTTCTACTTTTGGCCACTGTCTTTTCTCATGCTTTTACCCTTTTTTTTATTGCTTGTGCTTTGAAAGAACAATAGTAATCAATATAGTTTTTTGTCACACATCTGGCTATTTTTTGTGTGCGTTTCTTCACCATACGTCCCTGTAGTGCTTAATTTCAGCTGGTGGTTTCCAGCGCTTGTCAGCAGCACTTAATGGTGAGCACCTGCACTATGAGAGTCTGCCACATGGTGGTGCTGTCTGTATAATTTAGAGCTGAGCTGAACAAAAATTGTTTATTCATTCAATATTGTTAGAAAGGGGGGTCTCTAATTGGCAGAGGTATGTACCTTTGTCCAAGTAGGGTAAGTAGGGTTGCTTCTAGTCAGGGTAAGGGGATGCACACTTTAGATAAGCCCTTCTCCAACCCCTTGGTAGCTTGGCAAGAGTAGACAGGCTTATCCCAAAGGCAATGTGTAAAGTATTTGTACTCAAAACACACAGTAATGCCGTGAAAACATCACAAATGGACACCACACCAATTTATAAAAATAAAGTATCTTTATTTAAACCAAACAAGACCAAAATGACAACAATCCAACATTCATGTATTAAACTATGACTTTAAAGCAGTTATTCCAAAAATACAACCTAAATAGCTGTACCTGGGGCTATTATGACGTTGTGACAGGCATGAATTCAATGTACAGCACCGACCGTGAGGTGCGCGGCATCGGACACAGAGTCACACGGACCCCAAAACAACAGTATCTTGGAAACTGAGTCTATGGATGATGCACGGTATCATGGAGGTGAGGCTTAGTGTCTGTGAGGAGGCGATGCATCGAGACCAGGACAGGAGAAGTCGGCAGCGTTGGCGGTGAGTCTTTGGTTCCGATGAGGTGATGCGAAGTCGAGAAGTTTGTGAAGTCACCCTCATCGGTTATCGGCTCCATGCATCGAGACCAGGACAGGAGAAGTCGGCAGCGTTGGCGGTGAGGCTTTGGTTCCGATGAGGTGATGCGAAGTCGAAAAGTTTGTGAAGTCACCTTCATCGGTTATCAGCTCCACGATAACAGGATGCAGATGCTGGCAGTAACAGCGCTGGTGCGAGCACTGGCATCGGGAGGGACGGTGACTGCAGGCGTCGGAGCTGCGGTGCAGGCCGTGCAATGCGTTGTGCATTTCACGATCGATGCCCCTGGCCTCTGAGCAGGTCACGGCATTACTGGTGGCAGCACTGACGAGGTCTCAATTGTTTTTCTTGCTTTGCAGCACCAACCACACAATTCTCAGGGCCCAGGAACTGGAATTGGCACCCTTTCTAATGCAGGAGTCCACAGAGGAGTCAAGGTTCTGGTCAGTGGGTTTCAAGTGGAGTCGTTGTGTCCCTGAGACTTCAGAACATTTGGCAGAAACAGCAACTGCAGGCCGACCCAGCAAAGCACACAGCAAAGGGGCAGTACTCCTCCTCACAGCTCTCCAGCTCTTCTCCTTGCAAAGGCTCCTCTTGAGTCCAGAAGTGATCTAATTCTCTGGGGTTTAGGGTCCAATACTTATACCCCATTTTCTCGTTGTTCTCTTTGTGGCAAGGGTCTCTGAGCCCAGTCCGAACCTGTTCTATCCCCGCTGGTGCAGCATGACCACAGAAGGTGGAGACAGCATTGTGCAAAGGAGACACTGCCTATTCAGGTGCAAGTGAAACTCCTCCTTCCACGACTCTAAATGCAGCTAAGGGCTATTCAGCTCAGCTATATAAGTCACACAGGAAAGGCAGGACTCACCTAACCCCCCATTGTGGCTGTCTACAGTGAATACACATCCTCAGCCCCTATCACTCAAAAATCATACAGTCAATACACAAAATAGCAGAGACACACAGAATGGGTAAATAAGAAAATGCCTACTTTCTAAAAGTGGCATTTTCAAAACACAAATTTTTGAATCCATCTCCTTAAAGATGTGTGTTATTAAATTCTGAGGTCAGTGAGCCATAACTGCACTTCTCTTTCTTGTCCCAATGGAAAGTTATACTTGTAAGATGTTACAAAGTAACTCCCATGTTAGCCTTTGGGACAGATAGCCTTTTTAATAGTGGAAAACACAATTGGCAATATATCACCACCAGGACACGTAACACACACTAGTACATGCCCTACATTTCACATACACTGCACTCTGCCCAAGGGGTACCTTGGGACTACCGGAGGGGTGCCTTGCATGTAAGAAAAAGGGAAAGTTACGGCTTGGCAAGTGAGTGCACGTGCCAGGTCAACATGGCAGTTTTTACTGCGTGCAGACACTGCAGTGGCAGGTCTGAGTTACCAGTAGAGGGCAACTCATATGGGTAATACTATCAGAGGTGCAGGCCAACTAGTAGCATTTGATTAACAGACTGGCACTCTCAGTGCACTTTACTAGGGACTTATCAGTAAATCAAATATGCCAATCAGGGATGATCAATCAGAATAACAATTTACACTGGGAGCATTTGCACTTTGACACTGATCAGCAGTGGCAAAGTGCCCAAATCGTCTAAGCCAGCAAAAACGAAATCCAGCATAGCATTAAAAATATAGAGGGTAGAGGCAAAATGTCAGGGGAAACCACGCCAAGGCTGTCAAGTCTAACAAATATAAATTAAAAATTATTGATCCCTGACTCCCAAGCCATTCTTATAGACTTGGGTGCCTGGGATAGTCACACTTGTAGGAGTGTTATGGTTCAATCAATCAATAAATCAGGAGAATTATAGGTTTGCTACCTACTCGTGAGGGTCTCAAGGCGCTGGTAGGGGTACGCAGCTCTGTATGGTTGGTAGTTGCATAGGTATTGTCGTTGGCAGTGCTTGCAAGACAATGAGTGGTTGAAGCTGCAGTGGCCTCCTGGTGAGGGCACTGACACTTATTTTATTACAAATTAAGCACTGCTTGCCTGGTGTATTTTTTTCAAGACTAGCATTCTTTGTCTCCTGATGTTTGCAGCTCACATTGTCACTTGTTGTTGCTACCATTGGGAGAGCCATCTCATTCTACATTTTTCCTTTTTATGCTACCACATTTTCTTGTAATTGTATCCAGTGCATAATTTGAGCCGGAGCTTTCCGGTGCTCAGCACCAGCACCTAATCATCTGCACCGGTGCTTCTAGCACCAATTAAGGGCACACACAGTTGGAAGTAAGGTGATTTTCCCCATAATCACAGAATGTTGAGGCACGCCGAGACTCGGACCCGGTTCCCCAGCTCCGAAATCGGCGTTTCTAGCCATTAGGCCAAGTCCTCTCCAGTATAATAAGTGCCGGGGCTCTAGTCAGGAATCAGTTTGCACCAGCACATTTCTCCTGTTGGCACTGCCTCCGCCCCGGCACTTTTTATATTACAAATTAACCACTGATTGTGTCTCTGACATACTGGGAGGATCGCTACAGAAAGACAAATAAAAAGAAAGAGCAGTAGAAAGGCATGTAGAGGGAGAGAAAAAGTGAAACGTGAGATGCACACTGCAAGGACAAAACAGTAACAATGTGTGCATATGTTCCTTTATGCCACACACAAGGGCAGTGGACTGGGTAGTCAGAGTAAGTGAGAAGCGTGAGAAAAGAAAGTGAGTCTAGGACAGACGCTTCATCGTAAAGAACAACTGTCTTCTCGGCAATATTTGATCCAAAATCGAGCTAGTCATTGATTTTATGAGATACCAGTAAGTAGTAACATCCTGAAGTCACGTGACTATATCACGCGAATAGCCGGAAGGGAATCTGTGTAACTGACCTCACAGTACTCGTCGCCCTGTCGAGATTTTCTTGAAACCGCTCTTCGTCAGCTCGGAAAAATCCAATTTCCATTGTAAACGGAGATGCTGAGTGAAGCTTTTTTTTAGATAAATGCCTTTGATCTCGAGGCCCGCGACCAGTCAGTTGTTTATCCATTCCTATTGTCGCTGTGTTTCCCATTTGTAAGCCAAAATCCCATCTCTTCCATTAATTCTTAATCATTGCATATGTCAGTCACAAGGGAATGGGGGTCACACGCGTGAACCTTTCTGCTGTGTGCACGGAGATTAGATGTATATAATCAGACATCCCACGAGCTGCGGGGAGGCAGAGTCCGTGGCGGTGGAGGGATCAGCCTGAGATGTGCAGCTATGACAACAGTAGAGGGCGGGAGATACAGTGATGTGTGTGAGGGGCACAAGTGCGCGCGCTAAGGGAGGAAGGCGGAAGAGCAAGAAAAGGATGTCCAAATACAGAGAGGAGACCCTGCATGGGAACAGGCGTAGCGAACAATGATGCGGCCTCCTATAGAGTAGGAATAGTACCAGCCATCACTGTATTTGATGTAACTTCAAAGAGACTCATTTTTCAGTTTTATATAGGACAAACTTGGAGTGCTTCACATGAGCACCAGTTTTCATGTTTCGAATCACAGGCTGTTGAGCAGGGTCACACACCAACCTGCTTTCTCAGCTCTAAAGTGAGCAGCTCTAGCCTCGAGCCACAACCAAGCCCACAAGATTGGAATCATTTTCTATACAACAAAGTCATAGTCGCTGATTTATATTATGCAATTTATGCAATTTACAACCATTGGCAAAGTCAATAGTCCTGGCTTGTTGTAAATGTAGTGTTATATGTGTTGTAATATATCTGGCTGCAATGACAGACGCAGCAAAATACCAGTGGGGCAGCACACTATGCTAAGCACAGATTTTTAGCCACTCCCTTAATAACTTCAACCACGCCCCTATGAGAGACCCCCCCCCCCGCCCCACTTAAAGCCCTGGGCCTTGTGTTGGAAGGGGGGCCCTGAAAGTTGGAGGACCCCTGCCCCCAGTGATTGCAAGGGCCTTTGTTACTCCCCTGTGAAATAGAGAGCAGGGGCATGCAGAGAAGAGCAAGAAGCACCAAGAGGCCAAAACACAAATGAAGACAGTCACTGTGAAGAAAAAGTAGAAAAGAATTAGAGAAGCGGAGAGAGAGGAGCAGCCTAGGAAGTTAAATGAATACACGCTTTGTCACCTCTCACGATGACAATCAGAAATGGGATGATATTAACAAAGTCTATCCCATCAGATTTCTGCACCGTTTCTCCATCCAACCTGTGCCTGCTCAGGACCATAAACTTTAAATACAATTCCTCAAAATGGCCAGCCCAGTGAAGTAACCAGCTAGGTGGACTATGATAATTAACGATACTGTAAAGGGACATGCAGAGCTGCTTAAAGCAGTCAGCCTACTGAAACCTTAAACGTTGCACCTGTCTCTCCCAGCTCTTCTCTGATCACACTATTAAACGCTGCTCTCGGTGGTAATAACACACAACATGGAAACACTTCCCACATAAGATTTTTTAAACATACAACACCCTTCCAACCACACACTATACGTCGTAGCTTGCTGCTCATGTAGGCATGCGCTTCAGCACCCCAGATAGGGGTAGTAAGTGCTATGTAAATGTTGCACTACAACACAATACAAAGAAAACAGAAATAGAAAAAAGCTTAGGTAGATAGA
Source organism: Triturus cristatus (assembly GCF_964204655.1). NCBI lineage: Eukaryota > Metazoa > Chordata > Amphibia > Caudata > Salamandridae > Triturus > Triturus cristatus. The sequence continues at coordinate 1,153,534,882 of NC_140581.1, read as the reverse complement.
CAGCCGAGAGACAACAAAAAAAAAGACGTCAGGGATTAGAAAGAGAAACTGCAAGAAAAAAAAGAAACTTTCCTGGTGAAAAACCATTTGATCAGTTTATGAATAGTTTCTGACACATCCAACTAGATTGAATCGGTTTTTAGACTCTGGACTACAAAAGTTTAGGAGTCAAAAAATACCATCTGAGATCAAAATAATGCTTTTTACACTAATAAACATTTCTGAAATGCAATTTGTAATAAAAAGAAACATTTTCCATAGCAGTTCATCACCTGTGAAGAAAAATCAAAGCGTCAATTGTTATATCCAAGGCCACTGGAATTATGGAACTGTGTGGCCAGTTCCAGTGCTCTGCTCCTGTGGTCATGCCGGTTCATTCATGTGTCAGGGAGGTGCTTGACCGGGAATGGAAGGATCTGGATCGCATTCTGCTCCCTCGCTTCATGGCTAAGCTCTATACTCTTCAGGATATGGCCAGGGACTTGCCGGACTCTGTTTCTGTGTATTCTTTTGTGGCCAGTCTCGTTGGGTGCACTTCTTTGGCTGAGGACGTGGTTGTGCGGGCTCCAGTGGACAAGAGTGTGGACGCTTCGATGTGGAAGGTTTATTCTGGTTCTCATATGGCGTTCAGGGCTGGTATTTACGGGACTTAGGTGGCTCAGTCTCTGTTTCGGACTTAAAGTCTTTGTATGGGTCTATGGATGATGCCACTGACTGTTCGGGTCTTCTGGCTCGTGTTGAGCGGCAGGTTGAATTTCTGTCTGACATTTCCTTCGACGTTGCGTGTGCCTCGGCCCTCTCTGGGGGTGCTTGTGTGGCTGCTCGTCGTAACTTGGTTCTCAAAGACTGGAAGACTGATTTGGCCCAGAAGTCTGCTGCTCTGCGGTTGCCCTTTCAGGGTTCTATGTTGTTTGGTGAGGAATTGGAGGGCAAGTTACATCGGCTGTTTAAGGAGGAGAAGCATTCCTCCTCTTTCAAGCAGGCTTCTGCGGTGCCAGCTTCCTCTAAGCCTAAGCTGTTCTTCCGTCCTTCATCTCACAGGCAGTTTACCAGGGGCAGGGGTCATTTTCAGTCTGGGAAAAGTTGTGATAAGAAGGTGAAGTCTCCTCTTGCGAAGCCCCATTCCTGACTATCTGGGGTCGGCCAGCGCCGGATCCTTGGTCGGAGGTCGGCTCCGGTTCTTTCTTCCGGCCTGGATGTCCTCCTGTTCAGACTTGTGGGTGCTGGACATTGCCCGGTTGGGGTACCTCTTGGAGTTTTTGGCTCCTCCTCCGGACTCGGGGGTCTGTCCGACTCCCTGGCCATCTTGTCCGTCCAAGCCAGTGGAACTGACTCTGGGGTTCAGGTCTCTGCTGGACAAGGGGGCGGTACAGGTGGTTCCTCCAGGGGAGAGGGTTCAGGGGTTTTACTCCATCATTTTTCTGGTCCCCAAGGTGACTGGGGGGTTTCGTCTTGTCCTGGATCTGAAAGCCCTGAACAAGTATGTGCTACGGGTTCAGTTCAAGATGGAGACTCTTCAGCGGGTGATTCCCCTGGTTCTCCGGGGTCATTACATGTGCACTCTGGACCTTCAGGATGCCTATTATCACATTCTGGTCCACCCCCTCTCTCGTCCATTCCTGAAGTTTTGTCTTCAGGGTGTCCATTATCAGTTCCAGGTCCTTTCTTTCGGCCTGCGGTCGACCCCCAGGGTGTTTACCAAGGTGGTGGCTCCCTTAGTGGCTTACTTGCATCTTCAGGGGGTGATGGTTTACCCATACCTGAACGATTGGCTCCTTCATGCTCCCTCCGAGGTTCAGTTATTGAGGGATCAGAGGTTGGTGTGTTCATCCTTGGAGGCCCATGGGTTCCTGTTGAATTTCCCCAAGTGTCAGCTTCTGCAGTCTCAGGACCTGACTTTCATAGGGGCTCGTTTCCGCACGGATCTGAATTGGGTCTTCCTGCCGGTTGCTCGTGCGGTGACCTTGTGTTCCCTAGCCCATCGGTTTCTGGTGGGCCGGTCCTTCCCGGTCCGTCTTTGGTTGCGCCTTCTGGGTCTGATGGCGGCTACGGTGTTCACTGTGCCTTGGGCGTGTTTCCATCTTCAGCCTCTTTGGTCTTACCTGTTGGCTCGGTGGGGTCCTTTGTCTCTGGATTTGTTTCTGTTGGTTCCGGTGTCTCTGCCGAGCCTTCGTGCTCTGCGCTGGTGGACTTTGTCGGACAATCTGGCCAGGGGCTTGCCTCTGCAGTCACCTCCTCCATTGGTCCTTACGACGGACGCCAGTGTGTTGGGTTGGGGGGCGACTTTGGGGTCGGAGTTCCTTCAGGGTCGTTGGTCACTACTGGAGTCTCGGCGGTCTTCGAACTGGTGGGAGTTGTCTGCTGTGTCTCGGGCGATCATGGGGTTTTGGAGCCTTCTGTTGCACTGCCATGTGTTGGTTCGGTCGGACAACACTGTGACTGTGGCCTACTTGAATCACCAGGGGGGTATCCGGTCTCAGTCCCTGAACGCGGTGGTTTCCCCGTTGTTTTGCTGGGCGGAGGGCCATCTCTTGTCTCTGGCGGCTGTGCATGTCCGGGGGGTGGACAATGGGGTGGCGGATGCCCTCAGTCATTTTTTTCCTGCCTCCCTGGAGTTGGCCTTGACTCCGGTGGCCTTTCGTCTGGTGTGCGTGAGGTTTGGTCTTCCCTTTCTGGACCTCTTTGCTTCCTGGCTCAATGCTCTGCTTCCCCGCTTCTACTCCCGGGTTCCTCAGGAGGGGTCTTGGGGGTGGATGCCCTGACCCTCCCTTGGCGTTCTCGCCTGCTGTATGCCTTTCCTCCCCTTGCTCTGATCTCTCGGTTTCTGTCTCGGCTGGGGCTGGAGGATCGGGAGGTGGTGGTGGTGGTGCCCTTCTGGCCCCGCCGGTCGTGGTTTCCCACTCTGCGGTTGTTGGCGGTTCAGGGTCCTTGGTTCTTCCCATTCCCTCCGTCTCCCTTGCGGTCCTCTCCGATGTTGTCCCTCCGGCGGCTTCGGCTGTCGGTATGGAGGTCGATAGACAGGGGTGGAGGAATAGGGGTCTCCCCGAGCATTTAGCTTTGGCTATTCAGCGGTCCCGGAAGCCTTCTACTTTTCAGTCCTATGGCAGGCATTGGGGGAACTTCGAGCGTTGGTGTCTCGGTCTGGCATTGTCTCCTTTGGTTTGTCCTTTGCCTGATGTTCTTCAGTTCCTTTGGGTTGGGTTCAAGAAAGGTTTGTCTGTCTCGACTCTGCGGGCCCAGTGGGCTGCTATTCGGGCTTTCCGTGCCCCTTGGGGGAATCTGCCTGATGTGGATGACCTGGTTTCTTGTTTGTTGCGCAGTTTTACGATCTCGCGTCCTGTGGTTCGGCCTTCTTTTCCTCTTTGGGACCTCCCTTTGGTTTTACGGGCCTTGGTGGCTGCGCCTTTTGAGCCTCTGGAGGAGGTTGCTTTGAAGTTTGTCACTTTTAAAGTTGTTTTTTTGGTGGCTATCACTTCTGCACGTCGCCTGGGGGAGCTGGGGGCTTTGATGGCTCAGGAGCCTTTTCTTTCATTTTCTGCGTATGGGGTTGTTCTACGTTTGGATTCCTCTTTTGTTCCTAAAGTTTCCTCCCAATTCCATCGCTCTCAGGAGCTGGTCTTGCCGGCTCTGTGTTCTGCTCAGGTGGATGAGGACGACCTTCCCTGGTCCTTGCTGGATGTTTGCCGTGCCTTCAGAGTCTATGTGAACCGTACCCGTTCTTTTCGGCGTTCTGACTCCCTGTTTGTTTCCTTTGGGGTGGTCTCCAGGGGTTGCCGGGCTACCACTTCCTCCATTGGTCGTTGGTCGAAGCAGGTGATTATGTCGGCCTATTCCCTTGCGGGCTCTCCTCTTCCGGCTGGGGTTCAGGGGCGTTCTACGCGGGGGTGGCTGCTTCCTGGGCGGAGGTTCTTGGTGTGTCCCTTTCTGAGATTTGTAGGGCCGCTACTTGGGCCTCTGCTAATACCTTTGTTAGGCATTACCGGATTCAGAATGTTCTGGGGGATGATGCTAACTTTGGTTTGGGGGTGCTTCGGGCTGTGTGCTCCTGATTTCCCTTTTTTCTTTGCAACTGTGCTGTTTTCTAATAAATTACTGGGTTTGCTATGGCTCTGTGTCCTGGTGGTTTGTTGGGTGATGATGGCCGGTTGCTGCTTGGGTATTCTCATTAGTCAGTATGAAGGGGACGGGGACAAGAGGGACCTGGGGGTAATGTCCTATTACTTACTGGTAATCTTCATTACTCCGGGCCCCGTTGTCCTCGTCCCCTTCATACCATCCCTCCCTCTCTCCTGGGCTTTCCGGCCCTCATTTGGGGCTTGGTGGTTCAGGAGGAATGCTGGGTAAGGTACGCTTATGTACTCCCAGTGGGGAGGGGGAGGGGTGTACCAGCATTCCTGCTTTTCTTTTTTCTGTCAAGGAGATAGGTTATCTCAATAGTCAGTATGAAGGGGACGAGGACAATGGGACCCGGAGTAATGAAGATTACCGGTAAGTAATAGGACATTATACAACATAATATGCCTTTTCTTGCATCTCAATTTACTCTGCCCTGCCGCATAATTTGGCCCTGCCCTTCCGTACAATTCCATTGGCCCCACACTGATTCTATCTATCCGAAAACCATTTGGAGAGGGCAAACAAAAATTTCCAACAGGATACAAGACGTGAAAAAAAACTAGAAAATATGATTGAGCAAAACTATAAAATAAACAACAAGTAAAGCTTTAGGCGAAATGAATGCCTGCATCAACTACAAAAAACATGACATAAACATGGAAAGTTTCGCATCCATAGATAATAACTTTGCCGTACAATAGCTTGATTTACACATAACAAGTACGCACTGCTGCAGAATAACAAGATTACTCTCTCATGAAGTACTGTACGGTGCAACGGACCAGCGGTGCGTGAATAAATGCCTTACTCAAAAACATCTGGCAAAGAGTCAGTTCTGTTAATAATGTGTTTTGGCACTAAGGGGACGTCTTCCGTTGGGGCTGACGAGGATCTCACGTGAAAACTAGGGACATGCAAATTGTTATTTTCAGACAGCAGTTGTTGGTAAATCCTGTTAACCTGTGAAAGGAGAGAAAGAGGCGACCTGGTATGACTGCTAGGTCTTTGTCCTCTGTTTATCGTCGACTTTGCGTTTTCCCATGAAGGGCCGGGGAGGCGAGGAGGCTCCAGGGTGCCGCGGGCTCAGGACAGGCAGATCCTGTACCGACTGCCCGGAGCTATCGCTAACCCTCATAAAATGTAAACAAAGAATGTACGTGTTCTACACACTAGGGAATCTCTCAGTTCGTCATCGCGGTTTCTCTCAGTAGACCACGACATGTTCAGCAGTGTCGGCATCCATTCAAAAAAATAAAAAAAATACCAGACAGCGGAATAAGCTACCCTGAGGTTTATTGTTGTCATTATTCACCAGAGCCATATTTACTTATTTAAAAGTGTGCGTGTCGAACGGTCGTTGAAGTGTGTACCACAGAACGCGCTCGGAAAGTAGAAGCAACACAAACGATTCAGAGCCCACAGACTCATTCCTAAAAAAAAAAAAACAATGTCTGAAGTTCTTTTTTTAAAAAATTGCTATTTACTCACTTGTTTCTTCATTATTTCCATTATAGAGCATATCATATATAAATACTTAACCAGAATTAATGTCGGTGTCTCCTACAGGTCGTTTCAACGTCTACGGGCATGTGTCCCTGCATATGTGTCGGTCTACCATCTGTTCCTACACTAACTACCTCCTCGCTTCATCCACCTAAGTGCGCCCGCAGCAGCTTCCCGTTACGACATTCTAAAACATAATTTCGCACAAACCACACTAAATAAATCAAAGTTGTCCCTCTGCCCCCGCCCCCCATCCCAGATATTCTTATTGCTGCACATTCTGATTCTTCGAAGCAAACAGTAATAACGCTGCACCTGTCATCCCGTGGGGTCTCTGCGACCGTCCTGTATGACCTGTGTTATCCCAAGTGTCCCGGCCTCAATCCAGTACTCATCTGTCATCCATGTGTGTACCTAATACCGCTGTCCTATAAACCAGTGCATATTCCCGTCATCCTCCGTGCCTCAGGGTGGCTTCTGATATGATGTTGCCTCCAGGGCCAGCCAGTATCCCATATCGTTCCCACCGCCCAGGGCCCCTCCCTTCTTTCTGTTTACCTGCATCAGGGTGTCGACTTCCACAGTCAGGTGAGGCGCGCCAGTCCCTGGTGGATGTGTGCACTTTTACTATAAAACCATAGGTTTCTCATCCAAAGTTAAACCAAAAAAGTATCAGTTCAATAACAAAATTCTTCAATTGCTTCTTTGCAGACACACAAAAGACGGAGGGGTGATGAAGACCCACCAGGGGATCTGGAGAGGCTAGTAGGTGGACATGGAACAGGGGAGGGTTTCAAGGAGGGGAGGGGGGAGGGGGTTCTTCGTGTTTTTTCCTTAATCTTGCTTCTGTTTAGCTTTTGTCTGGTTTCCTTTATCAGGGCATGTGCCCGCTGTCATGAACATACTCCCAAGCTTGGCTTGTTCAGTCACATACCCTATGCCAGCAAGGAATGGATAGCTCAACCTGTCAGGTTTGCTCTGTGTGTTCTTGAAATGTCAATAAAAAGATTTAAACCTAAAGAAGCAATTGACGAATTTTGTTTATTGAACTGATACGTTTTTGGTTTAACTTTAGATGAGAAACCTATGGTTTTATAGTAAAAGTGCACACATCCACCAGGGACTGGCGCGCCTGACCTGACATATTATTGTTGAAACTAGGCACTGCGAGACACAGTGCAGCGGATGTAGTAACTCCAACATTAAACTTGTGAGATATATATAAAGAACGTTGGATAATTGAGTGCACTAAGAGACAACGGGCCATATTACCAAGAACGGGCGATAGCGGGCTTTAACGGGTTTTAGCAGCAGTTTCCTGCCGCTATAGCGGCAATAATGTTACGCCCGTTCTTGATAATATGGCCCATCATATTTTAATGGCTTCCACAGTCACCCATCCTCTCAGATCCCTTATCCAAATGCCTGGTCTGTCTGTTAAGCCACCTCATACCCCACTAGACTTGGACCACAGCATTCGTCGTTCGGGACAACCAACACTCCCCTGTCTGTGGGACTATGGAGCAGGGGTCTTCAAACTGGGAGGCAGTGTTAAAATCACATCATGCTAACAACACTGCTTTGCTTTGAGTGGAAAAAATAAGCGGGAGTAAGCCTCCCTGTAATGGGCCATCACTAGCATCTTTTGTCATTTATATCCTGACTGGGAGTATGTGTCAAAGAGAAGGGGATTTCAAATATTTTTCAAACCTCCGAGCCCACATTTCTGATAATCACACTGTGGATAAGTTTACACATTAGAATGGCCTAGCTCACCAGAATAGTGTGTTTGGCAATCATGTATTTCATTTCATTTTTAAAAGGGCTAACATAACTTAACAGCAATGTTTAAATAAGTCGGCATAATAAAACATTGGCGCGGCATTAAAACGTTTGAAGACAACTGCTATAAAGTGTCTGTAGTGCTACCTTTTTCCTCCCTGTGCCTCATATATGGTCCGATATTATGCTGTTTCAGTCCTTAAAAAACTGTATCGGGATACACACCTGCAATGCTAGAAAAAAAATACAGCAACCTGGCAAGACGTGCATTTTCACTATGGCTATCCTGCCCAGTTCAGGTTGGACTGTTACCATGAGGCACAGGGTCAGACTGATTTGCATATGGCCATGTCTGTACCGCTTTGTTTGCCATAAGTTGGCAGGGTATGCTCAGACGTGAGTCCCTTGCTCACTTTGCCACTGGATTCAAGCAAGCCTGGCTGAAGACGGCTGAAATGCCAGAAACCGGTCCTAGGAAGCTTGTTTCCGGTCCAGGGAAGGCATGGCTTGGCAGTTCGGGCTGGACTGTTCCCATTAGGCACAGGGCCAGACTGATTTGCATATGGCCATGTCTGAAGTGGGGTGGCAGAGTGGGCTAAAGAACGGTGATGGATCAAACCCAGATCTGTTGACTGTGTGTGAGTGTTTGATTGGTTCTGATGCTCAGTCCATCACCACCCCCTTTTGTACCGCTTTCTCCGCCATAAGTTGGCAGGGTATGCTCAGACGTGAGTCCCTTGCTCACTTTGCCACTGGATTCAAGCAAGCCTAGCTGAAGATGGCTGAAATGCCAGAAACCGGTCCTAGGAAGCTTGTTTCCGGTCCAGGGAAGGCATGGCTTGGCAGTTCGGGCTGGACTGTTCCCATGAGGCACAGGGTCAGACTGATTTGCATATGGCCATGTCTGAACTGGGGTGGCAGAGTGGGCTAAAGAACGGCGTTGGATCAAACCCAGATCTGTTGACTGGGTGTGAGTGTTTGATTGGTTCTGATGCTCCGTCCATCACCACCTCCTTTTGTACCGCATTGGAGTCTGCGGCATGTTATCCAGAACTTGCTAGACTGTCTCATTGCTGTTATCGCCCTCGCCGAATTAGCTACAATCCTAACCTCATTTGTGTGGTATAGTGCCTCCCCAGGTACCTGAAGGAGTCAAAGCACCATTCAACTCACGACTCTGGGACCACAGTGCTTTCCGGCTCTGACAATGGGCTCAAGAGGAACAAACAGGGCTTATTCCAATTTACAATGAAATTCACCAAACCTGTTCAGGATATCTATTATGCCTGGCTGTAAACGATGGCCATCCCATAGATAAATCAGGATGTTGTCACCATACAGCAGGACAATTTGCCATCTGTCCCAAGTCACTTTCTTGCTCCTTAATAAACATGCCATTGGCATAATAGCTATGGTGAAGATGAGGGGCAACAGTGGGCACCCCTGCCTAGTTCCCCGTTTATGGAGAACTGCCTCAAAATTGTCTGACTTGTGCCCACTCTTGCTGCTGAATCAGTGTATAAAATGTGAATCCATCTCCTATGGTACAGACTCACCCCTCTTCTTTCCTTGTGACTCTCCTCCCAGTGCCGTCAATCTAACTAAACAAGTGGCAAAGATTCAGGAAATTGTTCCTGCACCATCAAGCAACCCCCTCACAAGTATTCTCCGTGGAATTGTATCTTCTACGTTGAGCATCACCAATGGCCGATATGAACAGATGTTCACGAGGTCCCTGTCATGCTTTGGGTGAACCCACTGTGAGTGCTTCTCTCATAGAGCCCCAAAGAAAGCCCAGGCTGCCAGTCTCCTCATATACTTTAAGGAGTTTGGGGCCAGTACGTACCTATGTGCGCTGTAGAACTCAGAAGGGAGTCCATCTGTCATCAAAGTTTTATTATGCATCATCTGGTCCATTGCAATTCAGACGTCTCCAGGCCAGGGGTTCATCTAGCATGTGTCGCTGCAAATGATCCAGCCTCTGAATCGCTATGCCCTGCAGCTAGTCCTGTAGGCCGGCCTGGTGGCACATCTTGAGCCATGTAAATCATACTGTAGTATCCCTCAACAGTCAAATTAAAATTGGCCTGGGAGTTAACCACCGCCTTGTGAGTTCTTGATTGCCCCAATGGGAGATCTGTTGACTTCACCCCCCTAAAGTCAAGCCAGTAACTGCCCTGATTTATCACCTTTTTCCTGAGCCACGTTTTACTAATAGTTCATCCATCCCAACTTCTCCCGCAAGTCCCTAAGCTACTCCTTTAGACCTTTAAGGACCTAGGCATCCCACCGTCCTTGCTTGAGATTCAGTTCAGCTCTGCAGATCTCCCCTTCGGTGCATAAAATGTTTCTGTCCACACCCTTCTGTACAAGATTTGTGTTTTTTTTGCAGATGCTCCCCGATACTACTTTGAATGCATCCCTTTCTAAAAGTTCATCACTGGCTGTCCCTTCATTATTCGCAAAATAGTCAGGTACAGCCCTATCTTTATATAAAGGGTCTAGCAGCGCTTGGACATTTACAATTGATCAAGATTGTTCTGGAATAAAAGACTGGCTGCTTGAGGCAGTGTGCTTTCTTTGTGCATTTGCCTTACCTCCATCCTATAATCTTAAATCTTGCCACCACCCAGCTTTTCCCAATCTGGTTCAAAATTTACTATCATCTGATTTCCCCCTTGTCAGCCTCTCGTTTGCTCCTCCTATAACCATCACCAACGTTTCCAGGTTCTGTTGACTTCCAATGTTTCATTTTCTTCTACTGCATTGTCGGACTGCCCTATCTCAACACCATTTTGGAGGTATTATGATCGGACTGCGTGAACCCCAAATATTCTGTGTCTAATATCTGTATAATTATTTGTAGGTTACATAGAAATAAGGCCAACCTAGTGTGACACCTGTGTACGGGGGAGTAATAGGAATATTCCTCCTGGTTTGAGTGCACAAGTCTCCAGGCATCCCATTGGTCCTACACTTTAATTCATCCCGCTAATTAGGCTGTTGTTCTACTGCTTTGGGTACCCTGCCCTGCAGTGGGGTGGGGGTTGTAGAGGAGTACAAGTACACAGTTACTCCCCACCAAACAGTGGGCACAGTTGTGTTGATGTGTAGGGGATGGCTCAAACAATTAAAAAAAGCAGAGTGGTTTAAGTTTGGGGCTTTCAGATGCCAACAAGGCCACAGACACCCCATCCATCAAGCCCTCCACACCTACAAATATGCCCCCTTTATCAACCCAGCTATGTCTAATCACAAGGGGAACTCTTTGGGCTAATCAAACCAGGACCCCCCCCCCCCCCAGCAAATGCTGAGTATGTGGTTCCTACTACCTGACGTCTCCATTTCATTGACAACTTCTGTAGCTGTGTAGTATTCATGTGTGTTTCCTCTATGTAGAGTATGCCAATATGCTGGCCCTTTAGGTATGTGTACACTTTATGTCACTTGACCAGTGTGGTTGTATCCTTCACATTCCACATTAGGAAAGTGTAAGACGATGAGGACTACTGTCGCCTAACACTCATTACTACACGTTGTTCCTGTCAGCAGCAGTCTCCTACCTTTGTCCCTGTCGAATTTCATGGGCATGGGGAGGGGGGCATCTAGCCAACATTCTGTTACATTAATATACCCCACTCATTCTACCCTGGCAGGATTGCAACAGGCCTCCTGCCCCTTAAGTAAAAGACCTGGGGCAGTAATGTTTGTGCCCTTTAGCTTACCCAAGTCCACTGGTGCGCGTGGAGGCTTTACTGCCACACTCCTGCCTCAAATAGTCTGCTCTTGTGCCTTCCCCTGCACCCTGTAGATAATACTGATGAGATGAGGTGAGAACACTCAAGTGCAGTGTCGAGCAATAAAGACACTACAATAGTGGTGCTTGGAACAAGTTGTCAAGTGGGGCTGCTGGCCTTCGGTACCACCACACATAAAAGTTAGCAAAACCAGAATCACTGAACAAGTGAGCATGGCAGAGTACCGAAGCGTTTCCAGGGAACCCTAGATGGATTTTCAGGGTGTGAATAGTAAGGGGGACCTTTGGTTTGAAACCCAACATCCTGAGCACAGCGTTTCACCTACCTGCCATCCTGTGCACCCGTGAGGAGCCTGCAGCCCCAAATCCTTTGTGGTTTGTTTCCCCTGCCGCCTTCTGTCACCCGAGGTCGCAGTAGGGGGAAACTACAGGCCCCAGCATCCTCCCTTGCTCCGCCCATTGACGCCGGAAAACGCGCCCGGAGGCGCTATATCTAACGAGGCTCCCTCCGCGTCGCGGGACGCGCGCGGGCGCCGCCGGGCTGAGCCCGGGCAGAGGGCGGGCCGTCTGTGGCCGTCCGGGGCAGGAGGAGGCAGGGCAGGGCCACGGACCCTTGATCACCTATTGACTCTACGTACGTGTAAGTGTATTGTTCCACGTGTTCACTTGTGCTAAAAGGCCACTGGACTGATTGTCATGATGCCGAAGGCTAAGTCTATTAACCAGTCTGGTACAGGAGAAAAGAGGACCCTGGATAATTATATGGTAAAAGTTGTTAATAAGATCAACAAAGAACGGAGACTATCATTGGGTAGATCAAGCTCAGATGTACTGTCAGTAGATACATCAGCTCCTGATACTGAAATACCAACTTTGGTAACTGGTAGGGGCAATACTGACATTGAGACCGTAGTCGATGTACTCCCTGATGTGGCTAATGTTATTGTTGATGTTGAAAGCATTGAGGATTCTATCTCCGTAAATGATTCAACCCCCCAGCAGACCATAATACCCAATATTGATACAATCCCTTCGCCCTTGCCGAGGAAAGCGCGGGCATGCAGAAAAGCCCCAGTAAAGAGGGCGGTGTCTTGCAAATCTAAAAAGCAGGGTACAATCCAACCGAGCAGGGCGGTTACACCAGACTCGTCAAAAGATATACTGGGGACAAGCGATAAAGCCGAGGGGGTTCACCTTCATTCAGCCTCAATAGGACTCCTGGCATCAGTCATTGAGTCCAAATTAGAGGCCTTAATTAGTCCTCTGCTGGAAAAGCTAAACTTAGTTTCTGCAGAAGTAGCCTGTTTAAAGGGTCTTTTGGCCTCTTATGAAAATCGACCTTTGGTAAAAACCAAATCGGCCGTCCCGGCCCCTGGAGTTCATAATTTAACGGATGATGCCTTGGGATCCACGTCTAGTACATATAGTAAGGGAGCCTCTGCAAACTTGGGAGACAGCAGGCAGTCAAATCTGTCTGTAAATGTACCGCCTATTGTAACAACAGTACCTCCCCCTTCTTCATTAGTTCCATCATTATGCATGCGTCCACAGTATGTACAAAAACCCTTGGCTGACGGAGATGTTGATTTTACTACCCCCAAGAGAAACCTTATAGTTAATCTTCCACCACAGTGCGCACCTTATGTAGTGGTTTTGGCTAATGTTCCTGAGGTAGACTCCAGTATGCTTAAGTCCGGTCAGGAAACCCATGATTCGTTAAAAAACAAGTCTCTTGCGTGGCTCAACAGAAATTGTGGTTTTCCGCTGGCATTTTCCAAAGATATTTTGTCCACTCGCAGAGTTGGCTGGATAGGGGAAGGGAGGAAAACCACCAGAGGGGACTGTATAATAGTTAATTTTAAACATCCACAGCATGTGGCAACTGTCCTCCTAAAAGCTGCTTCCTTACCCAACCAAGTTAATTCAGTCTCTGCTAAACCTTTGGGTTATTTTTACAGTTATTTGAACTGCCAGCAATTATCACATCATCAACAGGGTGAGCACCTTGCAGTTGGTTCAATTAGAGGGAGGGCTGGTTACCCTCCTCACCTGCCACCAAGAGTCCCGACGCATTGTTATAGTGGGGATACATACGGAAATGAGCCTTTTTGTAGGCCGGGGGATTATATCCTCCCCCTGTCCAACCGTTATTCTGCCCTGACGTCGTTGGAGGAAAACGACTGACTGTCTAATAATACTAGGAAGTCGAACGATAATCAGGCCACTAGTGAGCAGTCTAATATAGTGGAGACTGCCGCTTCGCACTATCCATCTGAAACCAGTAAAGCTGATGCTATCATGGTATATCAAGGAACCACGCGGGCGGGGATTGCAACCTCGCCTTCTGCTGTGGATTCCCTTTTAACTTCAGAACCCTGCTGTGTAGAACGAGTAAATGATATCATAGTGTTAAACCATGATTTTAACACGGGTTACCGCATCGTTACGTGGAACATTGCAGGCCTGAAAAGGAAATTGGACTCCCCCTTCTGGAGGGATTTTATCAACAAAGGGTATGACATTATATGTCTCCAGGAGACTTGGTGCGAGGAACCTATTTTTATTGAGGGATATTCAGCATATAGCCTGAATGCAGTGAGCTCGCCTGCCGGCAGAGCTAAAGGTGGTCTCCTGATTTTAATATCAACTACATTAAACTCCTGTAAAACTAAAAGTTATGTTTCAGTGGATGTCTATTCACAGGTATTATGTCTAGAGTTTGACACAGGAAAGGATTTATTGCTGATAAACTTTTATAACAACCTATTTACCGCTGACAGAGATAAAATTCTGATTCAGCTGGAAAATGAAATTGTGAGGATTCAGGCAGTATCAGGCCACCAGTCGTTTGTCCTTTGGGTCGGTGATTTCAACATAAGCCCTTGTCCTTTTGCTACGAGTAATTTATGTGGATTGAGAAGGGAATTTGGTAATACGGTGGAAAACGACTGTCTACATTTTCCGCACTGTGCGTATGGTACCGCCCTAAATATGATGTTAGCTAAGTTGGATTTGGACATGTTAAGTTGCACGAGAAATAGCACTAACGAAATATGCCCAACTTTTACTGGTAGAGGAGCAAACACATATATTGACCATATCTTACTGTCGAATGATTGTGTATACTCCAACTTGCATGTCACTGAGCAAACCCTAAGTGATCACAATAGTATTTCTCTATCACTGCATAGTTGGGGTCATAAAAACATGGACGCCAACAATTTTATAAATAATATCGAGGCAGTAAGACCAAATGGGTTCAGGATTAAATGGACTACGGTCATTCCACATGATTTCCTGGTGGAGGTCTTGAGTAAATGTAACTCGGAAGTAAGTTATTGTATTGGCGATGAGGTACTTTCAAATATTGTACTTGATCACCTGTGTACAATTAATGAAACCATCGACAATTTACTTACAAAACCATATAAAGGGAAAAAAGAATTGAAGACTGGTTGGTTCGATACAAGTTGTACTCAGGCTCTCCACGCATTAAAACAAGCTTTGAGCCTCAAACCCCGCAATAGTACTACAATTAAAAATTGTCGGGTCGTCTATAAATTATCACTTATTAAGAGGAAAAAAGCCCTTCAAGAGGAGGCCTGGGATAATCTCAGTCTTGCGGTCGAAACAAATGACAGCAAATTATATTGGAACACTATAAATAGTCCTTTTTTAAAAAATGAAACTGTGCCTGAAATAACTTCTCACGTTGATTGTAAAACATGGATGCACCATTTTTTAAACATTTTTAACCCGGATAGGTTAGTTTTAGACTCCCAACAGGGCAATGAGTTCACCTGGCCAAGATTGCCTCTGAATATTGGCCTGGACGAGGTTTATGAGGGTTTAAGCAACAGTAAAGGCGGAAAGGCCCCTGGTCCAGATGGGGTCCCGCTGGATCTATACAAGTCCGAGATTCACTTGTGGGCACCCATTCTAACTAGGTTATTCAATGCATCAGTGGAGGGACAAATGCCAACTTCCTGGGGTCAATCTATAATCATTCCCCTTTTTAAGAAGGGATCCAGGTCCGAGGCAAGTAATTATCGTCCCATTTCACTATTAGATGCATCTATAAAAATCATAAGCAGAATAATTTTAAACAGACTTGAGATTTGGGCCACCGAAAACTCGATCATTTCAAAGGCACAATACGGATTCAGGAAAGGTCTGGGGACGTTGGAGCAGTGTGTTAATTTAGACCTCCTCATACATAAATATACTGTTGCTAAGGAAGGCAATCTGTTCCTCTGTTTCGCAGACCTAAGCAGTGCATTTGATCTTGTGGACCATAATATCTTATGGGACACTCTGCTAGATCTAGGTGCCCCTAAAGAGTGTGTATATTTCCTGGCTCGGTTATACTCCGGACTTTCATGTAAAGTACGGTATGGTCCTATGGGTGAATGTACGCCCTTTTTTAAAGTTGCAAGAGGCATTCGTCAGGGGTGCGTCCTGGCTCCGTTTTTATTTTCACTTTTTATAAATGAAATTGATTTAATTTTAAGTAAATTGCCTTCAGATGCCCCTGTGATTGAAGGAAGCGTTACCCCTGTTTTATTATACGCAGATGATGCGGTTCTTTTATCACGTACACAGAATGGCCTTCAACGTTTAATAGACAGATTTGTGTTATTCACCAAAGACAGGAAGCTGATAATCAATAAAACTAAGACCTTCGTTATGACCTGTGGAAAGAGGGTAAAATCTAACACTTCATTTTTTATCGACAAAGTTAAAATACAACGGGTCAACAGTTTCTGTTATTTGGGGATAACATTCTCAGGGGATGGGAAATGGAAGAATGAGGACGAGAACATAAGGTTAAAGATGAGCAGAAACACCAGTAGTATTTTTAGATTTTCGGCCAAATTAGGGCAAAGAAGAACGAAAGATATGTTGGCGATTTACAAAGCTAGGTGTATACCATCTGCCTTATATGGGGCAGGAGTATGGGGACATCATTCTGTTATTAGCCTACAGAATGACGAGAACAAATTCTTGAAGAAACTGTTATGTGCCCCCTCCTCCGTCCCTAATATTTTAACTCATATGGAAGCCGGTATTGACTTTATCATGGACCTAGCTGCCTTACGCCCATTGTTACTCTGGCGCTCTATTTGGTCCAAAACCGAGACGTTATTTACCCAAGCAATCATCAAGGATTGTATGAAACTTGATCACTCGTCTCGGATACCATGGCTTAGATACATTTACTACTGGTTTGACTTTCTGTTTGATTGTAACATTCGTCTGAACCCTGAAGCAGCTGCATTAATACCCAAAAAAGTCATTAAATTGAGGTTCCTGGCACATAAGAATGCTGCCAGAGAGAATAAGACTAAGAGTTTAATAACTGTTGCCTCCTATCTTGATTTAGATTTAAGGAGAGGTTTCCAGACATATCTCTCGACTGTGACTCATAACTCCCACAGATTCGTCCTTACCCGCTTAAGGTTAGGGATTGTACATCTTTTAGTCTCATTCCCGGTCATGAAGACCAAATCAAGCATGCTGTGCCCTTGTGATAACATCTCAAAACAAAGCTGCTGTCATTTTTTATTGTTTTGTAAATTTTACAGTTATTTTAGGAAATTTTATTTAAAACCTATCCTTTTAAAACACAAGATTCGTTCGACTAAATCAGCAATGAAGTTTTTAACATCCCTGGAAAGCCCTGACACCTGTTTTTTTGTGGCATCTTATGTGCTCAAATGCATAAATATAAGGAAGTCTATAGTCAGCATCGAATAGTAATTCTTGTCATGTGTTTTGTACACTTAGGTATTGTCCAGACTTTTCTTATGCATTTGTAGCTCAATGATTTTTGAATGATGAATTACTGGACCCGTTTTAGGATCTGCATTCTTTGCACATTTGCACATACTAGACACTTTTATGGAACATGCACTTTGTTAAAAATATAACGTAGATGTTTGTAGATAAATTAGACTAATTTTGCACTGTTTACGGTGGTATTATGCACTTTAACAATGTTGATACATTGTTCTCAGTCATGTCTAGTGTATAATGTATTTATTGGATGTTATGTATTTTATGTGTTTTGATCTGCTTATATGGTTGTATTTTACATACCGAATAAAGCTTTTGAATTAATGAATAGTAAGTGACCTGGATCTTTAAAATTGTGTTTGTGCCAATAAAAAATATTTTGAGTGAGAGAGTTGGGTGCAAGGGGCCCAGCTTAAACATCCACTCTCCATCCCTTCCTATACCTTTCCATCCAAGCCTCACTGTGCCCATTATGTTACTCACCCAGTTTCATCACTGCACAAGAATGGTGAAAGAAAGCAGATAGTTACTGGAAGATCCGAACTGGGAGAGGGTGGACAAACTAGTGCACTTTTCAGCCAGAGCAGCTCTCTCGTTAGTGTGCCACCCGGCTGCAAATATAGCAAGACGGTCAGTATTTCTAATGTTAAGGCTTTTTCACAAAATATAACAAACTGCAACAATCAGCAAATGGTGGTATTTTGCACCTTGAAATATAAACGTAGAACATACAGTAAGAGATGCAATCACTTCAAAGTAGTTTAGAAAAGTTTACAGTTTTCCTAAAGAAGGATTAATGTCACCAGCAGCAGAATTCACACTCGAGACGAGTGTAGAGGATTTTACATAAATTATATCATATAGGGCCCGTTGCTGGATGCCCTGTATCTTTCTCAGACGAAGATGGCAACACTACCTCCAATGCACAGGGACACGTGCCAGCCCTTTCAGTTCCAATGTAAAATGTTTAGCAGCAATGAAATAGAACGGGGTGTGTTGATTTACCAGTACTGTATTTAAGCAACATAGTTCACCAAAACATCATGTGTGAAGTTTAAGGGGGCACCGAAGAACAAATCATACGAAAAAGGAAATGTGTGCCGTGCTCCTGCTTTGTAAAATTAGACAGCTCCTCCCTGGACTGAAGGAATGTAACTAACATAAATAACTGTTCCGCACCTGTCCTGGTCACTTAAGATTACATTGCTGCGGAGAAAATGGCCAACGAGTGTCTTATCAAAAAATAAAGATTTTCTATTTAGGAAGTAACCAACGGAAGGGGTGGGTGCAGCAGCTCCTGACGCAGCTCTACTTCCGGCGGCGCAGTGATGACAGCAATACTTCAGACCAGACAATTACTCACCTGCAGCCACCGCACCCGCATGACTCCCGCCCTGGAAGGCAGGCCTTGTCTGGGTTACAGCTTGGCAGGTATTTGCGACAGTTGTAAAAATACATCATTATAGGAGAACATGTTGACCTTAGGTTGAAAGGCGTGGTTTTGTTGTGGTTACGAAATGGAGAATCCGTTTTAAGGGTTGACTACATGAATTTTAGGACAAGAAAGACGCATTTTACTCCGATTTACTATAGAAGACAAGCTTCTCAAATAGTGTATAGAAAAAAATTGAGTACAGAACAGATGAAAATATTAATTAGTGACATTCTAACGGTCTCTATTTTCCTTAATAGATATTGTTGCAGAAATGCCTTCAACAATCTGTGCAGTTCTAACGCATAATAAACATATTTTTTTCATTGCTCGGAGCAAAGCTTGAGGGAATGGAGCCGATTACAGGAATCTTGACACATTTTGCAAAGTGCATTGGAATTAGAAGTGAGCGAATATGCATTATCCCCAACCATAATTATGCACATATTTCAGGCTCAGTATAAATAAACAGGACTAACAAGTGTCATGCACATTCAAAGATATTGCGACGTCAGCGGGGTAGCTGATACTGTTAGACAAGATAACCCCACAATACCGCCAAAATCCCAGCGAACACAAGACACACAAATAGCATGCACATCAAAGTACAGGGCTTTAAATGGGCAGGTACCGTCTGGTACAATCTGCACTTCTTTAATTTGACAAGGAGAGCACCGGCACTTCTCAGCAGTGCTGCAATATATTTAATGGTGTAGTACCGGCACTTGTCAGTAGCAGGCAGGTACTAAAAATAGTGAGTACCTGCACTTCTATAGTTCAGTTTAACCCCTTCCCTGCGAGGGTAATTCCCCCACGCTGCGGGGCGAGGGGTCCGCAGCGCCGCTGTGCTCGTGACGAGCTCAGCTCGTCATGACTCACAGTGGAGCTGTGCTCCTGACGAGCTGAGCTCGTCACGACTCCGCCCACTGATTAATTCTCCCGCACAGGCGGGGCATTTATCGCGTGTGGGCGGGCCGCGGCCGTTATGACGAGCTCAGCTCGTCAGGAGCACATCTTCACTGTGACTCATGACGAGCTCAGCTCGTCATGAGCATGGAAGAAGTTAAAACAATGGGGGAAATTATACCCCAGTTAATTCAAATGCAAATTATCATGTAAAAGCCATGGCCTGTAACTTGCCACCAGGCACTTCCAGCCAGTCCTGGCCTACTATTCAGTGGCGCTTTGCATGTTGGGATGCTTGAGTGACCACGCAGTTGAATGTGACACTACATATAGAGTCCAATGTGCTCTATGTTAAAAAAGAAGGGTAACGTGAAGACTCTGCACATGATGTTATGCGGTCACTTACCAGTTATGAAAACCCCCTGAAATTGCAATCCACTGAATGCATCTTCCAGGGCCTCATTGAAAATCGAAGTTGCCTATGGTTATCTGTTCTGATTGGTCCACTGTCCCCTCCCCTCTCCCGCTTAGTTTGACCCACCACTGTTGCCTATCTTGGACTCCAAAATAGTCTCCCTATTAGGTTGGAGGCTATTTACATAGGTACAACACGCTGCTCAAGTAAACAGCTCCTTTGCGGGGGAAAAGCGTCTGCTTGCGTACTCTTACCAATTGAAGAGAAAATCACATTCGGGTCCTCAATACGAGTTGTGTTATTTCACCTTCTGTGGTAACTCACAGTGAAATAATGCACTTAGAAATTGTAAGTGTGGGGGTATGGCTTCCGTGCCTAGGCATAATGGCAGCGGACTACTGAGCTCCGTTACGAGCATGGAGCTTCACCATTTTTATCAGCCTTTCCCTGCCATGCCTTTCTTCTCCCGCTAAGGTTTTCAGCTCCTGGACGTTGTGGCAACCTTATTTCATCAAGAATATTGTTAAGGTATGCTTTCAAGACTCCCAGTGCTGCGGCAGTGATTTCTCCAAACACGCAGGAAGCCATTTTCTAGCGCGCCGCTGATGTCTCAGTCTTCCTGCTTCCTCAGGAGTTACCTCATAATGGTAATTCTGTGCACCATTGACAATTGTTTGAAGTGCTTTCTTTATCTTTTGCTGCCACAGTGGTGAATTCCTCTTCAGACATGTGAACAGTTTGACATTCAGCTTCCTTAGTTTACTGGGCAACTGACACTTCTCTTCAACTATGTCTCTCCTGGAGTGACTGTTTGTTCTAGTTTGGCCCAAATGTAATCTTTCTCTGCTTATTGATAGATGAACACTGAGGTTGTAATGTAATCTATAAGCAGAAATTACATATGAAAATTGAATATAATGATATAATATGTGTTGATATCGTCATATATATCACTTTATACAGAATGTTTTATGCCTTTACAGTTTTTCAAACCATCTTTTTTGTGCATGGGCAGGATTCGATCTTTTCAAAAGCTTACACAGCGTCCAATTCATTTAGTCAAGATGGACAGTAACTCACATACCTCTTCTAAACCACTTTCTTCAGGTGCAAAACAAAAGAGAGCAAAAAATGACCCTCCCTCTCCAATTCTGTCATCAGGCCTTAAACCTTTCCTGTGCGCAACTAATGAAAAATTACAACAAATTGAAGACCGTTGGATTGTCATGGAGAAAAAGATGTCTGAGTTGGAGCAGCGTGTTTGTGACCTTCAAGAAATGACTACCAAAATACCTATGTTGGAACAAGAAATAACAAATCTCAAACTACACACTGAGGACCTTGAAAATTGAAACAGAAGGAGCAATCTTCGCCTTTATGGATTTTCTGAGAATATTGAAGGTCCTGACCTTCTGATCTTCCTGAAGAGGTTTTTACCTGATCTTCTTGGTCTTAAATCTACACCCTATCTTAACATTCAACGTGTACATTGCTTGTGCCATCTTCAACCCCATTTCTCTAAACTGCGTGGTATCATAATGCCTTTTGGGAATTTACTGACTTGATGCATGTTTTGAAAACTGATAAGAAAAAACGTTACTTGGTTTGGTCATAACATATTTATCTCTCAAGATATTTCAAACGCAACTAATGCTTGTTGAAAATAATTTCTAGCCCTTCAACCCCGGTTGAGAGATCAGAACATTTGTTATAGTGTTCTTCATCTCTGTCTCTGTAAAATCACCCATGAAGGTGTCTCACGTTCTTTCGATGATCTGGCTAAACTA
The DNA here is from genome assembly GCF_964204655.1 of Triturus cristatus. Lineage (NCBI taxonomy): Eukaryota > Metazoa > Chordata > Amphibia > Caudata > Salamandridae > Triturus > Triturus cristatus. The sequence continues at coordinate 1,153,513,388 of NC_140581.1, read as the reverse complement.
AAAACATTTTTACTGAATATTACAAGTCAGAATACGGAGGCTAATGTTTGATGTTGCTATATACTCCTAACTTAATGCATGATTTTTCTTGTTCTATTCTTTTATTCTATATTTCTTTAAATACATGGCTATTTTCATATAAATGTTCAAATCTCCTTCTCTGCTGTCGTTCTTGCTTTTGACGCTAGCATGCCCTATTCTTATCCTTTGTTCTCTTTTTTCCAAATCTGGATTTCTATCCTTGAGCTGTCCAGTTTTTTCTTTCTCTCATTTCCTTTCCCTCATTTCTATTTCCTTCTTATTTGGCCCTCTTTCCCTTTCCCCGTGTTTCCTTTTCTTATCTTTCTTATATTGGTATAAGTGTTTATTTTATTCTCCTTTTTCTTCTCTTGGTGACTGTTTTCTTATGTTCTCTCATTGTTGTTAAACGGTGTCCTTTTATTTTTTTATTAATTTTGCAGCCTACTGTAACTGTTCCAGTATCCTCACCCTCACACCAAAGCATGTTTAATGTTGTCTCGTGGAATGTCTGTGGTCTGGGTCACCTCGTCAAACGTCAGAAGGTACTTTCTCACTTGTCTAAGCTTAACGCACATATTGCTTTCTTGCAGGAAACGCATTGTAATGATATTGAATCACTTGAACTTAAACATCAATGGGTTGGTCAGATTAGTTTTTTTCCTTTTGTTAACCGTAAGGGTGGTCTAGTCATTTTATGCCACAAGCCATTGAATATTCAGATTTTATCAAATAAATGTGACACGAATGAATGATGGGTCTTGGTTGATACTATTATATTTAAAAAACATGTTACTTTCTTCAATATATATAGTCCTGTTAAATCTGATCCCGAATTTTGGCAAAATGTTAATTTAAAGTTATCCTCTATCTCTAATCCTAATATTATTGTTGCTGGTGATTTTAATGATTGGCTGGACCTGTTTACGGATATGAAATCTAATTACAAATTTAAACCAGATAAATCTCATCAAGAATTGCAATCTGCCATTGCCTCTCGTCCATTCTTTGATGTTTGGAAAACATGTAACCCGGATGTACATGAATTTACATTCTTCTTCAATGCATACCATACTATTTCTTGAATTGATTATATTCTATTCTCTAAATCCTTACTCCCTTCTATTCAATCATCAAAAATTGGTTCTATTTTTATTGCTGATCAGGTCCCTGTTTTGTTCTTCTTTGACATGTCTCTTAATACTTCTAAAAAGGGACGTTGGCGATTTAATAATTCCTTACTATAAGACCAAGCCTTTATTTTGGAAGCGACCTCCTTTTTCTACTCAATCACCCTAAAGACACTACTATTTACAATAACTGGTCTTCATTTGGGGCCTTTACTATTGCCTACTCTGCCAAAAAGAAAAATATGTTAGATTCTAAATACCTCTCTGCTCTCCAACATATTAAAGTTCTTGAACATAATTACTTTACCTACAAATCCTCCGCTAACTTATTGGAACTGATCAAAGCCAAATCTGCCCTGACTAAGATTGCTATGATTGATGCTTGCAACATCCTCCTCAAAATCAAATCTTAAATAACATGGCAGCCAAAATAAAGCTGGTAAAATGTTGACTAATTATTTAAAAATCAAATCGGAATGGAAACATATTGGCCCTATTTGTAATGAACACAACAACACTATAATGTCCTCTGACTATAATTAATGCTTTTCAATCCTATTATGAACTTCTATATACAGAGGACACAGCTCCTTCTGAGTGCGATATTAAAACTTTTTCTAATGACCTCCCTAATCCCCCTTCCATTCCTTATACTCTCTTAACTCTTGAAAAATATGTTACTCTTCAGGAAGTTATTGATGCTATTAAGTCTTTGAAAAAGGCCAAAACTCCTGGTCCAGATGGCTTTTCCGTTGAACTTATTTTCTCCTTTTCCTCTATTTTTGCTCCTAAATTATTAGAACTTTTTAATTCTTTTTTGCTTAACTCTAAAGCCACTGGATTGTTTTGGGAAGCCCTTATTGTTATTGTCCCTAAACCAGATAAAGATCCTAATCTCTGTAAAAATTATCAGTCTATTTCTTTAAATTAACTATGATTGTGGAATTTCCGCTAAAATTCTGGCATCTCTTTTGGAGGATGTTGTCCCCCACCTCCTTAAGCCTGACCAGGCTTGTTTCATTAAATGCAGGCTTGCCTCCGATAATGCTAGAATGTTCTCTAATGTCCTTACCGCTGGGAAAACTGTCCATCCCCTCTTGCTGCCCTCTCCCTTGATACTGAAAAAGCTTTTGATCTTATAAATTGGCAATTTATGTTTTCCACTCTTCAATGGTTTAGTTTTGGCCCAAAATGTATTTCCTTTATCAAACTATTATATGTTGGACCACATGCCTATGTTTTTGTTAATGGTCATTTCTCCCCCTATTTTAATCTGCATAGAGGCACTAGACAAGGTTGCCCTCTCTTACCTTTGCTTTTTCTCTTCAGTTTGGAGCCCTTCCTTGAGCGTATTCGATGTAAGCCTCTTATATCTGGCTTTAAACACAATTCCCTGGAAATCAAACTCTTAGCTACTGCAGATGATATTCTGGTCTATATGTCTAATACCCTCACTTCCCTAAAACCTGTTTTACAATAGATTGATGTATACTCTAATATCTCTGGTTGCAAATACATTTTTTCTAAAACTGAGATTTTACAGTTAAATTCCTCCTGTTACCGTTACATGTTTGACAATACTAATTTTGCATGGTGTCCCACTAAAATCAAGTATTTGGGTGTCTGGTTCTCTCCCATCATTTCTAATATACTTGCTCATAATTTTACTGCTCTAAGGGCCAGATGGACGACCATTGAATTTTGCGACTCGCAAATTGCGACAAATTACGAGTCGCAATTTGCGAGTCACAAAATTCAATGTACAACAGTGTCTCAGACACTGTTTGCGATTCTCAATGGGGCAGCAAATTGCATGCCTCATGAATATTAATGAGGCTGTCGCAATTTGCGACCCCATTGGGAACTGCTAGCACTCCCAGGGATGGTGGCCTGCTGGGCTCAGCAGACTACCATGTATGGGACTGCATTGTCAATAAAGCAGTTTTTTTTTAAACGCAGCCTGTTTTCTGTAAAGGAAAACAGGATGCATTTAAAAAAGAAAAATGAAACTTTTCAGTTTCATTTTTTAAGGGCAGGCAGTTGTCCCTGAGACCACTGCCTGCTCTTGAAAAATATTTGCACACCCATTCAAAAAGGGGAAGGGGTCCCCTGGTGACCCCTTTCCGTTTGTGAATGGTTTACCACTTCCTTGAAGTAGGTGGTAAACTGCGAGTTTTTTGCGACTGCAAATGTGGTCGCAGAACACTCATACATAGCGTTTGCACTTGCTATGAGGAAGGAATGCCTTTGGCATGCCGCTTCCTAATAGCGAGTCGCTAACCCTATTTTGCGAGTAGCTAATAGATTAGCAACTTGCAAAATAGGGTTACTACATTGTGCATCAGTTTTTTGCAGTCGCAAATGGGCCAAATGCCCCTTTACGACTGCAAAAAACGGCCGTACTGGCCCAAAAACTCAAACTGCAAAATGTATTTTCTACCTGGTCTCTCCTCTTTTTATCCTGGTGGGGCAGATTAGATACCATTAAAATGATGATCGTTCCTCGTGTGCTTTTTTTGCCCTCTATGTTACCTTTTCAAATTCGTAATTACTATTTATTACAAATTACTTCTATTCGCACTAAGTTCCTTTGGAATAATAAACATGCCAGTATTGCTCTGTCCAAACTAATTAGACCAAAGACTGAAGGTAGTGTACGTTTTCCCAACTTTAAGTTACATCATACTGCCTTTTTAATTAGACAATTTTATGCTCTGACCAAAGAATACTATGACTCTCCTATATCACGATGGAATATTATTGAGCACTCTTTATTGCATGACTTTTCAATTTATGATGTTGTTTTCATGTCTAATTGTACATTTATATCCAAAAACCCAAATTTAAAATACCCCCGACATTTGTTACACAAAATATTTACCCAAGGGTCTGACTTTTTAAAATCTTTTCTCGCATCTTCTATTTGGTACAATACATTTATTAAATGTCGTCATAAGTCATTCTATTTCAAATATTGGAAGGAAAGGGTATTGTTTATGTCTATCAGTTGGTCTCCCAAAATTCCAGTCTACCCTTTGCTCAATTACAAGAACGATATAACTTACCTAATTCCTGCCTGCATAATTATAACCAATTATTACCTGTACTTCAATCCTTTTTATTGAACAATCATTTTCCTCCTGAAACTATCACATGCACTCCTTTGACTTCATTATACAATCTTACCTATGATTCCACCCACAAAGCATCTCTCATGTATAAATATGTATCCTCTCCTAGCACTATGAGAAATAAATCTTCTATCGAATTACTATGGGATGCGGACCTTTCTCTATCATTGTTTGTTCACCAATGGGACAATTTATGGCGTAGAATATTTAATACCTCAAAAGCTGCTAGTATTACTCAATCTTTATTTTTGCGTACAATAGAGTGGTTATTACTCCTTCTCTTATTCATAAATTTGATTCATCTGCCTCTCACCAATGCTGGCCATGTCTCTCCTCTGATGGAACTTTAACCCACCTATTATATTATTGTTCTAAAGTGGCTGAGTTTTGGAAATCTGTTTGGTCAAAGTATTTAAGGATATTTTCATACAATGTTACATTACCCATTCAAAATGTTTTCCTTGGAACTGTGTCTACAGATTTTAATAACCTTTCTCCAAAACCAGAACTATTTGAACTTTTTATCGCATTTGCTTTTAAAGTTATACTAATTTGTTGGACAGAGAATTCTAAAATATGTATAATAACTTGGTGGAATCTTATTTGTGATGAAAACAGAATATTAACTGTCTCCTCTTCTCCGATATCTCAAAAAATTAAATCGGATCTACTTTGGTTACCTTTCACTACTTTTCTATCTTCACACTCATCATTTTCCTAAATCTTGTAGCTCTCTTCCCTCCCTTTCCCTTTCTTTTCCCTTCTTTGTTCTATCTCTTCTTCCTTATCCTTTTTTCTATTTTGTAAAAAAAACAAAAAACGGTATGGATATAGATAAATATTGCCGGTTCCACTTTATAATTTCCCGCTAATTGATTCCTATTTCATAACTTTTTATGATTTCCAAGGGATTCCTCGATTAATGAGTTGTCAACTAGGTAATATGTTTAATTCATCATATTTTACTTGAAAATTGTATTGTTTACTAACTATGATCTTAAATAAAAACAATATTTGACAAAAAAACAAAACTGTAAGTGTGCCAGTGACTAGAATCACTGTGTCTGAAAACTTGAGATCTGATGATTCAAGGCCTGACAGCAGGTCTCTCACAGAAGCTTCAGGGGCTGGGGCAGCAGGCAGGAAAATTGCCCCGCTCCTGCCCACCACCTGCAGCAGTCTGAGGGGAACACACACTGCTCCCCTCAACAGGTACAATTATGATTTGAAGCATTGTCCGATCACACCCTGACCCCCCTCCCCTTCACCCTGGGCAGGCCCACATACATTTAATGCCTGATCGGAGCAGGTAATTCAACAAATAAATCGGGGAGGGAGCAGTCATTCCCATTACAAAAACATTTTGTGATTACATGACTTTACAAAATGGATATTGGCCAATAAATTTCATTTCAGCCCCCGGTACCTCCATTGCAAAATTCACCCAACCCATAATGAGAGCCTTGGTGGGATAAAGTGTGAGCATGTGATGCCTTCTCATGTCTTCACCCTAGGTGCCTTCCATCAACCAGTGGTCTCATGTAGGTCCTTGCCAAGGAGGAAGCCCCGACCGATGCTTACATTGTAAAAAATAAAATCAAGCGGAGGTGAACAATATCTTTCTTAGAAGGCTGCTGCCCGCTTGCCTACTGGCAGCCCCTTCCACCACTGGCATGGCACTGCCCACTGCCTGGATGGACAGTGCCAAGAGCCTGATTGAAGCAACAGAGCAAGTCTTCCTCGAAGGACGTTGGGGGAGTTTTTTGCAAGGGAGGGGTTTAATCGTTCATGTTACAACAAAATGTGTACAGAAATTTGCCAAAGGGTGCATATTATCATTCTGGGCCTTGTGCCTATATCCTATCATAGATCACTTTTTAAATTATGGGTTTGTTAATTCTATTTAAATCATAGTGTTCTTGAAGCTGCAGTTCCCTTAACAGTTCAATCGCAATCCTGGAGCAGTATCCTGTGTAGGGTAATCCTAGTAATGCCTGAAAGATAGTAAAAGTAAGTAAGAGTACAGAGTGTTCCCTTTGGGGAGAAATGCGATCTTCCTCAGGTGGCAGAAATGGCTGCTACTTAGTCCCAGCTATCCAGAAGCAAATTCGTCAGAACAGTGAAACTATCTGTGTTCTTCTCCATATGAGTACAGCTTGAACATCATTTTTATAACATTTGGCTGCATTACATTGATAGCTAGCGTTTAATCATGAGCATCATAATGCAATGTCAAAGTTGGAGAACTGTATGAACGTGTGAATATTAGGTACAATAGAGTTAATTAAAAAAACAATTCCATAGTCTGAGGAACCTTTCTGGGTAAAGCCATTGTTCATCTCAAAAAGCATATCTGGACTGATAGTTTGTTTAAATGACTTAAGCACCATAAGTATTGTCTGTAAATATTTCATCACTGTTTTTATGTGGGTTGGTCTCCAGGGAGTGTCGATATGTTTCTACCTTGTAAGTGCTTTGAAGGACTTGTCAGGAGCATCCTAAGGACTTGAAATTTCAAAACAGCATATGTAGATGTATTGCACACGTATAAGCACAAATCACCCGTGCGAATGTGCCCACATTTATTCATTATTACACCTGTCTGAAGCCTACATGACAATTATAAGCTGACACAATGCACATGTCCTAAAACAAATTCAGTGTCCTAAATAATTCTGTGGTGGTCCAAAATGGAGGTGAACAAGGTTGCCTAGCTAGTTCAAAAATGGAACTGGGCCCAACAGACTAATTAACACATACTTGGGTCCCTATTACCAAAGGGTGCAGTGTCCTTGTTTGAGCCACTATACTCATTTAAACAGGTGCGCCATGCCATAATATGATGAATATGCTGCCCTGGAGGCAGCGCATTCAATGAAATACGGAGCGGCTGCTTTAATCAGCTGCTCTGTTTTTCACAGAGCAGGGGCATGCTGCCTGCACTTGAAGTTGAGAGAGAGATCCCCCTGCAGGCGAGTGCAATGAGTGACTGCATCCGGCTGCAAGAAGGATGTCTGGGGGTCCATGGGACTCCCTTTCTTCCCTCCAGGGACTGCCTTCCAGAGGCGCAATGACAGTGTGCCACCTTTTTGTGGTGCTTCTCCTAAGGGCCTGTTTGCATCTATGTCTGCATCTATAATACAGCGCCGGCACAGAGGCAAAGAGATTCCCTCATTTGCATGGGGCGCCCCTTTCAAATGAGAAAAATCCGTCTCATCACAGAGCTGGCGACCAGTATTGCAGAAGGGGCCGCACAAGCATCTGCAGCTCCTTCTGTAATACTGTTGCAGGGATTCTGCATATACACAGAACTATGTGCAGCATTATGGGACCTCGGTGTGTAGGGACTAATCCTTGCTACCACATTAGTGCTCACGAGCCCAGGACCGACTAGCTATAGTGTCTCACTCGCCCTCCTACTCACAAACGGAGAAACCAATGATTAGACAACGCAGAACACAACACTCCCAGATCTCTCAGAAATCCCGGTAACAAGACACACCTTTTCGCTTACACTCTCGTACTGGGCCACAATAAGATCTGACAGAGACACAAAGATAGTTTAAAATATTTCTTTTAACTAACATGCGCTAAAATGCAGTATATGTGCCGCCACCAGCAGCAAAATGCATATATCAATATAGTTAGCATTGCAGCAAGCCCATATATCAGAAAAGGAGATGTCATTTTATAAAGACAGTGGATAAAGGACTATAATTCTAATCACCCTCCCCTTGGTAAGCAGAAGTATTATTATATAATAGAAGATCATTGGGCTTTGTCAGAAGACCCCATACCTCAAGCCATAGATTGTATTTCTACATCACAGGTGCGGGTTGCTCTTCTCCCTGGAAAGATCCCTCTCCAAGTGTGTGTCACCTAAGCATGCATCCCCATAATATCAAAGTACAAGTCTCCAGCAAAAACAGCTGCATTGGTATGTTTTGTCTAAGGGCTAGGGCCTGACCAGAATAGAATAGCAAGAGTCAGTGTTTATTGACCTTGCTCACAATGTTCAGACTAAATTCCAGGAACAGGCAGAGAATGAGCACAGCAAATAATTCTCATATGAAAGGCATAAACAGAGTCTCACAAACATAAAGCCACGTAGTATCGTGTGCAAAAGCAGCATCATGGCTACCGGGCTCATGCTAACTTAAAGATGCCGACAATGTCCCTAGCGATCACGTGATACCCTTCCCTTGGCAAAGTTGTAGTGAATAGACAAATAGGTGTCAATAATAAGCAGAACCAATTCGCATTATGTTCGATCCAAATAGAATCAATTGAAAAAGGTGAGAAGAAAAAAAAATATTTATATGTGTAATTTAGTCAGATAGACTCGCCAGGGGTGCCCGCTCTTCCCCTGGATCTTTGTGCTCTATATTTGCCGAAAGGGTCCGACACCTCCAGTCGATCACTTGGATTCTAATGGGTGGCACAGAGCACAAAATATCCCTGTAGGCGGACGATGTAGTGTTATTCCTCACGCAACCAACCCTTTCCCTTCCTCCCTTATTAGAAGAATTCACAACATTTAGCCGGAGTCTCAGGCTTCAAAATCAACCTACAAAAAACACAGGCTCTCGGCCTTACCCTTCTCTGAGCTGAGCAGGAGCAACTGAGGCAGAATTTCCCATTCGTGTGAGCAGAAGGGGGAGTTTCTTATTCAGGACTGCAGATATTTCCCACAACGGAAAAGACAGTCAAGGCCAACTTTTCAGCCTTGCTGGATGCAACCCGGCGTGAGTTACTTAACTGGAAGAAGCACACCATGTCATGGTTGGGCAGGCTGGTGGCCGTTAAAATGACTCTTCTGCCTCGCATTTATTATGTGACGCAGACGCTACCTCTATGCCCTCCACCTCGAATACTGATGCAATTGCAACACCTAATTGGGAACTTTATATGGGAAGGAAAAAGGGACCGCATGGCAAGCCATCAAACATTTCTGAGTCAGGCAGATGGGGGACTTGGGGTCCCACACCTAGAGAAATATTTTCAAGCAGCGCAACTACGGTATATGATTGAGTGGTATAAACTAGAGTCTGAAAAGTGGTGTTTCATTGATTGCCAAGTGCAGGGATGCACATATGGAAGGATCCCATGATTCCTAAATGGCATAGGCCAGCTGGAGCTTATATCGCACCAGTACTGAGGGCGCCCATTGGGGCATGGGACAGAGTACATGAGACCAGTGGCCTTTTGACCCCCGTTTCCCTGCTGACCCCTTTCATAGGCAATCCAAACTTCCCCCCAGCGATGGAAGTGAATAGGTATCTGAAATGGCAAGAAGCCAACTGTAAAAGGATAGGTAACTTATTCGATGAGAAAGGTATTATGGATTTTCTCAAATTGGTATCAGGTTTCGGAATTCCCCAAGACACCTATTGGCAATAATTAGCGATCCGACACTGGGTAACACAACCTCAGGTGCAACCCCATGCTAGCCGCTCCCTCACAAAATATGAACTATGGTACATCACATGCACATCAGGCTAGCGCCTGCGTTCAGATATCTACTCCTTTTTTAATAAGCCCAAACATAGCATTAAGACTCCAGCGCAGAGTAGGTGGGAATCGGACTTGGAACTGGAATTCTCCCCTAAAGAATGGCAGGATAAAATCCATAGGGCCATAGCCTCCTCCTGTAGTACTGCGGGAAAATACATGTTTTTAAAGATAGCACACTTAGGTTAGAATTGCAAAATGGAAACCCAGTGGAAGCGCTTTATGCTGGCACATCTGTGGGCAGGCGGGCACCCTCACCCATATTCTCTGGCAGTGCCCAAAAATACATGCTTATTGGACTACAGTCCTCCAGGATGTTGATTCCATCCATCACACCGAAATAGCCAGACTTCCCAGTTACACCCTCCTGGGACTGCCAAATCCCCCTACCTACCCTCTTAAGCCATGTAGGGGAAGAGCCATCACTTTAAAACTAGCAGCAGTCAAACAGGTGCTATTGACTTGTTGGGGAACTGACGAGGTTCCGAATAAATTAGACTGGCGGTACAAGGTATTGGAGATAGTGGGCATGGAAAAGATTACAGCCGGTCTGGCCCGCACTCTACCCAGGTTCAATAAAACATGGGGTACCACTATCGAATTTCTTTCCTCTGAATTTTTGGTACTCACTTGCCCAAGATACCTCAGAGTTCTCCGACTACCCACCTCGAAATCCCAGCCAAGCGACTAACACCCAGACATGGGTATAATTCGCCCTGTGGCTACCCGTTAGCAAGGTGTCATCAGCAACACGTTATAGGCACCAGAATTCTCAACTTTTCTTGTCTTATATTTTCTTTTCTTGCTCCTTTTCCTTAATCTTTTATTGAATAACTTTTTTTTACTGCTCCCCACTGGCCATGAGATGTAGGTGGCGGCTAATGTTAACCTATGCATCTTCAAAATCAATAAAAAGATGTAAACCATAGTAGTTAGAAAAATCCAAAAGATTACGTGCACCGTGGAATGCAAGGTGTTCCAAAAGGGCATCATTGTTGTAAAATAGAGGGATGCCATCCAATTCAGCAGAGCGAATGAGCATTTGTGTTCCTCGTAATCCAGTGCATCCAGCAGCAGAACAGGGCAACTTGCGTGATATTCGATGAAACTCTCCTGCAAGAGGCGCTGGGCAGCCGCACAGGTATTCCAACATGCCAACGCTCCAAGTGCATCGGCACGCAACATAAGGGTGTCACCAGAACAGTCCTGGTCATGGGCCAGCAAGGGTCCCACCAACAGATCATAATCCGAGTCAGCACCTGATGTTGAGGAGAGGCAGATATTCAAGGCCCAATAGAAAGGGCACCGTAGGCTGTGGAACACATGTTGCAAGCAAGTGAAGGAAGTGAAGCGAAAGGTAAGCCCATAGCTCACACTCAGTGTTGCCAAGCATCCAAAAAGTTGCTGCATTCTTTCACGGTATAGTTGCCATGGGCCAAGTCTGTGTAGAACCACATGATCGGCATCCATTGAGTAACAGGAGGAAAAGTACCAGCACTCCACACACCAGCAAGAGAATAAGTGGAAAACCACCAAAGGTGTTGATAAAAATAGAATGTATAAAGGCTGGTATTACTCCAAAATTTGTCTGAAAAGATGAAACAAGGCCCGGAGCCCATAAACTTAAAAAACAAGCAAGGCCTTCAGTAGCAGACGCATTAACAATTTGATTAATCAGTTCCCCAAAATGTAGTGGGAGATTCGTATTCAGCGGTGACTGAATGTCACTAGATGTTCTAGCCACCTGCAGTTCAAAGGTCTTTCGAGCAGAAGTGAGAGTGACTTCTTGTTGAAACAATAGCGCTTTGAGTCTGCTCAGTTTATTGAAGTCTGTTTTCAAAGTGGGAATGGAAGGCCACAGGAAGCTATCTGCAATCCCATGTGGGAGAGGAAAAAGAACATTGCTGCAACAAGAAACTCTTTCAGAAACCGTTACAATATATGGAATGCCTGCCCATAACCTGCAGCAGATGTGGTTATTTAGGATAAGATAACCACCGTTAGAAAGAAATGTGAGTGTGAGAATTATTGAGGGAACTGGTGTTCCTTTTAGAAAACAGGCCAAATTAGGCGCTGATACATTGCAAGCGCAGTAAAGCTGAACTTGTGTACAGACTAACGCATCTCCTATTGTAGAATCACAATCCTTCCCTGTCAGAAAAACCTCCTTATCCTGACGTAGACAGTGAAATTGAAATGGTAAAGACCATATTTCGTGCAGAAAAGTACTATCCAGGGGTTCAAACCTTCCAATAGGATAATGTTTCAGACAGGCAGTAAATAGAAAGAGGGAAATGGGCAAAGAAATAACCCCATGTATTAATCATACAAATGAATCAGTCTCTGCTATTGAGAATGGTAGTTGTTCTAACTTCTCAGCCTGTATAATGTGTATGTTGATTCTTTCATTTACATAAGCTTTTGTTTGTCAGTTAAATTAAAAGGCAAAAACAGGGCAGTTGTGTTCAAATAATCCTAAGGCACTTTCCCATTTTTCAATGTTTGCAAAGTCCAGCCAAACTGCATTACAGAGTGCACTGATTTTGACCATGATACAAAACAGATACATCATTCTGCACAATGTCAATAACAGATGAAACAATATTGTCCAGAGTATAAATATGAGAAGAAAAAGTGTTAATGCTGTTGTCTACCACATCCAAAACTTTATGCAAATTGTCTTGATCTCATTGCCGCAATCTGAAAGCTGCCTCCATTTGGGACAGTTTCCAGATTTCATTATATACTGCATATGCTAAACATTTCAGACGAGGAGACCTGGGACCGAAGAGGAAATCTGCTAGATCAATGTCTCCAGATAAACGTGAGAGATATTGTTTCACAGATGATAATGATGACTGTCCCAACCACTGCTGACACAATTTACTCAGAGAATATGTCGTAACTGTATGTGTTTGTGGAAAGCGAGGGTCAGGTCTACTTTGCATTAACCCCCTTGTTAAATTTGAAAAATGCAACTGGCAAGCATTAGTACTGAGCACCCATATTAACCATCCCAAGGGAGTAATAGCGGACTGATTAAAGGTACCTTTGTAGACCATGCTGTGTAAGCCCTCAATTTGTATACTGCTGCCAGTCGTCATAAGCTGATAATGATGGCAACGAGGGAGAATTTACATTTTTAGCCGCAGCTTATCCAAAACATGTAGTTTGTTGCACAGTGCGATTGAGCTGAGACGGTATCAAACTCGCACGATGCAATGATTCAGTTCCCTGCACCTGCCAATTTTTGATACCCCATATTGATTTCAAATCAATCGTGTCTTTCCAATAATCCAATAATCATAACCTTTTAAGGATACATCAGTTTTGAAAGTCGAAGAATATACCAATTTAGTGTGGGTCAGCATGAATTTTGTGTGTGTTTGTGCACTCAGTTCATAATAATAGGATCTCGGGTCAGATAGATTATAGCCAGAGAAGTAGACAAGCTTATTTTTCTGTGTTTGTGAGCTACCTTCAAATGGGCAGGACAATGTTCCCATTGAAAATAATTAGGGCTCCTGGTTTTCCGTCTTTATGGATTTTCACATATAAATACACATAGAAATCGATATTTCCATTGTCTGTATTTATATTTATAAATGGCAAAATGCGAGTAAATGTTGCCGCGCTGCTGTGCTCCAGTGCAGAGTTTCTTTGCAACGCCCCTGCTTCCAGGAAATCCCTTCCAATCCCTTCCAATCTTCCAAGCAGGATCTTTTAGTGCCCTCGTGTGGACCCATGGGCTCAGGGTCTTTCAGTGACGACCGTCCTCTTCAGCCAATCCTGGTCTGATCCAAGCATCACTGTGTGGGTGTGCCAACACCTCCAGCCCCTCCCTCATAACTTTTACCCTTTATTTTTGGTTTCACCTGCCTATTTAGCCTGTTTGTCTGCACTACGGACCACCAGGTGCCTTCCTGTTGCCACCATCCGCTTTAGCTCTGAGCCAGCCCACTACCATTCCTACTCGGCAGGTAAGTGTGTTACGACGACGATTGTTTGTTGCGGGTAATGAAGTCGCACAGAAGCGTTTGTAAGACTGCTGATTCCTTCCAACAAAAGTCTGGTAATCTCTGCGTGACGATCGAATTTAGATGTGGCCCTGTGCGCACTCGCCCCCCGCCCCCGTGCACTCCGCCTACTCCTTTCACCGGACTCAGCATGCTCTACCACACTCACTCTAATCCGAGTGACCCTAATACTTGTAGGGGGATTCGGGTTGCATATCCCCTTCTCCATCTCACCCACTTGGCAGCCCTCCGGCACACAGTGTAGAATGTACAAACTGTTCTTTTAGGTTAAAGGGTTTCACATATAACGGAAGATGACACGCTTTGGCTGTAACACCAGCCTTGTTCATTTTGATAGACACCATTTATTTACAGACCGACATCTAAACCTTTTTCAGCCTTCTTCATACCATCCATCATGTAAATTCTAATTCCAGTGGCTAAGCATTTTCCGTAGTGTTTTTTTTGTCTATGAATTGAAGAATCATTTTGTTATTGTCGCTATAGCTCCTACCAGGGATAAACCCGATTGGTCAGAATCGACCAGTCTGGGCACGAAGTTGGTTCATCCTGCCAGCCAGTATCCCTGTGAACAGGTCATAATCCTCTGAGGAGAGATCGCCCTGTACAAGATTCATAACATGTGGTCTTTTCCAGGTTTAGTGGTTACAATGATCGAAACTTCTAGCATGTCGTCATGTGTTATAGAAAAGCAACATAAAGCCATCTGGGCCGGGAGGTTTGTTAGCTCGGAGTCTGGCTATGCTAAATATTATATCTTCCAGTATGATTCCATGGTGTCTGCTTGGGATTTCATACGTTTTGTGATATTAGCTATTGAGAAATATTCTCACATTTGTTTTGGTGACCTGTTCACAGCTGCATATAGTGCACCGTAGAAGTCTCTGTACTTTTGTTATGTCAATAGTCTTTGATAACCTGCCTGTGCTGACCTTTCACTGCCGTCTCCACTCTATGCCTACCTTAGTTCTCCTTTTGCATCCAAGTATTTTGCCTGCTTTACATCCTCCTGAGTAATAGTTTTATTTGGTCTGCTGGAGTAAGGCATATATTGACCTGTTATCTAATAGCTGAAAGTTTGTGCCACTTTTTATGTGCACCTGTCCTTTTGTATATTACTTTCACTGCCGCCGTTCGGAGTACGGCGGTTCCGGTGTTAATCTGGCACCCGCTTTGTTAGCGGTGGCCATGCTGTAGCCTGACGCTATCTGTACTTTGTGGTTTGCTGCCTGCCTCCCCCTGAGCCCCAGGACTTTCTGTATGCAGTTGGGGAACGGATCACTCTGGTCTCACGTTTGACTGGGTGCAAGGGGCCGAACTACACACAAGCTTTGAACTCTGGGTGGTGAACACCTGACGGTGGGTATGGGAGACATGGGGGCTAAATGGGCTAGAACGTGCTACATGTATTTGAAGAAAAAAATACCAAATATTTTAGTTAGTCTCCATTCTGTAGGCAACCTAGGTTGCTGGTGACCATAAGATGTTGTCTCTCAAGCATTGCAACAAGTACTTCCCGGACTAATGTCACTTGGTGTGAGGGGGGGCTTGTGGTGTTCCTTTTAATTTGTTATCAGTGTGTGTTGCGTTGCCATTTTTAATTTGTTGTTCCCTCTGCTCTCCGTGTACAAGCAGTTGCACATGTGTTTTTTGGGGCGTGTTTGACTATATTGGCATTATTTTACAAGGAAAATACTAGTTTTGTACTGGGATGAGATCGCGCTGCAATCTTCATGGCTCATGTTTGCTTTTTATCTATGTGTGCCAGTTTATACAACTCGTAGTACTTTGTCTCTACCCCTTCCATTGTTTGAGCAGCAGCCAATTTTGAAGCTGGCCTTAGGACTTCTGAGCAAAAAGAAGCATGCCAATATAAAATGATAGTGCTAAGTCATTGTGTTGAAAAATGTACATTTATCAAAGTAGTGTGTGTGGAGGACAGAGCACTATGTGGCAACTTATACTGGTGTAACATGTGACGTATGGTGTTTGTAGGAGGTAATTCTGCACTATATGTGAGAGGTCTGTGTTCACTTTGTGTCTTGCTTTCAGTGTTTTGCACTCTCCTGACTCGCCTGCTGCTGCAAGGTCCTGATGTCACTTCGTATTTAACACTTATTAAGGTAAGCCTGTTAAGTTTAGGGTTCAATACTTCCTTGAGGTGCCCCATTTACCTTTGCACTTCAATGTAATTATTAGCACACTGTTTAAAAGAGAGGTTGTCAATTTTAAATCGGTGGGCCTACTCGGTCTTTCATCCTTATCAGGTCAATAAAGTACAGAGTTTTAAGTCAGTATGGTGTATGCCTACGGTGAAGGTAACTGTTCAGAGAAAAAGCACGTCATAAAACAACAACAAAAACACCATTTGTCTAACTCTGTCGCCCCACTGGAAAAACTAGGATTTGAAACCTTAAATAAAGCTTTTTTTAACTCAGAGGAAATCCGGAACAATAAGGCAACCATTGCTGTGAGTCTTTCTGCCCTAAGGGGCCAATTTCGAAAGTTATTCTTTTTCATATTTTGGCCATGATGTCCTTTTGCATAATTTATTTTTGTGATATGACAGATAGATTACCAATAGCAAAAAAGATTGCAGAGGTCAGATTACATAGCACGTCACCATCGCCTCCATCTCGCTCGCCCACACTCCCCGCATCAGCAGAAGCACGAGCGGAGGATACTTCTTCTCCTATCTCACAGCGAAGACATGGAACAACTTCCCCCTCCAGCTCCAGATTGCACCATCTATTCTGGAATTTCAAAATGATCTTAAGACCTGGCTATTTAAATGAGTCTCTCGGACCCTGCAAGTGCCTGGACACCCTCTCGGGTGATTCGCTGAGCTCTATAAATCACCTAATTGAGTGAGTGTGTGAATATATCAATGAAAAAACAATTGGTATATGTGAACATATATGGATAAAGAAGAAATTAATTGCAACAAAAAATGTACAAGCTAAGATCAACGAGAAACATTGATGGATTTGAATGTCTTTGGGGTAAAATTCCTACATACCCAATTCCGCAGTGCAGATAATGGCTGAGTGTTTTGCCATGGTCACATACAGTATTTTAAACATCAAACCAATGGCTGCTTAATTGTTGAATCCTTACATTTATAGAGATGGGCCGCAAACGCAGGGACATTGACGATTACGTACAGGAGTATGCTGAATTTGAAGCCGTATCCCTTAAAGGGATGAAAATGTTCACCTGCAAGCCATGTCGAACAACTGTCGACATTGAAAGCAGGGCAGCAGATAATATCAAAGCCCACCTGAGCTGCAAAACCCATGAGAGACTTTCTTCTCCAGTCGTAAAGAAGGCCCGCATGGAGCAAATGACCATGGAGCAATGCACAACTCGTGCACGCCAAAATATTGAAGAGGCTGCGGATATCCCGCACAAGTTTGTGAAAGCTCTGTGTGAAGGTGGTGTTCCACTTCACCAGACTGATGGTCCAATTGAAGAGCTGTACCCTGCAGCAAGGACAATGTGCAAATCCAGCCAAATGTATGAAAAATATCTCCCCGAAGTGTTTGAAGCACAGCTTGGAAACATACGTCAAGCTGTAGCAAATGTCCCTATCTCTTTAACAATTGACAAAACCACAGAGGTGCATGGTGACCCAGCCATTGGAACATTGGTCACATATTACTGTGATGATGAAGAACAGGGTCGCCGCTCAGCCTTAGTTAACATCACTGTATCTGATGAGTGTCATTCTGCTAAAATTGCCTTAATTGTATACAGAGTGCTTCAAAAGTTGGGTAAATCATGGCATGATCTTGTTGCAATATGTTCTGATTCTGCATCCTATATGACAAGGGCAGTAACTGATTTGCGCACTGCTCAGAGGATTAATTCCATCCATATAAAAGATCCATGTCATCTTATACATGCTGCTGTTTCCTATGCTCTGTCTCAGCCTGAGAACCGGGACATGTATGATTTTGTTATAAAGGCTGGAGCAGTATTTAAGTATGCGCGAAACTTAAATCGCATTTATTCTCAAGGAAATGTAGACGGGAGAATGAGATATCCAAGGGCGGATGTTGTGATCCGATGGTTCAGCTGGTATAAGGGAGCAGTATGACTTTTGGAAATATGGCACTACTTCCTAGCTTTTGTAAACAATGAAGAAGCCCTGGATCCAAAATTGATCACCTACATAAACTACTCGTCCCCAACAGTGCAAACCACCAATCTTTCTATGTGAAGATGCATTTCATTGTTAAAACTCTCACTGGTATCATCAACATTCAGAAGAAGCTCGAGTCAGAAGAAACACATGCCCACCAAATATATTCAGCCATAGATATTGACATGGCTTTGGCATTGGAGCAAGACTATACGCAAGACCCAATGATCGCAAGTCTATTGCAAATGCCAAACCACCCAAAAAAGCAAATGCCCTAATAAAAGAGATGATTACTTTTAAAGATGCACTGAAAAACAAGTGTGATGCTGTATTAGCTCGTAACATAACTGGGCAAATGAGTTACAGCTCTTTTTGGAAACGGGTTACAATCCTGGACCCATTCAAGAAAGTTCAGTTTAGTCAGGATTTCAAGGATTACAAAGATTTATTCATGTTGGTTGGAGCTTCTGATGCTGTAATGAATGTTGCAGAAGAAGAATTCAAGAAATGTGTAATGCACCCTATCCCACAAAAAGACATCAGTGCAATGACATACTGGCATTCTCAGAAGCAAGAATGGCCAACACTGTGTAATCTTTCTTTGAATCTTTTGGCCATTCCAGTATCAACAGCAAATATTGAACGGGTTTTCAGTGGTCTTCACTTCATTAACAAACCAGAAAGAGCCTCAATCTCCTCAAAGTCTCTTGAAATGCACATGTGCTTGTACTACAATGGCAAAGTTTTCAGATGAATGTATTGTGTTGACCAATAACAACCGGGCGCAGGTGTGCCTTGTCAATTTAAATAAATGTGGAAAAATACTAGCTGTAGCGTCGCCTTTTGCTTGTGGCAAAAATAAATGTGGATAAATACAGAAAAAATGTCCAAAAAATAAATATGGATAAATACAGACGGAAATGGCAAGAAAATAAATAACAGAAAACCGGGAGCCCTACATATTATTAACCCGTTTGCACACTATGTTGACTTACGTAAAAAATTATGACCATAATGTTGGAAACAGAATAAATCAGCATAATTGGCAGAATTCAAATACAAATCCTCAGTTTCAAAGGCAGTGTAAGTTTTTTAAATCTGAAAAAAACGAATGTACAGCATTAACATCCCAGTCGTCGGAATGCATCCCAGGTGTGATGACGTCTCCTAATGAGACACGAAAGACGTATGGCATTCAAATCGTCTCTGTTGGGCCGTATATTTCATATTGAACTTTATCCCAAACAATGCCATCTACCCCTGGCATAGCAGAAATGTTAACATGGGATTGATCCCTTTTCATTATGTGAGATGAGGTGTGTATGGCTAAAAAAACATCAACCAAATGTACATCAGTGTCTTTAGGCAAATAATGACTGTTAATTAAAAGAAAAAAGACAGTCACAAACCCAATCCACATGAAGAGAAATACCATTGTAAGTACCATCCAAATGTAGGTCCAAGGAGGAACCAGATAAGTTCTGCGAAACCAGGAAAATAAAATAAATATTTGACTGGGGGGTTCCTCCGCAGTAGAATTCGATGAAGACGACGATGAAGGCGAAGAAAAGTTGTCTCTGTCCATGTAATAACCAACAACTGCTAGTCGATACAAAGGTTGTCGGTCAGCATTAAAAGATGATTGGAGCGCCTGTGTAGGAATGTCCACAGTAAGCTCCATAGACAGCAAGTTATTATTTCGAGGTGTAGTCGTTGATGAAAAAACAGGCAGCGCATCAAATGAAGTTTCCACTTCAGACTCCTGGTGTACGGTAGTCTCCGTCGAAGACCTCACAGAAAGTGAAACATCTCTCTACGGGACGGTTTTAGGCATACCATTCAGTATCGGCCAAATGGTGCAACTTGAGATGTTCAATGGAAATGTAGCGATTTTCCTTGCGTCCAGATAGTGGAGGCAAAATCACAGTTCGGGTGCCCTTCAATCCAAGAACAAGAACTGGTGCACGGTAGGAGGGACCAAATTCTTTTTTGTTCTCTATCTTCTCCCATACCAGATCTTCAACTTTAGGAAGCCACCCTGTGACTGGGATCAGCACCGCTGTGTCTTCAGGCGAGTGCAACTCAGCTTTAGCACAACTACAGCAGCCGCAACAACGTCTAGACCATCAAGGTCTGGCACAAACATTTTGATGCCAAAGAGCATTTCGTATGGGGTCCGCCCACCCAGAGATCTGCTAGGAAGATTGTTTAGTGCACGTTGAACCCCATATAAATGAGTCAGCCAACCCCTGCCAGTACCTAAGACTCTAGCTGTCAAATATTGCTTTAAGTCCTGGTTCATTCACTCTACCATAGAATTGCCCCCAGGCCTGTTTGGAGACGAAAATTGCAATAGCACCCCGTGCGACATCATCGCATCCTTGTAAGCTTTAGAGGCGAACGGAAGACCTTGGTCATAAAGGAAGGTACCACAAGCAAATGTCCAGATGAAGACACGCAAATCTCTAATGACATTTCGAGCGTCAGCATTACATTGCAGCCAAACCCAAAGGAATCTAGTGCACTAATCCACTGCAATCAGAATATGTTTATAGGCAGAGTCGGACGTCAAAGGACCGCAGTGATCAAGATAAATACATCCAAATGGTTGATTTGAGATGTATAGCTGTGTGTGAGGTGGATGTGCTACTGTGGACTGTTTAATCTGTTGAAAAATGTCACAAGAAAGTACATAATTATCTGTCTATACAGAAGCGTGGAAAGGTGGCACTGTTGAGCTGTTGAGTGCCAGTTGGAGTGTGTCAGTTTCGGCGGTTTCGGCGACGGAGACGAGAGACGCTGCGGATCAGCGGATCAGCGGGAGCGGGAGCAGTTGGGGCGGTGTCCGGCCCTCTCCCATCCCGGGGACAGCGCGGATAGTACGGAGGTCAGCAGCGACGGAACAGCGGCACAACCGACTCAACCGGCATAACCGGAAAACAGCGGCGGGTTGACAGGTGAGCCGGAGGCTTGTTTTCGTTGCCGCTTGGCCTCCTCTGCGGCACCCCGTCCCCGCCCTAGCCCCCGGTCCGGGGGAGTGAAGCCGGAGCCGGACTTTCCCGCAACTTAGCACCATACCACACACGCCCGGCCGAGGCGGTGGAGGGTTGTACTCCGGTGGGCAGCCAATTCCGTATTGTGCAAAGGCATCGGGAAAGAAAAGGAAAAGGAAGCTCATTTGAGGTATTCTGGGACCGCTCCACTTTCCAGTTTCCTCCTACTATAAAAAGTTTACTAATCAGCCCACCCGCTCACTGCTATAAATCTCCCTCCCTGCTGGTCTTGTGCCTTAGTCCGCTGTAGGCGATACTAGGGCGGCACAAACTGCACTGGCAGGGGTTGGGCGGAGGGCAGGAGAGAGTGTAACCAGAGACAGTAACCAGAGAGGGCAGTGAGGGTGGCAGAGACCAGCCCCCACAGGTATCTGAGGTCATTCGGAGATACTTGGAGACATCAGGAGCCTCTCTAGCTGGGAAATGAGATCTGGAAAAGTTCGGCAAATGGCGGAAAGTAAAAAAAAACTAAAACAAAACTCCAGAAAAGAACTGAAGGAGGCTAATTCTCTGCCACAGAAAGTATCATTAAGCATCAGAGAGAGCCCTAGAGAGAGGATAGTTTCAGCACCGACCCCAGAACCGACTTCAACTACGAGAAGGAAATCCGGTCTTTATAAAAAAAATTTATCTAAAGGACCCATTGTCGGCAATTTATTCATCGGCAACAACAGATGAGGCCAGCAAATTACCTACCCCCATCGTTCCACTTAAGGCATCGCCCCCTTGCATCAAGAGTGGGACAAAAATCAATAACGATGCAATGGGGTCCCAACCTTTGCTACTACAGCCAATTCTCACAAATCAGCCAATCCAGGCCCTAGAGTCAGTTCAAGTGCACCTTTCCAAAACCCCCACAAAGGCAATGGGATCAACAAACAGCACAGGAAATAAGGAAAGTACAGAAGACTCGTCACTTAACGCAAAACGAGAAAATCGGAGCAGGATAGCGTCACCGGCAACGAAAGGCAAAGAAACGAGCTCAGTAAGGGAATCCAAAATTTCTACGGAGGATAGTCCAAAGTTAAGCACATTACAACCATTGTCTACCCTAGTGTCTGACCCATGGCATAACTCGCTTGTATCAACTTGCGACTGCCAACTCGGGGAACTCATGGAAATATTAACAAAAAATAATGACAGCCAAGAGTTAGCCTCTAACTCAGAGTTGGGCAATAATGACAATCAGATAAGCCCAGGCATAGCGGTCTCGACCCCCCGCAACAAAGAGCAAAAGAGGCTAACCCTGGACGACAGTGGTATCAGGCCAAGAAACCAAAATCCCCTCAGTCAAACAGCGCCAATCACAATCTCGTCAGTGTGCACGACGGACCCAGTCCCAGAGCCAGACGAGTTGCAAAATTGGTATAAAGAGCAGCCATTGAATGCATCGAACTTATGGGCCCAATCCCTCTTAGGCACCCTAGATCAAGCAATAAAGGTGCTGAATTATCAATCAGATAAATTGGAGGTCCAGATTGACCTCATAAATCTAATCGCAGGCCATATTTCTGGAATAAACACGAAACTGGACCGACTGTCATCCCATTTGATTAACAGGGAGAAATTAAAAGCCTGTGTCGTGGAAGAAAATCAACAACACAGTTGTGGTTGCGGGAGCATCATTGAAAAATTAGCCAGTCTCCCGGACACACCAAAAGACATCTTAGAGGAGGATAAACTAACCCGAACAAGTAAATTTGGCAAGGAAATACACCCCAAGCAGATCACAACAACAACCAGAAATGCAAACGACACATTAGGAGATTCTAAAAGCAATCTATCAGAAGACCCAGGGCACGTACAAGCAGGAGAATATCCAAGAAATAAAGAAAAGGAAATGGAAATAATTCAGCTCACAATTAAACCCCCCAGTGTGGGAAAATCAACTAAGAGGGAGAGAAAAAAGGCAAGGAAGGCAAGATTAAAAAATAATAAGCAACAACAAACTGACAACGGTAACATCTTTTCCATATTCAAATCTGTCACTCCAAAGGAAAAAAAAGAAATAGATTATTACCGGACGAAACAATTGGAGTCCAGGCACCATCAAACAAGGGAGCTCGAGAAAACTCACCAAGGGAACGCCGGCAGGGTCCCAGTGGGACCCCTTGTCCGCCCCAACATGAGCACAAAATAACCAAGTCTTTCTCTTTAGAGGGAATTCAACAGAGTCTAACATCCTCGGCTCCCAAGAAAAAGTGTCATGGAAAACAACTAGTCAAAAACGAGCTCATAACGGTGCCAGATCCTGTAGGTCCTACTCAAACAACATTTTCACTGAATTTGGTTGGCCATACGAGTAAAAATAGCGCAATTGGCGAAAAGTCCCGACAGGGAGGGGAAGCCAGTAGCATGCACCTAACGCCTAAAAAAACGGAGAACAGAATAACGGAAATACATGAGGAGAAAATAAACTCAGGAAGCAATATCGGACCAACCCCCGTGAGCGTCACTATTACTGGAAACAAACGGAAATGTACGTTACCTCTTGGGGATACCCTGCCCGTTTTAAAAAGTCATCGCAGACAGGATCAACGCAAATAATCAACGGAAAATCTGAGGAGGGGAAGGACGTCCAAGATCAACAAACATCCCTCAGGAGTGGCAACAAATTTACAACTCATGACGCTCTTCCCCAAAGATCAGTTTCCCCAAAACATCCTAAAGAGCTTTCAGACCATACAGAGGTTTTTGAATCCAAGTTGTCATTTGTGCCTGATTATCCAACAAAGGGGCAGCAAGACATTCTAAATCGAGGCAACCTGCTAAAATTGTTTAAGGAAATTGCAGAACTCAAAGAGATTACTTCCCAAGATCTAATATCTGTCGAATTCCAACCGAGCACCCTCAATATGGACATTGAGGAATCTATAACAACCTGGGCTTCAAAGGACCTGGCAGACAAGATTTTTTCCGCAAGAGCTCAGTTTGGTGTATGGGGTATTATCTTGTTGCAATATAAACGTCCAAGATATCCCTATCCCCTCCTAGAAAAATCTCTAAATTTAAAAAAAGGAATAGGAGGGAAGGAAACACAAATTACGTGCTTACGAGGAGCAAGAGGTCAATCGCCGACAGTTAGGACAACAGGTCATAGCGTTATATCATCAGATGGCAAACAAAGTATTAGGCAGCAAACAGTAGTTAAGCCGGACTGGTCATGGCTGCCCAGGATCCTGAACAATCAAAATTCCTAACATAGAGCATAGTAATCCCAACCGGGTGCAAAGGCAGAAACAAACATATAAGAGAACAATGCCACAAAGTATTTCATTCTGTTCCTGGAATGTCCATGGTTTTCAAGAAATGGCCCTTGAGAATGACACACTAACCTTTTTTCAGCATCAAGATGTAATCCTGATTCAGGAATCATGGAAATTGTCTCTCTCGCCAATTGCAGGGTTCCAAGAACATCATATATTGGCAGAAAGATTTTCACCATTCGGGCACCCACGCGGTGGACTGTCAACCTACGTAGCCCAAAAAAACAACTGGGCAACAGAAGAACTCGACGTGGGACTTTCTTGGGCTCAAGTGATTAAAATCACCGACTGTTCCCCAAGAGGAAACAAGAAATGGCAACTATTAGTGATTAACATCTATATCCACCCGGAAAGGAAAACTCAGAAGGAGAAATATGCAAACATATCATTCTTGATAAAAGTTTAACAGAGATCGTACGTGTATTGCCCGATGTTTATCTCAGGAGATTTTAACAGCAATCTCATAGGGGAAAAACTGGTAGAAAAGACAAATAAAATAGTAAGCGAGTTAAGAGACTCAGGTTTGTCAATTTTAAATGGAAAAACTAGGGGTGACATTCCGGCAGGTGTTACCTACTTGAGCGGTAAAACCCACTCAACAATAGATTTCACAATAATAAGTACGGTCCTATCTTCAAGCATAGATTCATTTCAAATAGTTAAGCGTTTAGAAAGCGACCATTTCCCTCAAATAACCAAAATGAACATCGCTCTCGCTGCTTTGCAAAACTTGCCGTCTTTATTACAACATGCCGAGAAGTTCAACCTAAAGAAGCTAAAATGGCGTGGGGGAGGCCTGGAAAGTATATTGGACATGGTAAAACAACATATTTCCAATCTAGGCTCTGAGGAAGACCGTATAAAGAACTGGGAGCAACTGATCCAGTTCCTCCTGCACAAATTTCCAGCAGCACTAGGGAACCCGGGTTGTATTAAGGCAAGGAAGGAGCCTTGGTTCAATCTGGACCTAAGAGAAAAAAAGAGAAGCGTTGCACGTGAGGTCAGAGCAGTCGCACAGGAAAAAAAAATGGGGATCAGTACAAACAACCGCAAACTAAAAGAAACAAGGAGCTTGTACAGGAAGTCGCTAAGGGATGCTAAGAGAACGTATAAGGAAAACATTTGGAATAAGTTACTGAGTGCGGGGAAACTGCCGAATAGCAGGGACTTTTGGGGAATCATCAACGATCTAAACAAAGGAGCAAGCCTTCAGCAAGAAACAGGGGTAGGACAGGAATCCAGGTCTCGACACGTGCAATCATTGTATGGAAATATAGATTCAAGCAGTACTAATAGTCAATGGGGGAGCAAGTGGACAATGGTAAAAACATAAGAAATGTGACCCCGGCGAGTAAAGGAAACGAGGATATGGAAGAAGTAAATGGGTTCATGGAAACGCCTTTAACCACTAAAAAACAACTGAGGGATATAATAACAAGACTAAAGTCAGAAGGAGCGGCAGGTCCGAACTGGCTGCCAAATATGCTCTTCAAAACTGATCCGGTCTTCTGGTCTGAGTCCCTAACTCCCCTATTCAACCATATATACACACAAAATAAAGTTCCAGAGTCTTGGCAAGGAAATATCATCCATCCCATTTTTAAACAGGGGGACCGTCGTAACCCCGCTAATTATAGGCTGATATCCCTAATAGACGTTGAAGCTAAGCTCTACACCTCCTGCATCCTAACACAGCTACGAGACTGGATTGAAGAGACCAATATTATCCCGAAGTTCCAAACAGGGTTTAGGCAAGGTATGGGTACCATTACAAACTTGGCCAGTCTGTCGCTCTTAATGGAAAAAGCATTAACTGAGGGCTCCAGACTATATGCTTGCTTTATTGATATAAGGTCTGCTTATGACCGGGATGCAGAGAGCGCCTATGGACAAAGTTGATCACCTGGGGATTCCCGAAACCCATGTTAAACGCCATAGTCACCCTGTATAATAACACATGGGTAAGAGTCAAGTTAGGCAACGGCGGCAGTATAACTCAGAGGATTCTGACGCACCAAGGTTTAAAGCAAGGTTGCGTGCTGGCCCCAAGCCTTTTTAACCTTTTTCTCTCGGACATCAGTAAAGTTTTGGTTGCAGCAGAATTTCATCCGCCGAGATTGGCAAACAATCCAATCAACTTCTTACAATATGCGGATGATATTGTAGTATTGAGCAAATCACCAATCGGACTACAAAGAGCAATCAATAAATTAACGGAATATTTAAAACAGGAAAAGCTGGAATTAAATAAAGGTAAAACCAAGGTTGTCCGATTAGTGGAGTCACATAAGCTCAACTATAAATGGTCGGCAAATGGGGATACGGTAGAAGAACAACCATCACATAAATATCTGGGAATTTCAATTGAGCAAGGACTGAAACACAAGAAGCAAAAAGTAGTAATAAAAGCAAAAGCCCAGTCATTAATCTTTGCATATCGGCTACTGAAATCCAAATTGGACTGTCCCAATTACAATAATCTATTGAAGGTTATGGCCGCGCAAATCCTGCCCTCCTTGTCTTATGGGCTGGTTACTTGGCGTGGCACGGAGGCTGACCTATTAAATGCAATGCAGACAAAGATTTATAAAGCCGTCTTCAACCTGCCAACATCTGCTTCTCCTTCGCAGATACGGCTAGAATTTGGCCTTCAAAATCAGAGCTTCCGGAGCATGAGCAGCTTCGTGAAGCTTTGTAATAAATTTCGTTGTGCGAATCAGGACACCTTGGACCATCTTTGCTGGAAAGAAATTATGTATCAGGTGGACAATAAACCCTTGAATACCTGGGGAAAGCATCTGAAAACTTGCTTGATAGAACTCGACCTAGAATCACCATGGGATACCAGGACGGACAAAGCTGGTTTAAGTAATTTAATTAACAAGGCAGCCAAAATGAAATCCTTTCTGGAAGACAAAAACTTAATGACCAAACGCCGGCATGGGTGGACAGTAATGGCGTCCTATAAATCATTAAAACCACAAGCATACCTATCCTCTCATTTTAGCGGGTTTCTAAAGAAATCCTTCAGGAACTATCGGATGGGCCAGCATGTGACAAAAGATCTACTCCCCTCCTGGAAAACAGAGTTACCAATCAGAAAAATGCCGCCTATGCGGATACAAAATAGAATCTCTAGCCCATATTTTGTGTGTATGTCCAGCACTAATAGCTCAGAGACGACGATACTTAAAGCAAATGTTTAATGTTCTAAAAGTTCGTACTTGTAGACAAGCAGTAATTAGCTGGCTGGGTGGATCTTCCATAATCCTGGCATGCAGGGGAATCAAATTTTGGGGGGAGATAAGGTCTCGCCTGAAGCAACTAGAGCAGGAAGATTGTAACATCGGAACCCTCAAGAAGAGACAGAATGTCCCGAGTTCAAATCAAATTTTATAATTGTATGTAACAAGTTTTACGGGACTTGGCGACAATGATTAGATGTTTTTATGGTTGTTTAAAAGATTTTATACATATTTATTCATACATGTGGGTATTGTGATAATTTTAACAAATTATACAATAAAAATTCTTTGACTTTGACTCTTTGACTCTGTCTATACAGACCACACCACCAATAAGGCTGCTGCAAAAGAGACACTGTCGCTGAAACTCCAGCAGGTGCATTAAAGGAAGCCTGCGGTCCTCGTTGGGAATTAGCCGATCCCCAACGGATGGAATGAATGGGAAGGGAATTTGTTCCAGTGATAAATGATAAGAATACTTAGAAGGGAAACCTTGTGGGAACGCCGTCCCATCCCTTGTAGCAGCTATAGCTGCCAGAATGTCATTATCAATTTTAGTCATGGACCTTGTAACTGCTGCTACTGAACATGTGGCAACTGATTTTTGGCTGCCTCATCAGCCAAAGAATTACCAACAGCATGTGCTCCCACACGCTGATGGCAAGAGTATGTATAACATGTGTGAGCGGCAAGCTTTCTTTAATGGATGCCACTCGAACCCAAATCGTCTTATGCTTGATTGCGCTACCTTTAGAGTCCCGATATTCATTTGAGACCAAAAGAATAGATTGTCATTAAAAGACTGTACACAATAGGAAGAATCGCTCACTGTAACTGTAGGTACACCTGGATCAGCGAATTCGAGAGCCAGTACTAAAGCCTGCAGCTTAGCCAGCTGAGCCATGCAGTCACTAAGAGACAGTGTGAGAACTAAGGAAGACTTAAACTCACCGTCAACCAGAGAGCCTGCCACAATAGCACAGGCGGCCAAGTAGCATGTTTGGAACCATCAGCCGGCTACTCCAATCCGTCGGTATAAACTATACATTTGTCTTGGTCGAGAGGAAGCAAAAACTGTGGCGCAGGAGGAACCTGTTCATACTGTAAAAACTCCTACTTATGCAAGGATGGGTCAAAGATAAAAGTGACATCAGCCGATGTCAAAGAATTCTCCCACTGAATCCAACGCGTGTGTAAGGCCTTACAATTCAGTACAGTCGTCTTTGTGACCGCCTCTAGAGTAGGCACAGGCGATACCATAAGAATGCGTTTTCCCTGAGCCAAAGAGCGCTCCTTCAGGATCGCCATCTATATTGCTGTAAGAATTTTCTCAATGGGGGAAAAAACGCTTCTCTGCTTATGTGTACAAATGCGATTTGTAGGCAATGGGGACTGTATCTCCCTAATTGAATGTCAGGTAAGTGAAACCCACTGTACCAGGTGCAATCCGTATGACAAAGTTAGTTGTGTTGTCATGAGTTAACAAGAAGTTGGCCGTAAGCAGATCAGACTGCAAAGACCAAAGAATTTCTGTATGTCCGGAAGCCAGCTGGAAGACGAAAAAGAGGGTTGCATCAATGGGTAAAGCGGTTTGATATGCTGAGCATAATCAGGAATGTATGTCCTCCCGAAAATCAAAAAACCCAGCAAAGATTGTAACTTCTTAAAAGTAGAAGGCAGGTGTAACTAAGCACATTTCTCCAGAAACTGAGGGGCTAAGCTCCTCCCTTCATTATTGAGTTCGTAACCCAAAAAGAGAACCGCCAAATAGGTGATATCAGACTTAGCAAATGAAATTTGTACCCTAAGTCTGCAAAGGAAAATATGATGCGGTCAACACATACCAAATGCGGTATCAATTCGTCATCAGTCAAATTAATGTCATCGATGTACGAGAAAGCATCAGGATCAATGTTGTGTAAAAGTGACACAACATGCGCAGCAAAAGCAACAGGGCTATTCTATAGCCCATGGGCAAGCTTGTAAATCTTTTCTCATTATCGACTGCAGTAAATGCAGTCCACTCACGGCTCTCAGGAGCCAAATTGTAACTATAAAATCCATTTGAAATATCTAAAGTTGTTCTATACTTTTTTCAGACAATGTTATTTATTAACGCAGAGTTGTGGGTGTTCTGTACGGCAAACATTCGAACATGACTGTTTAAATTTCTATAATCCAAAACTATTTGATATGAACCATACGGTTTCGATGTCGGAAAAAGAGGATTATTCATTGATGAAACACAGGGTTCAATTACACCCTGATATTCCAACTGGGCCAAAATGTCACTAACTGATCCTTTCACCTCCTGTTTGATCGGATATTGTGCCTGAAGCTGTGGCTTCGAACGCAAAGGGATCTCATGCGCCAGTGAATATCTATCCCAGCCCACCTGATTGCGATACACAGCCGGCGCTAGGGCTAAAGCCCATTCCGATGCACTGGCCTGTTTAGCCTCTTCAGAGACGTAACTTGAAAAACTCTGAAGTATCACGTCTTCACCTCGGGAAGAAGCCAAAACAAATGGAGGAGGCCAATCCGCCTCGGGCAACAAAATCTGGTATGAAGAGGTAAGGTTATCCCCAAAGATACCCTTAATTGTACGTTGTATATCACCTTCAATTTAGAGGACTATTTCATAAAGTCTATCAGGGTGTTCAACTCTTGTATCATCTGTTTCCACTGTAATAAATGTGTCAGTTGCTCTCGCCTCCAGACAAGGATGGAGGACATCCCGTACTATGGTAACTTCCACCGCGCGGTCGAGGAGTGTCACCGCCCATCTCCAACTGAGAAATAGGGTTCTCACCATCTAAGGCATACTTCACTGTTAAAGCGGTAACTTATTTTTTTTAAACGGAGCACGGTATGGCAGTTGTCCCTCCGGTTTGGCCTTTACGTCAGACTGGCGTGGCAGATCACAACATTGTTGCGTGATCTCGCCTTGTCTACGATCTTGACGCTCCCCTCCACCGGACTGTTGATCCAACGAATCCTGCAAGGAATGAGGAGAGCGAGTATCAGGAATCTGAAACCTTTCTGGCGTCTTAATCTTAGAGCGATCATGCTAATCATACCTATGCTGCTAAGCATCAGGTGTCGGGGAACCAGCACGCAAACCCTGCTTCTGCTGTTGTTGTTTATTCTTGTTTCAATTCTTTTTAGGAAAGAATGGACGGCCCTTCTTTTGGGGAGAATTTTTTTTTTCTGCGGTTGATTAAAGGGTTTAATTCCCAAATTATTACGCCCTAACGATTTATACACCTTAGCAATAATCTTAGGCAATTTGCGTTGTTTATCCAGGTCAACAACTGCCTCAAGGCGCTGACCTACTTGCAAACTAACTGCTTCTCCTTTTATATTTGCCAGTATCATATCAGAGACTATAGGGAATACGCCAACAAGTCTAATCCCCAACTGCAGAGGGGCCTCTGCCCCGTGTTTCTCCTGAACCTTCTTAAGAACTGTCGGAAGCACTGTTATGGAGGGGGTGCCAAAGCATAGAGAATACAGCGTCGCAAACACCCTCCCCTAAGTGGTGCAGTCAGCTAAATTGGGAATAAGACCCTTCGGTAAACTCATTGTTAGTATCCTGTGTTTATCCAAAGGAGTAGTATTGGGAAATACGCTTTGAGTTGTTCAAATTGCTCTGCTTACCAGAACGGTAAATCATCCCTATTTTGAGGACGCTTTCCCATCACTGAATTAATCATGATTGGGCTAATTACCATGCCTCCATGTCATGGTTGCTGAGCAGGGGCTCCAGCCGGAGCCACCTGGATCATGCAAGACATATATTGTATCACATTTATATGAATATGAAATAACGATTCATGTAATTCTCGCAGCACTGGGTGTGTAACACCACAATAATTTGGGTGTGGTGTAAAGCCCGCCAAAACGGGCCATGTAGCCCCGTCGACCGATGAAGTGCCTAAACTGACCATTGTAACAGGGTGAGGTAGGGTGCCATTAAACTAGATGGTGTGCTCCGAAGCCGACAACGGAACTTCAAGTGACCAATAAGGTCTATAATCCTGGGGAACCGCGGCATGTTCATATGCATGAAAAAAATTATCATTCCCACCCACTGCCGGAAACTTAACCCAAGAGTAAAATTCCTCGAATCGAAAAGCAGCTTTCGCTTCAACCACAAAGATAATGTCTGCACCCCGTAGTCGGGACTCCATGTTGAGTCAAATTATCAGTTAGTCATGCGCGATTATGAGCAGCAATAGCAATAGCCATTATCTAAACAGAGAGGAAGAAAGGAAAAGAAAAAATGGTAGCGCATCACTGGGTATTAAAGAAGAAAACCTTTTAAAATCCAAGCTTGAAAAAACCTATAATCTCTAATATAGGAGGTAAATCTCTCGCACCATGGACGTCTCCGGTAATTGGCGAGAGAGTATTGTGGACTAGCACAAGCACTTCTCAGGGGTCTCGTGAATAAGAACCAGACCAAACGTTGGGTGCCATGTTGCAGGGATTCTGCACATACACAGAACTATGCGCAGGATTATGGGACCTCAGTGTGTAGGGGCTCAGTCTTCCTACCGCCTTAGTGCCTACGAGCCCAGGACCGACTAGCTACAGTGTCGCACTCGCTCTCCTACTCACAAATGGAGAAACCAAGGATTAGGCACCCCAGAACACAACACTCTCAGATCTCTCAGGAATCGCAGTAACAAGACACATCTTTTTGCTCACACTCTCGTACTGGTTCACAATAAGATCTGAAAGAGACAAGAAGATAGTTTAAAATATTTATTTAAACTAATGTGCTCCAAAATGCAGTATAAGTGTCACCACCAGCATCAAAATGCATATTATCAATACAGTTAGCATTGCAGCAAGACCATATATCAGAATGGGAGATGTCATTAGATAAAGGACTATAAAGCCTAAACACCCTCCCCTTGGTAAGCAGAAGTATTATTATATAATTGAAGACATCTGGGCTTTGTCAGCAGACGCCATACCTCAAGCCATAGATAGTATTTCTACATCACAGGTGCAGGTTGCTCTTCTCTCTTGAAAGGTCTCTCTCCAAGTGTGTGTCACCTAAGCATGCATCCCCATAATATCAAAGTACGAGTCTCCAGAAAAACAGCTGCATTGGTATGTTTTGTCAAAGTGCTAGGGCCTGACAAGAACAGAATAACAAGAGTCAGGGTTTATTGCCCTTGCTCACAATGTTCAGCCTAAACTCCAGGAACAGGCAGAGAACGAACACAGCAAAGAATTCTCATGTGAAAGGCATAGACAGAGTCTCGCAAAAATAAAGACATGTAGTATCGTGCACAAAAGCAGCATCATGGCTACTGGGCTCATGCTAACTTAAAGATGCCGACAATGTCCCTAACGACCATGTGACAATACCATGGTGCCCCAAGGACACACAAAGCGAGAGCACATGCCTTTTGCACCCCCAGGGCATAGTGTAAAATACGGCTCTAGTTTGGGCAGTCATCTAAAGTATATGCAGTTGTGTTAACAAAAATAGCTGTTACTAAGTCTGAAACTATTGTCTGGGATTCTTGCACTGTTTACAAATACTTCAGGTGGAAACCAAGGTTGCAATGCTTGGGTCTTAAATTGAGATGGGCCCCACTGGATACTTAACACATTCCTTGGGCGGATGGGCCCTTCGTGGAGTAATCTTCACTGTAGTTTCAACTGCCACTTAAAATAGATGTCAAAATGATTAATGTTCATGCAATGCGACCAAGCCAGCCAATCACCAATTGCCTGGCAGAAACAGAAGCTGTGCTCACTTATTCACAGGGCGAGAAGCCCTCAGACTACATAGCAGATGTGCGCTTGCTTGAATAGGGAACTGTTGTCCATAAAGGAACCCCAGAGCGAGTACCTATCGGTGGGCATGGATTACCTGCTATCGTTTAGGCTCTGAGAGACAATTGAAAAACACTGTGGAGCAATTTGGGCATGCGAAGGACCTAGGCTGTATGCCAGTGTCTGTTATTGTGGGACTAGCGTCATGTGTTGATGCCATGACAAACAAACATTTGCAATGCAATAGGTCTTGCATTAATGAAAGTTTGATCTATTGGCTTGGCAATCTTTCTCACATTTGTTTGATTAGAGCTATTGGCATTGTGAATGGCAATGTCTTTTACCTATGTGTCATGGAATGTGTGTATGTGGTGTGTAGTGGAATTATGTGTGTTGGATTGGATTAGTTAGTTGTGTAATTGTGTGGCATGGAATAGTGTGGTGTAGCGTGGATTGGATTTGTGTAGTGGAATTATGTGGCATGGTGTGTTGTAGAATTATATGGATAGTAAATGTGTGGTATTGAGTGTGCTGGAAATATGTGGAGTGGCATTTTGGGTTATTGAGTGTAATTATGTGGAATGGTATTTTGTGTTGTCGAGTGGTATGTAGTGGAGTTTAATTATGTTATGTGCTGTTGAATTTTGTAGCACGGTGTGGAATTGTGTGGTGTGGATTAGATGGATGTGGTGTGTTGTGTAATTGTGTTGTTGAGTTGTATTATGTCGATTGGAGACGAATTATGTGGTGTGGATTGCAAATGTGTGGAGCTGAATTGTGTGGTGTGGAACTATGTGGAGTGGGATTCTGTACAATGGAGTATAATTATGATGAATGGGATTTTCTGTTGGAGTTAATTATGTGGTGTGGAATGGATTTGTGTGGAGTTGAATAGTGTGGCATGGAACAGTGTGGTATAGAGTGAAATTGTGTTGATTGGAATTATGTGGCATGGTGTGGAGTGTTTCATGTGGATTTATGTGCGGTTTATTTATGTGGTATTGAGTAGTGTGTAATTAGGTGGAGTTGAATTCTGTGGTGTTGAGTGGTAGTATGTGAATTGTAATTATGTTGTGTGGTGTGGTTGTATGGATTGGCTTTGTATTGAGTGGTGTTGCCTGGAGTGGTGTTGCGTAGAGTAGAGTGGTGTAGTGTTTAGTGGAGTGGTTTAAAGTCGAGGGCAGTTGTGTAGCATTGTGTAAAGTTGGTTGGAGTAGTATTGCATAGAGCAGAGTGGCATTGTGTGGCAAGGAGGGGGTTGTGTGGAATGGTGTTGTGTAGAGTGGCATGGCTGAAATGCATTGTGTGGGTGGCGCTGCATTGAGTGGTGTGATGCAGAGTGGAGTGCAGTTGTGTAGAGTGGAGTGCAGTTGTATAGACTGGGGCAGAATTGCATAGAGTGGAGTGCAGTTGCGTGTAGTGGCATGGAGTGGCGCTGTGTGTAGTGGCGTAGAGTGAAGGAGAGTGGTGTTGCATGGATTGGCATTGTATTGAGTGATGCGTGTAGTGGCATTGTGTAGAGCTGAGTGGCGTGGTGCAGAGTGGAGTGGAATGGCGTGGAGTGCGGTGGCATGGAGTGCGGTGGCGTGGAGTGCAGTGGCATGGAGTAGAGTAAAGCAGAGTAGCGTGAAGCGGAGTGGCGTGGAGTAAAGCTGAGTGGTATGGAGTAAAGCAGAGTGGTGTGGAGTAAAGCAGAGTGGCTAGGGGTAAAGCAGAGTGGAGTGGAGTAAAGCAGATTGGCATTGAGTAGAGTAAAGCAGAAAAAAAGCAGAGTGGTGTGGAGTAAAGCAGAGCGGAGTAAAGTGGAGTGGAGTAATGCAGAGTGGAGTGGAGTAAAGCAGAGTGGAGTGGAGTAACGCAGAGTGGCATTGAGTGGAGTATAGTGGAATAGAGCAGAATGGTGCAAAGTAAAGCAGAATGGCATTGAGTGGAGTGGAGTGAGTAAAGCAGAGTGGAGTAGAGTGGAGTAAAGCTTAGTAGCATGGAGTAAAGCTGAGTGATGTGAAGTAAAGTCAAGTGGTGTGGAGTAAAATGGAGTGGTGTGGAGAAAAGCCGAGTGGTGTGGAGTAAAGCAGAGCGGTGTGGAGTAAAGTGAAGTGGAGCAATGCAGAATGGAGTGGAGTAAAGCAGAGTGTAGGGGAGTAGAGCAGAGTGGAGTGAAGTAAAGCAGATTTGCGTTGAGTGGAGTAAAGCAGAGAAGCATTGAGCAGAGTAGAGTGTAGCAGTTAGTGGAGTAAAACAGAGTAGATTAAGAGTGAGTGGCATGAAGTGGAGTAAAGAAGAGTCAAGTGGGAAAAGCAGAGTGGTGTGGAGTAAAGCACAGTGGAGTGGAGTGGTGTGGAGTAAAGGACAGTGGAGTGGCATGGAGTAAAGCAGAATGGAGTGGCATGGAGTAAAGCAGAGTGGCATGGAGTAAAGTGGAGTGGTGTTCAGTGGAGAGGAGTGGAGTAAAGTAGAGTGGCATGGAGTGGAGTGGAGTAAAGCAGAGTGGTGTGGAGTAAAGCAAAGTGGAGTGGAGTAAAGCAGAGTGCAGGAGAGTAAAGCAGAGCGAAATGGAGTACAGCATTGGTATTTCTCGGTATGCAGTTGAAGTACAATTCTTTAATGTAGTTCTGAATTTAAAATTTCCTTTCAAGCCAATTGTTTCACTAACAACACTCCACACAACGCAAATTCACTCTATGCAGCTGTACTCCATACAACTTGACTTTACTCTACCCAGCCTACTCCATTTTATGCAATGCCACTCCAAGCACTGACACTCAAAGCAACGCCACTCCACTCCACTCCACTCCACTATGCTTTACTTCACTTCACTCTGCTTTATTCCACTCAACTCTGCTTTACTCCACTCCACTTTACTCCACTCTGCTTTACTCCACTCTGCTTTACGTAACACCACTCTGCTTTATTCTGATATACTCCACTCAATGCCACTCTGCTTTACTCCAGTATGCTTTATTCTACTCCACTCTGCTTTACTCCATGCCACTTTGCTTCACTCAACACCACTCTGCTTTACTCCACGCCACTCAGCTTTACTCCACGCCACTCTGCTCTACTGCACTCCATGCCACTCCACTCCACGCCACCACACTCCACACCACTGCACTCCACGCCACTGCACTTCATTCTACACCATGCCACTCAGCTCTACGCAATGCCACTACACGCAACACCATGAAATGCAATGCCAATCTATGCAACGCCACTTCACTCTATGCCAGTTCAATCTACGCCACTCCATGCAACCCCACTCCATGCCATACGCCACTCCACTCTACGCAATAGCACTCCACTCTACGCAATTCTGCCCCGTGCTACACAACTGCACTCCACTCCGCTCCACACAATGCACTCTGTTTTACTCCACTCCACTCTAGCTCGACCTAAAATCACAAAGGGATCGTCTTCGAGTGTATTAACCTAAAAGAAAAAAATTGCACAAGGGTTGTATGAATATAATTTGGTTGGTAAAAAAAACAGTTTGAGAACTTGTTTTTTATGTTAATGGTTAAGGGAACATGTAGGGCAGGGATTTATCAAAAGTGAACATCCCTGGTGCCATATAATTAATTTAATTGGGGAGGTGGCCAAATGAGCTCGAAATGTGAAGTTGGCTACATTATAGTAACATCTACTATATAGGGCAGATTGCTGCTGGAATGTGAGTTGTCATGATACAGGTTGGGGCTCTTCAACATATAGTGAAATTTGGTATAAAAATCCGACAGGCTTTTTGTTTACCTATGAAAGCATTGGGCCTGGGTCCGAGAATTTGTCCAGGACAAATGGCACATGTATTGTGTTTACAAATACTGAATATGTGTAAATATACACAGACCGCAAAGAATATCCTTGACCTACGACCACATATGTAATGTGTATTAATAAATAATGATGAGTGCCCATAATAGCCATAACATCCGACATTTTGTCATGAGTAAACTCACAAATAGATTAATTACATCATGGATGATCATTCATATATCACTGAAATCGAACTGAGTGCAATGCCCATATCACATGTTAAGATACAATCAAATCGAACATTTTATCCATAACATTTAGCCCTGGATGAGTCGTTATATGACCCTAGATCCCAGAGATAATAGTTTCTTCTCTGGGCTAACGCCTAGTTGGTCCATCACTGCAGTGGCTAAAATTGTCCATTTTAAATCTGATGCAGTGCAGTTCATCTTTTTGAAACAGCTCACCAACAGATCAGTCATGACCCCGCAAATCTGATTTGTGTTGACAAATTGCTTTTCTGATTTGTAGAGTTGTCATGTCTATGCTTGTTTTTGGATATGTTTAAAGCATAGCATGAATGGTGATTCCCTTGTGTTTGGAGTTACAGATTTTCTTAGAAATGGGACTGTGCGTGATGACAGATGTGAGCAGGGACTTTTGAGAGCGTTCTTTTGATGTTAAAAGATTCCCAAGTGCACCAAGTCTTCTAAAGTAGCCTCTTTGTCAGAGTTTGGGGCATAATCTTTTGGCATTTTCAAAATAGTCCTGTCTTTCGGAACAGTTTCTCTAGGTGTGGGGACCATTAATTTTTTGTTTTTTAAAAACAAGTTCCCACTTTGGGGTCCCCTGGGGCAAAAACAGTATTTTTTATGGGCATGGATCTGCAGGAAAACTAAGACAATAAAATGGTGGTCTCCCACCCTTTTCTATTTTAAACCCCTAGGGTGGGCCAGAGCCCTGGGGTTGGTGCAATATTACTTTAAGGGGATGGGGGCATGCCTTTTCCAGGATCCATGTACCCCATACCCTAGGGCCTATTTTCTTTTTTGGGGGAGGCGGCATGCGGCACCCTCAGAGCCATTTTTAGGCCCTTCAGGCCCAATCCCCTGGAGCCACTCTATTTTTAATGGGAAGGAGGCCTGGACTCCCCTCCTTAGGCAATTTTTAGACCCCGGGGACACCGCCACCAGGTGACCAATTTCCTCTTTTGGGGAGGGGGCATCAAGTCCTACTCCCAAGCACATTTTAGGCCCCGGAGCCCCATCAGGTGGGCACCTGGGCACCTCCTGGAAAATAATGGGCAGCTCAAGCTCCCACCCACTATAGATGCTGGCTGAGAAGCAAGCAGATGCTGCAGGGGCCTTGGGGCTCCCCCGCAGGCCCAACTTAAAAAAAATCCAATAGATTCCAGCGATGCGAGAACTATTGGCTTTGTCAATGTTAAATGTCTTTTAGCTATGTGGCCCAAGATCACCCAATTTAAGCAAGGAAGCCTAAATTGAGCACAAGGGTGCCAAGGAGATCCGTTTTCATTCTTGCAGCTGTACATGTTTTCTGCACTACACATTGAAGAACCAAGTAATACCACAACAATATGCAAAGAATAATTTAAAGTACCAAAATGGCCTCTCCAAGTAGCAAATATCCCTGCCCTCAGATTACCAGCTCTGTACACTGTATGCTTTGACTTTAAGCAGGCTATAATTAAAGGGCACACCTCACACACAATGTGTGCACTACATTCATGTGCATGTCTGTCCATTTCACATTAAATCCAAACCCTGCCCATTAGCTGGAGTCAATGTCAGTCCATTGAAGAAGTATTCTTCTTAGGTACAGTAATCCCTGCTCGAAGAAATACTATTCTTGCACCCAGAAACATACGTATTTATATAAACACCCATAAAACAAAGAATTACCCAACAATCCCAGTGCCCCTGTATTTCTAGTTTTAAGTGTAGAGTTGTTTCCACAGTTCAGCAACACATGTTGTATATTTTATCAAATATATACTGCAGGCCATTTTTTTAGTGGGTGGAGTTTATTTTTGGCCATGTCCTGTTAATGTATTAACACATTATATATAGCACAAGCCTGGTAACTTTATCTAGCCTGTCCTCCTGCAGAGCTATGAAAACTGCCCACAGCGTGAAGGGGTTTTGTTATACAAATCTATTGCAACGGTGGTCACCATAAATAAAGGGTGGTGAGGCAGGTGGGGTCGTGCGGGAGAGGAAGCACGGGGGGGGCTTACAAATAATTTTTTTTTAAAACAAAATGTACTTTTTGCTGACGGCCTCCTCAAGCTTTCACGTCTTGTCCTGCCGTCTCTCCTCTTCTTGCTGGGTCCCAGCAACCTCTGGGACCCAGACTCCGATCCAATCCCGCACTGCTGTGGTCTGAGCAGGCAGGAAAGATGCCCTGCTCAGACCAGGGAGTATGTGGGGTTTTCTCTGGCACGGCTGCTCAATGGAGCTGGGCTGGAGAAAACTTAAGTGCGCATGTGTGTTTTGGTCGGCCTGAGACGGCCAGCCAAAACACATATGCGCACTTCGGGAGGGGAGTGCACTAGCACTCCTCCTCCCCCTCCCATACCTATGCCCGACCCTCCCAGCACAGCTGTCTAAGAGTCGGTGAATGTGAAATAAAACGATGCAAGAGCATTGTTTTATTTTACATTTGCTGGTTCTGAGCCAGGCAGTGGGGCGACGCTCCTCCGCCATTGTGGAGGAGCCACCACTGATCTATTATGTTTTTCCAAGAGCAATACTTGCAGCTTTCACAAAGTTTTGTGGAAAAATATAAACTTCAAGAAGTCATGGCGTTTTACAGGGGACATTCAGTGTAGAGAAAACATCTGCCCTCTTTAACCAGTCCTGCATCTCTAACAGACATTCTAGAATGTTTTATGTTTGATTGTGCCTGCAGGCGTTTTGAGATGTATGATGACATCTTTCACCAGATTTCACTTTTAAGCATTCTCCACATTTGAGAAATAATTATTCGTTTTGTGACAAATATATACCATAAAATGTGAACTCACACTGAAAAAGTTTACTTGCATTGTCTACCTTAGATTGCTTTTATTAAAATTAAAACGAAGATGCAGTGAGTTGGAAACTATCTTGCAATACCCAGAAAAACTTCGCATAGGCTAACGTGAGCTTAAGTTGGAAAACTGCAAAGGAGAAAAATAGGAACCTCAGCAGGATTCGAAAAATGCATGTCTTTGCTTCCCGGCCGAAGAAGTGGGAACAGAACAGTGGAAAAATAAAAATGAAGGTCAACAACTGAAACTGGAGAGCAACTGTGACTAAAAACAAGAGTGAAGTCTGAGACCATGTGATGTGTGCTTACATTTTTGCAATAGGAGTGGTTATTAAATGGACAGCCGATCTAACAATACGTCCTGTTTATCTCTCTTGTCTTAAAGCCACAACCTCTGTGTCCTATTCTGCACCTTAGCATGTGACACAGGCACCATCGCTTCCAGAGAGTGATAGCTTTTATGACAGAACTGCACAAAAGAGAGCGGCGTTGGGCCTTCAGTGCCTAAAGATTACCTGTAAAGAATAATATTAATATAATACATAAAAAACAGATTTTCAGGGCCAGCTCTGAAAGTCATTTAACAGCATATCTCTAATTGGCAGTCTAATAACCTTACTCAATATATCTGGGTCAAAATCTTTGTTCTCTCTATAACATCTTCAGCAACAGCAGTACAAAACAAATAAAACAAGGGACATCCCATCCAATGAGAAGTGATCCGCTGCACTAAGAGTCAGGGTTCATACTATCCAAACGCCCCTAATAAAGTAAATAATCAGAAATATGTTTTGTCTTCATTCTACTCTACTGGGATCTGCCATGGTCCATCTGCGGACACCAGGTGGCGCAGAAAAGCATGAAATGACATTCAACATTAGTGAAAATACCAAGAGTCAGACTCAAGAAGAATAAAAGTTAATAAAATATGTAACGTGGCATGCGGTTGACCTTTCAGATGTGCAAATATATATAGGTCTGTGCGCTTACTATTGTCTCCTCAATCACATTAAGTGACGTAGCATCAGCAGTGTCAGCGACAACCATAGAAATGATTTGATAAACAAGCAGCGATGGGTGCTGAAGCTAAACACACGCCAAAGTCACGGTGTATGACATTTGACCTCAGTCTTAAAATGCACAACAAATGTGAGGAGATAAGAACAGTTTTTTACAGAGGAAGGGACTGAAAACAAGATCGATCCAATTGTGTCAATTGCTTTTCAAGAAAGAAGAAAGTAGTCCCTGAAACGCATGACAAACATGGTGGCCAGTGTATTGATATGGTATTAAGTCCCTACTCTAGGGAAGGGCGAAACACAGCAAGAGGCATGACAAATGCATGCCATGGACAAATGGGGAGAAAGAATAGGAGAGCAATGTTGAAGCCAGCAAATAGGAACCCTAAGGGTGGGCTGGATGCCAACCAAGCCTATACAACATGTCTAGAAGAGGCAGCACAAGTGCTGCCTTGCCGAGACCTAAAATGTTTGGGTGGCCCATGTGGGCACCTAGGGGATCCACAGTAAATGTTAAATGTCCTGCTCTCGCCAGCTCCCATAAAGGGTGCTATGTGAGGAGCTAACAGGGCGCCTTGAGGCTCAACTTAAAACTATGGGTATCTAAGGTGGGACTGGGACACACAAATAAGATAAGAAAAAAAAGAATAAGAAAAGAGTGTCAGGAGCCGCTCATTTATTATTCAGTGCTCTGAGCAATTAGCGCTCGATAACACCCTCCAAGGGTGTTTTAGTAACATTCTTTATCCTGGTGGTGCCCCTAAAAGTGGAAGGGGCACTACCAAGTATTTGTTAATATCCTGGCGGGCTGCAGGGTACACAGCAGCCCCATCGGCAAATTTAAAAGAAAACCTCATTGAATCGACGACTCCAGGAGAGCTTACCACATTTTTCTAAAGCACTCCGAGCCGGAGCTGTATGCTCTTCAGCGGGAGTGCAAGGACCCATTGTATCTGGCACTTTGGCTGCATTTTTTGGCCTGAATTTTTTTGGGGAAAAAAGACTCAGATACATGTTTAATGTTTTAAACAAAATACTTTCTTGAAAATATTTTATTACAGTCACTATTATTAAACATTGCCATGTGCAAATTTATAAAATATGTATAATTAATAAATGTTTATGACTATACTTACCATACATGGCAAAGGCATGCTTGGTTAAGGCACCTGCATGGTAAAGGCATGCGTGGTAATGGCTGCGTAGTAAAGGCTGTTTCCTGTGTGGGCCATACCACCTCAATTCTAAAACAGTAGATCCCAAACCACCTTTGGCAAACAGTAAACTTCATGAGGGAAATTCTCAAAGCACTGCCTAATCATTACACCAACACTGGTGAAGTCTTGGTATATAGAGGAACGCTCCTTTCTTTTTTGGGCCTGAATTCTAGATATCCCGGGTAGCTCTCAACAGGCAGACACTTCTGTTCTTGATTGTTCCCCATGTCAATCAAGGCCCTTTAAACACACCAAATCAGAGCACCATCAGAGGTCATCCTCCAACCAGCTGCACCTTGCTCTCTTCATGGCCACCTTAAATTCATTAAACCTTGTGACATCGCCTACTGTTAATATGAAAGTGGATTTCTTTTCACATTTATTCTGATGATGCTACAGCAAGGGTAACAAGTGCCTCCTGCAATATGAGCACTGGAATACTATCGGTGTAATGGGATGGCTGCTCATTATCCACTTCAAGACACCCTCATCCTTCTAATCAACACCCTGTAGGTCACAGTCTCTGGTTTCCTAGCCTTAGAGATAAGGTTCACTACTCGACTGCTGTCCGTGCTGTGCATAGCCCTCTATGAAGACCTGTTTATGAAGTTCCATAGTAGCATTTTCCAACAGCCAATGAGATAAGCCCTGAAAACCTTTCTTGAACCTTTCACTTTATACCTACAAATTGTTGCAGGGGTATGCATGTTTGATTCCTTTCCTTTAAGTGGAGTTTGATATTATGTGATTGTACCTGGGTCCTTTGCTGTTCTACGCTGTCTTAGTGCAAGGTTACCTTTTTTATAAAAGTCAGTTACGTTTCAATAAAAAAAGACCCTCTGACCTAGCGTTCATGTAGACTCTACGATGGTTATGACAGTTCTGTTGCTAGTGCCAGGGGTGTCCCAGAGACTGATATTTGCTGGGCAGCTATATAGTCTTATCTGCATAACTGTGCCAAGCTGCTACCCCTGTCTTGCTCTTTAGTACATCCAGAACTGTTGAGGGAATAACCCTCAAGTGGTCGACCCTGTATTGTTATCGGTGGGGGGAGGGGGGGGGGTCAAAGCTTATGTTATCTCACTATTCCTACCAGTGACATTTTGTTAAATCAACATCCAATCTTTCGGCCCCTTTTTAGGATTCTGGATCATCCATGTGGGCTATGGAAATGCATCACATGTGTATGGACAGTGTGTGTGTTAATCAACTCAGTGGAGATGCACCTAGATTCCATATGCATTTAGGAGCCTTGATAAACTTCGATGCCTTCAAT
Organism: Triturus cristatus; assembly: GCF_964204655.1. Taxonomy (NCBI): domain Eukaryota; kingdom Metazoa; phylum Chordata; class Amphibia; order Caudata; family Salamandridae; genus Triturus; species Triturus cristatus. The sequence continues at coordinate 1,153,469,741 of NC_140581.1, read as the reverse complement.
GTTTGAAAGAAGTGCCCAGACCATTGAATACCATGAGCAATTTATTTTACAGTTCCAGCACTGCAAATGAGTGAAACCTCTGATGGTTCTGCTTTTTTGGCATGTGGAAGCACACATCTTGAAGATCAGTGCTATCAAGTGTTACCCTTAAATGATCAATTGATGGTTTTTTAAAGAGTATTCACATTGAAAGTGATACTTCTGTCACACTTAGTGTCCCTGTATTGAATCCATGACTGAAAAGAAATCTCCAAACTCCTTTTCTGCCAGCAAGAGCATGGAATAGAGCTGGGTCCAATATTTGTGATCGGGAACAGAGAAACCAGAATCCCCTCCTGAAGGGTTTGATGCTTGACTAGGTCCTATTGGGAATGATTTATCTCGGGAGCAAACTCTTGGCTGTCTAAGAAATAACAGTCCCACACAAGGGTTGACACAAATTTGTCTGGAACTGATTTTTCACAAACATGAATAATTCACATGTTGAGTCTTCCAACATGCCAGAACAGACCCTGGGATAGTTTGGACTCTTTCTAATAATACTTTGTTCCAAACACTGCTCTGGATATGTTTGAAAGCAGTTAGTTGAATAAACACCCTCTTGTCCTGGCCATAAAAGACCTATTATACAACTTTCATGGCTGCTGCCTTTGTTGATGCTGGTAAAATAGGAGTAAAGATGTGCATTGAAATGACTACATATATACTGTGTTGTCAAAAATCTTCCTTGCAGGATATCCTCACTCTAGAGAATGGTATAGCAGTAGCAGGTCATTTTAGAATTCATCTGTATGCCAGTCCTGAACCCTACGTGACATGGGCCTTCACTGTTTCTTGGCTTACCAACACCAATACCTTGATTGCACCCATGCAGACATCATTTAAAAGCTGTATCTGCTGCTCAATAAATGACAACTGAAAAATGTATTCATACTTCAGTCAAAAGTGTGAATAAACTTGGTGACATATTTGAATACAATTTCCATCTGTCCAACACCTCAGACCTGACTGCAAGGTTTTACAGAAGTACTGTGACACAATGGCACCAGACCAGTTGGCTTTGAAGGCCAAAGAAGATCCATCATAGCTAAGCATTGATGCCATCCACATTCTTCTCAAATGTTTCGAAGAAGAGGTTTCCTATGCTTGGTGTTTAGCTTCAGTCAATAAGCTGTCACACTCTTTCAAGGCTCCAGGGTAACCTGATATAAAGGCATCATCGGAAAAATTGTATATTCGTGTATCTCATGTAATAAAACTCAATGATACACACTAACATGAAAAGTATCAATTACCCGGGTTACCGGAATGAGGCTAAAATGCCAGGTATGCCACTATGTCCCCTCCCACCCGCCCCTCTTTACTCCAGGGGTGCTGTGATGTGGGAGGTAGTGCAGCCGCAGAGCTTTCCCCCATGGTTAAGTCTCTGGCAGTAACAGCAATCAGTCTCTTGCCCTTGTGTGGCCCGGGTAGGCCTTGCATTGGCTTCCCGCTCTTCAAATCTTGTTTCTCCCTCTCTGGGGAGGAGGTGTTCCAACCGGTTGTGATTGATCCAGGCGAGGCTTCTCTGCACCTAGTGGGCAGATGCAGGGTCCATAAAAGTGACCTAGAGGCATCAGTGGTGTGCGGCTGCCTTCAGATGGAGATCCTCTTCTGGGTGGACTCATCAGCAGCAGGTGGGCCCTTCTGTTGTAGTCCTTCTGGATGGGTCAGCCTTGGGGTCACTCATTTGGGCCTCCCTGGAATGAGCATGAATGCAGTACTCTTTCAGGAGGACATCGGCAACTAGGTTGCTTCAAGGTCCTTTGTGGGCAGTGATGACTGGATCCAATTTGGGATTGGGCCATGGGCAGCCACTCAGTCACTTCAGCCCACTTGCAAGTGTCTCAGAATACCAGCTTCCGCTTCCTGTGGTGTGGTCCGCACATTCACACAATTGACAAGTGCCATTGACTAATGACAATCTTAGTCCATCTGGCACACTTGGGCACACACCACGGCTTCACCTGTTTCTTCTCTGCTATGTAGGCCGCTCGATGAGAAGCGTACGGCTACATTGTAAAGTCACTTCAGCTACACAAGCAAGCGTTGCATGCCATGGTTGGTCCCTACTTCAGCAGCACTGTCCGCTCAGGCACACATAGGCAAGTTCCTTGTTGCAACAGCAAGAACTATGGGAGGAACTGCTCGGGCACACTTCGACAGTGCTGCTAATCCTCCGCTTCGAGGTCACTAACTGGTTCTCAGTGGACACACGTATAATTCTAATAAATCTTTGGACCAATGTTGTTAGGTCTATATGCTTTGAAATCTTAAAGCATTGTTCCTAGCATTCATAAAGTACAGAAAGATAAGTGTACACCATGCAGCTCCAAGCCATTTGTTGCCATATGTTTTGTTCCATACTGTTATTGATGAGATACACAGGTAGGTGTATACAATACACACTCGAGAATGTAATGTCACATTATGTACTGCATTTATGACTGGTGTTATCATTGATGTATTTGTATTCACCATAATGATCTTTTCTGTTGCCTACCACCAGTGAGGGGATACTAAGCCAAAATTCATGTTTAATTACTATCCTTGCAATATAGATAAATGTCACCTCAGGAATTATAGATGTGATGGGCATTATCACCGATGTATTAATATTCACTATTCTTTAGTGATGGCGATTGGTTGAAACAGGCGCCAACACAAGGGCGTGATATTGAGATATAAACTGTTGTGCATATGGCCTGATACAACAACCCTCTGAGAAGTCAGTTTCTCCCGTATGCTTGAAGTTTAGCTCCAGAACCGGTCCCATCCAGTTAGATCCCGAGATTCGTCTCTGTGCCAAGGTGGGGTGACCTACGCGTTTAGCAGTAACACCTCTGCAAGGTCCCCCCTGTAACAGCTTCCGGGTAGATAGACTTAGAATGGTAATGCACGCTGCAAGCATCATGCCAGCCACGTTTCTCAGCATTCATTGGGCCAATGAGAGCACTACGTACAGAAAGCTTTTTAGCCTGTCGTTCTTGTGCTGACACCGAAGGGACCTTTTGTTCTCTGCCTAAACCACTCTCTTCTTGGTTGCAGTAGTTTGTCATTTGGGGGTCGGCCGGGCACCAGCTGCAACTTTAAAGCTTCGGGGCCCGATTCACAGAACAAACTTAAGACAAAATCCTAAACTTAGTACCATTTTAGTATTCACAGAATGCACTTACTACTTCTGGTATTCACAGAATGAACTTACTACTTTTGCGATTCACAGAATAAACTTACTACTTTTGCTATTCACAGAATGGATTTACGACTACTACCTTTACGTCCGCACTCGGGCCGGAAATTCCGCCCCGGAGGCGGAGCTTCCGGCCCGGAGGCGGAGCTTCCGCCCCGGAGGCGGGGCTTCCGGGCCGGAGGCGGGGCTTCCGGACCAGAGGTGGAGATTTTAAATCTCCGCCACTGGCCGGAATCCCCACCTCCGGCCCGGAAGCTCCGCCTCCGGCCCGGAAGCTCCGCCTCCGCCCCGGAAGCCCCGCCTCCGGCCCGGAATTTCCGGCCCGAGTGCGGACGTAAAGTTAGTAGTCTTAAATCCATTCTGTGAATAGCAAAAGTAGTAAGTTTATTCTCTGAATCGCAAAAGTAGTAAGTTCATTCTGTGAATACCAGAAGTAGTAAGTGCATTCTGTGAATACCAAAATGGTACTAAGTTTAGGATTTTGTCTTAAGTTTGTTCTGTGAATCGGGCCCTCAGTGTTTACATCGGGTATATGGCCGTCTCCTAAATTAGTATGTTGTTCCCGGTTAAGGTTTTCATCATGCAAGACCGACCGGTAAGTTTGACACAGGCTCACTTGATAATTTGCCAATAGGCTATGTTTCCTCACAACTGCATAACGACATGATCTCACACTACTGCAGAGTTCAATGAGCTGCCACATTGCAAAGCCGATGTGTACATCTTATGAGAACGGAGATGATTATGATGTAAAAGTCTAATACTTCTGAAAAGATTTTAGTTGATAATTAGGTCACATGAAATATTCAAATTTGTGGGCAGTATCCACCTTCCGGAGTGAGAAAGGGGAAACATCCATTACAACGCAGTCATTACAACGACCTACCTTTAGAGCGCAACTCTTAGAACACAACTGCCTTTACATCGCATGCCATTACAATGCATGCCATTACAATGCATGCCATTACAACGCATGTCACTACAACGCATGCCATTACAACGCATACCATTACAATGCATGCCGTTACAATGCATTATAAGGTAAGTAATGAAGATTTTTTTTAGTATTAGGATGGGTATGGGTTTCGAGGTACATGGGAATAGTAATTTCTACCCCTACACTATCCAACAGTTACCCTACTGTTGCACTCACTGGAGTGGGAATAGTAATTTTTACCCCTACAATATCCAACACTTACCATACTGTTGCCCTAAAAGTATTATGCGTTGTAATGGTATGTGTTGTAATGGTATGCATTGTCATGGAATGCGTTGTAATGGTAGTTTTTAAAAATGCATTGTTATGGCATGCGTTGTAAAATCATGCAACGTAAGAGTAGTTGCGATGTAAAGACTGCGTTGTAAAATCACGCGTTGTAATTGCATGCCTTGTAACTTTATATACTCATGAGAAAGTTGCGCTATAGCACTATTGGACTTTTGAAAAATAGGATCCTGGGGAAGTCATTGGATTGTTTTTATTTACTCTCTTACTGTGGTCTTGATATGAGTGACTGTCGGAGCTGACATTCTGCGATGTGCATATATAGTGAAAGACACAGTTACATGGGTAGCTTATATATGTTTATTCATGCATATTTGCAGGACGGTATAAACAAAACCTTGTTATTGTTTTGAGGAGGCCTAATTTTAGAGGCCGGAACGCGTCGACCTTCTTTCATAACAGTTTAATATGAATTTATGCAGATAAGCTGATTGACTCACAGCAAGGAATAGTTGCATGCTGCAAGCAAAGGACATGCAGCTTTTTCATATCAATCATAATTTGGGCCTACTGTATAATGGACACTTCAATTATGTGACAACACCTTCTGTACATTGATTCAGGGAATGTATATTTGTCTCTATGTATGCATAACAAGCATTCAATCATGTAGAAATGTACAAATGTTTTGATGTGATATAAAATACATTGTTTGAGATTGCTTCAGAAGAATCTGACACTTTGTTCCTTTGGCTTTACCTTACAAACGAATAGTGCTTCTAAGCCTTAGAGAGATAGTTCTGCTACAAATTATAATAATTTGTTTTGCGAACTAATGTTTTTGCAATTCCCAAAAATGACAAGTCCATTATTGTAGACACATAGTACCGCAGGTTTAATTCTTCCCTTTAGAGAACCCTATTTTGTTAATATTTATGTGTAGAGATCAGGTTCTTTGGGATATTTGGGCTCTTCCTGATACCCAGTATTGGTTCCGAGTTTGGAGCACACAAGTCATGCTCTTCACAAGTCTCTGGTAGACGGACCCATAAAAACAGGGTCAACTGTTCTTGTCCACACCAGTAGTCGGATCCTGTGCAGGGGTAGCTTGCTTCTTCCACCTTCTTCCAGGCTGGACATTCCACTTGTTCCAGGTAGGGAAAACAGCTCTTCCTCCCAATAAGAATTCAGGTGATGTCCCCTTAAATCTGGGAAGCTGACTGTCGGGCAGACACCAGCTCTGTATGTGCAGTAGTTCTCTAGGTACTCTGTGGAACACCCTTTCATGTTCAAAGAGGACATGGAACTGGAACAACAAGTAGGTCAACTGTTCCCATTTTCATACCGGGATGGCAGATAGGGGATGCGTATCTGCCCAAACAGAATTGGTTTAGTTTACTTCTCCTTTCAAGTGTCTATCTAAGGCTGAATTCCAGATTCAGCCTTTTTCTAGACTGATGCTCTACAAAACAGGGTTGTCTCCAAGCTGGAGCACCCCCAACAGAGGCACGAAGAGTTGTGAACAGTTTACATGTGACTATCAGCAGTCACACCTGATCAGGAAGAGAGACACAGGCTGACTCCCTTTTAAAGGACCCTTCACACTCTGAGAACAGGAACAGCAGTCTCACCCTAAACATTTATCATCCACCAACTAGCCGCCTTAAGGAAGAGTAATCAGCAGCCATCTGTGTTAAAATGACCTACCTGATTTTTTTACGGTCAAACCTGTTTTTCTCTCCCCAATTCAGTGTCTAAGTTATATTCTCCAGTCTCAGGAACGTCAGCAATACTCTTCCAGAATCTGGGAAAGTAACTTCACCTCTGTCTTATGTACATGAACAGGCCAGACACTTCCAAAATGGGGCCGACGTATCTATACCACTCTGGTTCTCTCACACAATCATTCAGTGTTTACCACATTTACTACACACAAGATACACCTATCCTTTTGTTCTGGATTTCAGAGGTAGGCTCTGGGTGTATCAGTAACTATGCAACGTTGAATGAATAGGTCAGTAGGCTTTCTCTCTCGTGACAGAGATAAAAAGCTCTGGTCAAACTACGATTGCTAAAAACATGGTAAGCTGCCATCACCGTGCTACATGCATAAACCCCTGAGAGGTACGTTTGTCCTCTTCCATGATGGAGAGCACACTTGCTGCACCCATCACTGTCTGGGACAGGCCCAGAACTGGACTCTTTATCTGTGACAGGCCTAGGCCGTCTCACACACACTAGATCAGAATGAGGCTTGGATCAAAATACAAAAAAGGGGATGCCAGATACTTCCAATGTGGGCACGCAGTGCAGGTGACACAACTGTATGGCATGGAAGAGATATTCCCGTCCCTAAACACCTAACCTGCAAGGCTGCTGAAAAATGATCTTTGTAAAGCCGACATTCACAAAGTCGTTGGGTCTAGCCAGTGGAGGGTCTCACAAGTGCCCAACTAAGACAGGCTGTCTAGGAGTAGGCATTCTTGGCAGGATCATAACAATGTTTGAACATTGTAGAAGGTGGGGCATTGCAAGCTAAAGCAGGAATATCCAAAAGTACTTTGAACCGGTGGTCTGTGTGTTCTTGCTGTCATTCCTTCCTCACAGAAAAGGAACTCAGTGCTCTGTGAGAGTAAAACTATATCTGTGAACACACAACATAGAGATGGGAGCGAGGAGGAGCTGGGATTGGAATTAAAGTTTCTTCTTTGCAGGGAATATGTATTAGCTAGGGCAATTAAAATATTCATGATTGTACATCACCAGTTACCTTGTCCTGTAGTTTTAGAAGTCTGATTCAACATTAAAAAGCAAGATATATTATGGAACTGGAAAATGAACCCTGAAACTGTCCCTATTTACAATCCATAACTTGTACATGCAGAATCACATTCGCTCTCCATTGCTTCACATAAACTCTCTGCACATATAATAATGCTCACCAACAAATTACATACTTTGCAGTGTTCTCCACACTGTGGGCCACACTGTGAACCCACTCACCCTACTCCCCTTGACTCACATTAACCACACTCTGTCAGTCTGAAAACACTTGTGCCAGCATAATTTGTTTTAGGTCTCTACATCACAATTATGGAACATTGCATTACTAAATTCATTCCCACACGTAATTCCTGATTCCAGGCCCTATATATCCCACATGACGATCCTGTTTTTGGTTGCATTACAACTACACACAACTTAGAAGGGCACCCTTAGTGTTGTCATTTTAACTCACATTTTTTACTGCTAGCAGCCAAGGCAACATATCAATTTAAAAACAACTCTTAACCTGCAAATTCTAGATATCAGGGAGGGCTAATTTGGAGCGGAAGCTCAGAAATACTTTTCTTTTCTGTCACAGACAAAATGATGTCACCTCAATTGTGACACTTTTTAAAGTTTGCCTACTTATTCAGTCGTATTATGGCTTATACCTACTCAGTAAAAACTGTGCATTGGTTGGACAACGTAAACATCAGAATTGAGCAAGACTGATTCTACGCACACCCTCCAGACATGTTGGCCTTAGTCCTGCTAGCTCACAGTGTACCATCTGTACCCCAAACCTGACAAGGTAACAAATGGATTGTGCAACCTCAGAACATGACAACCATGACCCCCTAAGGAAATTGTGGTAACAGATCTAGAAACTTTTTTGTTTGGTTACTCGTGCATACACAAAGAGATACACAAGAAATACACAGCATGCAGTTTTAATATTTATTGAAGCATTGTGATTCTTGAATAAAATATGTGTGTTGCAATTATCAATAGAAGGAAACAGAATAATGTGATTAGCATTATGGTAATGGTGAAAAAGAACAGTTCAACCATTTTGAAGTAACAGAGAATATATGCTTGCATATAAGCATTGTTGTATATTGTACTCCTACCTAGCATACCAATGCTAGTGTGCATAGGGTGGGTGAATGTGCCAAATCTCTATAGGTTGATCTAACTCCTCATTACCTGTGGTAAGTGTCATCAGGGTGCACTTCGTGATGGAGAGCCTGGCATCTACCTTGCAAGAGGTAATCAGCTGGGCTGAAATTCCAGCATGGGGAGGCCTCTAAGTGCCAGCGAAATGCTCCTCTCTCGAAACAAGGGAGTGATGTTGTTTATATAATAAACACCCTTCATGTTACCATGCTGAAGCCCCAGTCAGATGGCTATTGTTTATTCCATTGTGATAGCTCTGTCACAGAACGGGCAATAACAAAAAAGAACATTTTGCTTAATGAACTTCGCCCTTGAACAGAATGTTCAATGTGGTGTGTTTGATAATGTGCCTATAAGTGGAAATGTAAGCAAAGCATAGTTTAGAGGATATAATAACCCAGCACAAGCACGCAAATGAATGTGTGTCAAATGTCATTGTATTTAAGAAAAGAAGTCAACTTCAAAACGTAAGCATGTAAAATGGTCTTTTTGTTCCTGGCCTAAAATGTGACCACATGACAATTCAGGAGCTCAGACATCTGCTCACAATGCACATTTCTCAATTTTTAGGTCTGGCATGACTGCACAGGTGTCTGTAGGACTGCTGTAGCATTCCATCTCCTATGGAGTGCTTGCATTGCCATGCATGAGGGACTATTTTACATATAAAAAGTAACCTCAGCCATTACACATTTGGTTCATAATGTCACAGAGTGTAGACACAAAACAATCTTTTCAAGTTTTTTAGTACTGTATGTTTTATTAAATATTTTTGTCAGGACTGGAGTGTGAACCTTCCCACCACTACCTTTACTACAACCATCACTGCCACCACCATTATCACCAACATCTTTACTACCACATTACCACCAGTATCACCAGAACCATTACCCATACCTATACCAAAACCACCATTACCACCATCATTATTGCCACCATACTCTTAGTGCTTGCCTGTATTTGCATGGTTTGCAACATGAAAGCCAGACCTATTGACTTAATGTGTGTTACTTAGTATGAAAAAAGTCTGCAAAATAACTCTTAAACATTAACATATAGATTGAAGGTAGACTAGTGAGCTTCATTTTTGGGTACTACCTGATGGGAGTGTGTTGATTCATTGATTTGTGCCACCGACGGATGAGGCAGGTTGATAGCTGCAGTTTTCAGCTCATTTTCCAGTGAATTGACTTTGGCTGAGAAGAAGAATGATAACTCATCACAGTTTATTAGGAATGTTGTTGCTTTTTAGAGGATTTGGCCAATTTATTCAATTGTTGTTTTACCATTTCACAGAGCTTACAAGGTCTATTTTTAGCATTCTCTAGCTCCAATCTAAAGAATTCCCTTTTTGATTTGAGAATGCTTTTGTTGTACTAATTTCTGGTCTTTCTAAGTAGTTTCAGCTGGGGGATGAAGGGTGTTGTCTCCATTTCCATTCTGTTAGTCTCAGATTTCTCCTTTATTGTTTAGGGAGCCATTAAACCAAGGATCCTTGTCTTTAACATGGATTCTTTTCTTTTTTAGTGGAGCTAGTGAGTCGATTATATCTGACATTATTGAGTTGTAGTGCTCTGTAAGTTTGGTGACATTTGATAGCTAAGCAGGTGGGGGAAGATGCTTCTCGCAACGTGCTGGCAGTTTCTCATAGTCTAAGCATTTGTATCCCTAAACCATAATTTCTTTTCACTGATTGCGCAGTCCTTTTCTTAATTACGCCCGGTATTAGGAAGGTAATAACGTGGTGGTCTGACCAGTCGCATGGAGCAATCAAGGTAAACCTTACAGCCTTCTCCTTTTAGATAATCCAATCCAGTGTAGATCCTTTTGTGTGATTTGGGAGGGTGCAGGCTTGAGTAAGTGTTTGGTCTGCTAGGAAATCTTTAAAGATGTTAACCTGATTATTGTTAAGGTCGTTCCAATGAAGATTAAAATCCCTCAAGAATATATAATTGGAGTGGGGGGAAGCGTTTGCAGTAATGATTTCCATGAGTTAGTGGATGAAAGGGTAATTCTTACCAAGGGTATGGTAAAAGGTGTGCAGTTTGCACAATTGGTTAGTTTAGTTTCTTATGGAAAGTGCGTGATATTCGCAGGAGTCAAGTGGAGCTGAGTGAAGTTGAGTAACGGAGAGGTTGGAGCAGTAAATCCAAGCGATACCTCCCACTTTTTTCATTTGTCTGTCTAGTCTCACGATGGTGTAGTTTGGAGGAACCAATAAATCCATGCAGAGCGATGATGCTTCTTTGAGCCATGATTTAGTTAAGATCGCTACTTCTACTTTTTGGCTCAGGGTGAGTTTGGTGATGTCGGAGGCATGCTTCACTGCTGATTGGCAGTTAAGTACTAGGCCTGAGAGCAGAGTCACGGAGTTCCCCGGGATTGTTTTTAAAGATAATCTCTTCAAGTTATTGCTGGTTACCCTTCTGTTTCTGAGTGTGGACGTTCGATTTGCATTGATTGCAAACGTTCAAATTTTGTTTTCTTCCCCCTTGTCGGGGAGACTGGAAGAATCGAGTGTTGACTCGTATGATAGTAGAAGAGCTAGAGTTTCGTCCTCTGATAACTAGTTGTTTGTGAGGGCAATATTGATTATTTGACAGCAACATGGGTTGACGGTTAGGCTTGCTTTGAAGGACTGAGTTTTGAATATGCTTGATTTTTTAAAGAGAGTTTTCGGTGAGGTGTAAGATGCTCTTCAGTTCGAGAATAGCGTTAAGGATGTATTGAAATATACTGACTGTTTGGTGTTTCAGTACTTCTGGATCCATTTGTGTTGATTGTGAAGGTGGTGAGGAGTCCCAGGGACCTGAGCTTGGTTTGCTAGTAAACTCGGTGCCCATGAAGGAGGGGCTAGATTTTGACTGCCCTGTAGTTGTTTTTCTGTATGGAGAGGTAAGCAATGGACCTTTTCTATTCAGAGGGGTGAACAAAGGACCTTGAAGGGGGGGTATGCGATGAACTGTGGCTGTCCTTTGTACTTGACGCTGGGGATGTGGTATGGGGACATTGTATGGATGATAAGGTTGCAGGCCCTGCATTGTTGTGATGTTGAGAAGGCGGGCTGGGCAATACTCTATTAGATTTAGGGGGGTTGCTGCCCTGTGCACCGTGCAGGATGGATATCACATTAGGGAGATTAAGGCCGGTCCTTTCTTAGAGGGGAGGTGTTAAGGGGGGAACAACCTTTACAACGCAAATTTTACAACGCACTACACTTACAACGCTTTTTTTACAACGCAAAATCCATTACAACGCATTCCATTACATAGCATGACACTACAACGCATTTTTAAAAACTACCTTTACAACGCATTCCATTACATCGCATACTACCTTTACAACGCATACCATTACCACGCATAATATTACACTACACTATCCAACACTTACCCTACTGTTGCACCCCCTGGAGTTAGAATAGTAATTTTTACCCCTATACTATCCAACACTTACCCTACTGTTGCACCCCCTGGGGTTAGAATAGTAATTTTTACCCCTATACTATCCAACACTTACCCTACTGTTGCACCCCCTGGAGTTAGAATAGTAATTTTTAACCCTATACTATCCAACACTTACCCTACTGTTGCACCCCCTGGAGTTTGAATAGTAATTTTTACCCCTATACTATCCAACACTTACCCTACTGTTGCACCCCCTGGAGTTAGAATAGTAATTTTTACCCCTATACTATCCAACACTTACCCTACTGTTGCACCCCCTTGAGTTAGAATAGTAATTTTTACCCCTATACTATCCAACACTTACCCTACTGTTGCACCCCCTGGAGTTAGAATAGTAATTTTTACCCCTATACTATCCAACACTTACCCTACTGTTGCACCCCCTGGAGTTAGAATAGCAATTTTTACCCCTATACTATCCAACACTTTCCCTACTGTTGCACCCCCTGGAGTTAGAATAGTAATGTTTACCCCTATACTATCCAACACTTACCCTACTGTTGCACCCCCTGGAGTTAGAATAGCAATTTTTACCCCTATACTATCCAACACTTACCCTACTGTTGCACCCCCTGGAGTTAGAATAGTAATTTTTACCCCTATACTATCCAACACTTACCCTACTGTTGCACCCCCTGGAGTTAGAATAGTAATTTTTACCCCTATACTATCCAACACTTTCCCTACTGTTGCACCCCCTGGAGTTAGAATAGTAATTTTTACCCCTATACTATCCAACACTTACCCTACTGTTGCACCCCCTGGAGTTAGAAAAGTAATTTTTACCCCTATACTATCTAATACTTACCTTAAATGCAATTTAATATTATGCGTTGTAATGGTATGCGTTGTAAAGGTAGTATGCGTTGTAATGGAATGCGTTGTAAAGGTAGTTTTTAAAAATGCGTTGTAGTGTCATGCTATGTAATGGAATGCGTTGTAATGGATTTTGCGTTGTAAAAAATGCGTTGTAAGTGCATGCGTTGTAAAAGTGTGCGTTGTAACGACATACATCCTGTTAAGGAGTTTAAGATTGTACCTGCTGAATTGACTACCGTATGCAGGAGACCCCTACCCTGAGATACAACTTTGATCTGGAGTGGAAACTGCTCCGATGTGTATTTGTTTGTGAATGAGGGCGTAGAGGGTGACTTGAAGTAGTATTGTCATTCACCTGCTCTCTTAGGGTGGTAAAGTAGTCATCAGAGTTTTTTATATCCTTGTTGGCTGCTTGGATCAGAACAGTGCCAGTTTTATAGATTGTTACATTTAGATCAGCTTTTAGACTTTGTGAGGGAGTGATCAGTAATTTGGTGCCATAGAGAATGTTTCTTGTTTCAAGAATGTTTAATAATTTTATTATGGCTCCTTGCCATATTGCTATTTTCCTGGTGAAGAATATTAGGTCATTTACAATGATGCCCTTTTCCATGTTCTAGTATGGGTCAGAGATCAGGGTCTCTGGGTATCTTCTCAGAAGATTGTGTTAAAAGGTTTTAGTAGCGGTCTTGGAGAGGTTGGGGGGTATACCATAGAGTAGGAGTGCTGATTTCAGGCACGTTCCTGCCATACTGGAGATAGAGAAAATGCAGATTTTAAAAATATATGTTTCATTCGGCTTCCTCTGAGCCTTCCCTTTAATATTCAGCAGGACTGGCTAAATGCAATGATATTAGAACTGGCTAGCTCTATTAGGAAATAATTGCTAAGGGTAGAGTAGCAGTGACTCTCATACTTTCCATACCCTGTGTTGGAGGATGTTTCAATATGGCCGCTTCTTTGTACAGAGTATCCACTCAAGTCCTATTTTTATTTCTGGTATCCGAGGATGAATTTATCCTCTTTCCATTATCTGTACCCTCTTTTCTTTGCTAGAGAATGTTTCAATATGGCCGCTTCTTTGAATGGAGTAGCCACTCAAGTCCTATTTTTATTTTTGGTATCCGAGGTGAATTGGTCCCATTATCAGTTCCCACTTTCCTTTGCTAGAGGGTCTGGGAACCACTCATTGGCCAGCCATTTTGACCCTTTGGAAAACTATGTTTGATTATTATATGTAACAGGGGGCCAGGGCCTCCAACCAGCTCTTTATGGTGACCATCATTCTCTGCAGGTGAATAAAGTCCCGGTGCTAGTCGAAGGCACAAAAAGATTAGAGAGTGGGATGAGGGCCTCCGCACCCCTCGCGGACCCAGCACATTCTCTCTGCTTGGGCTCAGTGCCTCTTGCCAGACATACAAGAGTGCTTCCGCGCTTCCCTCCCGTGTCAGACCCGGCAGCGGTCTTGGAAATATCATGCTGCCTGCTGCAGCGAAGGCGCGGTCTAGGCATATCTCCCCAAGGGTGTCCCTGAGGCTCCCGGAGAGATCGAGCCTCCGGACTAGTTGTCCCAGGCAGAGAGCACAACCCGCCCTGCAGCTGCACCCGTCAAGATCACATTGCGAGCCTCACTTCGGCCGACTGTAGGCAGTTGGACAGGTCCTCACTTCACCAGGCCCAACAGGCACTCACCGCATTGCTGTCCTTCGTGCTCATTTATGGCTGTACGACGCCACTCATCCGGCCACCGCTGCAGAGGAGGACCATTAGGTGCGACCGCTCCTCCTATTCCTTTGCGCTCTACTTCTTCCACAGCCACACTACCACGCAGCCAGCCACTACAGCAGAGGGGGATCGATCCCGAAACATCACGCGGAGGAACCAACCTTGATCCTGCATGTAAGTAGAGCCAGCCGCTCTTACTAGTGTGGAGATATGAGCCAGGATGGTAGATGGTGGGGTTCAAACTGGGATATCTTCTAATTGGTAATCACCATCGTGGGAGCCTCTTTGCGATGCTCTTTTTCGGTAGTTAATTTCCTGCAGAAGTCAATTTGTTTCTAACAAACAACACCATTTAAACCTGTAAATTAACTCTCCACATTATTCAAAATATATTGGCAGTTAGGAAAGCACAAATGAAGCATGTTTTGGGAATTCTGAAGTATGATGGAAACATAGATTTTGATACCATCAAAACGAATCTAGGCACTTTACTTGGTGATATATAAATGATAAATATTCACAAAACTTGATTTCCACACATTACCGCTTGTCTGCTATATAGTTTTAGCATTAAAACTACATGTCTGTCTAAATTTAGTGGTCATCTAATGGAAAATGTGTTGTCTGTAAATGGCTGTGTGCGCTAGTAAGCTTTAGTAATATATGTGTGGCAATGTGCTCCAACATGCACCACCTGCTATACCACACACCTACCTCTCTTCTGGTGAATGGGCGTTGCTCGTTTTGTACATTTGTTCTTAGTGATATTTTTCTCAATTTTTCTCAATTCCTATGACTTCAATGATATAACTCTGATGGCAGCACCCCACCCCCCCATAAAATTGTTCCAGCACCAATGGGTCACATGGAAACCACATATGTAGTGGGAGAACTGATAAAAGTGGTGAATAATGCACCCCACCACAGCAACTGTGAGCCGAGTCTTAGAATGCTGCACTTTCAGCTCCGTTTTAAAAAATGTATTTATTTTTTAATTTTTTTAAATTGTTGTCCTTATTTGCCTTTTGCCGCTCAAAACTCAACGAAACCATCCTGGGCTTTTCGACCTCATTTACTGGAAACAGAGGGGGAGGGAGAAGGGGGGGGGGCAGGCCGGAGCCTTTAGAACAGAGGCACCCCTGCCCCAAACCTTCCCGGTCACCCAAGAAAACTTTCACCAGCCGAGGCAGGCTAAGGCTTAATCTTTGGACCTTTACCACTTACAAGCCAAAACACCCTACCCTGCCCCCAAACGTGCCAAAAAAAGGATTCCAAGATTTATATCTTTTCTTTGTCTGATCCGAAATATCCAGTTTTGCAATAAATCTCATGGAGCCTAACCAGTCTTGCTCCGTTGGTAACATTTGATATATGCTTGCATATATCTCTATGGGCCAAAAGCACGGCATAAAAAATAGGCTTGGCATTGTTGTCTGTGCCCTTACCTTGCAGATCGCATCTTCCAGATATAACCAACTCTGGGCTTACCTGAATCTGCACTTGACAGAAAACAACTCACGGCCTCCCAAAAAACCTGGATCTTCGGACACCGCAGAAACATATGCAGATCATCTTCACTCTGGCTTTTACACTTGGGACACACCAACAATCCTCTTGAACCAAACTTGGAGAGTCTTCGAGGAGTCCAATACGCCCTGTGCACTGTAAAAAAATGATTCCTCCATAAAAATGCGGGTTTTACAATTTTATAAAGCATAGACATTGTTACTTTCCATTGGTCTTCCGTAGCGATCTCTGGCAAGCAATCTCCCCACAGGGTCTCTGGGAGCGTGAAGGGGCCGTCCTCCATTTCTAGCACCAACCACTACCACAATGCTATTTCTTTCTTAAAGTTACGATTCGAAAACAGCTTCTCTTCCAGTTCATTATAAGAACCTATTTGATCGCCTGTTGCCGCTGACCAGCTCTGAATCTGTAAATACTTGAATCTAGAGAAGCTGGGACCCCATTCCTCCTCACACTGACCCCATGTAATTAATGTTCCATCCGGGAATAACTGCTCCCATCTCTGAAGACCCATCTCCTTTAGTGGACGAGCCAGCAGATCCTTAGACCAGGATGGGGATCATGGCACATCCCAAATTGAAGCCTTCTGGCTATAATATGGAATCTTTAAAACCCGCCTGATTCTGTACCATGTCTCCGCGATGTCTCTTAGAACCTTTAACCTAACCTATTTAAAAAAATTTGGATTAGCAAATTTATACATGAATCCAATCTCATTATAGTCCTGCTTCTTCAGCATAGCTTCACACATTCTGCCAATTGCCGAATCCGTTGGGGTACTCAGCAGCATCCTACTATTTTTTAACAAAAATGCCTATGAGTAAAGTTGAAAATCCAGCACCGCAAGACCACCCTTCAGCAGCCGTCTCCTAAGCTTCTTCCAAGAGTGGCGCGGACCTTTAGATGCCCACAGAAAAGTGCCAATCTCACTCTGAAGTTTTAAAAACCACTCCTTCTGAAAAGACAAGGGTACTGTTTCAAACAAAAATGTTAACTTTGGCAAAATCATCATTTTGACCAAATGTACACGGCCAAACAAAGTGAGTGGTAAATGCGACCATCCCCTTAGACTAGCACTTATATCCTTTTTGAGCCTAACAAAATGCATCTTAGTAAGATCCGCTAAGTTATGCGTTATCCTTACTCCAAGATACCTCATATCTTTTTTGCACAAAATTCCCTCAGTTTTCATGTTCCAGGCCATAACTTCTGTTTTTTCCTTGTTAACATCATAGCCTGAAACAGACCCAAACTCTTTTGTAATCCCCAGGAGACAAGTCATAGTTTGTTGTAGTTTAGAGGTGTAGATTATTATATCGTCTGCATACAGCCCAATCTTCTTAGACCAACCTCCAACCTCAAAGGGCACAATCGTCTCAGAAAGCCTTATCATACAAGCAAGAGGCTCTATATACAGGTCAAACAGGAGTGGTGATAACGGGCACCCTTGCCTAGTTCTCCGCTTAATCCTCACTGGCTGCGTCAACGTCCCGTTCACCAGCACTCTTGCTATGGGGGCACGATAAATAGCTGATAGAGTTTTCCAAAAATGTGTTCCTAAATTTAGATGCTTGACTAGGGTGTGCAAGTAAGCCCGATTAACTCGATCGAAGGCCTCTCTTCTGGTGAATGGGCGTTGCTCATTTTGTACATTTGTTCTTAGTGATATTTTTCTCCATTTTTCTCAATCCCTATGACTTCAATGATATAACGCTGATGGCAGCACCCCACCCCCCCCCCCCTCTGAAAACTGTTCCAGCACCAATGGGTCACATGGAAACCACATAAGTAGTGGGAGAACTGATAGAAGTGGTGAATAATGTACCCCACCACAGCAACTGTGAGCCGAGTCTTACAATGCTGCGCTTTCAGCTCCTGTCAATCATAGCAAATGAGAAATGAATGGAGCCAGAGCTGGCTGCAGCGGAACAGCAAGGAGTCTTGCCTTTAGGTAGAGAGCCTGGGGCTCCAGGACTATTGCAAATTTCATTTTGTGTAATGGAAAGACAAGCATGAAGATATTTGCATTGAGATTGCATTGAGATAGCTTTTCATAACTCTAATGAGTCCTGAAGCATATTAACTGACTTATGGCAAGGGGCAAAGCGAGCCGTGTTTGGTTGGAAGAGTGTTGAATTGCACTGTGGTCTCTGTGGGATGCCTCGTGGTGTCATGCATAAGTGATCAGAGTGGTCCTTTCATCATATTTTAGTTTGCTGAAACTAGGCGTGTGAAAAGGAGTGAACTCTAAAAGGCATGCAATTTTAATTAATTCATTGTTTCTCCTAATTGAGTGTCCATGGAATCCACCCAGACGCAATATACTCATTATGTTACTATACATTACCCAGTGCCCTCACATACTCTCCACATTTTTGCCCACACCTGCTCTGTAAGAACTCTATGCTCTGTATCCTTTGTACATTCCATACACTGTCCGCTCATCCGCTCTATGTTCTGTGTCCATCACCCCTCTAAAAGGTCTGACTTATACGTGCTACAGTGAGGGCCCTACATAAGCCAATCACCCATTCAACTGTATTGTACTGGATGAATATTGTGGTTAGTCACAACAAACTTCAAGCCATATAAATGATGCATAGATGAGTGCTGGGCCCCCCAAATGAGGGATTGAGTTATGCCCTCAGCCCTACTATTTTTCTCTCTTACCTCTAACTTCCACTGACCTTATAAAGTGACTATGACCCGCCAGTAACTAGCCCTACCTACTCACCACCGCACATGTGCAAAACGGCCCCCACAAACAGAGGGAAAAGTGACACATCTGAACTACCATGTCACAATCCAAACTATGACAGCTTTGAACCAGAATGCATTTGTTAATACTTGATAATCTTTCATAAAATAATTGACAGAAACATGTCTTTACTGCTTGCCAAAAGAACTGACTGTATGTCCAAGTCTGAAGTACCGTTGGACCCAAAGATTGCTGTGCTGGGGATTATGGATGGATGGGAGGGGTGGGAAGGGATCGACCTCCTTGTTGGGATTCGGTTTCCTAATAGCAAAGTAAGATATTGCGAGGCCCTGAAGAAGGCCAGCCTTCGACATTGAACGCGTGTTAGAGGGATATGGACTTATGTGCATTAGCAGAAGAAAATGTCTATAGGGCGAGGGATTGCCTACGGAAAGTCCAAAATATTTGGTCCTACTGGCAGTGGGAGCTTTGCCCCACTGCTATTTGAGCAGTGTAAAAAAGAAATAGGAAATGATAACAACAAGCTGTTTTTATCATTTTAGCTTTTCTGCGAGGGATTGGAGCCAGGTCGTGGCGGGCGATGCTGAGCATAGTGAGGAGTGGTTTTTGAACTCCCAAAGTGCGCATGATTGTTTGACTGGCCCTCTTGGGCCGGCCAAACAATTATGCACACTTAACATGTGGTGCACAGCCCCGTGGAGAACATGCCCAAGCTCCCAGGGACTGCCTGAGTGGCTAAACAGGCAGCTCAGACCAATCATGTGAGAGGCTTAGAGCCTGGGTGCTTCCGGCGCTACAGAGTGAGGATGGAGAAGAGGGTGCGAGGCGGTTGGGAAGAAGTTATGTTTAAAAAAAAAAATTATCCAATCCCCCCCACCCCAGTAACGAAGCAGCTGCCACTGCCTGCTGGCAGAAGGGTACAAATATTCCTAACTTGCGTTTTTTATACTGCATCACGCATAAAATGAGGAAATTGCATAAAAAATAGTTTTTGTGCAGGAAGGCATCCCTGCGCAAAAAAACAATCCTCCCTGTAACGCAGACACCCTTGCAGCAGGGTGCAAAGGTGCAAAGGTGCAAAGGTGTCTGCATTGGCGCTAAGCAGCACACAGTGTGCCAGCGCTAGGAGAGAACAGAAGTGCGCCATATGTAAGTAGATATGGCGCAGTTCTGCTCTATTCCTTTTTACGCAATGCAGCAAATTGCCTCAAATATTAGGAAATCTGCCCCTTAAAACACAACCCTGTAATGATGTCATTTTCTGTACAGCGTCAAAGTATATGTAACACAACCCTTAGAACATGCGTTATATTATTCATACCTGATTATAGTGCTACAAAGCCCAAAAGGCCAGAATCACACTGTAGAGAATGTAAATAAACATAGTAACTATGTAACATAATATACAAACCGAAACCCCCCGAATTTTTACACTCTTCCCAGAAACTGTAATCAATAAAGATTACTCGTAACAAAATAATCTCACCACGATATTAAGCCTTTGTACGGGGCCTCACCGCATACAATGTAGACTCAGAGAAGGCCACATTGTGTACCTGTGATTACACTAAGGAGTTAAAGAAGGCATCGCGTGTGGCTCCCTGTGAAAGGCTCGGGGTGCTTGACAGGACTTCAGGTAGCTCGGCCCCCGCTGTGGTGACAGTAGCAGGGGCCCGGCATTTTGTGTCAAAGCAGACATCGTGTAGCGGGAGCCTCGCGGCTGTGCAGACAGGGCTACCTCTCTGTTGCCACATTGTGCCATGCCTGCTTTTTTAATCACTCTAAGAACACGTTTAGTCTAGGTGCAGCATCTGTGAAACATTCCTCTTCGGAAAATGTGCAGCAAGTTATGCACATGGTGCACTGTGACAGAACCCAGTAGGTTTCCTGTTGTGCATGATGTTCATACAGACATAGGAAGACAGCCGCAGGGCTCCATAAAACATACAGACCAACAGACTTATAGGTAGCAATGCACACAGACAGCACCTATAAAGGCACCTTCTGTAATGTTGGGCGCTAGGCCCACATGCTGGATAATGACTGACGCAGACACATGGTATAGAGTAGTGGGTTAATGGCCACGAGCACGTGCGCTCGGCCCTTTTATTATCCTAGTCACCTGACCCAGTGACGTAGGTGGTGGGTGGGTGTATAGTGTGATACATTAGGTTGGAACACTAGAACGTGTCCATGCTAGGACAGTACATCCCTCCCAATTTTTAATGACAAAAACCCAAAGTCAAAGTTCAACCTGTGGGAAAAGAAAACCCATACATATGTAAGACAGTGAACAAAACTTCTGTAGAGTCTCTTACGCCTCCGCTGCTTGGGGTCCCAAACGATGTTCTTCTTGTCGCGGAGACCACCACTTTACTGTGGCACCAGCCATGGGTGCTCGATGGATTCAGTCTGTTGACGACTCTGCCTTGAAGTTGTCCTCGCAGTCTTTCCTACACTTTATTTCTATGGCGACAAACGCAGTTGAGTTCTTGTGGTTCACCGCTAGAGGTTGCCGTTCATCTTTCAGTCCTGTCCCTTTCCTTATCTGTGGCGTGTGTTCTGTTTTGCAAAAGACGGATTGGTTGCAAGACACCCCTCTCACCATGATGCCTCTCTCGCAGGTGTTCCCCTGCCACGGGATATCCCTGAGGCCCTCTTCATCATATCTGTCCTGGGTTGAGTGTCCTGTGTCGTGTTACTCCCATGCCGATAAGTGCGGGTGCGGAGGAGACGACAAGTCTCACCTCAGATTCCGCAGTCAGACCTGGAGGGTAGCTGTTGGCTCCTGTCCTTTTGCACGCGATGTCTCCATCCTCCTGGGACCTTTGCTGAAGGACGGCTGATGACCATCTCTCGTCGCGGGGATACTCTCTCTCACTGGCATCCCTGAGGCCTTTGCCCCTGAGTCACCACGGCTGGCGTTGTCCAGTGTCCGTGTAACCCCAAAGGTGGTTGTTCCGAATGGTCCGGCCTGCTCACCTCTGCAGATCCCAGGTGTGCTGAAAGCATCGTCAAACAGATGGTCTTCTCACCGTACCACGGGTGTTCTTCAGGACTTGCACACTGTGTTCTGCCGCTTGTCACCTTCCTTGTCTTTGAGGTGTGAGTAGTCTTGCCACACTCTTCTCTCTTTCCTCGATTCCTTTCTCCGTGAGGATGTCATGTCACTCTGACTTCTTTTGTTGCAGTGGCAACCGTGCCACTCAGATCTCTTCCTTTCCCCTTTTCTTTTAGTGGCAGACGTGCCACTCCGATGTCAACTTCCTTCTTTTCTTGTGGTGGCAAACGTGCCACTCCGATATCTTCTTCCTTCTTTTCTTGTAGTGGCAAACGTGCCACTCCGATATCTTCTTCCCTTCGCTTCACGACCTACTCTGGACCGTTTCTGTTCTCCTCTTGGTCTGGCCAGGCTTCTCCATGCAGCGCGCGCACTCTGCACGTGTTCCCCCTGGTCTTGTCCTCGTCCGAGGGCACTCTCTCCATCTTGCTCAGCACTCCGAGTTAGGGTCGTGACCTTCTCTTCTTCTTCTCCTTTTCCACCAGTTGCTTTGGTTCTTCTTGGACCACTTGACGGTCCACTCTGCCGATCACTGGCAGGATACCTTCGGTCTTGCGTCAGACCTTTGTTTCGTAGATTCACTGACCCGTGCGTCGGTCACCTCCTTGTGCAACCCCTGGCGAGTCGGCTTCTGTGGTGCGACCATTTGGCAGGTCGCTTGGCCTTTGTGGTGCGACCATTTGGCTGGCCGGCTTGACCTTTGTGGTGCGACCATTTGGCTGGTCGGCTTGACCTTTGTGGTGCGACCATTTGGCTGGTCGGCTTGGCGAGGTGTGTCACGTCGTGTGACTACCGGTGTCCGCTGCCTTGTCAGGCGCTGGTGCGTGCTACTCTTCGTACCGTCGTGGTACATCTTCAGTGTAGCGTTGCTCCTTGTACCATGATCTCTTGATGTGGTGGCTTCTTGGCGCCACTGGGTGTGGCTCGACATCCTTGCCCGCGAGCGTTGGATACTTGCTGCGCCCATCCTCTTCAGTGGGTTCCTCTCCTGTAGGCGCTGCAGTGTACCTTCCGCGTCCGGGGTACATCTGCGCTGAGTCCTTTAGTACGCTCGAGGGTTCGCTCTACTTGATGCGGCGACAGCGCAGTCCTTGCTGGGGTGGATGTGGCTTTACACCATTTTTCTTCTGCCTTGTCCTGCGGTTTCCTGTCGCTTTATCCCGTTACCTGTCGGTTACTTGCTTCCTGAGCTTCTGTCGCGCTCTTGCACTTCTGTCGCTCTCCTGCGCGCTTCCGTCGCGTTCCCGTGCGCTCACCATTGTGCATCAGTCTGACCTTGCGGTACATGCCTTGCTGCCTCTTCTCTAGCCTTTCTCTTCTTGTTTCCAGCAGCTGGTGCAGTACTGGTCTCCGGCCACTAGATGGCAGTGCAGGGTATGCTTTTCCCTCCTCTCAGCAGCAACCTCCTTTGCTGCCAGGACTTTCTGCCATGTTGTCTTCTCTCTCTCCAGGCTTCACTCGGGCCATGGAGGGGAGCTGGAGCAGAACACCGGGAGCTGGACAGGGGCCAGACAGCAGGTAAGTCTCTTCATTTATTTTTTTCTGAGGCAGGAGGGGCACAGGCATTGCCAGAGAGCTGCCCGGAGGATATAGGATCACTCTGCTTGTGAGTTTGGGGACTCTTGTCACTGCGGGTGGGCTCTGCTTTGTTTACTCAGCTGTGCTGTGGGCCGTTACTTTTCCTTGTGTGGTTGGCGGCTGGGGCTTGGTGTGCCCTAGTGTGCTTTATTTATGCTTCTCCTTGTGTGTAATTTGCTCTCCCCGCCCGCAGCAGCTCCTTTGTCCTCACGCTGCTCGGGGCGGGGGAGGGTCGGTGCTTAATGCCGGCACTGTCTGTTGGGCAGCATACACCGTGTGGGCGTTCCGCGCCACCTGTACAACGTTTCCAAACGGCCTCGGGCCGCGCCGATTTGTCCTTTCTCTCATGCGGCCTCACTTGGCCTGCATGGCACACGGGGAGCGGGCGGAGAGACCGGGGTCTCTCGTGATGCGGCGTCTGAGGGTGAGCTCCTCTCTGCACCGGTGCCGCTTCTTTCTCCGGCGGCGGGCCGGGCTCTTCCTTTTCTTGTCTTCACACCCCGCCGCAGCAGCCTCTCGTTCCACACACTGCGTGGCGGGGAGGGGGAGCTACTGTCGTTGCTCGGCTGCGGGTGGGCTCCGCACTTGCTTTATGTTGCCTCTGCCCCCTCCCCGCAGCCGGTCTCCTTACTTCGCGGGCCGCGCGGGAGGGGGTGCTGACGCCGCTCTCCTTTCCCAGCGGGCCGGGAGCTTCCTTCGTGCCTGAGGGCACACCAGGTTCTTCAGCGCGGGGTGGGCACCCGCTGCGACCTCCTCACTTCTCGGGGCCCTTTCACGCGGCCATGCGGGTGGGCTCCGCCTTAGTTTCCGCTCCGTCTTTCACGGCGCTGCCTGCGCGTGGGTCACTGCGGCAAACTCGGGGTGGGCACCCGACGTCCTCTTACGTTTGGGGCCTTCCGTCGCGGCCGATGCGGGTGGGCACCGATCGGTCCGCTATTCCCCACCGGGCACGGCGGCAGGCTTGACGGGGTGGGGGTGGGCACCCGACCTCGCTTGCAGGGTCACAGCTTCACGGCAGATGCGGGTGGGCTCCGCTGCGTTGGTCGCCGCTCCCTCCGGCGCTGCTGGCTCTGTAGGTGCGGGGTGGGCTCCCGGTCACCACCGGACACGCTGCGGGCTCTGCCTCACCCTGCCGGCTTCTCGGCGCGTCGCGGCTTCCCACAGGGGGTTTGTCCTCACCGGGGGCAATTCTCTCTCCCTCCATGTTTTGCTTTCAGTGCGCAGAGCGAGGCTGCACACGCGGGGTAGAGTACCCGCCTCGTCGCCATTGTAATGTTGGGCGCTAGGCCCACATGCTGGATAATGACTGACGCAGACACATGGTATAGAGTATTGGGTTAATGGCCACGAGCACGTGCGCTCGGCCCTTTTATTATCCTAGTCACCTGACCCAGTGACGTAGGTGGTGGGTGGGTGTATAGTGTGATACATTAGGTTGGAACACTAGAACGTGTCCATGCTAGGACACTACACCTTCTTACATTAAAATGCACACATACAGGTATCCATGTTCACAGGCAATACACATGCAGACAGGCTGAAGAAGACCACAAACATTTGCACAGACACATCACATGGATCGCCCCTACCCGGTCCTGACTCATCACCCGGAGTGCTTTGGGAAACACTGAGGAATTCGAAGCGCTTTGACATTTCTGGGCTGTCAGGGTCTTTCAACCCTGTTTGCGACCGTCCTGTCCGGTCCATTCTGTGTCCCTCCACAGACCCTGTGTCTCACCGCCGAACACTCTGTGTCTCACCACCAGCCACAGTGTTTCCCCACCACCCCCTGTGCATCACCACCAGCCCCTGTGTCATACAGACCCCCTGTGTCTCCCCCACCACCCCCTGTGTCTCACCGCTAGCCCCTGTGCCATACAGACCCCCTGTATCTCCCCACCACCCCCAGTGTCTCACCGCTATCCCATGTCATACAGACCCCCTGTCTCCCCACCACCCCCTGTGTCTCACCACCAACCCCTCTGTGTCTCACCACCAGCCGGAGTGTCTCCTCACCGCCCCCTGTGTCTCATCGCTGACCCCCTGTGTCTCCCCGCCACCCCCTGTGTCTCACAGCTGACCCCGCTGTGTCTCACCACCATCCACAGTTCATCACCACCAACCCCTGTGTCTCACCACCAACCCCTGTGTCTCACCACCAACCCCTGTGTCATACAGACCCCGTGTGTCTCCCAACCAACCCCTGTGTCTCACCGCTGATTCCCACCACTCATCGTGCCTCATCGCTGACCCCCTGTGTCTCACCACCAGCCACAGCGTCTCGCCGCCATCCTACAGGATTCGTGTAAACGGGAGTCTTGGCTCAACGCTGCCCAGGCGTGTGATCTTGCTCCCATCGCGCGCTTTCCTGTTACCTGGATCCAAAGGGAGCTATTGGCATTGTAAATGACAATGCCTTTTATTCATGTTTTAAAAACGAAATCATAAATAAAAGGCATTGTTATTTGCAATGTTAATAGCTCAAACTCGCGTAGGTGCGAGACCTATTGCATTGCAAATGCTTTTTTTCTCAGTTGTGTTTTCTCCATTTATCTTTTCAACGCTGCAATCCTCCTGGGATTTGTCGGAATCACCAGTCCTGCCTTGTGTGCCCCAAGGCCGCCTAACTTTCCAGCTGTAAGTAATCCAAAGAAGCCTTCCGTCAAAGAATGCTTTGGAGTGGTTGGTGCTGGGGATCGACAGGATGGGGGAGAGGAGAGTATCAAGTCAAGACACCTTTGGGGCGGTGCATAAGAGAACTTATACCCACTGTCCATATATAATCAGTAAAAACAATAGTGCTGAATAATAGTTGTTGCTCTGGTTCATATTGGATTTTCATATTTCCATTACAACCTTATGAACTAGCATTTACTTTAGAAAGCCGAATATACACAGTTTGATTTAGATAGCAGTATGCATACAAAGTACCTGAAGAAACCCCTTTCCAAAAGAAAGGATTATAAGGCAACAAAGGGGAAAATAGAGATAGGGTTCAATTTACAATATTATCTTGGAAATAATAAAATACAAGATTTTCCAGCACGTTACCCATCTAATTAAATAATACAGTAATGTATTAATTTCTAAATATTAATTTTTGAACGAAAACTTCAATAATTCTCGCTTTGACATTTAAATTTTTATCTAATACTAACTAAATGTGGTTAAAAGTTTTTAACCAAGTTACTTGAAAACATTCAAAAAGAAGCCTTAAAACAGACTTCTTATCGAATGTTTTCCAGTGGCTTCAAATTTCGTATTGCCCAGGAAAGAGGTCCAACTGCGAATTATTTCCCAAAATTCACAGTGCTGAATTAATCTGAAGGATATTTTGCCTCTCTATACAAAGACAAAAAGTTAAATGGATATTTATCATAGCATTTCGTCTTTCACTTTTGGTAAAATATGCTTTCACAATGAAAGTGCTGATCTTAGAACATTAATCAGCACATCTGCCAAGCTCACCCTTGAAGACCCATCCTTGATGCAGGCACTTACCAATTAATCCTCCTCATCAGTGTGTGAAAATAAACATTTTAAATGCAAACACTGTCAGCCAAAAATTAACTACTTAGCCCTACACTTCAATTTATTTTCTTTCTTTACATATGTCCCGCATGTTAAACCTACACTATAGCGTCTGGACTAAACACGCATTGAAAATGCAATAGATCTCGCTAAGTTAAAGCCATTTGCTTTGCTAATGGTATTGTATAGCAAAGCAAATGGCTTTAACTTAATAAAAGGCGAGACCTATTGCATTTTTAATGCTTGTTTTTAATCACTCTAAGAACACGTTTAGTCTAGGTGCAGCATCTGTGAAACATACCTCTTCGGAAAATGTGCAGCAAGTTATGCACATGGTGCACTGCGACAGAACCCAGTAGGTTTCCTGTTGTGCATGAACACATACAGACCTAGGAAGACAGCCGCAGGGCTTCATAAAACATACAGACCAACAGACTTATAGGTAGCAATGCACACAGACAGCACCTATAAAGGCACCTTTGTACATCAAAATGCATACATACAGGTATTCATGTTCACAGACAATACACATGCAGACAGCCTGAATGAAGACTACAAACATTTGCACAGACACCTCACATATTGATGTCATCATTCCTCCGCATGAATGAGTCGAACGTTTCTCTAGACTATAGTAGCAGTGATGGAACTGATAGCGGTATCCAACCAATCACTAGTATTTCGAAAAGGGAGGGCTCTGACCTAACTTTACTAAATTATGAGGGACATGCACTTGAACGGAATGGGAGAAACAAGGCCTCTGGCCCAGATGGAGTACCAGTTGGCCTCTTCCTGTATAATCTTGATCTGTGAGCACCACTACTCAGAAACATCATGAGAACTGCTCTTGCCCCCCTAAAACATAGTCAACTGCCCCTGTAGTACCCATCTTTAAAAAGGGTGACAGAGTAGAGCCCCGCTGCTATCGCCCAATTTCTTTAATTGACACCATGAGCAAGTTTATGGGCATAAAGTTTCTCGATCGGCCAGAGGCATGAGTAGCAGAAAGGGGGTATTTCTCTATTGTGCAGTATAGGTTTAGGCAAAGCCCTGGCACTGTGAAACAGTGTCTTAATCTCCAGCTGATCACTAGTAAGTACAGAATGTTAAGGAGTGGCAACCTTCATAAAGGGTTTATGGACTTAACATCAGCCTTTGACTGGGCAAATAGAAGGAAATAATGGTAAAACATGCTTAAAATGGGTATAGACGCAGCATTGGTGCACTTCCTAGCTCAGATGCATGTGTTCCAACGTGGAATGTCAAATCCTCCCTTTGTCACCGACCAAATATCGCAATAACACACTTACTCAAATACATTCATTGGTGGGGCCCATAACACCAACACTCACACTTCATTGATCTGCTTTCCGGGGAGGGATAAGTTTCCATACGCTGACATGAAAGGAATATCTTTTCACCTAAACCCTAATATGCATTGAATGCCTTTATTAGCTTCAAACCTCGTGATATTCCCCTCATTTGGCGATGAATCAGTTAGTTGATTTTGTAGTTTGGTAATTCAATTCTTTCATTTATGCTCTTCTCTTCATCTAATTTCTTCGAATAATCAACACAACACATTTGTCTATTAATCAAAACATCGTTTATCTAATTAAATTGCAAAATTTAGGAAATCATCGTCCAAACCGCAGAACATCATATTTACCTAATCTGGCTATTAGTCATCCTCTAAGTCAGTCAAGTTGTGGAAAAAATCTTTAAATTCATCAAACTCAGGCCGCAATTCAGTCTCTCAAAGATTCAGGATAACAGCTGTCCAGCAGTGTCACCGTCCTCTCCGTCAGCATAACATCAGGAAATTCGCAGCAAGACAAATCGAATGACAGACTTTTTGAAATCACTATTCTACCGTCTTTTATAATGATTTTAATGTCAAAATGTATCAAGAATGAGTTTTAGACAGTCCTGATTGGTGGATTTTGGGTCAGTCGGTAAAGTTCTCACATAGTCCGTTAGATTAAGTCATCGCACTTGCTGGTTCCGGTTTTACAGACAGTTCTTTGTTTTGTAGTCCTGGCAACTCTCCCAGTATGACCTTGGTTGGTACATCTTTCCTGGGGTCAGGACGAGGCCATTGTTGCTGGCGGTGGTGCAGGCGCACTGCACCCAAAACCTCGTGGGACTGTTGCAGTCACTTCGTGTGTCTCAGTCGGCCATCTTTACGAAGGCCCAAATGGTCAACTTAAGCAAAACAAACACAAAAACGTAATTAAAACATTGAAATAGCTAATAGAATGTTAAACCCTCACTAATTCCCCTATGTGTAAGTAATTATCTAGCATAATAGCAACATTCAAAGCGTTTATATTCACCCAGTGATGTCATCTGGTGCAACTTACAATTACATCACAAAAGCAACATATATCATGCAATATTCTAATTTTCTACCATTAGTATGCGTACATATGTTAGTATACAATTAGTTTAGCCATGCAAAATGCAAATTCCACGTGTAATTCTTTTGTTAATATAATTGGTGAGTTATCACTTCAAACAGATTAATATTACCATTAATTGATTATTAGGATTAATATAAACATGCAGAATGGGGGGGGGGTATACAAAATTTTGTACTACCCGCTCCAGCACATGAAAATGTAACAGGGTGAAACAGTGAGTGAACTGACCCAATTGAAATGAAACGCGGGGTGAGGCAAGGTTGCGTGCTGGCCCCCTTCCTATTCTGTTTTTATATTAACAACCTTGAGAGCCATCTTAACTCAGGTGAGGCAGACACTCCGAAGGTCAGATCCAGGAAACTGCCTGCCTTACTCTATGTAGATGACTGTGCTCTAATTTCAAGAACGAGTGCAGGCCTACAAAAACTGTCAAACTTGTTTGACAGTTTTTGTAGGCCTGCACTCGTTTGGGGTTTAAAGACAAACACTTCCAAGTTCCATGTCATGGTTGTAGGATCAGCTATTCCCTCCCTGAAACCGCGTACCATCAATAGAGACAAACTCCTGTATGTTCTAACCTTTACATATTTAGGGGTCCAGTTTGACCAAAAACGTGCATGGTCACATTTGACCAAGGCCACAAAGTTACACTTCGATCAAACCACTGAGGGCCCCATTCAGATTTGCTGGGCAACTGGGCTCCAAACCCTTAGACACCATGATTAATATTTTCTCTGCACGTTGCTCTTCTACAGTTGAATATGAGGCTGGGGTATGGGGGAATGGAGATGTCATCAGCCTACAGGCTGCTGAAAAACGTTTTTGGAGGAGACTTTTTGTCAGCTCTCAGCTGCCTCTCTATTTGCTTTGTCATACGAAGCTAGGTAAGGTTCCCCTAGAAGATCGCATCAAATTAGCACCTTTAATGTTATGGAGAACAATTTAGGCGAAGGAAGAAACTCTTCTCAATCAAGCCATAATCAACGAGTGTCTGCTTCTCGACTATGTGCACAACATTGCCTGGCTGAGGTACATAAAGATACAACTTGATACTTCAGGGAGAATGTACTGTTATCAGAATCCACAGCAAATAGCCACTGTCTCCAAACAGCAGCTAAAGCAGAAATAAACAAGAAAGCCTACAGATGGGAAAAAAGAGGGTGTGTCAGTATCTCCCTCTTGTCACTACAGACCTTATGGAACCTAATCTTTTGCTACCTTTTATCCACTGTCAACGTTTTTATTTGATTAGATTTAGGTTTGGTATAGCTCATTTTGTGGTTTCCTACCCCAATGGGGTGTATCACGACTACCTACTTGATTCCTATCCTTGTGACTCCAAATCATGCCAGTCAATGCCGCATTTTATCTTTTTTGTAAATCATATTCTGTTCCCAGGAAAGAATTCTTACTTCCGTTATTGAGATTTTTAAATATTAGAATTTGCTCTGTTTTACTTACAGCTTCTACAGTCAGAATATATTTGCTTGATGGGCTATAAATATATCTCAGCTGCTGTATGTATGAGGAATTTAATGGGGAAATAACCTACATGTGACATCACAACGGAAATATGTTTTACATATGCACATGACATTATAGATTTAGATGTGATGATATTTTCATTTTTGAATGCACATAGCCAGTAGGATGTTGATGATAGCATGACAGTATGATGGAAACTGTTTTATTATATGCACTAGACACTTTAGACTACCAACGGCTTTTATAATTGCGATGTTATTTTCAGTAGAAACTATAATTTTCTGTTGTGATATTATCATGACATCCTTGTTTTCATATGCACTAGTCACTTTAGGTTAATAATGGATGCTGTGATATTCTTGTGAGTTTGTATGTACATAAACCACCACAATACTTCTGGGCTTCAATGATTACCTAGTTGAGTTTTCAATTAAGGCTCCAGAAACGTTTTCAAAATAACAGGTGCTTTTTTCAATGTTCTGATGAAGATGAGGTCGAGCCTCTGATGAAAATCGGATAAATATAAAGCCTGCATCTGATTTTGCCATTTTATTACTTTTGTTAATATATGGGTAGTTTTATATGAAAGCCTTATCATTCTGTTGAGACCTCATAAACTGTGGATTTATATGAGCTAGGTTCCCTTTTGTGCTTAAGCTTTGTAAACAGGCTGCTATTATTGTGATGCATGTTATTATTGTTTTATGTGTTTTTAGCTGTATTTATCTTTAATGGTCTGTGTTTGGCCGAATAAAGATTGTTGAACTTGAACTTGAAAGGCAAACGTGAAAACACAATACATGCCTTCATGTTAAAATGAACATTAGTGCGCATTTTTTATTAAACTTAAGTTTCTCTGTTGTTACATTTCATTAATGCTTTTAAATGTTCACACACGTTAATATTATTAAAGCACCCAGTTGATGTAATCTCAAAATCTAAATGCAAATTGTGGTATGATGATGTCTAAGGGATGGATTCAATATAGCGCTACTCAAATCCCCCTCTGATGGTGATGTTAGCCATCACAATAACACACATATAAACCCTTATCAGGTGGGATCAAGTAAAAACTTGGCAGTTTTCAAGAACTTTCCTTCAGTATTTTCCAAATCTTTCATGTGATCATAAAATCTACACCCACTCTCCTCCATTTCCACATCCTTTCTCTTTATTCCCCTACTTTATTGTACCTGTCTTTTTGCTTTCAAGTAATTGTACCTCTTAAAGGTTACACACAGGGATATTGCACAAAGAACAATTATCCCAAGAGGCATCAAAATGGAACCAAGTATTCCACTTTCAAGGTTCCAAACCATTTGTCTACTTCAGCAAATCCATTGCCAATTGCTTCCAAAGCACCAGGAGCTTCTCTTTCAACTCTCCTTTCTGATCAGTAATGTTCTTAATGTATTTCTTTAAGTCCTTACTCTTGTCAGGAATATGGGTACAGCATTCCTGGCCCTTTAACATCTTGCAGACTCTGCTCTCTTTTTATCCCGGGCGTAGTGTGCATAGGGGGGCTACACCGAGTTCCACGGAGTTGCAAAAAAACTCTGTGAACCTCTGCTACGCTATGCTACGCCATCCGCCTCCACCCCCCTATATTAACAATTACTTCTACTTGATTTACAATGAAATAAAACCACTTACCAGGTATGCGGCCTCCCCGGGCTGCCCTCCTCCTCGTTGTCTGGGTAATTCTTTGAGAAAACTGCGCATGTGCGTGCACCCTCGCATGTGCATTTCTTGCGAGAGGTGGCAACAGCTTCAATGTGATGGGACACGGGATGGACCTTGTCAGTTAGTCCCTTGCAAGAGTCAAGAACCATGTCATCTGTAATATTCACAAGCACATCTGCAGGCACTGAAAGCAGTCTTGTTACTCTCCCCATGATTATCTTGTGTGGGAACAATCCCGGTTTTCTATAGAAACACTGCAAAGTGTCATCTGCACAAGAGTAAGGGTGGGCGTAGTTCGCGAAGTAGCACTTCGCGAAGCTACGCAAAGTGAAGTTCGCACTACGCGAGCTATGCGTAGCACTTCGCGAACTGCGTAGTAACATGTTCGCACTGTGCAAGATGTTGTTTTCAATGATTGCACAGTGCGGACAAGCAACCGGCACTGTGCAATCATTGAAAATGGCATCTTGCACAGTGCGAGCTGTAGTTTTCTGCTGCTCGAGTAGATTTTTACTCGAGCGGCAGCTTTATCAACGCGAACTGGTAGTTTCTCATCGCGAGCGGTCGCGAGCATACGCGACCCCTCGCAATGAGAAACCTGACCTCCTCGCGTTGGGAATCTCGCCGGGAGGTTTATTTTCCATGCCCGCGATCGCGAACAAGGAAAAAGTCTCGCCAGGATGTCATTTTGCTTGCTCGCGGTCGCCAACTTGACGTTGAGGACCGCGAGCAAGCAAAAAATGACCGCAGCACTACGCAACACTACGCTACGCGTGTTCGCACTGTGCTACGTGCAGTTCGCGTAGTGCGAAGTAGCGCGAACTTCGCAAACTACGCGAGCGTAGCGTAGTGCTTCGCCCAGGCCTACACAAGAGGCAAAGCGTCTGGCCACTTCAGAGATGTTGATGCACACACTTTGGCCAATCTGGCTTTCAACATCCTATTTACCTGATCCAAAATGCCAGACACCTCTAGCTGATAACTGCAATGCAATCTCTGCTCCACTTACAACACTGCACACAACATTTTCAGGACCTCATTATTGAAATGAGTCCCTCGGGCTGACTGCAGCAAAGTCGGAAAACCGAACCTTGGTATGAGCTCCCTTAACATCAATTTAGCTACTGTGAGACTTTCATTTCTCCTGGTCGGGTAGGCTTCATCCCTACGCAAGAAGATGCACACAACCATCAGGACATATCTCTGCCTGTTGCACTCAGACATTTCAATGAAGTCCATCTGCATCCTGTTGAATGGCCCTCTTGATCTTTCTACATGACTCCATGTCACTGGAGGTCTTTTGCCTACATTCATCTGTTGACACACAACACATCTGTGGCACAATTCTTCAGTCATTAATCTAAATCATTGATTAAACCAATACTGCTTAAACAACTGGACCATGGCATCCCTCCCAATATGAGCAGGTCTTGAAATGTCTTGCTATTGGACTCAACTTGCTGTCTGATAACACTGGTCTGCTATCCACAGAAACCCATATATCATCATCTCTCTTCACACAGGTTGTTCAGATCTAACCCTGCTGTTCTGCCTCTGACACTTCCTCCAGCAATCTCTTCACTTCCTCCCTGGCACCAGTTGTTGACAACAAAAGCTTATAGTCGGTCTCACCTTCGAACTCACTCATGTACTCACCATTGCTGTTCATGACCCATGTAATCACTCTCAGCTGTTCAAAGACACAGTAAGCTCTAATAATAGCTACCAATTTGGCCGCTTGTGCAGAGAACACCCCTCAAAGCCAGGAGGCTTTGACTGCCCCTGAGACTGTGCGGACTGCGCATGCAGCTTTCAGGTTTCCTTCATGGTCTCTTAAACATGACCCATCCACAAACAGTATGTAATCATTTTCTACCGGTGGCTCATCTCTTATATCTAGGCTTGGCTTGGTGTATAGTTCAGTGACATCGAGCCAATCATGCTCAACCTCCCCCTCATCATATTCATTCTCCAGCAGATGCAATAAGGTAGTAGAATTCAAAGTAGCACATTTTTTAAGGGTAGCATTTTCTACAGCAAGTATAATCTGTTCGTACTTTGTTAAACCACTGTTTGTTAAGAGCTATGTGGGGGTATGTGTCAACAAAATTTCAACTGAGTGGGGCACAAGAACAGTAGGAGATGCATTATCACAATATTTTCCCACTGTTCTATGCTACCACGACCACTGCCACAGCTTTAAGGCACTCGGGCCACAGGACCAAGAGAAAAGGAAGCCACAGGTCATCTCCCATTTCTGTGCATTTGTGTAAGCACTGAGAGAGCACTATCCTCCCTCTCACTGCAGAGAAAAGAGCAAAAACTTTATTGTAATTAGCCATTCCCAGTGCCGGGCCATGACCGAGACTTTCTCTCATCTCTAGGAAGGCCATCAAGCAATCGTTATCCCATGTTATTGGATCAGAAACATTCTTGTTTGTCAGTCCCTAAAAAGGCTTGAGCACTAGTGAAAAGTTGGGTATCCATTGGCGACAGAAGTCCACCATTCCCAAAAACATACTGACTTCTCTCTAAGTGGTTGGTGAATTCATTTTAAGAATTGACAAGATTCTTTCTTGTGACACATTCCTCGCTCCTTTCTCAATGTGATGTCCAAGATACAAAACTTCCTTTTGACAATACTGCAACTTACTCGGGGACACTTTATGTCCATTCTCAGCTAAATGTTTAAGCAATGCAATGGTATCTTGTTTACAAGCTTCCTGTGTATCTGATGCGACCAAGGGGTCGCCTTTGTACTGCACTCGGGCTGAATTACAGGGCATGACAAGAGCCTCAAGATTCTTTATGTGGATCTGATTACAAATTGAGGGGCTCTCTGTCTACCCATGTGGGACTCAGCATCATGCCAAAACATGGTTCTGAAACCTGTGCCTGACACAAATCAGTGACAGGGTTTGTGTGCCTCTATTTCATGTCTGGTTTTGCTGTAGGCCACGTAAAGTGCCTTCATTAGGCTTTTTTTACTTATGCTATCCGAGTCGGTTGGGTTTAAAAATAACCGCTCGAGATTTACGCTGGCCAGGCTCTTCCTGACAACGGCGAGCCAGTGTATATCCTTTCCTTTATCGCAGCTGAGACAATCTTTAATTATTTCCCTAGTTAGCTGCGCCGTGGGGTTCTTCCAAACCGCGAGCCAGAATAAAGCGGGTCGAGCTTTGATATAATCTTCTATGTAAGGGATTTTCAATTCGCTGTGGCAAGCGTATTGTGATGTGGATATAGGGGTGCCCAATATTTTACGACAAAATCTGTTTTCTTCCCTTTGTATACTGTCACACTGCCTAAAACCCAAAAATTCTGCTCTATAAGTGGCAGTGGGGATGCATTGTAATTTAAAGATTTTAGAGATAGCAGAAACGACCTGTATCTTTCCAGGCTGGGGTAAGCCAAGTATGCTGTTAATCGCTCTAGAAAACATTTTGCCGCAGTGTGCTACATGCTCCGCCCATAGGCCGTTCCCTGCAAAAACCAGTCCCAAATAAGGAAAAGTGCTGGTGCTCTGTAAACAATCTGAACCCAAAGCAATGGTATTATTTAGGTACTTTTTCGATCCACACGCCATTAAAAACGATTTCTTAAAATTAGTGCAAAGGTCCAAGCTTGCCATAAAATCTACGAAGCCCCGCACTAATAAGCGTAGGGCATTTGGGGTGCGTGCCATTAAAACCGCATCATCGGCATAGAGAAGGGACGGGAACGTGTTGCCATTAATGATGGGAACATCAGGGTTGAGTGATACCAATGATCCGCTCAGATCATTGATGTAAAGAATGAATAGCAGAGGGGCCAGGTCGCAGCCCTGCCTGCCCCCTCACCCAACCCTGATAGCCTTTGATACCTCACCATCCTTCCTGATCCGCACCCTGGCATGCAGGTCCTTATGCAAATAAGCTAAAAAGTATACTAAATCCTCATCCAGGCCATATTTTAAGAGGATGGACCAAAGCCGAGACCTGTTAACAAAGTCAAAGGCCGAGGTCAGATCCATGAATGCCAAGAAGATAGGAGATCTTTTAGCTATTGTATATTTTCCTATGATCAGGTTGAGGTTAAGGCACTGTTCAACGGTGCCAACTTTGCTCCTGAACCCCAACTGGCATGGATGGAGGATTTGACCCTCCTCAGCCCATACCTTCATCTTGTTAAACAGGATCCTCCCTAAGATTTTCAGTGAATTGTCGATCAGGGAGATCGGCCTTTAACAACTTGGATTAGAACGGTCACCCTTTTAAAAAATTGGCACGATGATGCTGGTAGACCACGTTTCTGGGATTAGTGAAACTGATAAATTGTTAAAAAATTCAGGCTGATGTTTAATGAGATCAATTGGCAAGCCATCTGGGCCTGGTGCCTTATTGCCCGCACTCTGATGTGTTACTTCCTCTACTTCTGAAAGGGTTATCTGGACCCTGGTAGCTAATGGATTCTCGTTCAGACCTGTGTGTTGGGCTGGAGCTAAGTAAATCTTTGAGAAATGATTCTCCCATGACTTGCTACTGATGTTACTGCTGATGGAAGACAACGGGTGACCTATAGATCTCATGGCTTTAACAGCCTGCCAGAAGCCTTTCCCGTCTTTTAATGTAGCAGCACATGCTCAGTTATCCCAGTGTTCTTTAACTAAATCGAATTTTCTTTGTTTGATGGTGGCCCTATATCGCTGTCTGCACAGTTTAATGGCCATCTGGTCCCTGGGGATTTTTGAGATTGTCCTTCTAAGATCTTTATTTGCAGCAGAGAAAACGCTATCAAACCATCTGGGACCTAAGTATGTTTCCTTAACGGGCCTTGAGAGCGCATGTTTAATGCCCTCACATAGTTGCGTAAAGGCACCGACTACATCTGTGTTATGTTCTTTAAAAGTCAAACAGATGGCTACAAGATCCGAATGTGCTTTAACCACCTTGCCCAGTAAAGCTGTGTTATCGATACCCCGCCAGACTAGTCTAAGATTATCGGTAGAGGAGGACAGATCTCTTGCACCACA
The DNA here is from genome assembly GCF_964204655.1 of Triturus cristatus. Taxonomy (NCBI): domain Eukaryota; kingdom Metazoa; phylum Chordata; class Amphibia; order Caudata; family Salamandridae; genus Triturus; species Triturus cristatus. The sequence continues at coordinate 1,153,432,316 of NC_140581.1, read as the reverse complement.
CTCTTTACTAAAAGTTGGTCTAGGGGTTACATTTACCGGGTTATGATCTCCGTGTGTGGTAACGACCACCTCAGCTTTAAGGAGGCAGCCTTCCAGTAAGGGTGATATGAAAAAATAGTCAATGGTAGAGGCACTACCCCTTCCTCTGTATGTGGGTATGGTATGTTTGACACATTCGGGGTCCGTAACAATCTCCATTACATCCACAAGGTTGTGTGTACATAGATAATTAACCAATTCGATCCCCCTGTTGCAGGAAGGCATGTTACTAGGTTGGTGAGTGGCAGTATGGCTACCGTTGTGAATTTTAGCATTAAAATCTCCCCTAGGCAGATTCCTGCCAAGTTGGGGAAGTTATTTCAGTTCTGTATAGTGCTTATAAATTTGAATAAATTAACAAAGGTAATATTTGGTAGATTCCGAAAATCGTTACTATAAAAATTAATAAAACATATGGAAACCCCTCTTTTATAAATAATTGACTGGAATTTATCATTATCAGTGTCCAAGGCCTTTATACTTCCACCTGCGAGGATGTTTAGCCAGATTGACAGGCCTCTTGAAGTGCGACCCAGGTTTGGAATGGAAGCGAGAGAATTAAAACACTCAAACCCCTCCAGAAATAAATCTCTGGTTGCCCATGTCTCCTGAAGCATTAAGATGCCATGTTTTTGAACGAATTCTACCCAGTCTGGCAAATTGATTTTGGAAGCCAGGTAGGCGACATTCCAACTTAGTATTTTTAAGTCGAGATCACATGCAAACGTGGGCACAGATGGAAGGCAAGGGCCCTCGGCTAAGGGTTAGGGATCATGGTCAAGGGTAGGCCCAATGGGGATGCAAAAGCCTCTATCTGGGGGTTCATCGGATAAAAGAGATGTATTAGAGGACACGGCAATGGGAGGTAGTTAATCCTGGTTGTCCAAGTCAGACAGTGACAAGAACCTATTAAAAGTGGGGACAGGGGCTATGGTGTTGGGGGTGTCCATATGCGGTTTGTAAAAATAGCCCAAAGACAAAGCCCAGATCTGGGTTGGGACATTGGGGTGGGACTCCTGGGCCATTACTATAGATTTCACCTGTTATTAAGGGGATCAGAACATTTTTCTCTGATCGATTGTGGCCACGCCTAGCAGCACAACCAATGTTGATGGTATTATTTATTGCCCTACTACGCTGTGGTACAAAGCAATCTTTTACTTTGTTACAGATTGCGAAAGTACCAGTCGTTGGGGCAGTTATTGGTGTGATAATCGCGATGTCACAATGAGGATTGGGTGCGTAAGTCAATGGCGCCATCGTGGAATCAACTAGCTCACTACACTGTGTGTTTACATTAGCACTAAGGAGGTTCAAGCGTTCCAATCCTTTACACAAAACATCAAATTTACTGTCCAGTAAGTCTCTGATGCGTACATACACAGTGTCTATAACAAAGGTGGAGAATTGATCACCTTGATTTTTATGGCCATCTAAACAAGGGTGGTCTACATCAGTCTGTGTTCCGATGGATTTGCCCTGCTCTTTAATTAAGGTTTGGGTAGGTGCTTCAGAAGACTTGGTCGAATTTGAGGTGTGTATCCAGGAGCTCAGAGTGGCGCGGGATGAGCGTACACGGGTTGGCTGTTTCCCCTTTGCAGTAACCGCTTTCACTGGCTTTCTCTTTCGTTTTGCCCCTGATGCTACTTCAGTCTCCGCCGGTAATAGGTTGGGGTTGGCGCCTGACTTTTCGGGGTGGGCTGCAGTATCTAAACCTTCAATAGTCTTGGTGTCAATATCAATAGGAGAATCGATGATGCAGCTGTTATGCGAATACGCGCTAGAAATACAAGGACTGCAAGGGGATAGGGTGATAACATGATCTCCTGGCGAGGGGCCTGTCAACAAAGGGACTCCAATGCCTAGCGAGAGCCTCATCTCGGTTAGTTCAATCTCATTGGCTACATGCTGTCTATGCTGGAGGTGACAGGTCGTAGTGGGGGTGCTCTCCCTCGCTTTCCCATATTATCTGGTGCACCGCAAGGAGTGTACGTTCACTCACCCTGAGGACAGATGATCAACTGATGGAGGAGACAAGATGTCAGAGGGTTTGCCCAGCCCAGTCTCTTCCGGGCACTAACAGGCAAGAACGGGCCTGCCTCGCCGCGGGTGTGCTGCGGCGCTTTAGAAGCTGCAGGCGGAGCAGAGGTGACACTCCTATCCGGCGCCAACCAGGGGGTTGCTGGGAGGGCGAGTTCAAAGCCGTTCCCCTCACGGTGTGGAAGATGCTGGCAATCCATTCCCCTCACGGCGAGTGAGATGCTCCATGAAGCGCGTCCCGTATTGATATTACTCTTTCTTTTTCTTCTGGTCGTGGGATCATGCAGAAGTAACAAAGAGAGGCGAGGTTGCGGGGGGCCGGCATGGGTTGAGTGGCCTCTTGTGATCTCGTGGTCCCAAGTTGCCTCTCTGATCACTGGCTTCAGGACTCCGCTCCCTTCTGCTTCTGCCGTAGTACGCTCTGTGCGCACGATGCAGGATGGCACTGGAGCTATTGGACTGTTGGCACAGGTCTGGCACAGCTCCCAAGGCTCAGGGGTGCTCGGTGGGTAGCTCAGGGTGGGCCTTGGTAGCCTTTGGCTCCCCCGTCCCTCTGCTCACCTCTGTCAACCTGCTCTGGCTCTGGTTCAGGTTCCCGCTTCAATCTACGCTGAAGCCAGGTACTGTTAGAGCTTCCAGATCTTCCTTGATGACGGCTAGGCATGGTGCCTCAGTACTTTGCTCAGTGCTTTGCTCTTCAACCCCTTTTTGGCTGCCTACGGCCCTGGACGTTCCTCTGCAGCAGCCTCGCCCACACACAGGTTGAGCTCCCCGAGCTCGAGAACAACCGCGGATCCAGCACGCTGCCGCCGGGGGTCTGCACCAGGACAGTCATGGAAATGAGCACGACAGAGGGCAGCGGGATGCAGGTATGTTGGCCTGGAGTTTTCCTCCGTTTCATCTGCACACAGGTCTCGGCACACACCGTGAAACTCCGAACGCCACACTCCGCACTCAGACCCAAGCATATTGTTTGGGGTCAAGGGCAACACGTTTTCATGTATATTTTGTCCTTGAGACAAGTAGGCCCAACCCCCCTACATCACAAACCTTTTGACTGCCAGTTTACAGTAGCACATTATGGATCAAGGAAAGGCATTGCCTGAAGTTAAGGAAATATTTGTGTCCATGTGTGAACGCTGTTCAAACTTGTATTTATGGTTCATTAATGCAAAACCTTTATTATTAGGGCGAGCGATGTAAGTACATGTTGTAAGCTCAGACTGTACTACTGACAGTGGTTCCAGTATAAAAATGTGTACACACGTTTTGAATGTGTAGCAATATGAGGCTATTTAGACTGCTCCCAGAATGCTCTCTGATTAGATGCAAATATATGCAGAAGCTTGAAAGCAAGATTAATGATTATTTGATTTCAAAATAAAATGTTCACAAAAAAATGCTAAAACATTTCGCTAAACTACTGTAACATTTTAGTTTTTTGTGCAGCATCATTTCGTAAAATGTGTTGATGTATGCTAGTATTTCCCAAAAATATTCAGAACGGGAAATTAGTGTAACCAGTTTTATAAGATTATGGGAAACATAAAAAGAAACAAGCATTGGTAAAGCCAATAGGTCTGAAATTGTTGGTCATTCTTTTGGTTTTGCCAATGCGTGACTTGTTTTGGCATGTTTTTCGTAAAACCTTATTGGTGTGGGAGCTGCCGGGCCCTCATTATTATAACAAACATTGGCAAAAGCAAAAAATGTTTTGGTCTCAAAAAGCACACATTGCCACAGTGGTTCCTGGCACTGAACAAAACAACTGTGTTGGTTATGCTCCTTGTGAAAGAACAGAATGCTGTCACTCACAGTGAAGCTAGCTGATCGACAGAGAGAGACAGAATTTTAATAAACACAAAAGGTCAAGGTTAACGCCAGACCTAATTAGGGGTTCAATTATTAAATAAAGTCCCAAAAGTGCACTCATGTACTTGCATTAAGTGCAGATACGACTTTCGTGAATTCACAAGACTTTACAGAAGTAGGCCAAGAAATTGTAGTCCTAGAAAATATTTGTGAACTGCATTTTATCATGGGCAAATATGCAAGTGTAGATTTGTCATTGTCAGGAGTAAATTTGCAACCTTTCTCAGTATGGGAAAAGATTAGAGAAGACTTGGTGAAAACCATTAAAACATGCAAGTTAATAGGTTTGCAAAGACTCAAAAGGGCATTCCAACTCTGGAACTGTTGTTTACTATTACCTTCAGCGCTAGCATGTAAATCTGCGGAAACGTGGCAACATAAGGGAATTGCTAGTATTCAAACCCTACTATGAAAGGAGCCCTGGCATAATCAGAGAGGGTATTTTGGAGCTCCTATATAATGAGATTGCTGCCATAATTTGTCACCGCATTACATGGCACGAAAGGGACAAGTAGATTTTGTTACAGGACAAGTAGATTTATGAAGCAACTTGCCCTATGGACTAGTAGATATTTTATTAAATTCCTCACCCCTGAATATCCTATGCTTATGACACCAGTTGATCATTTCCTTTCGTCCCAATCTGGAAGGGGTAAAAACTAGGGGTGGGCGGAATTTGCGTAATCGCGTTACGCAAATCTCCGCGAAACGGTAAAAAATCTCCGCGAACACGCAGAAATTCCGCGAACACGCGGAATTGCTTGTTCGCGATGCTTTTTTCCTGTTCACAATCGCTGTTTGCATGCTCGGGGAGAAATATCTCGCGAACACGCATTTTGAGAACGCAAACAAGCAAAAAATTTCGCGAAGTCGCGGAAAGCAGAATTTTGGGCAATTTCGCGTTCTCCGTGGAACGCGAAATTACCCAAATTCCGCAAATTCTGCGAGCGGAACGGAATTTACCGCCCAGGCCTAGTAAAAACATGTTTCTCTGACTGTATGAGGAAGATGGCTTCTTGGATGTCCATCAACTGGCTGCAACTAAACCGAGAAAAGACTGAAATATTTTTATTTGGGAAAGCCCAACACCATTGGAAGTCGGATTAGTGACCATCTGAACTGTGACTTGCCCTAGCCCCAAAACAAGTAGTTAAAAACCTTAATGTTAAGCTAGAAACTCTTCTGTCCATGAAAGAACATGTCTCAACCCTATGTGGAACTTGTTTTGCCACCATGCGATTATTGAAAAAAGCATTCCTTTGCCTCTGCCCACCTCTAGGAGAACCCTAGTTGAAGTCTTAATTGCAAGTTGTCTTGACTATGGAAATGCTCTATTCCTGGGTGCAAATGAGACCTTGCTGTCTAAAGTGCAGGTGGCGCAGAATACTGCAGATAGACTTATGTGCAACCTCCCGTCTGGCTCTCCCTCTGCTCCTATATTACACTCTCTGTATTGGCTACCTTTTAGGAAAAGGCACATTTTTTAAATGGGCTGTCTTACTCATGAATCCTTGAATTGTCACTCTTCTGCCTATTTACAAACAGAGACTTAGATACGATCCATAAACACACACCCCCAGAATATATCCAAGGTAGACCTACAGGCTTTGGGACCTCAAAGATGAGCTGGCCTCCAGACATAATGTTTTAACACAAAATAGCTACCTGAGATTTAATTTTTCAATTATGTATCCCTCACAATTCTACTCAACATGGCATCTATTGCCGGACACACACAAAAATGTGACAGAATGTGCTCACACACCACCAGGTGTCATGCTTCATCATAGGACAACCAATACTTTCAAAAAACCTGATTTGATGAAGTTGGCCTTCACCTGGAGTCAGGGATGTCCTCCTATCTGAGAATGGACCCATGATCTAAAATAAGCTAAAAACCAATGTGTCATCCTAAACAGACCTTTACATTTACTAGAGATGACACTTGGTATTAAAACCAATCATGGAGACAAGGGGAATTCCTCTGATTTATACCTCCAGATTGAGTGGGTAGGATTTCAGCTATATGACCCCCCTCTACTGGAATAAACTTCCACTACAAATTTGTTTGTGTACTGAGCTGGGAACGTTTAAACAGCTCCTAAAAAACATGTGGCTGTTTTATTAAGTTCCAGTAGGCTCCGACTTCAGCAAAGAGCTAAGATATACCTAACACTCAGTAATTCTAACATAACAACATAGGGGCATATTCTCAAGGATCTATCGCCAAGTTATCGGCACTTTATCGCAGTCATTTACAAGCTGGTGCAAACAGCCGATATCGCCAGTTTACCTGCGATAGCAACCGCAAAAAACATCGCCACAGATGAGCCCGGCAACTATCGCTAATGAGATGCAGAGTAGGTGTGCCCATTCTCAACGACCAGCCAGATCGGCAATAAGACCACAAAACAGGCGATAAGGTGCAAAGTCGGACGACAACCTGCACAAGAAAAGGGAGCCCAGCCCACAGCCACACCTGAAGAACAACAGATGCCATGGAGCTACTCATCATGCAGCTCGGAGCCCCAACAGGGCCACAACACCCACTGCAACCACCCCCAGGCCCTCCACCCCCCCCGGATCCCCCGCCCCCCGAGACCACCACAGAGGCAGTGCAGACAAAGACAGCGGACCTTCAGGAAACGCACCAGCCTCACAGACTTAAAACCAGAGAATGTAATTGCCCACTACAGACTCAAAAGGACAACCATCCTCCGCATCCTGAACATCATTGACCACAGACTGACGGTACCAACACAGCGGACAACCAACATCCCACTTCAGACAAAGCTGCTGGCTGTGCTGCACCGGTTGGCCTCTGGGACATTCCAACCAACAACCGCCAGAGTCGAAGGAGTCTCACAGCCAGCCCTATCCAAGTTCCTCACACCTGTCTGGATGCCATCATCAGCTTGGGACCCCAGTACCTATACTTCCCCCACACTGCGCAGGAACAGCTGGAGACAAAGCAAGGCTTCTACGCCATAGCTGGATTCCCACACATGTTGGGGTCAATTGACTGCACACACGTCCTACTTGTGCCCCCTGCCGACACTGCACACAATTACCGCAACAGAAAACACACGCATTCCATCAATGTGCAGGCAATAGTGGACCACCGGGGACTCTTCACTAATGTCGTCGCCAACTACCCAGGCAGTGTGCATGATTCATACATCTTCTGACAGTCCATCATCAACCGGCGCTTCCAGGATGGCACCTACAGAAATGCAGGGCTCGTTGGTAAGTGCCAAATGAACACACCACACACCTTAACTCCAAAATCATGCAACTCACAACTCTGGGAATGCACACGTTACAAACTCACATACAAAATGCCAAACAACATACCCACCCACCATACACAACAGCACAACATACTTCGGTAACCTGGGCTAGCCATGTACATGAGCCATCAATGGTATGGCACCTCAGCCATACAATAGCAGAATGTGGGGAGAGGTAGGAACCAAGCGGTACAAAAGGAGGTAGCGATGGACGGAGCATCAGAACCAATCAAACACTCACACCCAGTCAACAGATCTGGGTTTGATCCATCACCGTTCTTTAGCCCACTTTGCCACCCCAGTTCAGACATGGCCATATGCAAATCAGTCTGACCCTGTGCCTCATGGGAACAGTCCAGCCCGAACTGCCAAGCCATGCCTTCCCTGGACCGGAAATAAGCTTCCTAGGACCGGTTTCTGGCATTTCAGCTGTCTTCAGCCAGGCTTGCTTGAATCCAGTGGCAAAGTGAGCAAGGGACTCACGTCTGAGCATACCCTGCCAACTTATGGCGAACAAGGCGGTACAAAAGGGGGTGGCGATGGACGAAGCATCAGAACCAATCAAACACTCACACCCAGTCAACAGATCTGGGTTTGATCCATCACCGTTCTTTAGCCCACTTTGCCACCCCAGTTAAGACATGGCCATATGCAAATCAGTCTGACCCTGTTCCTCATGGGAACAGTCCAGCCCGAACTGCCAAGCCATGCCTTCCCTGGACCGGAAACAAGTTTCCTAGGACCGGTTTCTGGCATTTCAGCCGTCTTCAGCCAGGCTTGCTTGAATCCAGTGGCAAAGTGAGCAAGGGATTCACGTCTGAGCATACCCTGCCAACTTATGGCGAACAAAGTTCCTCACACCTGTCCTGGATGCCATCATCAGCTTGGGACCCCAGTACCTATACTTCCCCCACACTGCGCAGGAACAGCTGGAGACAAAGCAAGGCTTCTACGCCATAGCTGGATTCCCACACATGTTGGGGTCAATTGACTGCACACACGTCCTACTTGTGCCCCCTGCCGACACTGCACACAATTACCGCAACAGAAAGCACACGCATTCCATCAATGTGCAGGCAATAGTCGACCACCGGGGAGTCTTCACTAATGTTGTCGCCAACTACCCAGGCAATGTGCATGATTCATACATCTTCCGACAGTCCATCATCAACCGGCGCTTCCAGGATGGCACCTACGAAAATACAGTGCTCGTTGGTAAGTGCCAAATGAACACACCACACACCTTAACTCCAAAATCATGCAACTCACATCTCTGGGAATGCACATGTTACAAACTCACATACAACATGCCAAACAACATGCCCACCCACCATACACAACAGCACAACATACTTCGGTAACCTTGGCTAGCCATGTACATGAGCCATCAACGGTATGGCACCTCAGCCATACAATAGCAGAATGTGGGGAGAGGTAGGAACCAAGCGGTACAAAAGGGGGTGGCGATGGACGGAGCATCAGAACCAATCAAACACTCACACCCAGTCAACAGATCTGGGTTTGATCCATCACCGTTCTTTAGCCCACTTTGCCACCCCAGTTCAGACATGGCCATATGCAAATCAGTCTGACCCTGTGCCTCATGGGAACAGTCCAGCCCGAACTGCCAAGCCATGCCTTCCCTGGACCGGAAACAAGCTTCCTAGGACCGGTTTCTGGCATTTCAGCCGTCTTCAGCCAGGCTTGCTTGAATCCAGTGGCAAAGTGAGCAAGGGACTCACGTCTGAGCATACCCTGCCAACTTATGGCGAACAAAGCGGTACAAAAGGGGGTGGCGATGGACGAAGCATCAGAACCAAGTAAACCCTCACACCCAGTCAACAGATCTGGGTTTGATCCATCACCGTTCTTTAGCCCACTTTGCCACCCTGTGAGAAGTTGGCCTGGCATATGCTGTTCCTAGTTATAGGGACACCTTGCACCAGTCCAATTCGACTCTTATTGATGATAGGTTTAAGACAACCTTTTAAAGAAAGCTATCCTAGTGGTAGCTGTGGAGAGCAGCCTTCAGGCTAAGTCTTGAAGGAGTGTTAAGCTTATTGTTTTACCATAATAACCTCTTGAATAACAAAATGAAAGAGTAGCCCACACAGGTATATATTTAAAATATATGTATTTATTCTAGACAGAATCCTACAGTCGCTTTATGTGACTAGTGGCAAAGTTACACTTCAAACAAGCATTTATAAACACAATAAATAGCACAGAAATCAATGGGCCCCAGGGGGGGACCAAACCATATACTAAAATAGTGGTATAAGACCCACGACAGTTCTACAGGCAATGCCTAGGGCATTCAGGATCGCTTGCCCCTTCAGAATCCACCCACAGTTATGAGGAAGGGGACCCACGGGAGACGCGTGCAGTGCAAAGAGCTGCTATCGGGATCTCAATGTTAGCCTATGGAGAATGTTGCAGTTTGAAATAAACAGATTAAAAATACTTCTAGCAGTAGTACAAAGTTAAAACTTTGGAGTTAAGCTTTTGAAGAGCCCACCACCTCGAGAGTACCGTAGTACCACTGTTACCTGCCCCAGGGAAGCCGGGTGCATAGGTCGATTCTGGTGTCGGGTCGCGGGCTGATTTTCTATAGGAAGATAGTCAAAAGTTCTGCTAGCCAAAAGCGTCGATGATGTCGTGAAGATCAAAGATGTGAAGATTATAGAGAAGAACCTGAAAGCAGAGGGGACAGAGTCTGGGTCACGGCACAGTGACCAGGAGGCTCAAAGCAAAGAGCCCTTCGATGTCGGGTGCTTCAGGTGAGAGGTACTGTTGCTTGGATCTGCAGACACGGGCTCCGGGAGGCTTCAAGGAAGGCCAGCTTCCGAAGGGCAACTGTCCCATGTTGGATGAGGGTCGCTGCGGTGTTAGTGTCTGGATTGGATCCACTAAGCCTTGGCAACCGCAACCCACGAAGAATAAACAAATCAGCTACAGTGCAGACCCACGAGGTCTGGGAGAGGTCTCCTTCAAGGAGACTGTAGAGCAGGCCTGGAGCAACATGGGGAACTCTTGTTTGTCGAGATAGACCTCTGCTAGGGCCCACAAGTTGAGAGACAAGGGACCGCAGGAGGCGGCAATTTGGCATGCGTAAAAGGGCACCCACGGGCCACCGGAGGGGGCTAGGGCGCTGGTCTTTGGCACAATTGCTGTAGAGTGGTTGGCTCAAAAATGGGCCAAAGCACAACTTCCCCACTGGTCAGGGTCGTGTGCTATGCAAGAGGTGGCTGGTGTCCTGGGGTATTGGGGATCTCGGCACACACGCGGTCCACAGTGCCCAAATTCGTTGAGCACACTCACTGGCCTCTGGGATGCGCTGGAAACCCACCTCAAGGGTACTGGAAGTCGTCAAAGTCCGTTGGAGCAGCGAGGTTCCAACCGGGTCACTTGCAGTGTTTCAGGTGCCTGCCAAGCAGGGGGATAACTCCTTTATCCCAAGGGAGATTTCTTCAGTCAGCTGGACAGCAGCTCTTCGAAGGTCGGTTCTGTGAAGTTCCAAATTAATCTGAGGCTCTGGGGCCACGTTATTCACCTTTATCCCCAAGATTAGGGGAGTGTCCAGAGTAGTGTCCACCAATGAGTGGTGAGGCGCGAAAGGGTGGCTTCACCCTCTCCCCTTTGTGTGTTTCCCGCCTGGGCGAGGGGCAGGATGCCCCTGAACCGGTTCCAAGCGGTGTATGCAGTATTAGGTCTCTGCAGCTGCCTACGTGCAACTCTGAAAGGACATTTGGTGCACCCACCCTGTTCCAATCCACATTATCCTGTCTGGGAAGATGCTAGCACTGAAGTACTGGGTTTTTAAAACCCAGCGGTGCAGGGGAATACACCCTAAGACTTCCAGTATTTCCTGTCTCAGACCCACAGAAACACAGAGTCTTCTAGGTGAAGTCAAAGATCGTATTTATTGGCTGCAGACCAATTACAGGTATCCGAGAAGTACAACACAATGTATGTTCTCAGGAGACTGTTTAAACTTACAGAAACGGCCTTCTCCTTATATACAAAATATCATGCTTCAGGCACACATTCCTCGTTTTACGATATGGTCATTCATATGTATTCATTACAAACGAAAAGGCAGAGTCATGATGACCATCCCACATTCCAGTTCAGCCAGCCCACAATTATTTACCCAGCGAGGCTCAGATCCCACATCAGATATCAGCAGACCCCAATAAACACGGGCACCTCCTGTTTGTAAAACAAGCCATAAAGCAGGAAGAGTCAGGTGTGAAAGAGATTAGCCGGAGGCTTGTGTGGGATGAAAAGGCTTTATGGTGTGTCAAACCCTGATGCTAATCACGGGTGGCCGTAGGACGGGAAGTTCGTGGGACCGGACCGACCTGGGGCGGTGGAGCCAAATCGCATCGGTCACAGAGAAGTCAATAGAAGTCACATGTGTTCTAAAGGCCGGTGTTTGTCCTTGATGTGTAGCCTATGTGAGGGCAACCATAAGATGGCCACCGCTCCAAAATGGAACCCACGAAGTCAATGTGTAATATCGTATACACAGTGCATTTATCGATGATACGTTATGCAAAGCACTTGTACATACTGCATTGGCCATTCGCGGTTCGCTAATACCGGAATAGGCAGGGTAGGGCCCTGCCTCCTACGCGGTCCCAAATTTTAAAGTACCACAGACCCTCCTTTTGCCCTTACATAGGCAATAACTATACTCATTTTAGTCCGAGTCCAGGTCTATATTCATGAAGTCATGGAGATCTTGCTGTAGCATCATCCTATTACTTAGCTCGTCCCTCGATACAGGTTTCCTTACACATAATGTAGCACAGAGGCCACATATCACGGGAGCACACTGTATACACAGACAGAACAGGAAAAGAATGGCTAAGATCATTCCAATGACCATCAGAATCTTCCAACCCCAGGCAGATATCAGTTCCCAGAACCACCCCACCAGTGACCAATCTCCTTTATCCACGTGAATAGATTCAGATATTTTATGCAGTTTGGAGATGGCTTGATAACTGTTGGAGCGTTATCTGGTATGAAAATGCAACAGCTAGATTGGATGACCTTACATACCCCACCACGGTCTGCAAGTATGACGTCTAGAACCATACGGTTCTGCAAAGTCATGAGGCGATCCGCTTGGAGCTCAGCTGTCAAATTACCAAGGGCACCAGCCGTTACATTAACAGTGGATTCAACCACACGAGTCAGTTGTCTCAGGTTCCTACTATTGACCATCGGTCCCCAAAACGGCAGGAAACCCAAAAAGAAGTCTCCCGCTTCCTGACCGGCAGTATCCTCCTGACTAAAAAACGCCTCTCACAACTCTGGTCTTGTGATAATCAGAGGCAGCAGTAAATGTTGGCGGTAGCAAGTTTGCAATATAACATGTGCCCGAGAAATCAGGGGGCAACCATGTATATGCTCGGTCATTGCAAACAAAATATGTACCCTTGGCAACCAAAAATGCAGGGGAAAACTGCGATGGAAAAGTGTACGTTTCAGTACAGTCACTTTTCCCCAGTTGAGCTCTTGGATTCTGACCATTACCTTGTAGACAGAACCGACCTATGTGGGGTACGACCCAAATTGGGGATGAGATTTTCCGCTGCCTTTCACCCAGACTAATGCTATACCCCGTCGCGTTCCAACCTACATAAGCTCGCAATTCATCCTTGGGAATAGATGAGTATGCGTCGATATCTCTGCTCATATCGGCAACTCCTTTCATTAAGGCTTTATTATTTGTGCTAGGTCTGATGGAACGCGGTTGTCGCGGGGAGTAGGCATCTAATGCAAAAAGAAACATGGTCTGGAATGCCCATGATGATCCATTATAGCTAAACGGCAGCACTAGATATGGGATACCCTTATTAATGGTATGTGGCATTAAACCACACACCCAGCAATTGGTTGTATTCATAACTAGCTGGTGCTGGTGCAGGAGTTGGATAAACGAGTTGTTTACGAACTCAGACCGTCTAGCTTGTTCGTGTTCAGGCAGAGGGTGGAAAGAGTGTAAGGAGGCAGTAGGAGGAGGTATAGGCTGTACAGTGGGTGCAAATGGCACTTGAGAGGAGAAGAATACATAACCTACAGTAAACACCATCATACTAAATAATATAAACAGACATAATAATACAAAACATTTGCTCTTCATTATTTTACATATTTTCGTTTTAAAGTTCATTTCCTCAGCGGGTCTCTCCATCTTGAAAAACTCCATCCTCTAATCGTGCCGCTCGCGGCGGGTGAGTATCTTCTGCTAAGGAGTACGCCTGTCAGTCCAGGGAACGCCCTAGACCAACCAGAACCGTAGACCTAACGTCTTCGGCCTGTACCCCGAAGTCTTGGCACCGCGACCCTGCGGCTGAACCCGGATGGTGGTTCGAAAAATAAAAATCAAAAAGTCCTTCAGATGGGAGAGCTATAATATAAAAAAAAAAAATAGTAAGGGAAGGGAATTTTTATTTGTACATAGGCCTTGGCCTCACATTATAACGGTTTCTGCCAGGTACTGTCTGGTCTTGAAACAACAGTTCAGGCTCTGTGGTGTCTATTCGAGTTGACGGCGGCACAGCTTCCTGCAAAATATCGTCGCTTTCTCGTTCTGAAGTCGTTCCCTTTACACGTGCATCACTAAATGGCACAAGACGGGGGACAGTGTCAGTTTCAGAATCAGCGATACCTGCCTGGACCCACCGGTCATATGGTAGAGGCAAAGGGATCCGTTTGCAGTGGGCGCCGTGTACCCAATTCTTTTTCCCTTTCACTCGAACCGCTGATCTTGTCGATAGAAGTACGAGGTGAGGGCCGATCCAACGGGGCTCATCATTGTTCTTTCGCTGAAAGTTTTTCACAAGTACCCACGAGCCAGGGTCGATAGGGTGTCCTGGAGCTTCAGAGGCCTGGGGCAGAGTATCATGCACCTGTTGGTGTAAAACACGCAATTTAGCCGTCAATTCATACAGATAGCCAAGCAGTACTGGATGTTCGATTTCGCTGAATTTTGTCGGTCTTGGCACACCCCATACATTGGCCGGGCGGCCAAATATGATCTCATATGGGCTAAGTCCCACTCGTGAATGCACAGTCATTCTTGTTGATAGGAGTGCTAAAGGCAGAGCGTCAGGCCATTTAAGACCGGAGCTCGCCTGGATTTTGGCCAGTTTGAGTTTCAGGGTGCCATTGTAGCACTCTACTAATCCAGCTGATTGGGGGTGATTTGCAGCATGGAACTTCTGCTTTATGCCTAATTCCTCACACACATTCTTCATCACTCGACCCACAAATTCACTCCCATTATCACTCCACACCATTCTTGGCATTCCAAACTGAGGGAAAAATTCTTTCACAAGGGCTTTGGCTGTGGATAAAGCAGTGTTGTCTTTTAGGGGATATGCTTCTATCCATTTTGAAAAAGCGCAAACAACAACCAGTACATATTTCAAGTTGTTGCACCTTTCCATGTGGATAAAATCTAGCTGCAAAACCTCAAATGGATATGATGGAGGCGCAAAATGACCAGCTGGAGTTGGGGTTTCCCTACCAGGGTTGTATTTCAAACATACCATACAATTCTTGACCACATTCTCTGCACACTTGGGAATTCCAGTGTTCTGCCATACTGGAGCCAACAACTTACAGATTCCTTTCACACTGATATGTGCCATTCCATGTGCCATAGTAACCACTGGAAGCACATATGCATCAGGTAGCAACCATCGCCGATGTTCTGACAAATCAACCCAACAACCATTCTCATCCAATTTACCCGTACTTTCTCTCCACTTGCTCAACTCTTTCTCTGTGGCTTCAGCTTGAAGGGACCTCACACTCTCTATCGTGTCTTCACACACTCCAACATCACCAACCCATCTTGCAGGGCCTGCGACATACATTCGAGTCTTCACATCTTTTGCTGTTTCTTTCGCGATTTCGTCAGCAAATGCATTACCACGACCAACATCATCAGTGACTTTCTTGTGCGCACTGCATTTCATAATCGCAACTTGTAACGGTAAGGTCAGAGACTCAAGAAGATCATTCACCAACTTGCCATTCTGAATTTTAGCTCCATGCGAAGTCAGGAACCCACGTTCTTTCCATAATCGCCCAAAACTATGGGCCACACCAAAGGCGTACTGACTGTCAGTATATATGTTCACTTTCATTCCTTCAGACAACACGCATGCTCTCGTAAGGGCAATTAATTCTGCTGCTTGAGCCGAATTATGTGGCACACATGCAGTTTCAACAATCGTGTGCAAAGTCGTGATAGCATATGCAGCAATCGTATCACCATTTGGAAGCTTTAAGCACGAACCATCCGCCCATAAGGTACCATCACACTCCGTCAGGGGAGTATCTTTAAGATCCACTCTCCCTGTTGTCTCTTTTTCTGTTCTGAACAGACAATCATGCTGCTCAATCTCATCTATGTCTGCTGGAATCGGCAATAATGTAGCTGGGTTCAACGTGTTGCATCTCTTTATGTGTATATGGTTTGCTAATAGTGTCAATTCATACCCTGACAATCGAGCACTAGTTAAATGCTGTGTATTGGTCCGGTTTAACAATGTGTCCACAGCATGTGGAACCATTACAATCAATGTGTTATCCATTACCAATCCAGCAGACTGTCGAATAGACATAGCTGCTGCGGCTGTAGCTCTTAAACAACTTGGCAATGCCCTCGCTACCGGGTCCAAGGTTGACAAAAAATATGCGCATGGACGCGGTCTGTCGCCAAAAGGCTGTGTTAACACTGATAATGCGCAACCTTCCTTTTCATGAACATACAATGTAAAAGGTTTGCTGTAGTCAGGGGTACCCAACACAGGAGCTGAACATAATGCATTACGCAATTCCCAAAAACTTTTCTTTTTTTTTTTTTGTCCTCATATATGCCGCCAATCTATACTCTAGATGGAAACCCCATATGCCTTTCACATTGTCTGTTGGAACCGCCCTGGACTCAATGTGTGGCATTAAAGGTCGCCCGGAGGTAGGCTGTTTCCCTGTCCCACTCCCCTGTCCTACGATAGAATATCTCAGGCTGGGGAGGACCGGATCATAACAAACCTCTGGCGTAATCATCGGACCGTTATGTCGACAACCAGGCCACCAATGCCGACCACACGTTATCTGAATTCTCGTTATGGCACGCCATATCCATCTTGCTAACTTCTATAATAGTTCGTAAGCAGTCAGTAAACCTGGGGGGGACAGTTGACTTCCATTCTTTGCAAATCTCTCTCCTGGCTATAACCATCACATAGAATATAAATTGTGTGGAATAATTGTTCACGTTATAACCAGGAGGTAAGCCAAAAAAGACTACCCTTGGAGAACATATAATGGTAGTTGTTAAAACCTTCTGCAGGAAGTCAAAAATCTCTTGCCAATATTCGAGCAGACCTTCATTATCGGGCAACCCCATATCTTATTAGATCGGATATAGGAGGAAGAACAGCTCAGAGGCAGTGGGAGTTGGGCACCAGAATGCCAGAATTAAGATCGTTTGGAGCCCAAGTGCAAATGAAATTCCCAGCTCTTTTAAAGATTATGTGGAACAATAAAATGTATAACTGTACTCAGGTTTCAGAAGTAGAAGATCTCCTAACTCTAATGAGACAGAAGTGATGTGGATTAAAGAAGGTGTAAAATATCTGCGGTAACATAGGTCACTCTGGACATATAGGGGGAAAGAAGGGAATAGCAAAGGACAAAAAAAAAAAAAGACTTATTTTCTTAACCTACTTTGTCACGTAGCACCCTTGCACTTACGCACTTACGCACTTATTCTTTCACTATATATACATATACATATACATATATGTATAGATATATTTACTTTATTTTTTTGTAGCAATTGGAATAATGATAAAATTCCCGTGTCACATACAGACCCAAAGGTAGTTCCCCCAGAGCGCTACAGACGGTTCTTCACCGTCAGGTATGTTGGGGGGGTTCCTCAGGGGGGGGATGAGGGTGGGGTGTCGGGTGGTGGGTGAAAAAGCAAAAAAAATAGTCTTCATATATGGGTACCACATGCTTAGGATGAGAGTAAACGTGAAGTATAGTCATGGGGTGTCATGGGTAGATCTATAAGTATTAAAACCCTCTCATGGAATTTGAACGGAATCGGCGACAAGAGGAAACAGACTAGGGTCTGTGATTTTTTAAGAAACTCTGGCGCCGACCTTATGTTTATACAAGAAACACACCTTGAGTTGAATGTTTGTAAGCTAGTTTTTGAAAAATTGGGGTGGGTGCAGGAGATAGTGTGCTCCAGACAGAAGGGGGTGACCAGGGGGGTTGCGATTATTGTTAGGGTAAATAGGGGGATAAGACTGATAAAGTTTGAGTCTGACCATACCGGTAGATGGATCGTGGCAGCCCTCACTATTCACGGCATCCACTACACATGTGCAGTATATTACGGCCCAAACGATGATGACCCCGGTCCTCTATTGAAACTGGCAGCAGGTCTATTAGCACACCCGGGCCCTGTGATTTTGGGGGGGGATTTTAATCTTATTTTTGATTCTACTCTGGATAGGACTTCAAAGGTTAAATATCATGCCCCTTCCAAATCACTTTCTGCCCTGAGAGCTATGATGAAAGACTTTAATTTACTGGATGTTTGGAGAGCCAAGTTCGGCTCTACCATGGGGTTTACATTTTACAGCAAAAAATATAAAAATTATTCGAGAATCGATTACTTCCTGGTAGATCAACATTTGCTAGCAGACATAATCTCCCTTTCCCATATCCCAGGAGGGATATCCGACCATGCGGTAGTTGAAATGGTCTTTTCACTAAGTTCTAGACCCCCTGTCATTAGGTGGACACTGGAGAGGACGCTACTTCTAGAGGATAAAGTGAAGGTAGAAATGAGGAAATTAACAACTGAATTTCTAAATATTAACATTGGCTCCTCTACCATTCAGATGGTGTGGGAATCTTATAAGGCTTTTTTACGTGGCATGTTGAGTTCCCTGATGGCCCACAATAGAAAGATTCTTAAAAATAAAAAACAGGATGAGTTGAAAGCGATTACTGAAAAGGATTTGGAACTACAAATAGCCACTGTTTCAGATAGAGAGAAGATTCCAAAATTAGAAATGGAGCTTTTAGATCTACAACTATCTCTTAAGGCTAGCGAAGAAAAGATCACTCGGAAAAAATGGGAAACTAGTAAGCTAAAGAATTTTGAATATGGGGAGAAATGTGGGGCCCTTCTTGCCTGGAAATCCAGAGAGGAAAGATCTAGGAACAATATTAAAGTTTTAACTCAGAGAGAGACAGGTATATCAATTTTGGAGGATGGGGATATCAGGGAGGAAGCGAGAGGATTCATGCAAGGCCTATATAAGGAAGATACGAGTGTCGAGCTAGAGAATGTCCAATCCTGGTTAAGCCAGAAAAATTTACCCCAAATCTCAGAAATTGATAAGAACTATCTAGAGAGTGAGATTAGGGAAGGGGAAGTAATAGCTCAACTCAAGAGAACAAAGAGGGGGAAAGCGGCGGGCCCAGACGGGTTACCAAGTGAAGTATATATAGACTGTTCAGAGCAATTGGTACCTGTCCTTACCTTACTTTTTAACCACTTATTGATTTCTGGCCAGAGCATCCCCCCCACTTGGGCGGAAGCGAAGATCACCCTGATTATAAAACCTAATAAGGATCCGAAAAAAATTGAGTCCTACAGGCCCATTTCTCTCTTAAATTCTGATTTGAAACTTTATTCGGGGATCTTAGCAACTAGGCTTGCCAAAATTATAAAATCTATAATACATCAGGATCAAAGAGGGTTCATCCCAGGGAGGCAGCTGAATGAGTTAACCTTCCAGGCGATCGGTGCCATCGATTATGCAGAAGACAGAGGGCTTCCATTATCCCTAATTGCAATAGACGCAGCCAAGGCCTTTGACCAAGTAAACTGGAATTATCTGTGGGCCACCATGGCTGGGTTTGGGTTCCCTTCAATTTTTATAGAGGGAATTAAATCACTTTATCAGGGTCCCAGAGCAAAAGTATTGGTCAACAACGGCTTGTCTGATTGGTTTCAGATATCCCGTGGTACGAGACAGGGTTGCCCCCTGTCCCCTCTTTTGTTTGACATTTATTTTGAGCCTTTTGTTTGTGGTATAAGGGCTGATAATGTAATTCAACCTTTTAAGATAGCAGATTTAGAGCTAAAGGTTGCTCTTTATGCGGACGACCTTCTTTTATATACCTCTAATCATGAGGAAGCTATACCCAGGTTGTTTTATTTAGCGGAAGAATTTGGAAGGCTCTCGGGATACCAAATAAATAGAGAAAAGACCGAAATAATGGGATGGAATAATATTACACCTATACAAAATGTAAAACATAGAATGAGATATTTGGGAATTAATTTAACCCAAGAATTGAAAAATATTTCGAAAGTGAGCTGGCAGACTGTAGTAAAAGAAATAAAAAAAACATTAACACGATGGGGTAATCTGCCACTTAACATTTACGGACGTGTTAACCTTATTAAAATGTCCATTCTTCCCAAATTAACTTTTTTGTACAATTCCATCCCCTTATCATTTCCACAAAAAGAGATTAAGTACCTTCAAGGTAAGATCGGTTCCTTTATCTGGGCTTGTAAATCTCCCAGGATAGCCTGGAAAAAGCTAAGAAGAGGGTTAAGGATCGGGGGCTTAGGTTTACCTGACTTATTCACATATTGTCATGCCTTTCACTTTAAAAATTTTAGACTACTGACCAACAAATTGGATTCAACCTCACAGGGCCGCCTATTCCAGGCTTTGCTTCATGATCTACCACAGGGACAGGAGTTTTTTTTGTTTAAATTTGGTGACCAGAAATTTTACAAGAAAGTCCATTTGAAGATCCTGCAGGCTGCCCTTAGGAACTGGGTATTTGTCCGGAGGGCTCTGGGAATCCCATATTACCATGCTAATGCTCCAGTCTGGGACTCCCCGGGCACCCCGGAGTGCCTTCAGGACCAGTTGTCCCAACCTTTAAAAACAGCCGGAGTGAGGAGATGGGGAGATCTTTGGGGCAACTTGGGCCTTTTGGACTGGGATTTCTTAGCTTCACTCACAAATGGATCTCTGACAAGATTTAAGTTTTACCAACTCTCCGCCTGGTGGTCAAGACAGACGGTACAGCGACCGAGTGACCTCGAGATACTTGAATCTGTCTCCAGGGGAGGAGGGTGGAAACGCGAGGTTTCATTTTGGTATAAGGCTTTACTGGGGGCAACTGAAATGTTAAACAGTGAGTTGGCTAGTCTCTGGGGTAATCCGATATCAGATAGTCCTGAAGTGATAAGTAAGATCTGGATGGACTCTTTTTCTCTGTCTCAGAGTTTAATAAAACCAGCTAGTCTAAGGAGAAATCATTTGTTCACGGTCTATCGGGTGTATTGGACCCCCGCTAGATTGTCCAGGGTCACACGTGTGAGCTATTGCTGCCCGCGCTGCAAACTCTTGTTAGCCGATGACATACATATATTTTTAGAATGTCCAAAAACTTTTCTGACACTCTTCAGACCATGGGACAGGATTCGGTGTGTTTTTACATGTTAATGCTAACAAAGGTTTTGCCAGCAAAGAAAAATTTGGTATCCAGTGCCTACAGTATGAAGTAATGCCCAAGAAAACACGCACTTCTCACTGTGTTCTTGGCACACTTAACTGTGCAATGGCTTGAATTCTTTCTGGGGTCAGTTTCCTTCCCTCCTTCGATAAGAGATGACCTAAGTAGGTCACTTCTTGTCGACAATATTGCAGTTTTGAGAGAGACACTTTGTGATGCGAGGCAGACAAATGACTTAACAATGACAATGTAGCTTCTTTACAAATCTTTTCAGTATCCGCGGCGATTAATAAATCGTCAATGTACTGAATGAGGGTAGCACCACTAGGTAAAACAAGTGCATCAAGCTGCGCTCTTAAAGCTTGACTGTATATTGATGGACTTTCACAGTAGCCCTGTGGAGCGCGTTTAAAGCGGAAGCTTCGACCTCCTAAACTGAAGCCAAAAATGTCCCTGCTCTCCTCTGCAATTGGGATGCTAAAGAAAGCATTCTTTAAATCGATCACTGAGAACCATGCAGCGGAGGCTGGAATCATAGTTAACAAGGCAGTTATATCAGGGACAACTGGAAACTGTGGCACAACAATCTTATTTACCTCTCTAAGATCAATCACAAATCTGTAAACAGGTGGCTGTGAAGGGTCCGTACGCTTTAAAACAGGTAAAACAGGACTATTGCAAACGTTGCCTCTTGTCTCTTCAATTACACCCTTTTTAATCAAATCACTAATAATTGCTAACAATGCTTTCTGACCTTCATTGGAGATCTTGTATTGGGGAATACGTGGCAATCTGACATTGGCTTTTAAAGTGACCACATATGGCGGTATTTCCAAGAGACCCACATCATTGGGACCAGTAGCCCAAAGGGGTTGTATGACATAATTTCGAAAGACAAAAATTCGACCTACAAAAATATCGCAACAAAAATATCGTGGTCAAGAATATCGACATCCTATCTACAACATGGTAAGTACAAAAATATCGATAATTTAATATCGATGTCAAAAATATCGTAATTCAAAAATATCGGTTTTTTTTTAGTTTAAAAATATATGTAAAATAAACCAAATAATACTTATAAATCAAAGAAACATAATTAAATATATTGTATAATATGTAAAATTTATAATAAATATATATAATTAAATGAAACTTTAATTAAACATATATATAATATATAATATATACACTTACTTAATAATTACTTTTAATAATAATTTCTATAACATATAAATTATTAAATATTTATTTAAATTACCAATACATCTATACACATAAAACAATAACATTAATAAATATTAAATAATTACATATAGCAAATAATAATCAATAATTTTAATTTGAATAATTTTTATTATTAATTATATATTACAATAGCTAAAATATTACAAAACATATTTAATATCAGACACAATAAAACTACTAGTCCAACTTCAACAAAAACAACAGTAAGGAAAATGTTGGATAGCGTAGGGGTAAAAATATCTATTCCAACTCCCGAGAGTGCAACAGTAGGGAAAACATTGGATAGCGTAGGAGTAAAAATTACTATTCCAACTCCAAAGAGTGCAACAGTAGGGAAAGTGTTGGATAGCGTAGGGGTAAAAATTACTATTCCAACTCCAGAGAGTGCAATAGTAGGGAAAATGTTGGATAGCGTAATGGTAAAAATTACTATTCCCACTCCAGAGAGTGCAATAGTAGGGAAAGTGTTGGATAGCGTAAGGGTAAAAATTACTATTCCCACTCCAGACAGTGCAACAGTAGGGAAAACGTTGGATAGCGTAGGGGTACAAATAACTATTCCAACTCCAAAGAGTGCAACAGTAGGGAAAACGTTGGATAGCATAGGGGTAAAAATTACTATTCCAACTCCAGAGAGTGCAATAGTAGGGAAAGTGTTGGATAGCGTAAGCGTAAAATTTACTATTCCCACTCCAGAGAGTGCAATAGTAGGGAAAGTGTTGGATAGCGTAAGGGTAACATTTACTATTCCCACTCCAGAGAGTGCAACAGTATAGAAAACGTTGGATAGCGTAGGGGTAAAAATAACTATTCCAACTCCAAAGAGTGCAACAGTAGGGAAAACATTGGATAGCGTAGGGGTAAAAATTACTATTCCAACTCCAGAGAGTGCAATAGTAGGGAAAGTGTTGGATAGCGTAAGGGTCAAATTTACTATTCCCACTCCAGAGAATGCAATAGTAGGGAAAGTGTTGGATAGCGTAAGGGTAAAAATTACTATTCCAACTCCAGAGAGTGCAACAGTAGGGAAAACGTTGGATAGCGTAGGGGTAAAAATTACTATTCCCACTCCAGAGAGTGCAATAGTAGGGAAAGTGTTGGATAGCGTAAGGGTAAAAATTACTATTCCCACTCCAGACAGTGCAACAGTAGAGAAAAGGTTGGATAGCGTAGGGGTAAAAATTACTACTCCAACTCCAAAGAGTGCAACAGTAGGGAAAGCGCTGGATAGCGTAGGGATAAAAATTACTATTCCAACTCCAGAGAGTGCAACAGTAGGGAAAGCGCTGGATAGCGTAGGGGTAAAAATTACTATTCCCACTCCAGATAGTAAAACAGTTGGGAAAGCACTAGATAGCATAGTGATTCTATTAACATTATAACCAATTTAATAATTTCTTATAAAAAAATTGCATGTTAACAATGTTTAAAAAAAAAAAATATTATTAAATACCAATTATGTAAAATAAATATTTAAATAAATAAATTTTAATTACATCCCACACTATTCCCCCTTTAACACACAACACACTACACATAAAAATTCACATAATTAATTTAATTATGAATTAATCACTTAATAAAATTAAATCACCAATTAATTACTAATTAACAATTAATAATTAACTATAACAATAAAGAAATATTATTAATAAACTAATTATAATTTATATAATTAACAAAATAATAAAGTAATTTTACAATTAATAATTAATTAAAAATTAATTAATCTATTAATCACATTAATTACCAATTATTAATTGATTACAAATTAATTAATCATAAATACCAATGAAACAATACATATTAATTCATTAATTATAATTACATTACTTCCCACCCTATTCCCCTATAAACCCACAACCCACTACACATTAAAATTCACATAATTAATTTAATTATCAATTAATCACTTAATAAAATTAAATCACCAATTAATTACTAATTAACAATTAATTAATTAACAATAAATAAATATTAATAATAAACTAATTATAATGTATATAATTAACCAATTAATAAAATAATTGTACAATTAATAATTAATTAACAATTAATTAATCAATTAATTA
Source organism: Triturus cristatus (assembly GCF_964204655.1). Lineage (NCBI taxonomy): Eukaryota > Metazoa > Chordata > Amphibia > Caudata > Salamandridae > Triturus > Triturus cristatus. The sequence continues at coordinate 1,153,408,153 of NC_140581.1, read as the reverse complement.
CCAATTATTAATTAATTACCAATTAATTAATCATAAATACCAATTAAACAATACATATTAATTCATTAATTATAATTAAATTACTTCCCACCCTATTCCCCTATAAACCCACAACCCGCTCTGATACTAAAACGCTAAATTAAATGTAAAATAATTATAAATCTCTAAACATTTATTTTTAAATGTATTAAAATACATTACAATAATCTTTCACATACAAATAAAATACATATTAAATGACATTACACTAAATAAATATCGATATTATTGACATCGAAATTTTTACTTACGATATTACTTACATCGATATTAATTACTTCGATATTATTTACTTCGATATTACTTACCTTGAGATCGATATTCTGTCCATCGATATTCTTGACTTCGATATTCTGTACCTACGATATTAAAAACACGATATTATTGTAGGTCGAAATTTAAAACTCGATATTTTGGCTAACCACCGCCCAAAGGACATCCGGAAGGGATGACAATTCAGGTGGCAATTTATTCTTTGACAAATACATTGGGGAAATCACTTCCTTACCCAATGTAAGTTGTACTCCTGAGGGAGAACAATATAGCGTTGCATGCAATCTTTTTAACAAATCCAACCCTAACAGATTTTCACCACAACCTGTCGTTAGGATGAGGGGTGCTTTTAGCTCGCAAGGTCCAACAGAAAGGGGCATAGGACTCGAAATCGGGTTCCTAACTGGGGCGCCAGAAAAACCTACTGAAACATTCATTTCGCCAGACAAAGGCGCGCCAGGGAGTTTTGAATGCATAATTGAACTCTTTGCAGCACCAGTGTCCAGCAGAAAGGGCTCTGTTACACCCGCTGTAGTCACCTTAACATACGGGCCACTCTGATCCACTGGTACTGAAACAACTCCCTCTCTCTGTCTATGGCTGTCCTAGTAATCATTACCTTCTACATTGTCGTCTTCTGCATAATAGTCATTATTATAGTACTGAGCTGTATTACCATTTGCATTGGCTTGCTGATCAAAGCTATTTATCGTATTTTGAGGCGGAAGAGGACGCGCGTTCTGGGGAACATTTCCACGCCCTCTACCTCTAGGAGCTTGCGGACCACCTCTACCTCTTGCGCCATACGCATTATTAGTACGCTGCAACAATTTAGGACAACTATACTTAAAATGACCTTCCTCTTTGCAATATGAACATTGATTGGGACCTATAGGGATACGTGGTTGATAATACCCATTCATTTGCTGGTTATTCTGAAACTGTTGGGGTTGCTGATAGATACCTTGAGTTTGCCTATAATTATTCTGACCTCCACGTGGCGGATAAGCCTGCTGTAAAAGGACCTTCGTTTTCAATTCTTTCGTTTTCTTGTCTGTTCTATCCTTCTCGTCTTTATCCCTATTTTCGTAATACTGTGCAGTAGCCAGTATTTGCGCTGAAGAGGAAACAGCCCAAGAACTCTCTGAATCTTTTAATTTCTTACACAACTCGGGAAGTAGATTCTGCACAAATTTATCAACAAATAACCGTTGGCCACCTTCAGTACTCATGTCTTGACCACTGTGGTCGATAAACGTTTCTTCAAACCTTGTAAAGAAATCGGACACTGTTTCATCTTTCTTCTGCTTGCATGCGGATAGTTTATCCCAATTCACGCGCATCGCGGGCATTAAAGTTTTCATGTATGTAATAATTCTACCAGGGAGTTCTGCTACGAGGGGCTCAGGTTTTGCACCACCAACTTGTCTAGTGTCTGTGGCAACGATATTAGCCCATGTGTTACCCAATTCTGCAGCGTGATCTACATTACGAATGGATCCCCATAAAGGCTGTGGAACAACATTACTGAACAACATATCTATATCAGCTAGATTCATGACACACGATTCTGCAGTTTGTGATAACTCCTTATAATATCCTGCAGGGTTTTTACGGGGGTCAGGCAATGTCTGCTTAAGCGCTATTACTTCAGAACGCTTCCATGGGTCATGTACCCAAACACGCTGAAAATGAGCTGGAGCAGCAGCAATACCTCGAGCGGCATCAGCCGCAACGGCTTCCTTCCATACCGGAGGGACTTCTCTCATAGGGTATTGTCGCACTTTTCCCTTTTTCCCCACAGGGAATTCCTGTTCGAACAATGATTGTTGACAATCATCATTCCTGAAGGACAGTAAAATCGCAACTGCTTTATCTACATCGGGACCCACAATTGTACCTGTTCCAAAATCAAATCGCACTCGACACAACTCCTGCGGGTTTGAGTTTGAACCATTATCTTCCAATTCTTCACAGAGGAATTCACACATTTTTTCAAACACATACCTCTGTTTTGGGGTGTCCCATTGGTGAAAAACGTTAACAACTGACTCCACATCATAGAGTGAAGGAAAAACAATCCACCTACGTGCCATATGGTCTAATACCTCTTTCTCTTCAGGATTAGGCAGCTGACTACGCAACTGCTTACGTTGTAAACCAGGGGTCATACTAGATGACCCAAAGAGAGGCGACATTAAACTAGTAACTACATTAGCTATTCGTTGTCGTGCAGAAGGAGAAGTTGAGGTGAAAACGGGGGGAAAGACAGAGGGAAGAAAAACGGGTGCAGATGCAGATACAGGGGCAGTGTTAGGAAGAGCGCCAAGGGAGGCAGCCGATGTACTAGGCAAAGTCGCAGGAAGCGCAGGGGAGACAGGTAACGAGATTGGCGGCCCTTGAGAGGGCTGCACTGTAGGGATAGGAGCCAGCTGAGGGGGAGCTGGCGGTTGTGGGAAGGCTTGCGGCACATTAACTGGAGGCTGCATATTTACGAGCTGGGGAGGCGCTGTGGCATTTTGCGCATACGGGGGTGGCGAACTTAGCAAATGGGACATTAGGGAATCTTTCTCTTTCGTTTTATCTTGTGGAAGGGGTGACAAAACAGGGTAACATTTATCGATCCCTATTTTGCGCTGTCTATGTAGCTGTTCATTAATTTGTTCCTCCTCATTATCTTTAAATTGCACAGCTGCTTGCATCATTGACATACCTTTTTCTCTCTTATTCCTTTTTGCTAGCTTAATTTCCTTCTGTTTGGCTTCCTTTCGCCATAGGCGGAAAGAATCAAACATCGCCGGCCGGGCTTTCTTTCTAAATAATTTCACTTCAAAATTATCTAAGATATCTATATCGAAACTACCATTTTGGGGCCATTTTAAAACACCATCCTTTCTGGTGTATCGGATCCATACTTCATTATATGCAATGGGGCCCACGCCATGTTTTACCTAAAGCTCATAAGTTGGAGTTTCAATTGGAGGAACCGGGCACGAATCCTCTAATTGGGAATCCCTTTTACAACCCAAACAAAACAAACTTCCAAATATACTAGAACCAGGCATCTTCGCTCACTAGTCTAGTTTCAAACTTCAAAGGAGTATCGAATACGATAATCTCGTGAATGCACGAGTCCTCTGGCTTTGGCACTTGCAAGTTCCAAATCAAAGCGATCCCGAAGGATACCAAATTCCCGAAGGATACCAAACAAACTGGGAGACGCTCCACTTATACTTAACTGAGGTATCGATGATCGATGGCGTCACCAGAAGACTCTCTCAATTGTTTCGCTCTACCAAATCGTCAAGGGTCCAAAACAGGGCGATTAATCAGGGCAGCAGTCCTTCGTAGCCGTCGGGACGCGGAGACCCTCGCAGAAAAGACTTTCGGACCACGTCGACATGCAGGGGTTGATGAAGTGGCAGCCTTCCTCCGGAATTTCCACACGAAGCTCCTCACGAACCTCTGGCTTGGACCGGTACCGCTGAAATCGCCCCGTGTTGGGCGCCAACTGAAGTACTGGGTTTTTAAAACCCAGCGGTGCAGGGGAACACACCCTAAGACTTCGAGTTCTTCCTGTTTCAGACCCACAGAAACACAGAGTCTTCTAGGTGAAGTCAAAGATCGTATTTATTGGCTGCAGACCAATTACAGGTATCCGAGAAGTACAACACAATGTATGTTCTCAGGAGACTGCTTAAACTTACAGAACTGGCCTTCTCCTTATATACAAAATATCATGCTTCAGGCACACATTCCTCGTTTTACGATATGGGCATTCATATGTATTCATTACAAACGAAAAGGCAGAGTCATGATGACCATCCCACATTCCAGTTCAGCCAGCCCACAATTATTTACCCAGCGAGGCTCAGATCCCACATCAGATATCAGCAGACCCCAATAAACACGGGCACCTCCTGTTTGTAAAACAAGCCATAAAGCAGGAAGAGTCAGGTGTGAAAGAGATTAGCCGGAGGCTTGTGTGGGATGAAAAGGCTTTATGGTGTGTCAAACCCTGATGCTAATCACAGGTGGCCGTAGGACGGGAAGTTCGTGGGACCGACCGACCTGGGGTGGTGGAGCCAAATCGCATAGGTCACAGAGAAGTCAATAGAAGGCACATGTGTTCTAAAGGCCGGTGTTTGTCCTTGATGTGTAGCCTATGTGAGGGCAACCATAAGATGGCCACCGCTCCAAAATGGAACCCACGAAGTCAATGTGTAATATCGTATACACAGTGCATTTATCGATGATACGTTATGAAAAGCACTTGTACATACTGCATTGGCCATTCGCGGTTCGCTAATACCGGAATAGGCAGGGTAGGGCCCTGCCTCCTACGCGGTCTCAAATTTTAAAGTACCACAGCACCTCCCTGCCACAGGAGTCCTATTGTCCAGCTGGCGAGGCTGGGGTTTTCCCCAGCATCAGCCAGCCAGGGTCGTGTAGGTGGCGGGCAGTAGCCATTTTGTGAAACTTGTGCACTTTTAAATTGGTATCTAAATTCTACCGCTTTTCCCATATCGCCCTTCTAGCAAGGGAGAATCGTACCCTCATGCCCATGGCTGGACTGGGGGTATGATTCCTACATGTTTGACACCAAACACGATATGGTTCTGTGGAGCCATTCTCAAGTTATCGCGGTATCGCGATAGACTTATAATGCGGTTAAGAGTATATGGTATGGCTACACTACAAACAACCCAGTAACTTTTTTATGAAGGTTGCAGAGAGGCCCTACTCATGTAGCGGTCCCCCCTCACACATACCTCCGCACCCTGCCTTGTAGGATTACCAAGGCCTGCGATAGGGGTGAACTATGAGAGTATATGTGTTGTAATGTGGTGGGATATAGGATACCTATACCCCTGTAAGGGGTGCTAGCACCACCTTACCCAGACTACAGTAGTGGTCTGGTGGTGTCAGTTTGTATGGCTGTCCCAGGGTGGCACAATAAGTGCTGCAGCCCTGGTAGGCCTACTGGGGGACCCATGCCCTGGGTACCTAGGGTACCATCTACAAGGGACTGGTAGGGCATGCCCAGCATCCAATTAGGTTTGTACCTAGAGTACTCACATCAGTTTTAGGGAGAAAGCAGATAGGCTGGGGTCCTGGATAGCAGGATCCCAGCCAGACTAGTCAAAAACCACTCAAATACCAGGCAAAAAGTTGGGGGCAACCATTAGTCAGATTCCACCTTCCTACACACCCCAGTTCAGACATGGCCATATGCAAATCAGTCTGACCCTGTGCCTCATGGAAACAGTCCAGCCCAAACTGCCAAGCCATGCCTTCCCTGGACCGGAAACAAGCTTCCTAGGACCGGTTTCTGGCATTTCAGCCGTCTTCAGCCAGGCTTGCTTGAATCCAGTGGCAAAGTGAGCAAGGGACTCACGTCTGAGCATACCCTGCCAACTTATGGCGAACAAAGCGGTACAAAAGGGGGTGGCGATGGACGGAGCATCTGAACCAATCAAACACTCACACCCAGTCCACAGATCTGGGTTTGATCCATCACCGTTCTTTAGCCCACTTTGCCACCCCAGTTCAGACATGGCCATATGCAAATCAGTCTGACCCTGTGCCTCATGGGAACACTCCAGCCCGAACTGCCAAGCCATGCCTTCCCTGGACCGGAAACAAGCTTCCTAGGACCAGTTTCTGGCATTTCAGCCGTCTTCAGCCAGGCTTGCTTGAATCCAGTGGCAAAGTGAGCAAGGGACTCACGTCTGAGCATACCCTGCCAACTTATGGCGAACAAAGTTCCTCACACCTGCCCTGGATGCCATCATCAGCTTGGGACCCTAGTACCTATACTTCCCCCACACTGCACAGGAACAGCTGGAGAAAAAGCAAGGCTTCTACGCCATAGCTGGATTCCCACACATGTTGGGGTCAATTGACTGCACACACGTCCTACTTTTGCCCCCTGCCGACACTGCACACAATTACTGCAACAGAAAGCACACGCATTCCATCAATGTGCAGGCAATAGTGGACCACCGGGGACTCTTCACTAATGTCGTCGCCAACGACCCAGGCAGTGTGCATGATTCATACATCTTTCGACAGTCCATCATCAACCGGCGTTTCCAGGATGGCACCTACGGAAATGCAGTGCTCGTTGCTAAGTGCCAAATGAACACACCACACACCTTAACTCCAAAATCATGCAACTCACAACTCTGGGAATGCACACCTTACAAACTCACATACAATATGCCAAACAACATGCCCACCCACCATACACAACAGCACAACATACTTCGGTAACCTGGGCTAGCCATGTACATGAGCCATCAACGGTATAGCACCTCAGCCATACAATAGCAGAATGTGGGGAGAAGTGGGAACCAGGCATGTGCGAAGGAGGCAAGTGACCCATGAATGAGAATGCACACAATGCCAAGGGTGGTGTGGATGTGATGGACAGACTGCAGTATGCAGACCACAGACATATCCATGTCGACATATACTGCTAGTGTTGTGGACAGTGGACGCAACCATGTCACCCCAGCCAGTGGGGAAGATCTTATAAATGTAGCTTGTTACGTCCCCCCTGTAAGCGTGTGCCGAGTGGGTTGGCCCAGCGTACGCCAGGCTAGCGTAGGGGTGTGAATAAAAAGCACGTAGCCCTGGGCGTGGTTCTCTTCTGGAATGGCCAAAGTGCCTGCCAGGCGGCACCTCTCACCCCGCCATGAGGCCGACGCCATGTGCGGTGTTGCCTGCAATCCTGTGCGCCTGCTGCACCCCAGGCCGCTGGTCCCCAGACCTCATCTTGCCCGCCACTGCACATCCAGGCCTCACTGCTCACCTTCCGACGCCGGCGTGTCTCCAAGAGGGCCTGCAATGTGCTGGTGCAAGCTCCAAGCCCGAGGCCCCCGACCTTGGCAGCCTCCTCAGACCATCACGGCCTCCGCGAGCAAGGCCCGCAGTACTCCTTTCTCATTGATGTACTCCACCGGCATACATAGCGGACAAGTAGGTCCCACATTTGGAACTGAGTCTTGATTACACAATGGCAGAGTACATATTTTATGGCTGTGTTTATGTCACAATACTCCCTTCGATGTGGTGCCAGCAACTCTGTGCATAGCATTCCGACCACACGTGTCTTTGGGCCCTTGCTGACTTCTGCCTACACTGCGGTCCAGCAGGCCTCACACCAATCCAACACAGTCCGTACCAGGCAGGACACGGCATCGTCGCAGGGTGCACACCCGCTCAGCTCTGGTGCCTCCACCTCTGCAAACCACAAATCTTCTCCAGGTCCAGGAGGAGCTGGTTGCACAGCAGTTGACCCGCGTTGACCGCTGCCTCCGGCCTACACTGCGGTCGAGTAGGTCAAACATTTGGAACTGAGTCTTGATTTTGTCATGGCCGAGTTAACATCACAGTACGCAAGGAGAGGAGTAAGAGGAAGAAGCAGTTAAGTCCGGAGGACAAAAGGATCTCCGTTAGGGAGGTGATTGAACACTACCTACAACTGCACTGGTGCCACTGACTCTGTGCATCGCCAGCCGATGACACGTGGCTGTGGGCCATTGCTGACCGCTGCCTCTGGCACACACTGCGGTCGAGTAGGACACACAATTGGAACTGAGTCTTGATTTCTTCATGGCAGAGTTCATACCATTGTACAGGCCTCATCTCAGACTGCATCCCCTTCCAGCTCTGGTGCCACAAACTCTGTGCCACGGGAGTCATGGACACTCTGTGGTTGAACTTTGGTGGTGTCTGAGTCTATGGCCTGGAGGTCATCTTCATAAACATGTAGCTGATACTGACATGGTGGGAAAAAGGAGACTGTAGCATTCAACTCCTCCATATTGCCTGTTTCTGCTTGCTTCTGCCCTCTGCATCATGCCCTGGATGGACACCTTCCACTGTCCCCCGTAACACTCTGTGACATTCTCCTTGGATATCAACGAGGACCCGCTCAGCTCTCATGGCCCTACCTCAGTGCATCACAAGTCACCGTCCCGTGGTGGTATGCCTGTGCCGGCCGCAGTGCAACCGGGGCCACTAACTCTGTGCAGCTCAAATCATGGACCGTTGCTGTTTGTACTTTGAACTTCTGATTGTCTGGTCACTGTTGCAGTTGTTTCCAGCACTAACCAACCCCTGAGGGGTGGCTTACACTACCCATCACCCATCCAGCACAGGCGTCACTGGACGTGTGACCCTGGCAATAAAAGATGCTGGGCGCACGTGCCCGTAGCCAGTTCCACAAATTATCTCAGTGTGTCTGTGTGGTCATTATGTATGCATGAGGGCCCCGGGCCATACCACATTACGTTGTGCTGTGTACAGCGGGCGCAACCTTGTCACCTCAGGCAGTGGGGTCGACCTGGGACATGTAGCTGTGTCGGACCCCCCTGTGAGCGTAAGGGAGTGCACCGGCATACAGCAGTATGGCGTAGGGGTGTGGTCATTCAACACGTGGCTCTGGGCGTGGTTGAGTTTAGGCCATGCCAAGGAAGTAACTAATGCGTGTGTCTCTGGTGTAGTGTGGGCACCACCCGTCACGCAATATACAATGTTGCTATGTAGCATGGCCCCGGAGTGCTTGATCGGCCAAGGGGTACATGAGGGAGCGCAAGCCCACTCGGGGTCAGAGATCAGACATGTAAACTGTTGTGTGTGTCGCTATTTCCGCAGCATAAGCCAAAGGTCTACCCTCAAACACATGGCACGTTCAGCCAGGCATGAACTCTACATTTGTGTCTGCCCTGTCCTTACCATAGGCCTACACACACGTGGCTGCCCACCTTCAGCGCACAACATCACTGTGTCGTTGTCAGGCTTGTGGACATGCGCAGGCAGGCATGACAAGAGTGTGCCATAGGGGTGCAAGTGATGCAACCGCGCTGCGCACACTAGCGGATAGGCTCGGGGGGAGGGAGGAGCAGCAGTGATGCAGCTCATTTGCAACAAGCAGTACATGTCATACAGGAATCACAAAGTTACACATATCACACCCCAATGAACCAGTGAGCCTGCCAACACATCATGCAGAACAAACTATCAACTCATGTCTCTCTGCACTGTCACAGGTGACCAAGGATATGCACTCTGTACTTGGATGATGACACCCCTCCGAGCCCCGAACACACAGTCCCAGAGGAAGTACAATGCGGCCCAGAAACGCACCAGTGGCATTGTGGAACGCACATTTGGCGTGTTGAAGTCACGTTTCAGGTGCCTGGACATCACAGGTGGAAGGCTCCTGCACAGCCCAGACATCGTGTGCAAGATGATCGTTGCATGTTGTGTGTTGCACACATATGTGTTCGCAGCAATGCCCCATGGATAAAAGTGCCAGATGCACCGGACGATGATGATGAAGATAAGGCAGGTGGACCACACCCCACTGCAGCCGGAGCAGGAATAGCCCGTAGGAACATCATCATTGACAATTTCTTCACACGAGCATGTCACATTGTGACAGTCCTTAGCAATCACGGGACATTACAAAATGACCACAGGCACAGCATGTGCAAATAAATGCATTCCAAAAACACATTCCCTGAGTGCATGTCACTCATCTGTCTGTACAGGCACATCACTCAGACAAGTGTAAGTGCGACATGTAGTGCTAACACTTTTATGATTTGTTCATGGATGGTGGGTGTGTCACCTCTGTGCAGAGAGGCTGTTTAGGGTGTCACGTCACGTATTCGAACTGCCAGTTCTGTGTGTCACAGTTAGGAGGGAATCCCACTCTTCGGCGGTTCACATGTGCCCAAAATCTTTCCATTTTGGCTGCCATTTGTGACCTACAGGTGACAACAGAGCTCCTTTAGTGGTCAGATATGTACCACCATGATGCAGGGATGCCCCTTGTGACTCAAGTCCCACAACATGGGCAACATGTACGTAAGTGAGAGTCACTACCCCTACATTCGTCCATGCTTTCATAATTGATTGATCATGGTCATGACACGTCTGTGTGCTGGAGGGGTTGTTTGTCCCTCTGTAATGTGAAGGGGAGATGCCGTTTCACAGTGTGTTCCATGCATGTTTCAGCATTGGCGCAGTTTACATGCAGACTGCATGTCAATGTACATTGTGACTGTGAGGAGATGCCTATTTGATGCGGGACAATGGTCATTTGTTCTACGTCACGCATGTGGGGTTGTGCTCGTACATTGTCATCTCACGTTTTTTTTACTGTGCTTTTATGGTGCATTTTCCCGCATGACGCATGGGAATTGCAGGCCTATCACTGGTTATCGCTGATTTTTGTATCGCGATTGGCCCCATCGCTACTATGTTCGCATTCGCGTTTCGCGTTTTTCGGCTTTGTGTTAATTTTAACACGTCATTTGACGTGTTATCGTGGGACTATCGCATGGTACCACCGTGTTGAGAATACCAAGTTACCACGGAGTTGTTTTCCCGTGATAGACTGCGATGTGAAGAGTTGCGTTAAGCTAAATTTGCGATGGTTATCATATGTTCTTGAGAATATGCCCCATAAACTCTAGGACTGCACCAAGTACACAATCTTCCTCCCCCCTCAGGCACCGTCATTATGACTGATCAGAGTCATAGCCCTCAAACGGATTAAACATAGGAAATTATTTGGTAAGCATTCTGATTTTGAAAATAATTCTAATTTAAAGTTGGGTCTTGCTTTGAATTAAATCGAGGACCATTTGCATTTTGCTGTGGCATCAGATCTTGTGGAAACTGCATCACTGGAGCTTGAGGCACATTTGAATTTTGCATTTTCAGTCTTGGTGCCATCTGTGACTGTCTGGAGTTGTTACTTTGGGGCTGTGTAAATCCTGAATTCTGAACCTGGTTCTCATTCATCATTCTATTGAGATTAAGACTACATTCCCACTTCCACTGACATCATTTATTGTAATAGTAACAAGGATTTGATCTCTACAATTTTGCCACATCAATCCCAGTACTTAGACCAATTGAAACACCACAACCTCTACCTTGTTGTGGGAACTCATTTCCACCTTGCATCATAGGAGCTCCCTCCTGATACACTCCTTACATAGAACCAATATTTCCTACAAAAGGTTGACTATGACTTCTTCTCTGTGCTGCTTTCATCTGTGCCACCACCAATTTCTCCTTCAAGTACTTCTTCTTCATTTACAATTCATCACAACAATATTTTGCATATCTCAGGATCTCATCAGCCTATTTATTCTGGAAACAAATCAAATGTTTCTGAATCATCAAGCTAATCTCAGGTCTCAATCCTGTCATAATCTGGGACACAAAATTTCCCATGTCTTTAACTTCAAGAGCCTCCATTCCACTGTGTTGCTTAAACACCTGCAATAATCTTTCATAATTGCATGCACTGATTCTTTGGGCTCTTGGGTCGTCCTGGCAGTCTTAATACAATCAATGTCTTTAGCTGGTATCTTCCATCTCAAAAAGGCCATCACCTGTTGACATGATTTGATCACTAACTGTGATGGGGTATATGATATCAGATTTCTGAGGTTTCTTCTCCAGCCATTCTATAGCCACTTTACATTCTTCCCACAAATCACTTGGTACCACATTGTTGAAAAAGGTGTTCAACTCCACCAACATGACCTGTGAAATCTTCACAAATCGATCAGCCTGCTTTTACCGTACCACTGGCTTTTCTCACGATTTTGGGAAATCATTAGTGAATGATGTGAGATCACTCCTACTCCAAGGCACATCGACATAACCTCCACAAGGCACCTCCCTAAATGGAAAATTAGAAGTGTTCTCGCCACCCAGTAAGAAAACAGAGGTGGCTCCCCCTTTGTTTTCTTTTGCTCTCTCTTCTTCGCCCATCTGCCTTCCCACTTATCTAGCTCACTCCATTTGTAGATGCAATTAATTAACTCTAAGCTGCAATTTAATTCCTGTTGTTCATCGAAGCACACATGGTAACTCTTCTGCAGAGATTTGGTCCTATTCAAATTGACCTCAAATTTCTGAGCTAATTCAGACAGCTTTTCATGAGCCTCCTTGCATGTTTGGTAACACCTCTGCACATACGTGCAAGTTCATTTTGTTGGTAGGCATCTAATCAGGAAGGATCAAAGTTTCCTTGTCTAATCTCATCCAATTCTAACTTTAGTTTAACTGCACCCACTACATTTAGCGTCACAGATGGCTGAATTATTATTTTCCTAATCCTGAACCTTCACTTTCTCTTGGGGACCCATTGTAAAATTGAATCCAATCATCTAGTTCTTTGGTTCAAAGACCATTCTGTGCTGCAGGAGTAATGGGCACTATCGCTTCTCTAGGACTACCACGGTTAACATCCGGAGGTAAATTCCAAATAGACATGTCCAAATTTGGCGAACTTTGAGCAGACCCTCCTATAGGAGCAAATCCTGTCTGATTCATGGTTGATGTTGCACCAGCAACACAGGGGGTAATCAACTGAGTTGGAACTAAAAGAGTTCCTCCCACTCCTGGGAGCACAGGAGCCTTAGCTGATATGTCTACTCCAGTAGGGACTGAAAAAATGTGGGTCATGTTTCCTGCCGACTCAGTGACCGGAACCGTGAGCTCATGTGGTGCATTGAGAACAGTGGAGTTAACAGGGGTACTAATCCCTGAACTCTATCCCATCAAATTCTGACTCGTATTTACTCCCCTTCCATATTTACTAAACAGTGTCTATTTTAGAGTTTCCACCAGTAACTGCACCATTGGTTCCTCCAGGTTGGGCCACACTATATGGAGGTGGACGTTTTGATAACAACATATCTAGGAAATCATTGCTAGAATCACTATCTTCACCTGTACTCTTTGTGCTTCTAGTCTTATCATCCTTCTTAGTCCCCTTCTTTCCTTTCTTGTTATCAGGTTCTTCACTTGTCACTGCCAGTTATAATTTATTTTCCTTGTTTATATCAGTTTTCCATCACTGTGGTTCTGCATCCCATCTAGCATCGGCACAGCTATACACTGCCTTTCGGACCTTTGCCTAACGAGCGGCACACTCCCAAGATTTAAGTGCTTCCTACTGTGTGGAACTAGGGCGCGGCTTGATTTAGTACAATACCCTTCTCAAATATTCAATGATTTTCAAATTTAATGTGCCATAGTATGGAAATATCAATGCACCTCCTTTCTCTGTGATCTTATGGTATTGATTCAGCCAAATACACGTGTGAAGGCTCACAGTTATTGGCATATAATGACCTGGCATGTCTTCGGGTGGTGCCTCTTCCCCCTCTAGAACAGGTATTAGTAGTAGTGGTAGTAATGAACTTTATTTGGTAAACAAGTACCATCAAAGTGCACATGTACGAGAACAATACAAGAGATGTATCATAAAACCATTTAAAACATCACATCACAATTCATTAGAAGAGTAACATCACTATTGCAAATTTCATTTTCTTTAGCCATTACTTATGTACAAAATGGGGGCAAAAAGTGAGCAGAACTGTGTGCAAATTGAGCAATAAATACATAAAGTCACTTAGAAACTATCTTCAGCTGTATCTATAAAATCAATATTACTGAAATAAAACAGAAATTAAAAAGATTGGCCTAGTCGCTTAGTGTCGCAGTCAGTTGTCTACCATGTTTATGCCATACCGCCTGTAAAAATGTACTCGTAGCAATGGCTATTGCTGGAGTTGTGTCACTCCTTAGCATTCTAAGGACCACTATATATTTTGTTAATTTCATATTTTTACATAGGGGAATGATCCATTTCCGGTGCGGACCATGGTAGCTCGGGCAGAAGAATAATATGTGTGCCTCGTCTTCATCTGCCAAACCACATGCCGGACAAATACTAATGCCGAGGGCCTTGCTCCATTGACTCGTTACTGATCTCAGGGGGAAAGTGCCAAATCGGAAATGGATATAGAGAATCTTGGCTGGAGGAGAGGAGATAAAATCCAAAAATTCCTTGCAATGAGAAAAAGGCTTAATATCTAAAAATCAGTTTGTTAGTTTACCAATTGAGTGGTTACCTAAATGAATATCTCGGATATGGGTCCAATAACTAGATTTTAAAAGGTTGAGATCGGTCTTACACATTCTTTCTGTATTAGTCCATAGCCTTGTCAATCCCAACTTGTTAAACCAGTCTGAGACAAACTTGACCCAAGGTATTGATTTGGCACCCCTTATACACAACAATTCAACAAGGCAATCCCTAAATTCCTTCAGTTCAGGGGTGACCCATAATCGTATCCAATAGACAAGTGGTCTAAGGGAGGCCAGATATGCAATTCTTTTAAGCCCTAGATCATAAAACAATGGAATTAATGGTGTACTACTGGGGACAGAAACCAGCCTTCTGGCAAAACTATTTTCTGCAGCAGTAGGTTAAGAAACATCAGTGCTTCCCCAGGTCTCGGCTCCATATAGGGCTGCCCCTTGTGCTTTACAGCAGTAGACTTCCAGGACTGGCGATCCTGCTCGGGAACTTGTGGTCTATGCAGCCTACCAATAGCATTTGCTTTATGCTCTAGTAGTAGTGAAGTTTTCTTTAGCTGATCGTTCCACTTCATACTCCCCATTTCCTTAACTCCCAAGTAATCAAAGCTCCTGACCCTCTCAGTGCTTCTCCCCCAGCCTGTACGGTTGAATTTTTGGCCGCTCCCTTACCAAATGCCATGTACTTAGTTTTGTTGGCATCAAGCTCCAAGCCCCGTGCCCCACAAAAATCGGTAAATTTATCAACAAGGAGCTGAAGACCCATTAAGGTATTAGAAATGAGAAAGGAGTCATCTGCAAATAAAAGAATCAGTACCTTATTACCGTTTTGTAAAGGGGAGTAATTTCTACAATTTTTCAAGATATCAACCGCATTGTTTATGTAGAGAATAAAGAGCGTGGGAGCAAGGATCTACCCCTGTCGTACACCCCGCTGTTTGGGGATACGCTTGATTAGCTCTCCTGCATGCCCACAGCACAGCTGGGCAATGTTATTACTATGTAGCTGGGACATTATATGGATTAAGTTCCCTGGGACCCCATCACATTTAACAGACCAGAGATTTGTATGGGGGATGAGATCAAAGACAGCTCTAAGATCAACAAGTGCCACATAAAGATTCTGTTGTTGTAGTAGAGTGTATTTCCAGTGTAGTGTGGTAAATCAGAAAATGTGATCTACAGTGCTCATCTTAGAGCGAAACCCTGCTTGGAGATCTGACATAATATTATTTGTATCTATCCAGTGATGTAGTTTATCAAGGATTTGTTTAGCAAAAATCTTCTGGGCATTGCCGATAACGCTGATTGGCCTGTAATTCGATGGTACACATGCATCACCCTTCTTGTATATGGTGACAATCTTGGCCCCTCTCCAAGATTCAGGTATCTCCCCTCCCTCTCGATAGGGCATGTGAAAGGAGATTAAAGTAAAGTGATCAAATCTGGGGTTCCGATTTATAGAGGTCCCCAGGGATTTTATCGGGTCCCGGTCCTTAGCTGTTTTTAGCGCCGAGATGGCATTCATGGTATCATCCACGCTGAAATTTACAGCCGGGCCATCAAATTGTAAGGTATCACAGCATGTCGAACCCATAGATGGCATTGTAATATTATAGGAGCCCATTGAGATGTCTTCATAGAGTTCAGAGAAATGGGACACCCACCTATCGGCTGATATAAAATATTGGTGGTTCTTAGTGTTCACCACTCTCTTTTGTGACACTGTGCACCAAAATAAGTTGTTATAATTTGTTTTTACCGCAAGTAACATTTCCTCCCAAATTCTGTCATCCTAGGTCTCATACGTGCGCTTGGCTAGGGCTAATTGGTCCCTATCACCTTCCAGGACAGTACACCTTATTAGATGTTTCACTTGCTTACAAGAGGAGTCAAACCAAGTAGTTTCTTTCACCAAAACTGGTTTCTTGCTGGGCATGTCTTTATAAAAGACCTGTTGAAGCTCTTTAAAGAGTAGATTGTGTATACTCAAGATTGGGATTTCTTGCTCATTCACACCTTCGTAATTGAGTGAGTTGACGTACAGTCCGTATATCTGTGACAGCAGTTTTTCATTCGTCATTATTTTTGGCCAAGAGACATAGCGCCTACAATTAGAAAGTACAGGATCGGGTACCTCTGTTTAGTATGTATTCAATACTCTTGTCAATAAGACTCCACCCAATGAAACCACAAGGGAATCGTGGTCACTGTCAGTCCACCTATTCACTTTCATATCATTCAAAAGTGGCCAGAGTCACATCCAAATAAACAAAATCAATAACAGTAACATGATTACCTCTTCTGAAGGTGGGGGCTTGATCAGGGTCAGATCTAGTGCGACAGTTACATACCCTCAACCCTCTGCCCACTACTATGGAGCCTAGCTTACGACCAGTTTCTGTAAAATGTATTCGGGGTTTCTCTGTTAATGTTCTAATACTCCACTGTTCATCTTCATCTTCTGTGACTTCGTTAATATAGGAAGATGGTTCATAAGATGTATTGAAGTCTCCAACCAGTATTACTTTTGTGTTCGAATGAAGAGAGTTTAACACTTTTTCACGGGAAGACAAAACGGGGAATTCAGCACTAGCCGAAATAGATCTTACATATATATTTAAGAGGGCCAAGACAAGTCCTGATGGTAGCAAGACAGGTATTCTCAAATCTCCACTAATCAAATTTAATATAGCCTTAAAGAATTTCATTTTCCAACAATAATGTCAACAATCACAAATAGAATTTTATTTCAGACCAGGAAAGAATTCTTTACCCACAATTCTTGTTCTGCACACCTCTCTATGATGTAGTCAACCAATAACAGCGCAGAATGTACTCCAACCATCTAATTTCAGCGCAGCACTCTAGGACGTCTTTCTCACTCCTCACAGCGGCTCACCCTCCTTTATAATTTTTCTTGAGTGTTGCAATACAAGCACAACAGCAGTCACAAAGCAAATTCAACAACTTTGTATGTTTGACTAAAGAATCAATAGTACTCAATCACACAAGAAATGATCTGGAGCTACACTTTCTAGCCTACTCTAACTCACACTCAAGTGAAACTTTAACCAGCTGGGAATCACCCGGATTAGTGTAGCTTCACCCCTGCACAAAAGGATCCACCACACCAACCACACCTTACTCACACAAAGATAGATTTCCTCAATTGTGCCGTCAACGTCTCACGACTAGCACCACAAAACTCAGCAGACAATTATAACACAGTGTTTTCTACACTGATCACTTATTACTATCCCGGGGTGTGAGGCTATGTCGAGCCCAATAGCCACTTCAGCTTCTTTGCATTAAGCGCTTCCACATTTGTACAACAACTGAAACATCACAGCATCACGGCGCAAGCTAGACGAAAGCAATTGCAATGTGTGACCCTATTAATACTCACTCTCTTCCAGATTTCTGGAACACCGCTTCTCCTCCAAATCGGGACATGAGCTTTGAGATCAGGATTGGGCTTGGACAAAACTGGACTCTCACATGAATACAGTAACTCCCTCTGTCTTAATAACTAAACATCCGACAAGCTGACATCTGAAAGCACGCAGGTGCATGATTTATAATCTGATAAATCTTTTTAAGTTGACTGAGATTCAAAGGGAGTTAGCAATAATAAAGCAATTCTATCATTGTGAAACCCATTTGGCCACACAATATGGACTAAGAATCGTGATTGAAGTTAAGGAATTTTATTTTCCAATTAATAGTCAATCCAACTTATATGCATGTCAGGAGACTAATGAAAAAAGATACAAGATTGAAACTGGTAAATTGAAATATGATAATCGGTTCAGTCTAAATAGGATAAGATGCAAACTAATCATAGCTACAGCAATACAGACACAGAGAATTAGATATTGGTGCTCCTTAAAGAAACTCTGTCTCTCTCTAAAGTAATCTAATCAAGATTCTAAGTCTAGAATAAGGATAGTTTGTAGAATAGGGCCTCAAGAAAGTTTGGAAGTGCGTGAAGGTGTCAGCATAGTAAAGACTCCAGCAGAAGTCTTCCAGAATTGAAATAAGTGCTTAGCGTAAAGCTTCACACTTTCAAGAATATAGGAAGCAGAGAGGGGTGTACCCCTAAAAGTCTTAAAGAATCTGCTCTATTCTACCAGTGTAAATACTAAACAGAACAAACTGAAACTCCAGCAACAGTTGTATCTCTTCCCACACCTCCAGGAACCAATAGTCTCTCTTCTTCTGTTAGGCATCTGCAACATTACCAGACTTTCCCTTCCCACAGAACTTGGACAGTTTCTACAACCTTGAAAATCCCTATGTTCCTGATACACAATGAATAGGAGGCTTCATCTGTTCATTAGGTCTTCACGTTTCTTGGCAAGATTTCTCTTCCCAGACCTTACTATCATTATACTAATACAGACAACAATACTCCTTTTCTCTAGCTAATGAAACCTTGAGAATGCAACTGCAAAGGAAAGAACACACTGACCAAGCAATGCACATTTCAAAATCACAAGGCCTTTAGTCAGGCTAACTTTACCTTAACATTTTGGGCCATATTTATGGGGATTTGGCACAGGGCAGCACAGCAAATGACCTTGCTGCGCTGTCTTGCATCAAAGTGAAAGGGCAGGAATGCTCCTTATCTATTGCATCCGGCCAGTGCTTAATTTGAGCTGGTGGTTTCCGGTGTTCGGCACCGGCACTTAATTCGTTTCTGGTGCTCGGCACCAGCACTTAATTGTCACCAGCACGCTCATGATAGTCTCTAATTTAGAGATGAGCAGAACAACGGTTGTTTATAAATACAATATACATAAAAAATTACCAATGACTGCCTCCCTAGCCATTCCTTTAGCTTTGGAGACCTGAAATAATCTGAATTGTCGCACTTGCAGGTGAGAGCGATGGTTAGTAGTTGTTTTGGCAGTGATGACAGGGGCAAGCTGCAGTGGCCTCCTGGGCAGGGCCCTGGCACATATTATTTTACAAATTAAGCACTGCATATGGAGCATTCCTGTAATTTCCCCCTGCGCTGGTACTATTTTGGCAGCCTAGTACCAATGCAGGCACCCTTACACAATGGTGCAAAGGTGTCTGCGTTGCATACAGGATTGTTTTTATGCACGAAGGGGCACCTTCCAGCAAAAAATCAGTCCTGGGAGACATTTTCCTCTTTCTATGTGTACTGCAGAGTGCAGCACACACAGAAAGAGGGAAACAACAAGGAGGGGAGGCGTAAGGTTTTTGCGCATCCCCAGGTTTATATGGTCTTGTAAATCTGGGGATGTGACAAAATCCATGGGTGCTGCATGAGAGCACCCACCGCAATCCCATGGAACGCCTCTCAATCGCGGAGTAAGGCAACGCAGCGATTTGCTCTGCTTTGCCTTACTCCATATCTATGAGGCAGTTTAAAACCACACAAAGTGACTTTGCGTGACCTCATAAATATGATTTGGTGGTTTGCGCTGCTGTTGCTTCACAAAAAGTGATGCAATGGCAGCGCAAGGGGCTTGTAAATATGCCCCTTAATGTGCATTTCAAATACATGGTCATAGTTGTGCACACATAAGTAAAAGCATGCGTAATTACACTTTCAAATCGAACTTTCAAAATATATGCAACTGTGACAAAGTATAAAAGCAAACACGAATACAGAATACATGTCTTACTGTTAAACTGAACATTAGTGCACATGTTTATAAAGCTTCAGTTTCCCCATGGGTACATTTCATTAATGCATTTAAATGTTCAGAAGCGTTAATATTATAAAGGCATATAGTAGATATAATGCCAAAAATTAATGCAAATTGCGCAATGATGACGTGTAAGGGATGGAGTCTAAATTGCGCTACTCCAGAGGCAATTGAGTCATTTCAATGCTGCTTATTAACCCCTGCAGAAGAATGTTGGGACTGGACAGCACATCAGAATGCATCCATAGTAGATATAACTACCATTATAGGCCCACTAAGGAAACATTCCATGGCTTCTAGCTCACCACTTCTCAAGTGTGTGTTATCGTATTTTTTTCTGGCTCAGCACCCTCACATCCCGACCCCTCTTTCAGTTGCTCCACCTTACCACGAGCAAGGAAGTACATTGTATCAGCTCCACCTAATGGCCTCTGTGTTTATCTTTGCTGCTTCACTGACTTGATGTACCAGTTCTTCTGGGTAAGCAATGCCACTGAGCAGTATAAAAATATAAACCACCCTAGTGGATTATGTTTTTTGCTATTTTTCAGCAGTATTATGGCTCACATTCTCATTGCTGCTAAGCAAGGGGGGGGCTCAGGCACATCATGGCAATGAAGTGGCAAATATTTATATACAGGAGCAAAAAACTGCTGACTTCAAATGTATGCAGACACCTTTTTGATAGTATGAGGATAGTCCTATAGGGGCGGGTATTAAGGAAGACATAGGGCCATATTCACAAGGACCCATCTTCGAATTATCTCCACATTAACGCACCAAAAGGAGATAGAATTAACACCCCATTCACAATCCGGTGCAAACTGCAGACATCGCCAGTATTCAAGCGATAGTTGCCTCAAAATTTAACACCACGGTGGACACCACCAACTAACACTAATGAGATGCAGAGTAGGTGTACCAGTGCAAAAACACATGAAAAAACCACAACACCACTTCCACAACGAACTGCCAGATCTGCGATGCGAACCGAAAACAGGCGATAAGCTGCGTTAGACGCAGGTATTTAACACCTGCCTCAAGTAGGTGTAAATACGGATGACTCCCTGCAGTAGGCAACGGAGCCCCACACACAGCCACACCCAAAGAACAAACGACACCATGGAGCTACTCATCATGCAGCTCGGAGCCCCAGCAGGGTCACAACACCCACCGCCACCTCCCCCAGGACCTCCACCACCCCCTGGACCTGGATCCTTTTCCCACCCCGAACCACCACAGAGGCAGCGCAGAGTAAGACAGCAGACCTACTGAAAACGCACCACTCTCACAGACCTAACGCCCGCGGAAGTCATTGCCCACTACAGGTGCAAAAGGGCAACCACCCTCCGCATCATGACCCACATCGCCCACAGGCTGACGGTCCCAACACAGCGGAGAACCAACGTCCCTCCGCAGACAAAGTTGCTGGCTGTGCTGCACCTGTTGGCCTCTGGTACCTTCCAACCAACAACTGCCAGAGTCGGAGGGGTCTCACAGCCAGCCCTATCAAAGTTCATCACACCTGTCCTAGATGCCATCCTCAGCTTCATACCCCAGTACCTTCACTTCCCCAACACTGCGCAGGAACAGCTGGAGACAAAGCAAGGCTTCTACGCCATAGCCGGATTCCCGGCTGTGTTGGGGGCAATCGACTGCATACATGTCCCACTTGTGCCCCCTGCGGATATTGCACACCACTACTGCAACAGAAAGCATCAGCATTCCATCAATGTGCAGGCAATAGTGGACCACCGGGGACTCTTTACCAATGTCGTGGCCAACTACCCATGCAGTGTGCATAATTCCTTCATCTTCCGACAGTCCATCATCATCCAGCGCTTCCAGGATGGCACATATGAAATGGGACTGCTCGTTGGTAAGTGCCAAATCAACAATTCACACACCCCAAAACCATCAACACACAACGCACAACTGTGGGAATGCACACGTGACCAAACCACATACAACATGTGAAACTACACAACGACCTACCAGACACGACAACACCACTCCATGGTCATCCTGGGCTACCCCTGCACCCAATACAGACATTATATGGCACCACAGCCACACAGCAGCAAAACGTGTGGAGATGCGGAATGCAGCAATGTGCGAGGATGCAAGTGACCCATGATTGGTAATGTACACAACGAGAGGTGAGGCGTGTATGTGCAGGACAGATATGGCTATGCAAACCACAGACATGTCCATGCAGACCACAACTGCTGGTGACTGGAGAGTAGTGAGCAGTGGAAGCAACAATGTCACCCCAGGTTGTGGAACAGATAGCGGAAGTGTCGCACTCTGCGTCCCCCCCTGTGTGCGTGAGCGTAGTGGGTTGGTGCTGAGTATGCCAGGGCTGCATAGGGGAGTGGTGACAAACCCCGTTGCACAAGGCGTGGTCCACTCCCAGGAAGGCCAACGTCATTGAGAGAGCGGCGCCGCGGGGCCTGCAACCCTGTGCGCCTGCTGCACCCCAAGACGCTGATGCACAGACCAGGCCTGCCCGCATCAAAGCCGCACTGCTCAGCTGCCGACAACGTCGTGTGTCGAAGAGGGCCAAACACGTGCCAGTGCAAGCTCCAGGCCCCAGTCACGCGAGCTCAGCAGCCTCTGCAGTCCATCGCTGCCCCCCCCCGACGCTGGCCTACATCACTCATTACTTATTGACATGCTCCACTGGCGTCCTCTTCGGACCAGTAGATCCCACATGTGGAACAGTGTCCTGAGTCCTGAATGGCAGTGACCCCAAGTCCGTGGCAGCGGCCACAGCACCAGACTCCCTTTGGTCAGTGAGGCATAATTCCATTAAGCAGGCCTGCGACACGTGATGCCACTAACCCTGTGCACCATGAGTGTCCAACATCTGCCGGCAGAACATCGTTGGTGTCAGAGCCTGTGGCATGGGGGTTTTCATCAGCAACGGGCAGGTACGGACTTGGCGTCGGGCCTGGGTCTGTGGCATTCGTATGTGCCAAGTTGCCGGATACAGCTGGCATGTGCCCTCTGCAACATGCCCTGGGGGTAGGCCACTCATTCTCCCCCGTGACACTCAGCGGAAGGCACATATGACACATACAAGACCCTGCTATGCCCTCATGCCCCTACCCCAGTCTCCTACAGGTCAGGGACCCGTGGCCGTGGGCCCGTGTCAGACACTGTGCATCTGGGGCCACTAGCCCTGTGCGACTCGAGTCATTCCCCCTTGTTGTACTGACATTGCATTTCTGAGTGCCTGATGACTGTTGGAGTTGTTGCCAGCACCAGCTACTCCCTGAAGGCTGGCTTACACTCACTCCACACACAGCCAGCACAGGCATTACTGTATTGGTGAGCCTGCCATCACATCCTGCCAAACCAAGTATTGACACTTTTCTCCCTGCACTGTCACAGGTGATCAACGATATGCACTGTGCCCTTGGATGACGACACCCCTCTGAGACTCGGACACACCCGCACAGAGGCAGTACAATGCGGCCCACATACGCACCAGGGGCATCATTGAACACACATTTGGCATGTTGAAGTCACGCTTCAGGTGCCTGGACGGCACAGGTGGAAAGCTCCTGTACAGCCCGAACATCGTGTGCAAGATGATTGTTGCATGTTGTGTGTTGCACAACGTCTGTGTTCGCACCAATGCCCCATGGATCCCAGTTCCAGAGGTGCCGGATGATGATGGTGATGATGGGGCAGGTGGCCCACATCCCACTGCAGCTACAGAAGGAATGTGCCGTAGGAACTACATCATTGACACTTACTTCTCATGAGCACGTCACATTGTGGCTGTCCATGGCAATCATGGGACAATTGAGGATGTTCAATTGTGCTGCATGTGTGATTAAAACATATTTGCAGGTTACAGGTTGTACTTGTACATTGTCATGTTACATTTTCCTGCAGTTTCAGTTGTGATTTGCCATGGTGTGCACATTTGCGGAACCTGTAATTGTCCTGTGTTCTGTTGTGGAGGGATTGCTGTTTGTACCGGGATGATGTCAATGTCGTGGTGCACTTCTGCTTATGTGCGTATGCTGCACGGTGGGAGAGTCGCTCCTGCGGCTCTGATTTGTCTGCCACTGGTCTCTATCATGTGGTGTGCCTGTCGGTTCTGTTCTTCCACGGTGCTTGGATGTTGTGGTGTGCATGTTGTCCTCTGCAGTCGGTCTGGGTGCATCCGTGGTACTCCGCTGTTGATGTATTTTTTCTGTGGCATTTTCCGTATGCTGTTCTTGTGCTTTTTCCCGCATTACGCGTGTGTATTGCTGCCCTCAAGCTGCTTATCGCTGGTTTCCTCATCGCAGTTTGGCTCATCTCAGATTTTTTGGTGTTGTGGTTTGGGTTTTTATCTCCATCGAGGTGATTGTATCGTGGACATTTTCTACGGTTTCGGCAGACTACCGCATGGTACCGCCTTGTTGTGAATTCCACGTTGACACAGGGTTATTTTTCCGCGATATGCTGCGATGTGGAAAGTTGCGTTAACATTTTTTGGTGACTTTTAGCACACGTTCTTGTGAATATACCCCAAAGTTCTTTGAACGGGGAGTAAGTTCATTCGTGCTGAGATTTGCACACTATTTATTCAAATATCCTTGTGGTTATAGTACAGAGATGTTTATTCTAGCTGAAGGTTAGATTGATCTGACGACTCGAAATGTTGCATTAGTCGTGTAGCAAAATTGTGGAACAATTCAATATCATGGAATATATTTAAATGAGGACTACGATGAATTTAAAGAATATATTAAAGTTTTGATTAATTTGAAAGATAGACATGAGTGCATTCACGCAGGAGTGTGCACCGAGTACAAGGCGGAATGTTTACCCATTTTCTAGTCCTATTGGTTATGATCACTATTGAAATCACAATGACAAATTATAGCACAAATAAGCAAATATTTGGGGTACTTTATCGTGAAGAATATGACCATCACTACACTTGGCTAATTTCAGAGATTTTGCAACACTATACTATAATTTTATTATAAATGTATGTGTTTCTCAGTGAATATTTATGTGCAGCTATATAGGTTTCTGAGTGAATTATAACGAGGGTGTTAGTCTGAGAGTTAAAATATACCTCATGTTGGCAAGGACCATGACAAGAAGCATAGATGATATTTAAACATAAACTCAACACCTCCATCTTACTTTGTTGCAGTCCTGGGATTCAGAGCACTGAGCACCAAACTTCTGGCTCTCCCGCCGCATTTAGAGACGCAGAGATTGCCCAGTTTCCAAAGGGGACAACTTAGATTCCTCTGTCTTTGGAAACCATTAGCTCATATCCTTTTAGCCACAAGCCCACTAGCTTGAGAGCATGAGACGTTCTACCCTATTTAGAGAGGGCCCTCTTTTTTAGGTCTCGCGCCTAGCGATACAGTGCGTAGCACTGCTCGCGCAGCGAGAGACCTCTTGTACGGGGTTCCAAAATCGAGCCAGGAATCGCACACGCTCGTGCCTATGGGGCTGTGCGTGCGTGTATTTTACAAACAGAGCACGTAATAGGCCAAAGGCAGGCGCATTGCTCCGCCCATGGCCTATTGGTGTCTATTACGCGTACCGGCCGTCATGTGGTTTCAATTATCGTGCCCAGACACGGGCGCAATAATTGAAACCACATGTCTCGCTGTGGCGCGCGCGTGCGCACCACTCGCGGGATTGTGTTTTTTTTATCCATTTCACAGGGAAGCAACTAAATGAAAGAACCGGTGACGTCTTGTTTCAAAGTGAGTGCAGTGTTGTTGATTAAGGATGCTATTTGCCAGGGAGATAGTTTTCCATCTCTTCAGATCATCTAACAATTTTTATTTTACGGGAGTGGAATCCGGTCTATCCGATGTAAAAAAGCACATATTCCCTGTGGGCATGCAAAATCTGGAGCGATCGCTAGTTCTTGAGAGTTGCCATTTTCCTCTGATTGCATCAATTCAAAAGTCAGTAACTTGAGGTTCCTCATATCTCAACCAGGGCCGAGATCTAAAGTTGTCCCATTTCTGTCACTTCAATAGTGCACAATAACAGCATTGCTTTCATAGGCTCAAAAAAGCAAAACCCTACTTGTGACTTTCCAGACACCATAAGGCGGCGTGCTCCCAAAGGCCACGAGGAACACAGACTATCTGAGCAAAAGGACACACGGAGGACAACCCGCTTCGAAGCACACGAAGTTACCCACCCACGACACGGGAAGGGAGTGCAGACACCTGCCCGGTGTCCCGTCCATGTCCGTTGGGACGAGTACACGTAAATTCGGTCTATCCCGTGCACATTCTTTGAAGCTAAAATATATATGGGCAATGAACGAATATTCATTATATTTGACACATCTACTTAAATATGTATGAAGCCAGCAATGCACATGATAAAGTACGTTCTGTCAGAACACAATACAATTACACGAGAACTTCAAAACGAATGTGAAAGAAAACATGGTCTGACAACTTCGTAGTGGGAGCGGCTTAACTCTACTTTGTCACGGGCACTACGCAAAGCATAAGGACATTGGTTTTAGCTTTTCAATTACTTAAACTACCGATGGGTTTAGGCTACGGTTCTTTAAAGTAAAGTTCAAAAAGCATTGAAAGTATAATTTTAAGTGTATTTTTTTATTTGGTCATATTATTTTCGAAACTTGTATGGATAAAAGGGCAAACAATGCTTACGAGAGTTTTTGAAGTACATGGTGTGTGTGTGTAGAGAGGGAGGGACGCAATGCTATTGTGTGAGGAGACAAACAGGTGAATCTGATAATGACACGTTTGGGCCATAATACGCTAGTAATCTCAGACGCGCATCGGACGCATGTACGTGTCTACCTGTACAAATGTTGGGGCCGGTCTTTCAGAAGAAGTGCTGTGGTGGAGTGCAGTGCAGTGGTGCCTCACAGAGGATCCCTGCTGAGGGCCTCCCACTGACAACAGATGCCACAGAAGCACGTGGCTCTTGTGGTATTTGTGCGAGGTTTTCAAGGCAGCCTTCACGCGAGGCCAGGGCAGCCTTCCTTCCTTCACCCACAGGGCTCTGTGCTGAGCCGCACCCCTACTCGCCCTGCCCGGGCCTAGCATTTGTCTGCGCGAGGACGACGCAGGCTCGCCTGTCTGTTGTGTGTTTGTGTTCAGTCTAGACTTTTAAAATCTCAAGGTTGGGGCCCCTTCACTGCACTCGAACTCACTCGGTGCAAGATTGGAGAACCCGAGTCCTGGAGAAGGAGAGCGTGCACCGTGGCCACACCCCAACAGTGTTGCGCAGCCCCACCCCCACCCCCCTAGTGGTTCTCATTGTGGGGCAGGTAGTGCCCCTGCTGCCAGCTGCATCTGCAGGCCACTCATTTCCCATGAATTCCCCCCACTTTCGCCTCCTTTTCTTCCACAGCCCCGTGGCTCCCAGCCCTCTCCGACAAGCGTGTGAGCTGCGCAGAGTTGAACTCACCCCCACCGGACTGCCCACCAGAGCTACTATGGGGAAGAAAACAAACAGGAGTAAGAATCAGCATAGAGGAGAGAAATGTAGCAATACAACTTTGTGAAGTTAGAAGTATTTTATGTGCACACACACCTATAGTTGCGCCCAAGCACGTTGATGCTGCTTTCTTTTGAAAAGAGCGGCGCAAACTTCAAGTTCATGTACTTGTGCGCCGTATTTATCAAGCAGCCGGGCTTCTCCCAATGGGACGTTAAAGTAATAAGCCTTGACCGACTATGCGAGGAACAATCATGACCACAACTTCATAATGGTGATATTTTTAGCACTGATAACTTTAGTCTCAACTTTTGTCAGCATATATTGCCGATTCAATTGTGCCTTCCCACTGGAACCCGTGACGCACCATCTCAATAAGTGGTTGCAGGTGGCTTGAGGTGCAGGGAGAGTAATGGGTTGTAGAATATCTACTTGTAAAATAGCGCATCGACGACCAGGGGATGATACCATGGGGCTTGCCCATTGGCATCTCTGAAGTTTAAAGGACAGGGTCATGTGGGCTAAGTCCAAGTTCTATTTGTCATTGTCTGCACATTCCCCTCCACCCCCCCTCACCATAGCTGTTGATAGTCACCCCATGCCCTGAGGAGAAGCAGGAAAAAGCACGAAACCACAAATTGCAACATTATTACCTTTCACTGCAAATGCAGCGTTTATTGTTTAAAACAATATACGAGCATCCATCCATCCGTCCGTCCGCCTGCCTGTCTTTCTACATGTGTGCCCCTATAAAAATCTCTTCTGGAGACGCCACTGGGCTTGCCTGCCTTTAGAGAGGTATTCTGAAGGGGTGTGTGAGGCGGGCTGGCTTTCAAAACATCCCCACATCTGCGTGGGAACAAGTGCATATTTACCCTGGGCTGCTGCCCCCAGGCTGGGAACAGAACTCTACTTCTGTATAGTAAGAACAACTATTTGGTTAATAGCGGCTAACCGCTCTAGTTTTGAAGCTCTTTAACAGGTACCGTTGCAACCCATGCCTGTCAAATCTCTGCGTCGGTTAATGAGATGTGTGGCAAATTCTGGTATTCGAACCCCTCCCTGACAGGTACATGACACACATTTGTATCTCGGTAGCGGACGATGAAAGGCTGAGTGCGCCGGCTAGGATTCGAGCCCCTGCCTGTGAGATGGCACATCGATCTTTATGAAAGATAAAATGTGGAGCGGGCGTGTTGGATTTGATAATGTAATCGTCACTCAGATCTCTGTAGTGGACGCATTCCTAACTGAGGCATATGTCCGTAGAGAAGGGCATTATATCCGCTTTATCCATACATGGTTTTGTTGCTTGTTCAACGACAAACACAGCATACAAACGGATGCTTCGTTCAGAGGGATGAGCTTGTGGGTAACATTTTCCTTTGCACGGTCACGGAATGCATGTATTCTGGGATCTCGCTACAGAATCCCACTTTATAGTGCATTATACATTCGACAGCCTTCTGTTGCATGAAATGACGTGCTTTGTTTTTCAGAGCATCGCGTGGACATACACGTCGGTTACGTTTTAAAAACACACTTCAGCGTGCATATATTTTCTTTAAATCTAGGAATGCTTTGGCCCAGCAGCTGCCTCATCTGAAATATTTTCCCAAAACCACGACAAAACAAGCACTGACAAAGCCAAAAAGCTGTCAACTGACACCAGATCTTTTTCCGTTGCCAGTGCTTGTTTTAAAAATGGATTGGTAGTTGCCACCTTGTGCCAGTGAGGGTAAAAATCAGTTTTGTAGTTTTACCGATGCAATTATAGCATGCAAAATTCGGAGTTAAGGCACTGAGTGATTCTTCTTCGTTGTCTCAGGAATGGCTGCAGGAGAGCGGGAGTGCAGGGAACAAGTTGTGCTATAGTCTACAGTAACAAACACACAACACGTGACTGCCCCTTTCACTACAAGCAAGGCATGCCAGCTGACACTCATGTCCTCTCATTTCAATAACTGCAGGTTGACATGAGTCTGTGCATTTCTGTCCCTTTCCATCATCCAGTGCATATGTGCCACTTCCTTCAGCCATTCAGAAAACGTGAATTCCCATTACCAAGTACAGGCCAGGCCTCCCATTCAATAGAAACCTAATACCATTACTGAGCACATAGATGCCACTCCTTTCAGACATTTCATAAATAAGCAACTATCGGTAAACCAGCAGATCTGGCATAGGCAAGCTGGTACAATGGTTATTTTTTAGGTCTTGCCTGAGCCAGCGCGCATGCGCTGCCCTGCGAGGCTTCTTGTAAGCACTTACAACTTCTATGTGAGGGTCTCACTCCGCCCACCCACTTTGACACATTCGATTGGCCTTTGCATGTCGCTTTCAATAATGAAAGCATGCAAATGGCCAAAGACGGGTGTATGTCCCGCCTTTCCTCAGAACTTTCACTCCCATAGCCTAGGGGTCTCGGGAGCAAGCAGAGACGCGCATTCCTCCCTGATCGTTATCTTGCCTTCTGCCGCCGCGCTTGTTTAGCTTTTAGCCCATCGGAAGATAAGGTGTGTTGTCAGACTCGTTTTTGGTAGGCACGGGAGAAGGAGATTAAGATGTGCTCCCCCTTCTGTACTTCCTCCCCACTTCCCTCTGTGATGTGCTCACCCTTGTTTGCTTCCTCCCCACATCCCTCCGTGATGTGCTCACCCTTGTTTGCTTCCTCCCCACTTCTCTCCCTGATGTGCTCACCCTTTGTGCTTCCTCCCCACTTCCCTCCGTGATGTGCTCACCCATGTGTACTCCTCCCACTTCCCTCCATGATGTGCTCACCCATGTGTGCTTCCTCCCCACTTCCCTCCGTAAAGTGCTCACCCTTGTGTGCTTCCTCCCCACTTCCCTCCGTGATGTGCTCACCCTGTGTGCTTCCTCCCACTTTCCTCCATGATGTGCTCACCCATGTGTGCTTCCTCCCCACTTCCCTCCGTCATGTGGTCACCCTGTGTGCTTCCTCCCCACTTCCCTCAGTGATGTGTTCACCCTTGTTTGCTTCCTCCCCACTTCCCTCCGTGATGTGCTCACCCATGTGTACTCCACCCCACTTCCCTCCGTGATGTGCTCACCCTGCGTGCTTCCTCCCACTTTCCTCCGTCATGTGCTCACCCATGTGTGCTTCCTCCCCACTTCCCTCTGTGATGTATTCACCCATGTGTACTCCTCCCCACTTCCCTCCATCATGTACTCACCTATGTGTACTCCTCCCCACTTCCCTCCGCCATGTGCTCACCCTGTGTGCTTCCTCCCCACTTCCCTCCGTGATGTGCTCACCCATGTGTACTCCTCCCCACTTCCCTCTGTGATGTGCTCACCCTGTGCGCTTCCTCCCACTTTCCTCCGTCATGTGCTCACCGATGTGTGCTTCCACCCCACTTCCCTCCGTCATGTGCTCACCCATGTGTCTTCCTCCCCACTTCCCTCCGTCATGTGCTCACCCTTGTTTGCTTCCTCCCCACTGTCCCTCCTCGCCCTTCATCCTGCACCTCCAAGTCCAACCCCCCTCTCTAGCATCTCCTCTCCTGTACCAGGGCACAGTTTTGCACCTCACATTCTCTCCTCTCTTCCCATTAGCTTCATTTCCCACAAAAATGGATTTGCTTCAAGTACATAAAAGGCATTGTCATTTACAATGCCAATACCTCAAACTTTAGTAAATGCGAGACCTATTGCATTGCAAATGCTTGTTTTTAGACCTAACTTTACAATGCAGTCTTTAAAATATGCATAATAAATTCTTGAAAATATACATATCCTCCCAGAGGAGTATTACTACCTTACCAGACGCTATTGGTGTTTTGTGTATCATTCACTTTCTGATGAAGAGCTTGCATTGCAATGCCGGAAGGGCTGTTTTGCATCTCAAAAGTACACTGACTCATTACACAATAAATTTGTCATCCCTGATGTATTGTATGAAGAAAGCAAATGTTTTCTGCTTTGTTTTAATGTCACTATGGCAAGCTTATCTTTATGGTTTTAGTCAGAACTCAAAATGCAAGCCATATCTTTAGGCTAGGCCAATGTTTATCTTATTTGCTATTGTCACATAAACCCTGGTCCTCTTTAGTAGCAAAAAGAGAACGACCCACCATCTGCTGCAAGTAACATTATAGAATGCCAGGGTCACTGGGCAACAGTCTTGCTGCACACTCTCCTTGTTCTTAGCTTCTGTGCTTATGGTGTGTACCGCATCAGGCATGGGCACCACACCTAACCATAACAACTGAAGTCAAACTACACATCAGAAAAGAGCTAAAACAAGCAAAATCATAAGACTTCTAGAGGGACTTCTTGGTAACAGCCTGATTGATTTTAGTTTATAGTTCCTTTGTCTTGCTTGAAGAGCAGCAGCCTTATCTGTGTGTGAGTGGTATTTGGATTAATGTCAGTAAAATCTATTAGCTGAACACTGAAACAAATGTTTTAATGTGCTTCAGCCATTCCTCTCGATAAATTCAACTAGTACAGATAAAAATGTTTATCTGATAGGCACCTGGCTTTTTCTGGTTCATTTTAGGTATTGCAAGGGAGCAGATTTGATTGTATTTCAACCTACATTTTCAGAGGGAGGAGAATCACTTATACAGCTAGATCACCTGAGGACCTGGAAGAGAGTGGATAGTGTGATAAACAATAATACATCAAAAAACACAGAAGACCCCTCGCAGGTCAGGAAAACGGAATACGCTTTAGGCGTCTTCATTTCATTCTGATTGGTTCTGTGCTCGTGAGGGATGATCCTCTGTCAATGGGACTTTTGCCAGTATCCCGATGGGCAAAAACCAAAAGTCCTTTAAAATACCAATTTAGATAAATGTGTTTTCCATCAGTCTGGTCAAGAATTAAACGTCACTGTTGTGTCTCTGTTTATAATTAACTGCAGTGATCACTTTTGTGGCTATTGAGTGACCCGATTTGTTTAATGAATTACAAAATACTTCAGTGGTTTGTGAGAGGGGGTGAGTCTCCTCGTGTGGGGTAGTGGAAAAGAGCTGTTTGCTTTCCTTTACTTCGGTTCAAGCTCAAGAAGCGAGGAAGGGGTTTACCCAAGCGCTTGACAAAGCGACACAGGGGTTACAGAGGGGTCAGGGAAGACAGAAAGCCACGCTCAACCGCTGAACGCCCTGAGTACGCGAGCACCATTTACTTCCCCAGCCAAAATCATCCCCTGTTCATCCTGCTGTTTTCATCTTAATTATTTGGGAGAAACCGAGAAAATGCCGGCCTTTACAGGTGTTCAGAAAACCTATCAGAATCGAAAGGTCGACTTGCTGCGCGCCATTACCAGCACAACAGGAGGTTGGGGTAATGAGGCAAAAGCCATCATGAGAAAACTGCCACACTGCGTGACAGAATATCTGCGGCCAGTCAATTGCTTTTTTCAATCCAAGTTCAATTTGAAGTTGCTGTGTTTCAAGTCATTTTGTTTTTTGACAGATGTGCATTTATATTTATCGCAACAGACACATGGCTACAGGGCTCCATCTGATCTCTCGTAGACTTCCTTAGAGGATATATACATTTATATATATTTTGATTTAGATTTGGTCTAAATAACAAAATCGACTCACTTTTTACTATTGCCAGGGGTGGTCGGCATTTGTGTTGTGTCTCTGAAGGCGTCATTCTTGGAGCAGAAAATGATGAACCACTGCAAAAGAATTTGCTAAGAATATTTTCAGTGAACTACAATGAATGTCAGCTTTTAGAAAACAATTGGAATAACTTCGTAGTTACAACCCTTAAGTGATGTTGACTAGTAGACTAGCAATGTAATACTGATGGCTTCCCGAGCAGGTTCAGGGAAACACAAACCTTACAAAAGTGAAACTGTGGGTGCTGGTTTGCTCATTTGGCAGGTCGGAAAACACATGCCCCTTGAACTTTCCTCTGTTGATGGCAAGTCATGTCCCCCATGTAAACATTTCAAACAAGTCCCATTCATCCATCCAGCCATGCACTCCTGCACTCATCACTTCATTCACTCATGAACCCGTTCATCCATGCATTAATGCTTCTGTGCACATACTCTTCAATCCAACAGCCAGTCCGATGTAACGCCCTACAAAGTTCCCCACGTGGCACCTACGGTCTTGCTTTGCACTGTATCAAACCCTTAGGTGAATTAATATATACAAGCTGAAGGATAAAACTTGGTTTATCCGCTCCCGGCAGGATCTCTTTTCCATAGCTGACGATGCTGTAGCTTCATCTACATCTCTTCACTACTTCCCACGAGCAACTATTATAAAAGGGTTAATTGTCAATAACAACGTGAACAGGTGTGATGCATTCGATAGAACCAGGAAATGGATGCTGCCAAACATCCAGGGTCTTTTGCATATTGTCTTCCTCAGCTGCCAACTCCGCAGGACTCTTTTATGTGCCACACCCAGTCTGCAGGCGCTGGCGTGTTCACGTCACCAGCATTTCGTTTCCGTTGTTGATTATTGTTCTTGAACTCAAGCGTAACAAGGATGTCGGCGGATGTCGGCGCATTTCAGGATGTCCTTGGGGTAGGTTGCTTTTGGATGTTGTGAGTTTGGAAAGTCGTGTCTGAGGCTCCCTTCTCCCATTGTGTACTTCGTAATGTGCGCCCACGACTTGACGGTGGCATGGCTATCATTTGTGCAGCAGGTGCAGTGGCTCTGGGGCTCGGGATATAAGGATTCCCTTATATATAAATTACTGAAGCCTTTTAGTACCAATTTAGTGGGAAGTGGGACAGTTAACTCACTTGCATTACGTCCTATGTATTATTGTTACACTACTACATCATCACAGCACAGTTACCCTAGTTAACCTGAAAAAATATTTTCTTTGAAGTCCCTCCCTAGAGCAGTGGCGGCTGGCACAGCTCATGGTGAATGGTGGGGAGATGGGGGGGCACAATGTGAAAAAAAGAAAAATAAATAAACACTTACCTTGCCGCCAGGTCCTTCGTTTCTGCTCCTGCTCTCCTGCGTCAGACTCCGGGAACAGGAAGCACAGCCAGGCTCCCCTGACCAATCACAACGCTGCAATGCAGTATTGTGATTGGTAAGCACCCAGGCTCCCCTGATCAATCACAACGCTACAATGCAACGTTGTGATTGGTCTGAGCGTCAGGGTTCGATGCTCAGCCAGGGAATGGGGGCCTGGGGGCGAACAGGGAAAGTGTGCATGACTATTTGGCCAGTCCCAGAGGGCTGGCCAAACAGTCATGTGTGCTTGGGAGTGGGCCAACCACTCCTCCCCTGCCCTGCTCCGAGAGCAAAGCAGCCCCACTCGCCCACCCACAAAAGCAGCACGGAAACCTAAAATGATAATAACTAAAAGTTATTATAATTTCATGTTTCCTTTATTTGCACTGCTTAAAAGCAGTGGGGTGACACTCCTCTGCCATAGCGGAGGAGCCACCACTGTCCGATAGGTCACTTATAAACATTAATTCGACGTGTGCATTACAACAGCATGACATCACCCATCAGGGATAAGGGTCTGTAGGCTGAGTCAGATTTTGAAGGGCCAGATGAGTAAAAAGATAATAGAGAAAATACGGGAAATGGCCACTACAACGCGGCCGTTTCCACGCATAACAGTAACCACGCATGCATTACAACGCATGCGTGGTTACCACGATAGCCTTTACCACGCATACCTTTACTACTAGATATGTAGTAAAGGCATATGTGGTAAAGTTAAGGGGCTTGGGGGGGTCACCCCCCAAAAAAAATAAACGGGAGAAAAGGGGGGTTGGGGAGGGGTCTCCCCCCTCAAAAACAAACTCACCAGTTAAAGTCCCGATGTGGAGGCAATCGGCGTCGTTAGAGGAACCGGGAAGACACTTCCGGTTCCTCTTTACGACGTGCGACATGACATCGGAAGAGCTTGGAGAGGTAAGGGGGATATTAGTAATTAATAAAAAAAAAGGGATGAGGGGGATGTGTAGAGAAGGGATACAATATTAGGGTTAAAGGGAGGGGTATTTAAAAAAAGGGTTTGTGGGTGGGAATCGGAGCAGTATATGGAAAAGGGGAAGGGATGGGAGATAACCTTTAGCAAGAAAATGCAATTAACATGCATGATTTAACAACAAAAAACGTTGTAAAAGCATGCATGGTAAAGACATTTTCGAGGTAAAGGTAATGCGTACTAATGGCATTCTCGTTGTAAAGCATGCGTGGTAAAGGCATGCGTTGCAACGGAATGCGTTGTAAAATCATACAACCAGAAAATACAGGAGCATAACTGTGTGGTCTCAGTGCTTAATTTGTGACAGTGGTTGCAGGTGGTGGATACTAATTACTGGGGTCTGGGACTTATTTTTCATCATCGAATTTTGAGTAAGAGAGAAATGCAGCAGAGGAAGAGAGATGAAGAAAAACATTTGAAAATTACAAAGAAGAAAACTGATGAAAGAGAACCTTCAAAGTGAAACAAGTAGACAGGAAGAGTGGGATGGTGGAAGAAAGAGGCACAAGGTGGAATCAGGAATAGGTTGCCATTTGGCAGCTACAGAATGTGAGAGCACGGACTGTGAGTGGACTCCTTAGTAGATCTTTGGGCCCCTGCTCATTTTTTTAATAATGAGTTCATATATATATATATATATATATATATATATATATATATATATATATATATATTTTACCTACTGGCGGTCGCCAGTAGGTAGTTATAGTTAGGACCACGTTTCCATAGGAAATCCGCAACATTCTATTTTGAATAACTTTGGCGCCGGTCGACGAATCCTCGCGACTTTTTCAAAATAGGTGGGGCGCTACGCTCCGCTCCTACCCTGAAAGTCTCGGGGGGATTCGTCAAGCGGGGGCTGAGATAAAAGGGGGGTCCCAAAACACGTTTTTCCCATGCATTTTTCCAAAGGACCTTTAGACAGGGCTACAGCCCGAACGGCTGAACAGAATTACTAGAAATTTGGCAGAGAGGTAGTCCTCAGGTCAAGGAAGTGCCTTTTGTAGGTTTGGTGTAAATCTTTTCAGTAGATTCTGAGAAAATAGCATTTAAATCAATATATATATCTGAGCCAGCTTACGGTGCGCTTACGGTACGCTTACCGTACGCGTACGGTGGCGTGCGCGAGCGCGATTCTGATTGGCTCTTAGATCTTAGTAAACATTCGAATCGGCCGAAACCAGGAAGCGGCGGCCGCCATTTTCTCTCTCGCACTGAGAGTGATGTTTAAAATATAAAGCACAAAAACATGTAAAGGGGCTGTTTAGACAGCTCCCACACACATAGCAATGTTGAGGGAGTCCCCTATGATCCCCCAAGGCCAAAAACGGAATTTTTATTTTTTCGCTAATTATCCGATTACGCTTACCGTACCCGTACGGTAAAAAATGATAAAAAAAAAAAAATTATCCACACTCTCCCCACCCCGTGTGCAATTGGTGCCCGAAGGGCACCAATTGTGCATGGCTTATTAAAGATGAGTTAAACTAAAATATTAAAAAAAATAATAATAAAAAAAAAAATTATCCACACTCTCTCCACCCCGTGTGCAAATGGTGCCCGAAGGGCACCATTTGTGCATGGCTTATAAAATATACGAAAAATTAAAATATTACCTTTCAAAACGAAGTGCATCATACGTCCTCCATGTGCGCACGGTGCGCGAAGCGCATCGTGCGTACATGGCCCATCTAGCGTAACGTGGGCACGCGATGCGCGTAGCGCACCGCGTGCCCACCGTGCGTGCACGGCACTAACTGCGTAAAGTGGGCGCGCGGTGCGCGAAGCGCACCGCGTGCTCACTGTGCGCGCACGCTGCGCGAAGCGCACCGTGCGCGCACGGAACGAACTGCGTTAAGTGGGCGCGCACGCCACGAATGGCGTAAAGTAACTTAGCATTTAAAAAACCGTACAAATTCACTGAAAAAACCATAGGTTTCACACACGTTATAGTTAGGAATTAGCATTTAAAAAACCTTGCAAATTCACTGAAAAAAACCATAGGTTTCACACATGTTATAGTTAGCGGAAATTTTACTGATAAAAAACCAATGAAATTCCCCCGTTATAGTTAGTGCAGGCAACTATAACTCACGCGACCGCAATCTTCTGCTGATGACATATGTGTCTTTATGAAAAAAAAATATTTGTAATATATGTATAGCTAAAAATGTATGGAAGAAGACATGGGCAAATAAGTGTCTAAATACAGTATTAGCATCAGCAGAGGATTGCGGTCGCGTGAGTTATAGTTGCCTGCACTAACTATAACGGGGGAATTTCATTGGTTTTTTATCAGTAAAATTTCCGCTAACTATAACATGTGTGAAACCTATGGTTTTTTCAGTGAATATATATATATATATTACCTACTGGTGGTCGCCAGTAGGTAGTTATAGTTAGGACTCTGTTTCCATAGGAAATCCGCAACATTCTATTTGGGATAACTTTGGCGCCGGTCGACGAAGCCTCGCGAAATTTTCAAAACTAATGGGGCGCTACTCTCCGCTCCTACCCTGAAAGTCTCGGGGGAATTCGTCAAGCGGGGGCTGAGAAAAAAGGGGGGTCCCAAAACGCGTTTTTCCAATGCATTTTTCCATAGGACCTTTAGACACAGCTACAGCCCGAACGGCTGAACAGAATTACTTGTAATTTGGCAGAGAGGTAGTCCTCAGGTCAAGGAAGTGCCTTTTGTAGGTCTGGTGTAAATCTGTTCAGTAGTTCCTGAGAAAATAGCATTTAAATCAATATATATATCTGTGGCAGCTTACCGTGCGCTTACGGTAAGCTTACCGTACGCGTACAGTGCCGTGCGCGAGCGCGATTCTGATTGGCTGTTAGATCTTAGTAAACATTCGAATCGGTCGAAACCAGGAAGTGTCGGCCGCCATTTTCTCTCTCGCACTTGGACGGGTGGAGGAAAAACAAAGTAGGATATCTTAAAAATGGGGCAGGCTAGACAGCTCCTAAACACCTAGCCTTGGTTATGGTGTGCCAGTTGGCCATACAAGGCCAAAAAATAAATTTATTTTTTTTTCGAAAAAACGGCGAATACGCTTACCGTACGCGTACGGTAAAAAATTTAATAAAAAAAAAACAAAAACCATACCTTCCCCCCCCCGTGTGCAAAAGGTGCCCGCAGGGCACCTTTTGTGCAAGGCATAATCAGTACAAGCGAACAATTAATAGAAATTGTTTCAGAACGAAGCGCATAATATGTCCTCCGTGTGCGGACGGTGCGCGAAGGGCATCGTGCGTACATGGCCCACCCAGCCTAACGTGGGCACGCGGTGCGCATAGCGCACCGCGTGCCCACCGTGCGTGCACAGCACTAACTGCGTTAAGTGGGCGCGTGGTGCGCGAAGCGCACCGCATGCTCACTGTGCGCGCACGGTGCGCGAAGCGCACCGTGCGCGCACGGAACGAACTGCGTGAAGTGGGCGCGCACGGCACGAACGGCATAAAGTAACTTAGCATTTAAAAAACCGTACAAATTCACTGAAAAAACCATAGGTTTCACACACGTTATAGTTAGGATTTAGCATTTAAAAAACCTTGCAAATTCAGTGAAAACACCATAGGTTTCACACATGTTATAGTTAGCTGGTCATTTTACTCGTAAAAAACCAATGAAATTCCCCCGTTATAGTTAGTGCAGGCAACTATAACTCACGCGACCGCAATCCTCTGCTGATGCTAATACTGTATTTAGACACTTATTTGCCCATGTCTTCTTCCATTAAATTTTAGCTATACATATATTACAAATATTTTTTTGTCATAAAGACACATATGTCATTAGCAGAGGATTGCGGTCGCGTGAGTTATAGTTGCCTGCACTAACTATAACGGGGGAATTTCATTGGTTTTTTACGAGTAAAATGACCAGCTAACTATAACATGTGTGAAACCTATGGTTTTTTCACTGAATATATCTATATATATATATATATATACAGCTCCTTGTAAACACTGACGAAGGAATTTCCGAAACGCGTCTGTTTTCTTGTGTGGCTGAATAAAGAACTGTAAAGCGACCCCCCGAGTGCTGGACTTTACTGAAGAGGTATGCAAGTCTGGGAGCATTGATATATATATATATATATTCACTTAAAAAACCATAGGTTTCACACATGTTATAGTTAGCTGGACATTTCACTCGTAAAAAACCAATGAAATTCCCCCGTTATAGTTACTGCAGGCAACTATAACTCACGCGACCGCAATCCTCTGCTGATGACGTCAGATATTACATCACTGTATTTAGACACTTATTTACCCATGTCTTCTTCCATTAATCTTTAGCTATACATATATTACAAATATTTATTTTTCAGAAAGACACATATGTCATCAGTGATGTAAGATACAGCAGTGGCGCGTTTCGAGCCCAGGAGCCCTTGATCACACACCGGTCACAGTGAGCATGATTCGTTTTAAATGCTTGAAAGTGCACTCCCACAAACTACTCGTGTTTGGTCATGTGATCATGAAAAGTGAGAAGATACTATTGATTCTGTATCGTGAGTTTAATACTCCAAGTGAATTCACATTGTATCGAGTTAAATCTCAGATGTAAACTGATGCTATTAGATGTAATTAAAATAGGTTTAACAACATATAAACAAGTATATATATATATATATATATATATATATATATGTATATATATATATATATATATATATATATATATGTATATACTGATTACCGTGTTGTGAATCTCGGCAATCCTCCGGACATCAACAAAACAGGGTACACGGACCTCGATAAAGTGCCAATTAAAATTTATTGCCAAAAGCAACAACCATAACGTTTCGGCTCCTCCGAGCCTTGCTCACATGACAATGTTACAAACATTATGCAAAGCTTTTAAAGTGAGAGCGCCAGTTCAATTGACATCACGTGGGGAACAAATTTCATGGACATTGAAAAAATACTGCACCGTAATGATCAGTCTCAATGGAGTTGAATCAACAATTGACCCACAGTTATACATAAATAAAAGGAATGAGTATAACATCCTATTTTAAGTCACCAATAGTGTGACTGCTGTTAATATATTTATACAGTAAATTGCAGTTTATACAATCAAGGCGTAAATGCCAAGTTAAAAAAGAATTTCAAATGCGAAATACAGATTATAACAGCCTAATAGTAAATCGGCTGACTGTTGATCAAAGTCAGAGTCTGGGTGAATCTATTGACGCCATATTATATAATGACCGTCCTCATCATGAATGAAAAAAGTGTTGTTGTGCATATAAAAAGTGTTGTTGTGCAAATATAGAAAAGAAAAAAGAGAGATGTGAATACAAAATATCACTTAAGTAATACATATCGCACGAGATTGAGTATCACAAAAATAAAATTGTGCGATATATATATATACAAAAATATAAAGGTATAAATACATTTCATCGTAATATATATATATATATATAGTTAGTTAGTTAGTTGTGACTGGACCTCTAAATGCAGGTTCGCTGTAGTTACTTTGTCTGTATAAATACATAGATAATTGGTAGGTTTTTTTCGCAATATATTTTGACAAAATTCTATTGTCTTTCTGTAAATTTCACCTAGTACATGCTGAACCAGTCTG
This sequence comes from Triturus cristatus, assembly GCF_964204655.1. NCBI lineage: Eukaryota > Metazoa > Chordata > Amphibia > Caudata > Salamandridae > Triturus > Triturus cristatus. Next base: position 1,153,367,197 of record NC_140581.1, on the reverse strand, counting down.
TCATTAACTGTTACAAAAATAGATAAGGCATATGGCCCAGGCACTGAACCCATGTAAACCAATTTAATGCATCTATCTCAATTGCATAATTCGAACAGAATCCATTGACTACTAAATAGTCATTAAAGTGCAAATAACAAAGCAGCAATCAATCCACTGTGCAAAACTGTGCAAATTAGTGCAAATATTCATTAAAGTGCCTGCCGTATGATTAAATAAATATATATAAATATTATTAACAATAAAAGAACCATTTCTGTATAATATTGTTAAAATCTTATAAATAACATTTAAAAATTCATCATATCGGTGAAAATAGTGCAAGAAAAGAGGTAATGAAAATATATTGTTTTCATAGGGCAAGCTTTAGAGTTATATAAGTTGTTTCAGGCAAAAGATCAATTTCATTTTGTACTTAATATTAGGGAACCTATATATTAAGACCGCAACATGAATACAACTTGATTTGATGTGCTACATCAAATAGAAGAGGGGTGAGACAGATATTGTTTTCTACTCAATTGCTGGGGTGGATAGAAATGTATGGCATGGGGAACTGAAGAAATTAGAGAAAATTATACATATCTTCAGTGTTGTTCAACCCATTTGGCCATTTGCTGTCGAACTCCAAGATCATTTTAGTTTCGAGTTGTCTCAGCTGGTGCTCTCGATTTCCACCCCTGCGGGATTTCAGAACTGATCCCACCACAAAATATTTTAAGCAAGCAACGTTATTATTATGAGTTCTTTTAAAATGACGTACTACCGGGTAAGTGGGGTCACTATGCAAGATGGCACGAAGATGCTGCAAAATCCTGACATGCACCTGCAACTTTGTGCTACCAATGTAGTTCAAGCCACAGGTGCACGTCAGGACATACACAGCAAATTCCGTTTTACAATTAAAACTTCCTGTAATAGCCACCTCCTGTGTACTGAATGGAGTTTGGTAGTGAGTTGTATTAGTTCCGAATTTACAAGCTCTACAGCTAGAGCATTTCCGGAATCCATGTGCAGGTTGAAGCCACATTGTGTTCTGTCTAGTTTCAGGGCTATTTTTATCTAGGACAGCACCCATGCTCTTAGCTCTCCTAAATGTGATAGTGGGAGTACTTAGCAATCTTGAGTTTAATACTACATCTGTTAGTAGTATGGGCCAATTTTTCTTCACAATGGCCCTGATTTTTCTTTCTTCACTACTAAATGTAGTTATTAACCTGGGACTTTTGTTTGTGATAGTTTCCTCCCTTGTAGCCACCTTTACTTCTGCACCCGAATTAGTGGATTCCTTAGATTTAAAATGGCTTTCTCTAGATCTTGATTTTGCCTTGTCAACAACTAGTTGTAGTATTTTATCTGTGTACCCTTGTGCTTTTAGTCTCCTTATCATGTCAGTTAGGCAATAATCAAAATCCATTGTTAGACTACATATCCGTTTTAATCTTAATATCTCACCGTAGGGAATGCTAGCTATTAGGATGCAAACTGGTGGCATGTAGCGTTGCATTCCCGGTGGTGGGTTTCCTGTACAGAGTTGTTTCAATCCTCTCATTTTTAATATACACTTTCACATCTAAAAATTCTGCACTCATTTTATTGATGTGTGATGTGAAGCGAAGATTGAGAGAGTTGCAATTAATGCCTTCTACAAAATGTAGGGTCTCTTGTTCATCTTCTTGCCACAAGATGAAAATATCATCTAGGGTACCTTAGATAACATATTGTCTTTTCGTTGACCCATTCTTTATGTTCTGTTTTTAGGACCTGTTCCTCCCACCAGCCTACGTGTAAGCACGCATAGCTGGGGGAGAAACAGGAACCCATCGCAACTCCTCTAAGTTGTCTGTATAGCTCCTTCCCGAACAGAAAGAAATTGTTATTTAAACACCACTCAATGAGATTGGCAATAACCTTATTATGTTTGTGATATTCAAATGTCCTATTAGCCAAAAACTGTTTCACTGCAGCTACTCCTTGTACAAGGTTTATGCTTGTATAAAGAGACTCAACGTCTAAAGTCACAAGCAGCATATCCTCATTCCAACATTGATCTTTAATCTTTTCCAAAAAGTCACTAGTGTCCCTCACATAGCTGGGTAAATTTATGACCAAATCTTGCAAGAAAAAGTCGATATATTGGTCCACTTGTTCCCCAGCGCTTTTGATGGCTGATATGATTGGTCTACCAGGTATCGGTATTACACCTTTGTGAATTTTTGGAATTAGATATAGAACAGGGAGAACTGGAAACTCATTGTTCATGAAATTAAATTCTTCAGATGAAATAAATCCTTCCCTGCGCCATTGTGATAGCTGTTTGTGGAGAGTCTCTTTAGCTTTGGCATAACCCTTGTGTGTGGTTTTCTCATAGCAGTTGCCGTCACTCAATTGTCTATTGGCCTATTTAACATACTCATTCTTAGGCCAGATGACCAAGTTACCGCCTTTGTCAGAATTTTTTATCACAATTTCAGTGTTCCGAACCGCTGGATGTAATTACACCGAATTTGGCGGTTTGGTAGATTTTAGTTTGCAGATCACACTTTCAATTATCCGGTGTAAATCCGTTGAGTAGTTGATGAGAAATTTAAAGGAAAAAAAGAAGGAGATGTGAGATCTCTGCTCATTCGCAACAATTTTGCAATTAATTGTAAATGCGCACTCCAACAGGAATGCCATGATTGGCTGGCCGCAACCTAGGCTGAGAGCTGTGACTGCCATTTTACCTCACCGCAACAGTCCCCGGGCTGAAACCAAATGGCAGAAAGTGGCATAAGGGGTCAGGTTGCATATGCCCGACCCCATGAGAGGATTATAAGAGTGCTTGAGGAACCCCTTATGAGTATGATTAGTAAAAAACGTTATTTTCCCACTCGTGATATTCACAAATTCTTTGCGACCTTCTGTGCGGCTCCCCGTGTAATATCGCTCTGAATTCACGAATATCAGTGAAATAAATGAAAAAATAGATATGTTCATACACCCACCCTCAGTTTCACTTAGGCACTCCCACACAGATTCAGAACCCCGTATAAGTAGAATATGTCTTAAGTAAAGACACACAGACCCATTCTGAGACTCATGGGACCACTCACAGACTCAACCTCAGACTCAGACACCTATTAAGAGACCCACTCACACACTGATGCACCCACTCACAGACCCAGTCATACATTCACACACCCACTCAGATACTTATGTACCCACTCAAAGACTTACTCAGACTCACACACCCACCCACAGACCTACTATGACACACCACCTCAAAGACCCAATCAGAGACTCATACTCCTACTTACTGACCCAATCAGAGACTCATGCTTCCACTCACAGCTTCACTCAGACACACACACACCTAGTCAGAGAGACACTCAGAGACTCATGCTCCCACTCACAGACCCCCCAGACACTCATGTACCCAATTACAGAGTCTCTGAGACACTCATGCACCCACTCAGGGAACCACTCATAGACGTCTGCACCCTCTCACAGATGCAGTCAGACACTCATGCACCCACTCACAGACCCACTCAGACACTCATACACCCACTCAGACACCCACTGTCCCACTCACGCACCCATACACACTGTTGCAGACACATTCAGAGACCCATGAGTGTTTTTATAGAATTATTTAGATAGTGCTGTATCTAGTGTGATGTTTAGAATCAATTATATATTTATGAATTTTGAACATGCTGGTGGCTATTGAATGTCTGCTTTTGTTTTGCAAATTCGCTATGTATATGTGTATATCACAACGCATTTGCGAATATAAAAAAAATGAAAAAAAGATATTTGAAAGGAAAATGAACAACAGTTTTGGGCAATAGGGCAGATCTGGGAAGAGCCTTTGTGTTCATTGCATGTGTGTGATAGCTACACATAAGAGCAGATACATAGTTTGAGGTTGCTGAGAAACACCCTGTTGCCTTTGTCTGTGAAGTGAACTCCATCACTTCTAAAGATTTCATGCATGACAAAACACAGGTTGTTGTTGTAGATGGCGTCCATGTTATGGTCTGTGAGGAATGCAGGAATAGTTTTATTTACATGTTTCCTGGCTTTGTCAACATGTGGAAATAATTGTTTAGAACACTTCCATTTCTGTCTTTGTCATATGTTGGAGTACACCAAAACAGTAGGAGGGAAAAGTGTCATTAATTCTGCAAAGGTATCCTTACTTGGGATTTCCAGTCCTACCCAAGTCAGTGTGCCTAGGTCATTGCCACCACAGTGCACAATCATGAGGTCAGGGGGTTCGGAAACCACAATGCTTTTAACCAAAGGCAGTAATTAATGCTACTTCATCCCTCTCTGGCCAAACCAAGTGATGTCCACATTAGGCAAACCTCTTTTTCTAGCAGCCTCTCTTGCCCAAAAGACATAGCTGTGGCCCACACTCCACACTCTAACCATTTTGATGTGAAGCAGTAGTAGAAGACAGGAGAAGGTTGGAGCTGAATGAAACAGTTTTCAAACTGACATGCAGTTAAAATGGTGTGCTCATGGTTCAAAAAAACATTCTTGATTGGATGCTGTGAATATGTAGGTGAATCAAATTAGAAAGTCTCTTGAAAACCGTAAGTAACTAGATTTATCATTGGTGCTGGAAGAATAAAAAAGTGTAATTGAGACTTGGATGTGGTTTTCGTTCTGTAGTGTAAACCTCACCTGCTGCTGCTCATTTTGAAACTATTATGGCCCTTCTAGAATGTACAGCGAACTTGTGCCCTACTGTTCCTAGTGGGTTGCTATGGAGACTACTAAGAGTGTATTGGGGAAAGGGTATTAAAGAGAAAGTTGTTTTAGAGTTGTTTTCAGCAAATAAATGTCTTTAGACTGATTGTTGTGTAAGAAGGGTTTGATTTCCTAGTGAGGGCTTGCCAATAACGTGTTTAGTATTCTTAAAGTCACAAAACTACCAAGCTAAATATGTTTTGGCTCCTGTTTTTTTCCGCAACTTCATTGAAACAATCGTGACTACGTCGCAGATATGCACAAATACCCTACCATATTGGGCTTCTTCGAAGTAAAATATGAAAGACAGGTTTTTATTTGCTGCCTTCTGCACTATCAGAGATTGTAACGTTGAAAAGGTTGCCATTATTGGTCGCTTTGTATGAGATTGGTGTGATTTTCTTCTGCTTAGTTTTCATATTTCCTGAGCATATTGAATCTATCTGATAACAGCAAAATAAATATTTGATCGACAAATTCAATTTTCAGGTATGTTAATGATATTTATTTTGCAGAAAACAAATATTTCAAAGGTATATGTGAATGCTAAAAAACAGTAAAGGATGGTTCACAAGCTACAAACCCATGTTTTAGTACAATCAAGTCACTTCTGAGATATGGTGTACATATGGTGTAAAGCATGATGCTTTGTGTTTAAAAGATGAGACATGTCTTATTGAGTACAATAAGTTACTTGTGCACTTTCAGGCCCATGTTCCGAAGTACTTCATAGAGTATGCCACCCTAAAACAACTGGCATACATGTTCACAACAGCATAGAGTCTCTCTGTTACCTAGTCATACAGCCACAGAAGCACATATACATGTAGTCAATTAGCAGAAACTCCTTATTCATGTGGGTGAGATAAAGGCACCCTCAGACACATCTCCATAGCCCTCTATTCTCTAACACAGGCACTGAGGTATTTGTTCAGCCAGTTACATATATATTTAGAGAGCTGTAAATGTAATAATGCAGACAGTCACATATTGGCACATTTACTTAAATATCTCATGGCACTGCTACAAGTGTACTCTTACACTCACTCAGATATGTTGGTAAGTGCTGACAGAACCTTCTCATTCATGGAAACAGATAGTCCTTTAAATATGAGAGATCCCTATTAGTGCACACTTTGTGCAATCTCACTAAAAAGTTGACTTGGCATGTGGTAGGTCTTTCTCAAGTGTCAAACCCATGTTTTACACACATATTACATATCTGTGATATGCTATAGGTAGGCCATAAAGCCTGGTGATTTCTATTAAAAAGATGAGAGATGTTCTTTTGAGTTTGTTAAGTTACTTGTGCACTTGCAGGCCCCTATCCCAAGTACTACATAGAGTATGCCACCCCTAATGCATCTGATATACATGTCCACAAAAGCATAGAGTCTCTCTGTCACCTAGTCGGGCAGCAACAGAGGCATATTTACTTTTATTAACTTAGCAGAAACTATTTATGCATGCAGGTGAGTCAAAGGCACCCACATACACACACCTACATAGCCTTCTATTCTTTAACACAGGCACTAAGATATTTGTTCAGCCACTTAAATATACAGTTATAGAGCCATAAAGGTAATGAAACAGACAGTCACATACTGGCACATTAATTTAAACATCTCCTGGCAGTGTTACAAGTGTACTCCTACATTAACTCAGATATGTAGGCAAGTGCTGATAGAACCTCCTCATCCACATAGACAGATAGTCTTTCAAATATGAGTGATCCCTACTAGTGCTTACCTTGTCTGTGCAGTCTCACTGCAAACTTCACTTGGAATATGATTCTCAAGTGTCAAACCAATGTTTTAGTACATATAAAATACCTCTGAGATATGCTGTAGGTAGGCTATAAAGCCTGGTGCTTTGTGTTTAAAAGATGAGAGACTGTCTTTTGAGTTCACTTAGTTACTTGTACGCTTGGAGGCCCCTATTCTCAGTACTACATAGAGTATACCAGCTTTAAAGCAACTGACCTACATGTTCACAAACCCATAGACTTTCACCTACTGAGACAGTTACAGAAGCACCTATACATTTAATCACTTACCAGAAAGTAGTTATACTTGTAGCACACTCAAAGGTAGTTGCAGTCTCAACTACATAGCTTTGTATTTCCTAACACAGGCACTGAGGTATTTGTTCAGCTACTTACATACACATTTATTTACCTTTAAATAGACAGTCACATACTGGCACATTTAATTCAACATCTCACAGCCATTCTACAAGTTTACTCCCATAGTCACTCAGATATGTAGGAAAGTACTGACACAACTTTCTCATCCATCTAGAGAAATAGTTCTTCAAACATGGGTGATGTCTATTAGTGCAGACCCTCTCTGCATTTCACTACAAGGTTCACTTGACGTGTAATAGGTGTTTCTCAAGTGTCAAACCCACTGACCTACACATTTAGAGAACCATAGAGGGAGTAAAACAGAAAGTCACATTTACTTAAACATGTCATGGCATTGCTACAAGTGTATTCTTACTCTCACGCCGATATGTTGAAAGTAGTGACACAACCTTTTTATTCATGCAGAGAAAAAGTAATTGAAAAATGGGTGATGTCTACCAATGCACATCCTGTGTATGCACTGCCATTTGAAGGTATATAATCTGAAATTACATCATGAAAAGCTAAATATGCTTTTTTCCCTCTTCTCAGGCATCGATTTCTACTTAACTACAAATAGTTACAATGCCATAAGAAAAGAGACAAAAAGGAAACAGAAGCAAATCTCTATGTCCTTACAACTGAGAAACCAAAGGTGCAAAATGCGGAAAAAGTGGTGAAAGAAAAAAGAGCTGCTGGTAAGAGAACAAAGACATTTCTTAAAATTGTATCTGCACAACTGGATAGAGTGGAAAATTTAGTAAATCATAAACAAAGTTTAGACCAACTTAATAAGGTAAAAAAAAATTATAAGAAGAGTTACAAATTGTACAAAAAAGCACAGAGTTTAAGCAGAAAACAGACCCAGTTTAAGGAAATCAGGGTTAGAATGTTCCGTACTAGAGTAATTCACAATATAATCACAACTATGAAAAAATATAAAGGAAGAAAAGAATGTGTAAGACAAAAGGAACGTGTTGAGGGTGCAGTTGATAATACATTTGCTCTGAAGTCGAAGCCATTTATGTTGATTCTAAACAGATTGAAGACACTGGATAAAATAGTGTTGACAATGAGGAAAAGAAGCCAAAAGAAAATGTTTGTCAATAGAAGTAACTTTGCACAGTTTTTAGTGGTGAATAGAGACATCCTTCTAGTACTGAGCCTTTCTTCAACAAAGAAAGCTACTTCCAAGAGAACACATTAGTGCATGCAGTTGAAGAATCTGGACAATGTTATGAGATGAAGGATGGTAGTTGTATTTCTAAAGTGATGGTACCTAGAAATGTAGAGGAAGTGATTTCTGAAGAGGTACAGATCTCTGCAAAGTAAAGAAGTATACTAATTTACAGGGACACTCACCAGCATTGGGCAGGTTTATTTTGTAAACTAAGCTTAAAAGCACACTTTGGCGAACAAGACCTTGTTGAAGAACCCTCACATACTGACCTTTGGGAAGATACTCTACACAGAAATTGAAAATTGGATCCAAACAAGAAAAAGACATTTCAGAATGAAGTTAAGCAATCAAGAAAAGATGGCTCTTGGACAACCAGAGAATGTTTGTGATATAGTCATAAAACAAGCTGATAAAGGCGGTGCAGTAGTAATCCCAAGCGTCAATGCCTATAAAATCTGCTTACAATTGATAAGTGACAAACACTACTACAAGATCATCAATGTCAGTTCCATGCCATCATCGAAACTTGAAATTGCAACTATGGTGGAAGAGGCTGAAACTGAAGGTTAGATAACGAAGTCAGAGGGAGAATTTTTGAGAAATACAAATCCCAGAACACCGTATTTCAATATACTCCCAAAAGTCCACAAGAATTGGGATCCCCCACCGGGATGACCCATAGTGTCAAGAATTGAATCTTTACTGGAAACAAGTTGCAGTTTTGTGATTTCTAGTATAAGCCAATTCTACAAAAAACAGATATACATAAATTACACTAAAGATTTACTGTCACAGATTAAGGATCTGTAATACAACCCTCGGTCTCACCTATTGATGAGTCTAGATGTAGAGAGTGTATATACTAGCCTCTCACAGGAGGACACATAAGATGTGATAAGAAAACTTTACAAAAAGAAGACTGCCAAGAGAATTAATCATGGAATGCGCTGGCTTAGCCATGACAAAGAATTTCTTTGAATTTGAGAATACATTATACTTACAAACCAATGGGACGTTTCTGGGAAGTGCTTTCGCTCCAAGCGTGGCAGGGCTGTATGTGTACAATCTAGAAACTGAATGTATTGCATGAGAGTAATCCTTTTAGGAATCATATTTCCATACGGAAAAGACACAAAGATGATGTATTTGTAACATGGAAAGGAGATAGAGAGTCAGCACCAAGGTTTGTTGACTGAGTGAACAGTCAGTATGGAAATCTCAAGTTCACCTAACACTATAGACATGGAGAGATTGGTGTTTTGGGATGTCACTATTTTCAGTAACAACGGAAAGCTACATACAGACACCTACCAAAAACCAACAGCGATAAACAACCTTCTTAGTTTTGAAAGCTTTCACCCTAGTCCGCTACGTGAGAATCTCCCATACGGTCAATTTCTCTGCCTACGCCGTAATTGTGTCAGATGAATGATTTCAAATATCAAGTGGAGACTCTGACAAATACGCTGAGAGTGAGGAAATATCCAGAGGAAACCTCTCCTTGTTAAAATGCTGACCCACCACTAATATGTGTTACTACATACAATACAGCATCTAATCAAGTCAAAAAAAGAATTCAACACAATTGTAAAATACTGAATATAGGAAGCAGAAAGTGGGACTTATCGTTTTTCTCCCATAAATGAGCTAAGAGACAGTCTGGTACACACGAGACCGAGACAACATCAAGGACATACACAGACAATACAATCACTGTTTTGACTCCCTCTTGTTATAGGACACTATCCATGTGGCTAATGTAGTGTCTGTCATCTGACATCATAAGCCAAAATGCTAGAACTAGAACTACCCACCCCACAGGAATTGAGAAAGCACAACCTTAAGTATATAGGCATGACAACAAGAAAAGTAAGTGCACGCATTATAGAACACAGAAGTACAATAAGATGCAAACTACGCTTAAAATCACAGTTAGGAAATAAAATTATAAAAACCTTCGAAATTCACAAAAAAAAAACCAAAGATTACAGGGATGTAATGGTTGGGAAATAGAATTTTAAAAAACCTTAGAAATGCGCTGAATAAACCAGAATTTACAGGGACGTTATAGATCGGGTCACATTTCACTCGAATGAAACCATGGAAATTTAGCAGTTATAGTTACCTGAGCTAACTATAACTCGCACTGCTTATGACCTCACATACTACATCACTAATGACATGGTCAGTGACATCACTGATGACATCTCAAATATATATATATTCATATTCAATTTAAAAAAAAAAATGTGAAAGCTTAGTTACAATTAGGAAGCGGTATTTATTCTTTCTATATAAAACCAAGTTAAAATGCACAAACCTTAGAACTTTAATATTTTTTATAATTGAAAGTTATAAGTTCTGCCACAACCAAAACTTTCTATAACTCGCTCACCTTCGTGCAGAGTCTTATAAACGAGCTAGACAGACCAAATAAACTATAATTCGTAGTATCAGCATGAACTGCTTATACTCTTTCATATTGCACCACTTCTAGCATGTTAAACCATATTGTTCATAATAACACTCATGCCTTCTCAAATAACAGAATTTATGAGAACACTGTTCATAGTACAGAGCTGAGTTATAGTTGATTTAGTCTATCTAGCAACTTTATAAAACTCAGTACGAAGGTGTGCGAGTTACATAAGGCTTTGGTTGTGTCAGAAGTTTTAACTTTAGGTTATAACTCTAACTTTTGAATTTCTAAGTTATGTGAATTTTGTTGGTTTTGTATAGAAAAAATAAATAATGCTTTCCTATCTATAACTAAGCTTTCAGTTATGGTTTTTCTAATGTATGAAAAATGTTTTTGTAAGGTAACACAAAGTAAATCCAATATTTATTGTCAAAACTGCTATACAGATTCACATAGAAATGTACCTATTTTATGTAGAAACATATATACACGTATGTGATGAGGTATAATTTTCCATTTCTCTGTTATGTTTTTGAAGACGAAATAAAGCTGTATTGCTTTCCAACAGCCAGCACAGTCTGAATGGGTATTGCTAGTATTTTGTACTATTGGGCTGCGTTTATAGCTCATTTGGTGTCACTTTGTAACAGTCACTATAGTCTTTATGGTTGTTGGCTGATATTTAATATTATTGAGCAATGTTTATAGCCCAATTGGTGGTATAAACCAATAAGATAATGGTTTACTTCTTTGTTTTTCGGGTTTGAGAATGTGTTTACTTTAGAAACAACACAAACACTGTTGTAACAGCCAGCATATATTATGTGTATGTTAATTTTGTGCTATTTACAATATTTCTTTGTATTTCGTAAGTACTGCGGTACCTCGTATGTTAGAAATTCAATTTCTGGTTGGCCAGAGGCATGCGCCTAAGCCAGGCAGAAACCACCACTCTAGTCTAGGCAAGGGAGTTACACACTGAAGATAACCCCTGATCACCCCCTTGGTAGCTTGGCAGAGCAGTCAGGCTTATCTCAGAGGCAATGTGTAAAGCATTTGCGCAACACACTCACACAGCAGTGACACACTAGGCACACCACAAATGAAACTCCGCACAAGGTTATGTAAAAAAAAGCCTTTGTATTATCCATAAAACACATGCAACCATAATCACATTTATACACTGTGCCAGCCGGCACTTGGCATGACTTTACAGGCATTATATACACCACAGGGCCAATCTGGCCACTGTCATAACATCACAACTCATAGTTGGTAAAGACAACCTGTAACTACTGGTAAGGGTATACTTAGCATGAACACATTAGGCATAAACCATCACTAACAGTACCCAGCATAGCACGTTATGCATACAATCATCAGTGGCCCCTCTTACGCACAAACTGCACAATAGGTGATCCCTACACCACATCTCATAAAAGCAGAGTGTGGCCCATTGGGCAACTTCCCGTACTCACAGGCACTTCTGATATGTCTTATGGTAGTCAGGCTGTCTGTCCCACGGGGGCCAACTACCACGGGACTCGGAGCCTCCGTCGAGGTTCCACCGCACTCTGTGAGCCTAATTAATGCCCCTTTTCAAAGTCAGGGCCTAGGTCAAGGCGTGTACCCCTCCAGCAGCTGCCCATGATCTGGCGTTGCAGCTGCAACCACTGACCCCACGCTTCCTAAGCGCCGAGCCACAAAATAACTCAGGTGGAGAAGCCAACAGCTCCGAGCAGGCCTGCAAGTAGCATGTCTCTCTCTCTCTCCCATGGGAGAAACTAAATGAATGGCCCAAAGCGGCCGTCCGCTAAGCTGCTGTGCGGCTGCCTCTGAGAAGCAAATGGGGGACAGTGATTCCCCTCCAGCCGCCTCTTCCCCGGGATGCCAAGTGGGGCAGGGACACTCACCCACTGGACTTGGGTGCTGCCGGCTTCTACGCGGCAAGGCACGGAGCGTAGTCTCTGCCTCACCACTTTCTCATTGATCTCTCTCTCTCTGCAGCCATGGGTCCCGCCCACAGCCAGGCTCAGCATTTGCCTGGCTTATGGCTGCTGTTACCGGCCACAAGATACGGAGCGAGTTTTCCGTCGAGCTCCCGGCTTGTTTCTGCTCACGGCCATGGGCCCCACCCACATTCAAACCCAGGCGCTGCCTGACTTCCGGTGGCTTCCTGGCCATGACGCTCATTACGAGCAAAGTTGGAGCCCTATTCTCGGGCTCAGAAAATACAATTAAGAAAAGTGCACCACGTGCTTCGGGTGTGCAGGCACACAGCTGAAGGGCACAGCAAAGACAAATCGCTCCTCACGCTCCAGGGTGGTGTATAAAGCACAGCGCTTCCAGGCGCTTCTGTGGCACGAGCCCATGCCAGGGGCTTAACACATAAGAAACCTACAGCGCTCCAAGCACAGGTACAGGGCAATTATGATAGAGCGCTCAGCCCGGCGCTAAGTCCCCACAGCTGGGCCGCCACGTTGAAAGGAGCAGTCAGAGATTTCTCCCAGGCTGGGGTGCCACCAGCAGTAAGAATCGTCCAGCGGTTCACCAGGCCACTCGCACACAATTTAAGCCACAGAACGCGGCAGCAGGCCTCAGGCGTCGCAGCCTGGTACGGACCACCCTCCGCACCACATCCGATCGGGCAGGATCACGACAGCCCGGAGCTCTTCCGATCGCGGTCGTAACCGCAGGGAGCCGCCACTCAGCAAACTCAAGGGCGCATGTGTGCAAAGTGCAACACCGAACAGACACCCACTGCAGGCGGCAGCACCGTGGCCAGGGGAAAAGCGTTCTCTGGGTCTCACACCAGCCGCGGCAGGCCGGGAGTACACAGCTCACCTTGGAGGCCACCCAACTTCAGTATCTGGTAGCAGGGATCTCGTGAGGACACCCGGCAGCCCGCCCCAGCCGCACAGCAACAGCCCAGAACACGTGCCCGTGTACAGCGGTCTCCAGGTCGGGTCGGCTCCCAGATCGCCGGAGCCCGCAAGATGGTCATTCAGCCGCCGCAGTCGGGGATCCCCCACAGCTCGCAGCACAGCAGGTCAGTGCACTTGCCACATGCTGCCGGGTCAGGGAAGGGTTGAGTAGTAAATTACAGGCGAAGTCAGGTCTAGTATTACGACCAGGATGCTTGCAGGATGTGTAGATAGCGGGAGCTCGCGGACAATGCGACTTCTCTGCCATCTTGCTCAGCCACGCACCCCAGGCACAAAGACACATATCACACAGAAATGCCTACTTCTAAAGTGGCATTTCTAAAATAGCGATAATAAATCTGCGAACACCATTACACAGCATTTATCACCACTATTCCAAACATACCAAACTTGATCACGCTACCCCTCTGAAGCAGATATCAGGCAATCCCCAATGCATCCCTTTGAGAGGGTAGCCTCACAGCAGTGAGAAACCAAATAGGCTGTTTGTCAATACCAGGACATGCCACACAGTTAAGGCACATGTCCTACCTTTTACCTTCACCGCACCATGCCCATAGGGCTAGCTAGGGTCTACCTTATGGGTGACTGATATGTAGTAAAAGGGGAGTCACAGATGTGGCAACCACTTTATGCGCCACGTCACAGCAGGAGTAAACTGTGCACACAGGCCCTGCAACGGCAGAGTAATGAGATAGGTTTGAAAGGCTACTTTGGTGGGTGGCTAAAGCAGCGCTGCAAGCCCACCAGTAACATTTAATTTACTAGCCCTGGGTATATGAGATACCACTGTACAAGGGACTGACAGGTAGATTAAATATGCCAAACAGGTGTAGACCAATCTTAGCAGGTTTACCAAAGAAAGCACATGCACTTTAGCACTGAACAGCAATGATAACGTGCCCAGAGTCCTAAAACCACCAACAACAGGTCAGAAAAAATACCGGAGGAAGGCAAAAAGTTGGGGGATGGCCCTGCAAAAAGGGCCAAATCTAACATCCTAGATACAACCGCGATAGATCTGCGGTACTTCCAATTGTTAAGCAGCATTTCATTGGCTTATAACACTGAGTTGCAGGAAACAGGAAGTTTATACCCATTTTCACCATTTCTACTGCGATCTTCAAAGGTTAAGGTTCTAGTGTTTTCCTGAGGGAAATTATTCTTCTTTTAACCCACCTTTGTAAGTTTTCTTGACTTTCAAATGGCTGGCCAGCAAGATCCTCTCCTGCTTCAAGAACAGGAGGAAAAACAGGAAGAGCAGATGATGCAACAGTAGTAAAACTGAGGCAGAGTGCAGCACAAAACTTAAAGATTCTATTGTCAGTTAGTGTTTCTCCTTGCCAGCTGATGAAAAATATATAAATGCAAAACTGGTCACCTGTAACATTTGTCATAAAGTTATTTCTCATGGGAACCAACAGCAGCACTGTTTTGGGATGACAATATTACCCACCCACCTGCAGGTGATCTACTCTATCAGGTTGGCGTGGGCTGAAAGGAGGTGGGAGAAGGAGTTGCAATATACTGCAGCAGCAACATCTACATCAGCAACTTCTTTCAACACTACAACGCCTTAAACCTCTTCACTGCGGGCAGGCCCTCCATCACCACCCCTTTCATGTTTTCCGGTATTGCAGTGCCATTCCACTTAATGAGACAGGATTGGCACATTGTGGGCCAGTATGCCAGAACTGCAAAATGCTGTCTGCTGCACCACACAGTCATTTTTGCAGGAAAGAAATATCTCAACATACAGCGGGAGCTTTCAATGAGTCACCAGTGTCCTTCCCAACATCCTTTAGTTTTTCTTCTCCATTTGCTTCCCACCTGTTTCCTCTTCATCTTGTTTTTTGTTGGTTGGTCATGTTGACCTATGAGAAAAACACAAAACTTCCGGAAAAAGTTTTAGGAAAAGGAGACAAAAGGAGACAAACAAGTTTATAATACAGTACAACAGTGATATTTAATTATATTTAATTTGGGGTACACTGTTGTAGAAAGGAGTGGCATATATTGGAGTGGAGTCTTGTAGAGTGGAGTGCCATACAGTGGAGTGTCGTACAGTGATGTTCATAAAGTGGAACAGCATAGAGTGAGTAGAGTCTTGAAGAGTGGAGAAGCATAGCGTGAAGTGACATACAGTACAGTGGAGGAGAGTGTCGTACAGTAGAGTGGCATACAATGGAGTCTTGTAGAAAGGAGTTTTGTAGAATGTGGTAGAGTGGAGTAGAGTGCCGTTAGGTGTCGTAGAGTGGCATACAGTGGAGCAGAGTGTTGTAGAGTGGCATAGAGTGTAGTAGAGTATCGTACAGTGAAGTACAGTGTAGTAGAGTGTTATGTGTTTTATAGTGGAGGGGCATACATTGGAGTGGTGTAGAGTGGAGTGCTGTGTTATAGAGTGGCACATTTTAAAGTGTCTTACATTGGATGAGCATAAAGTGGACTGAAACACAATGGAGTGACATCTCTTAGAACGTAGTGGCATGTTGTAAGATGGAGTACAGTGGAACAGAGTAAAGGTGCATAGATACTTTTAATTTTGGAAAACTAATTTTGATGGTACTTTGCCTTAGGTAAACAGCATTAAATTGGCTGATAACTCTCCCAATTGTAGGACACAGGACATATATACCACCATCCCCATTTAATTTTATGTTTTCAAAGGAGAAGATCGTGGATCTTGGAAGAACACATTTGTTTCTCAGGCCACCTTGCAACTGTTTCACACCTGCAATGGTTGAAGATGGTTACTTTATAATGGACTAGTACAGTGATATCAGGATGTTTATAATAAACATAACCTTAAGAAAATCTATTATTGTTTTCCTTTCTATGAGTTTCTTAGAAATAAGTGCCATCTCTGTTACAGTAGTAAGTCAGCATTTAGAACATTTAAAGATTGACATATGGTAGTAGTCGTCATAAAATACTGGGGTAAAACAAATCAATTGTCAGTCAGTCAGTCAGTCAAAAAGTCTTTATTCGATTTGCATCATAAAAGACATACTACACATATTAGACAAATCAATTGTATTGTAAAAAAAAAACATAGATGTTGTGCATGTCCAACTGTTCAAACATTAAACTAAGTAATATGATATATGTGAAAGCATGGAAGAAACAAATACTTACAGCAGATTTTTACAGATGTCATCAACCATGCCAGGCCACATATTAAAATATCTACTGAATTTTGTTGAGGACAACTCACAAGTACAATTGCATCTTTATAACAATGGTAACATCTTAACTTAGAACTTTTGATGTAAAATAGGAGGGTAGCAATTTTATAAATGTTCTGCTAGTCTGTGCTTAAAAGAAAGAGTAGTATCATCATATTCAGTCCAACCTGTGTTGTTCTTAAAGTACTATATGTAGTGGCCTGATGCTGCAGTATCTCCATTATGAAAAATAATAGCAGTAGTAGTATGCATGTGCCCTGAAATAGAAATTTGTGAAGAGGTAAAATTAGAGATAGAAGCATTTATTTTCTGTTATTGATATCACATCTTTGAATCCTAAAAATGTTTTGTAATCATTGTTAAATTAAGTGTGGACAGAAGTTCCGAATTACAGAGTGGACATCTGTTGTTTTGCACAGGTTTAGATAACACATTCTCAAATAGAATTGATTTGCAATCCGGTATTAGTAGATACACAAATCTTTGAAAATAGATAAGAATGGAGCTTGAATGCAGACAATCGAAGCATTAATTTTCCCAAGAGTAGCTTATGCCAAAAAAGTCACTACTTGGGCGAGTTTTGGTAGCTATTATTCCTAGAACAGCCATACAGAATTCTTGAGTATCTTGTTGGTTTATTGAAAATTGAATGTCACTCCTACACACAACTACCATATCCCTTATGGCACTTGTTGATTGGCATATCTGGTTCTGTGACAAAATCTATTCATGAAGAGTTATCAAGGTTGTGCAGAAGCATCGATCTTCACGCTGGTGTGTTATTTCATACAGAGACGGTAGATAGAAATGAAGATTGGCAATTAAATTGCTGTGGCAATTTATACCATTCAAATTTTGAAACTGATGTCCTGTCATTTCCATGTGTTTGGTTTTCTGTGTTTTTTGGGTACTTCCAGTTCTGCTGTGTCATTGTAGTTTGGTTAACTTTTTCTTTTAAAATACATTTTAGCATAAGAAAGAGCAATGTGTGCCATTCCCCGTTTGAATAGTGTAGAGCCAATATTAATCAGTGTAAAATCTAAGCTTACTCCCTGCTATTTGGATATTGTTACCGCATAAGCCAAATAAAGAGGAAACGTTTCTTTACAAATATATAAATCTTTCAGAAGTAAGACTCTTGTTGCAAATCAAGAGATCTGTTTGTTTTCCAGATGTCAAAAAGTCTACAACAAATCCCATGGCTCCATTTACCAGTCCGTCTACACGTAACTTTAGACATAAAAGTACACAAGAATTTTTACAAAGCTGTAAATCTTTCTCCCAACCCGCTGTATGTGGAACTGATTTGTCCATCTTTTGTAATTTTGTAGTTAAAGTTTTGCATATAGGTATGTTTAGTCTGTGATTCTGCAGTTTCTTGCGGGGAAGAAGAACAATTGTTTCTTTTTATAGATGTAACATTTCATAATTTAAATGAGCACGTTCTTCAGCAGTTGGCATTAAACAAAGTGTTGTGATTGTGAAAGAAGATAATGCATAACTTCTGCAGGTGAATGAAGGTTAGGAAATAATGTACTTTTATTTAATTTCCTTAACATAATCTTTGATTCATTTGTTAGATGCCAAGGGGAATGTCTTTCAATATCTTGACATAATCTTTATCGTTAGATTGCCTCATATTTTTAGTTAATTCTGTATTTGTGAAATGCAACAAAATGTTCACTCTGCCTATAATTTCCAAACAATTCTGAGTTTGTTCCGGCAAATGTTTGGTTATAATCAGTTGACCTTTTACAGGTTTTAGCTGTAATAAGTCTCCAAACACAATGACAAACCAAATTACATATTTCCCTCCAAACAGCACAACATAAGACATTCGAGTACCTCCTGCATACGCAGATGAACAAACGCCAACATTAAGCTTGAAACCATACTCACTTCATCTGTGATTAAAACCTTTAATTTCTTAAGCACTATACCAAGTTCTTGGCATGTATCAGTATTATATTTTAAGTATTCCAGTTTGTAGTCATGCTCCACCGGTAGTGATATTAGAACATGTAAAGTAATTCTTTTGATGTTATGTGCTGCTAAGCCAGGTGGAGCATAAGCACTAATTACTTTAATACGAATGTTTTATACAATTCCTGCTTGGCTACTCACATATTGTAATATAGGTTCATGAGTGCCATATTCACATATTCCATTGTGCTGAGTCTTTTTATGTATTTGTTTGCAGTAGTTGACTATTAAATTGAGATACTAAGTAATCAAAATTATCTTCTTTCTTTTTGGCTTGGTTCATTCCATGTTGAACTTCATTCGTCATCAAGAAGCGAGAAGTGTGAACAATGGAAACGGTGATGTAGACATGGGTACGATAGGAGTGAGGGTGTATGTAGTAAGGAAGTACAAGCCGGGAGGAGGAATTTTGATAAAAAGTAGGCTTTGGAAAGAAAAGGATGGGAACTATTGATAGAAGGTAATAGAGTTGTAAAGTAAAGGCCATAAGAAGAATGTGGGACATTAATTGACAGTTACTAAACGTTTTTTAAACACATGGAGAAATGAATTGTGTTAATGTAACTGGACTAACAATGTGTATCGTTATGGTATACCTGTAATAGTGTGCTTTTAGGTTTTGAATATATGTCTTATTGTTCATTTACAGTTACCCCTGACGAAGGGCCTCGAGGGGCCCGAAATGCATTGGGTTTTTAATAAACTGCTTTCGATGAACGCTGCTTTATTCGTATTCTTTGAAGAGGTTCGGATGGCCCACTAGAACATAAGAAAAATTGGAAATTGCATTTCCTTGCATGGGATACTGTATGTTCAGCAAAATCAGAAGTGGAAAAACACGGTGAAAAAATGGAAAAATTAACTGAAGAAGATGAATGATTAAATGTATCTACAATTGCAGTAACAGGCTGTCGCCACTGGCTTTGGGGTAAAAAGTAGCCTCAAGAAGATGGTGTTTAGTTTGAAAACGTGTTGTTTGGGCTTGGCACGTCACCAGTGAGCACGCCTTAAGATGAATTGTGTGGTTTAAAAGCGAGTTAAAAATTTAAGAAATACGGAGTGCAACCCTACCATAATTGATGATGTAGATACTTTTGCCCTATTAAAAGGGTTGGCACCCACGTGAATCAAATAGAGTTTCAACAATGGACTGTCGCATAAATGGCGTTGTTTTTCCATGCAAGGCGGAACATCTTTGTTTGTCAAGCAACTTTATTTTGGAACAGGAGTCAGATGTACAATGGAATGACAAGCTAAAACATTGGACATATCGGCATTTTTAAATGAGTTACATCAATCGGTAGTGCACGCATTGGAAATGTTCAAAAGCTTAACCTAACGTTTAGCACGCATTGTGGGAGATGTAGTGTCCCAGGGAGGTTTGTTGATTCAGGTGAAAATAATCACATGATAAAAGGAGGAGGGATTAGAAAGAGCGCGGTTTGTTTAAAGAGGGTGGAGATAATCTGAGATGGTAATTCCTCTGGTAAACGGGAAAAGAGGAAGCTCATGTTTCAGCAGGTACGTGAAAGGGAACGTGGGAGTAATGGGTAGGGTTGAGAACAACGGAAGGTGGAGAGAAACTTGGGTAACACTTGGTAAAGGAGGAAGGGGGAGGAAAGAAGCGAGAAGTGTGAACAATGGAAACGGTGATGTAGACATGGGTACGATAGGAGTGAGGGTGTATGTAGTAATGAAGTACAAGCCGGGAGGAGGAATTTTGATAAAAAGTAGGCTTTTGAAAGAAAAGGATGGGAACTATTGATAGAAGGTAATAGAGTTGTAAAGTAAAGGCCATAAGAAGAATGTGGGATATTAATTGACAGTTACTAAACGTTTTTTAAACACATGGAGAAATGAATCGTGTTAATGTAATTGGACTAACAATGTGTATCGTTATGGTATACCTGTAATAGTGTGCTTTTAGGTTTTGAATATATGTCTTATTGTTCATTTACAGTTACCCCTGACGAAGGGCCTCGAGGGGCCCAAAATGCATTGGGTTTTTAATGAACTGCTTTCGATGAACGCTGCTTTATTCGTGTTCTTTGAAGAGGTTCGGATGGCCCACTAGAACATAAGAAAAATTGGAAATTGCATTTCCTTGCATGGGATACTGTATGTTCAGCAAACTCAGAAGCGGAAAAACACGGTGAAAAAATGGAAAAATTAACTGAAGAAGATGAATGACTAACTGTATCTGCAATTGCAGTAACAGGCTGTCGCCACTGGCTTTGGGGTAAAAAGTAGCCTCAAGAAGATGGTGTTGAACTTCATTCGTCCCCACCATGAGCTACACTACGGAGGTTTGACTCCTCTTGTGGCACTTCGGATAATATTGATCGCCTTGCCGCGACGCCGATCCTGAATCTCTTAGCTTTCAAGCTCCACTTGACCGCCTGATTCCAGCTTGAATCGGAAAACATTCATCATGCTGTGGAATGTTTTCAACTTGGTTTATATGCGGACATCTGACGCCTCGCTTGTTGCCCACTCCCTGACTGTACTGACCCGGACAATTGACTTACCCCTGTCCAGTTCAGCACTACTCCCAACCAAATGACCATTGCCCTGATGATGACCTGAAATCAATCAGGTTGAAACGCCGACGACTACTGAGTGTAGAACTTTGGTGTTGTTGTGGTCAATTTATTTAATCTGACTTCCAAAACATGAACATTGTATATATCTTTTTGTAAATCTTGACCACATTCTTCCTATTCCTTGTCGCCGTTCACGCTGCTCTCATCACTCTTGTGTCACTGCGCCGCTCACCTTCACTAAACACATCCAGTGTTCACCTTGTGTGTTTTTGGTCATTGTATATTTAATTGTACTGAAGTGCGGCTATAACTACTTACAAATAATATTCCTTTTTTCACTCCAGTTGCATCATTGTGGTCTCCCTCTATTTTGTTCCCCCTCTCCATTGTGATTTGCATCACTGTTTTTCACAGTTCCCCTCTTTTTTAATGATTTCCAGTTGAGACATTGTTGTATGTTATAAACCTTACCCGGTCTCATCTGGGTTAACGGGTCCTACTCCTGTATTTGTTTCTTTGAACTTCATCCATGGCAACAGCTTCAGTGCCAATAATTTGTTGTCCAAGTGAGCCACTAGTCCAGAAGTATTATTTTTTTAGTGGATTCAGTATTGCATTGAAGTTCTGAATTATTATTGTTCTCATCTCCGATTTCTTGATCCAACATTTGTAAATACATATGGAATTCACACAATGCAATGCCATTTTATAAACATTAAATGCATCTTCATAGCATTCAAAGGGACCTATCAGTTCTTCTTATATTTGCCATGATTTAAATAGTTGAAGAAGTGCTAAATAGTCAAATATATTTACTTTCCCCTGTGTTACAACTTGGTTTATGATGATTAATATTAGTAGATTTACTAAGGCGTATTAAGCAACGATTGGTACCTTCTACTTGAAATTTCCCATTGTTGATTTCTTCTGTCATATTGTTTCTATATGAGTAGAACTGAACAATTTCATAGACAGATTGGTTTTCTAAAAATGTACTTCTCTTTGGGTGGTATGGGTCCAACATATTTGCTTTTAAAATGTGTTTGTTTATGGGATCAAAATGTGCAAGTTATTCAATTTCAGGCAGGCTTTTCAGAGCTCTTTGGAGTGATAATGACAAGCCTAAACTAAGCCACATGATCGTACATGATTCACCATATAATCTTGAGCAATTTAAGCGGTCAAATTCTTCCTAGCGACTCACCTCACGATAAGATAGCATTTGTAGGCTAAATCTGTTTGTTTACTTACGATTGCTCAGCAGATATTTCTTCCTATACTTCCTTCATATCAGTTTTTTATGCCTTTGAAATGTAGGAAGTAACATACTGTGCAACCGATGTTGAGTTATCTGCAACAAATTGTTATCCAATTATTGTAATCTATGCTAGCATTCCACATATCTAGAACTAAAGGGTTGTAGTCATTGATCCGTTGTAATGCTTGTAGTCTTCTAAGGTTGTACATGTGTTCAGTGATTTGCTAATAACCGCATGTCTTACAGATGACATTAAATCGTTCACTTTTTCTTTCTGTACAATTGGTCTTGGGAATCCAAGGCAACATTTTGAGTAATATTTTAATCTGCTTTGATATTTTCTTAAGCAGTATGTACCACACTTATGTGATTGAAAGCATAAAACATGCTCAAATAGTTTGTTGCTCTGATCTTTTTGGGGATTTCACAAGTCACAGAACGTTCAATAAAATTTGGAAATCATTCATCAGACTCATATCTAAACTTAGGTGTATCTTTGATCCATTGAAGCATATGAATGTGTGGTGCATGTCTAGCATGATAGTCTTTCTGCCAAAAGTAATCAAGCACTTCTCCAATGGGATTTTTCTTTTTGTTGGTTAAATAGTGAAGCATAGTTTGACATTTGTGGTTTTAAATATCTCCAAACATTGGCAGAATCCAAAGAACATATTTCTATGAATGTTTTGTAGTTAATTTCTGGAATGTCAGAATTAGCTTGAAAAGAAATTGACAGAAATGGTCCCATGCATACACAGCACAGGCTAAAGTAATATAGCAAGCAGGTGGTCCTAGATTTCTGAGCATACATTTCAACTCTCAGTGTCTTCTAAACCAATATTTGTTTGTCCCTGATTGACATGTCATAATGTTGAATAGGCTATATTCTAGATTGCCATCTTTCCCATGCACCTTTTCAACAAACTCCTGTGCTGTTTTATTAGTAAAACAACATCCAGAACACATAACATGTGCAACAGCATAAGAAGTGACAGAAAATTCACTTTCATATTTTAATGTGAAAATATAAGGAATATCTTGTTGAAACCGTGGAACCTCTGAATATAATCTTGTAGCTTAGTACTCACATGCAGAAATCTGAACTGGACCATTGTCAGATTGTCCACCTATTACAGTGGGGAATAAATGTGGATAACATCTTGCTTCTAGTGTTTTTTTACTAGACACTAATAGGCTCTCTTTTAGCTTCCTTCATCTGATACAGTTCTAAAGCATCACCCATCATGTCTTTTGAGTTTAGTGGGTGTATACCATAATGTTCATACATTTGTTCAGCTTGTTCTTCAGTAATCTGTTCAAATTGTCCTGTTTGAATTTCTTTTTTCAAATGATAAGTATGTAGCCGAGATGTGGTTTGCTACATAGAAATCTGTATATTATATGTTGTTTTTCTTAAGGTAATGTAATGCTTTCTGAGCTTTTTCTATGCTAATGAATTGTTGTCAAATCTATTTACCTTTTGTCAGGAGTACATTGACTAAAACCACCAAATGTTCATTGAGTTTCAATTCAATTCGAAGAGTGTTATGTTTTTGTTGAAATCTAATGGATGAAAAACAACTTTTTCTTTCGGTGCGCGTACCAATTGATGTTGACGAAATCTTTCAAATTTGGGTTGCATTCTAAGTATGGTCTGAAAAGGATGCACAGTTTTGAATTAAAATGCTTTCAGATAAATTCAGCTGCTGTAGTTCTGAAGGGATTGGATATATTTCCAACTTTTCATAAATTGCACGTGAAGGCATAAAGTTATGGTCTAGATTTCCCAGGCTGTAATTGCAGATTACATAGTCTTCACAGAGATTTTATTTTTAAAGTGTTTGACCCGCTCAATCGGGGTGCCCTCAATGTTTATTCTGCCTCTTAAAGACCTATATGGATTACTTACCACATACTTTGATTTTTTCGGGTTTAACGCCAAGCCCCTGTTTTTACAAAAGGTCGCAAAGGCATCCAATTCCACCTGAAGGGCCATGGGGGTTCTTGAGATAAGAAGGGTGTCATCAGCAAACATTAAAATTGGCACTGTTGTTCCTGCAGATGTAGGTGCATCATGCTTGCATTCTGATAGTAATCTTGCATCATGTTTGCATTCTGATAGTAATCTTACTGCCTCGTTAATATAAAGTCTAAAGAGAGTAGGTGCAAGTACACCACCCTGCTTCACGCCTCGGTTAATAGGCATTCCATCAGTCAAATCACCTCCCTCATTCCATCGCACCAGAGCATACGTATTGGGAGTGGAGGATTCTTAGAATCCAAAGAAGATCTTCCGGGACTCCGTATCCATCCAATACCCTCCAAAGATGATCCCTCAGGACCAGGTCAAATGCTGACCTCAGATCTAGGAAGGCAACATATAAGTGTTGCCGCTTCAAGTCCACATACTTCCAGCATAAGACCTTGAAGCGGAAGACTTGATTGATGGTTTTAACTCTTTTTCCAAAGCCTCGAGCATTTGATTATCAGATATCCATGTTTGAAGCCTTACCAGGACCTGCCTACTAAAAATGTTATGGCTGTTATCTAAGAGACTTAAAAGGCCTATAGTTGAAAGCTAGAACTCTACTACCTTTTTTTATAAATTGAGATGATAGCCACACCCTGCCATGAGGGGGGCATATCCACACCTCCCATAACGACATTCTTCAATGTGTTCAAATATGGAACCCACATTTCAGGGTGTAATAAGTGTAAATCCCCAGTAATACCATCCAATCTGGGTGTGTTTTCTTTCTTCATTAACTTGAGGTCTTGTGCTGTTTCCATAACAGAAAAAGTTATCGACTCCTTAGCCATCCCATCCTCTCTTCCTTCCTTATAATTTAGAATACCAGCCTCACTAGCAGAGTCCATCCTCATATTTCCAATTTGGGCCTTTGTTGGTGCCCAATCACAGTAGAGAGCCCCAAAGTGGGTGACCCACTTGTCTGGTTCCACTACTGTCTCTAGGGGATTGTCTATTACACGAAAGCCCTCTGCCACTCATTTCCAGAATGCCTTTCTTTTCCCATTTTCAAGTGAGTTAACTCTTGATTCTGTTCAGCTCCCAAGTCCTCTTAACCGTGATCGATGTGCTCTTGTGCTTCTTCCTAGACCCTACTCTTGCTGATTGAGTGCCTTTCTTCATAGCCTCTAATAAATAGTTTGGTAAACTAACTTAGCTTAGATTTGAGATGTTTCCCACCCCTTTTCACTTCCTTAAAGAAGATAGATTTTAATTGCTCTATTAACTGGCAATATAGGATAATAAAGTTCACCTTTGGCATATCTATTATATCTAATGAGGAAAAGGTCTCTACAAATGTCTCATATAATTTTGTCTGTGCTATGTAGATTATGTACTGCCCTTCTCCCATCTGTGTTGCAACCACAGAAAAACAACATTAGTGAGTTGGTTATCCAAGACACTATAAATGCATTGTCACATGTTTCCCTATGATATTTCAAGCAAAGGCTGCTGGATAAATGAACAAAATAAATAGACAAAATGTTCGCAGCTGTGTGGAGGGAAAGAACCTTATATGGAAGCACACAACTCATAGCTCCCAAAATGTGTGCAGTGCCAAAGCGCCTCTGTTGGTGATTCTTTCCTAATTGTCTAGCGACAGCTGAGCAATCAAGCCAGACCATAAAAGCAGTCTAAATGGAAAATCCTTTTCAGCACAGACATGCAACCTTTGGAATATACTTCCTTAGGTGATAAGAACCTTCAACAACCTCCGAGAAGTCTGTAGAGTAGTAAAGATCTGGATTCCCCCAAATTCAAGACCCAGTAGACTCTCAGATCATAATGTGTAACTGATCAAATTCCTTTGCTTACATTCATAGGATATGCTAGATGTTAGTGCTCTAAATCTGGAGCTCACTAAATGCTAAAAAACATCACTGCAACCAATACCCATTTGTTAAACCTGACATCCTTGGCATGGTTTTCCGCCTACCTTATTGCCTTCAATCCTCCTGTTTTGCTGAATTTGTTTTTGATGGCCTTAGAACTCTGCGCAATATACCACTGCTAACTAGTGCTAAAGTGCTTGAGGACTCTCCCTAAAACATGGTAGAATCACCATATTTAATTTACTTGTAAGTTATTATTATTATTCCAGAATTTGTAGGATGCACAGCTACCCCAAGGGGACTTCCTGGATCCGGGCAAGGGTAGGGAGAGAGAGAGGGAAAAATGAATAGCTTAATTAAAACAGCCAGGTCTTTAAACCCATATGGAAAGCGAAAAGAGAGGTCTCATCTCTCAAGGAGGCTGGCAGGGAATTCCATAAAGTCGTCCCAAGAGAGGAAAAAGACTGACCTCTCATACAGGCCAATCTGATTTTAGGAACCACAAACCAGATCTGTTGAGCAGAACGCAAGGGCCGTGATGAATGGTAAAGCTGAACCAGATCCTTCAAGTATTTAGGGGACGAACCTGTTTTGCTTTTAAACATATAGCACAGAGCTTTGAACTTAAACCAATTCGCCACTGTCAACCAGTGTAAGTCTTGTAGAATCCCTGAGTAAGAGGATTATTAGGTAGGCAATTAAGAAGCTTTGCAGCTGTGTTTTGCACCAAATGCAGCCTCCAAATGTGTGATTTATCAGCTCCCAGATAATCCAGTCTTGAAATTACAAAAGCCTGGCTCACAGTTCTTTGTGCTGGGAGGGGAATCAGCCATAAACTCTTCTTTAACCATTTCAGGACTGCAAAGCAGGTAGATGACACCTCAACTCTACCTGTGCCCAGGGCCTATAAATTAAATTCTAAAAGTGGGCCTGCAGCACTGATTGTGCCACCCACTTAAGTAGCCCTTTAAACATGCCAAAGGTCTGCTATTGCAGCCTGTGGGAGCTGCTTTAAACTGTCATTTCGCCCTGGCAAGATAAACCTTTTCCAATGCCAAAATCTTCCTTTTTAATACATGTGAGTCACCCCTCGGGTAGGCCCTGGCAGCCCACAGGGGAGGGTACAGTGTATTTAAAAAGTTGGACATGTACTTTTTAGATTTACATGTCCTGGTAGTCAAAAACTCTTAAATTCAATTCACTGACAGGATGAGAGGGCGCAGCTGGGAACAGCCCTACTTACACTTGAATAGGCTGTGTCCTGCCTCCACACAAATGGCTGCATACCACCTGTAGCTAGTTTGGTGCTAGGGCAGGCGAGGCAGGAACCCTGTGCACTTTAAAGGAAAACCTCTAGAATCTTCTCTCACTTCAGGGGAGGCACCTGGCATAAATATTGGACCTCAAACACCAAGTCTTCAGTACACTTCTGGACCTGTGGCGACTCTGCAAGGAAGAAGGAATGCTGTGCTCCTGAATGAATTGCCACTCTGCTGGACTGCTGGACTGCTGTACTACTGCCTTGCTGAACTGCTGCCTTGCTGGATTGCTGACCCGCTGATATCCTGCCTGATACAGAGGGATTGGATCTGAACCCAGGACTCCCAAAGTAACTACAGAGTCTAATCTGCTGGCCTCTTGTTCAGACCCACAAGGACATAACAGACTCCCAACTAGGCCTGGGTGGTAAACCCTGCTCCCTTTGCGAAGTTTTCCGCACTCCGCAGAGCACACGGAGTTCCAAAAAATTATGTTCCGCTGCTTGCTGAACTCTGCGCACAGTGGCGGAGTTTTCCGGTCACTTCAGCAGAAACTCTGAGAACTCCCCCCAGGCCTACTCCCAACCACCTGCCCCAGCATCCTGACACAGCTGGAGCTAGCCCCTGACCTAGAAGTGGATTCTTGGTGTGGACCCAGCGGAGTTGAATTGAGGTTTTTGGGCTCTTTGCAAGTGCAAATGTGCCCGTTGGCTCCAAAAGCTTGTCGTTCGCACTGCTTGTCAATGCAAAGTTCTGTCAACCAGACTCTTCATGCTACAGCATCAACTGCTTGCGGACGCACCACAGCAAAGCACCAGCCCAACTGTTTGTGACAATAGCAGGATTTTCACACTACAGCAGGATCTTCACAATGCAGCAACGACCATACGTGATGCCAATCCTGCTCTTCGCACTACATCGATGACCCCCTGTGGTGCTTCCCTGCTTCTCACGGTTCCCTACACCGTGAACAGGACTCTGCAATAGACTGAGAAGGTTACATTTCTAACCTGGTGCCTGTATCTGACCTGCTCTCCATCACGGTCAGCCAGAACTTGTGACTTTCTCCCTGTCTCGCATGACCAGATAATCACGAGTGACGCTTTGGTCTTTTTAGCGCTATATTCACTTAAGATCTTTAAAATGGCACATCTCCAATTTTTCTGAATGGATTTTTGCTGTTTTGAGCTTGATTTATTAATTACATTTCTCTCTATTTCTGTAAATTGTTGTGGAATTTTCCTTGTGTTGTGTTTCACTTTAATATATTTTGAAGTGATGCATAAATGCTTTATATATGGGGGACACTGTTCCAAGAGTAGGGTGTGAATTATCACCCACTCATCAAGAGGGGAGAGTAAGAGTGAAAGAGAGAGTTTTGAGAAGGAGAAAGAGAGAGAGGCAGATGTGCATCCCCGGTCTCAAGGAACTAGTCCCGAAGGGGAGGGTAAGGTCTTGTCTCTTTTGGTAGCCCTCACACTTCCCGAAGGATGTCATGTTTCATCACTGGGCTTATGCTCCTCGTCGGGCCGGCGCTGCAATGCCCGACGGGACACCTATTGAAAGGGTCACTTTAAGAGAAAAGCCGACAGGTGAGTGCGGGTATGCGGGCTAGATCCAGGGGTGGAGGGAGTGAAGTGCGTGCTGTGAAAATATAAGAAGTTAATAAAAATACCTAGGTGTATCCACAGGGAGACTTTAATAGTGTGGTACCCTTGGTAGAATAAAAAACCACAGAGGTTAGTGGGTTACTATGGAGCTTAATGTGCCCAAGTAACTGTTAAAAGGTCGACATGTTTCACGCCTCATGTGTCCACTACAGGATCAGTGGCTTTCTTCAGGACCTAAAATGAGGTGAAGTGGTGCACGTGAGAGGTGGGGTTCCAAGGAGTGCGGTAACCCACTAAAATTACAGGTACTCAAGGGTTAACCACATGGCTAGTGCCTTAGCTGTAGTGGTTGAAATCTCGATTCATAGATTTTCCTAAATAAAAAGAGTGCCCTCAAAGCGGGGGAACAGTGCCCCTAGGCTAGTCCGGCTGATGGCCCACACCTTATTGGGGTTGTGTCGGGTGCCGGCTCAATCGCACCTACCCTGCATCAGCGGCTGCCTAAATACTTTACACAGTGCCTTTACGTTAAGCCTGACTACTCTGTGCCAGGCTACCCGCACATTAATTTGGGGTTTGCTTATGCCTTAACCCTGACCAGGATAATGGTTACGGCTTGAGTAGAGTTTCACCCCCTCCACCAGAGACCCAATTTCTCACAGCAATTCCATTCGTGCACATGGGAAGGGACACCTGCTTACTTTGGTGCCTGGACATGAGGAAGGAATGTGCTATGGAAATGCTCCAATAGAATAAAATACAATATGGTCATCAAAATGTACTTCGTAATTTTGGCAGGTTAGAGGAAAACTACTGTGTGATGCAAGATAAATGTAGTTTTAGTCAACAATATGTGTGAATTTTTCCTAAAAGACAATTGCAATTATTAATGTGTGTGTTTTTACATTCACAGTCCATCTGCTATTTTATTGTATTACAGTTTAATTAGTTTCATGTACAAAATAAAGGACTGTGCATGATTAACTGTCGAAAGCTATGAGCTGTTACACTTCACTCGTCTCTATCAAAACTGAAGGTCGGTGGCTCACATGGAAGACATTAAAAATCTGCATCTCCACACTATCTTTTTGGCTCATTTGGTTGTAATAGATGAAAAATCTATTGGTTATTGTCATATTAGTTGTTATTGTATAAAGCACACTATGCTCAAACTTCACTCATAATAAAAATTAGTTTGTAACAAACGGATGGGACATTTTGTATATTATGCATATGTCAGGGAGCTAGCAGGGTGATCTGTCAGGGGACTAGTTTGGTTAGATTGAGACAAGACTGGAAAACTGGAGTTCATAAACAAGTACTTGAAGACTGGAAGGGAAGTAGGACAGAAGCTGGGGACTAAAGCAGCTAGTAACAGGCACTGAATAGGTAACTAGGGGCCATATATAATACATTCTTAATTTGCGACTCCTAAATAGCAAATCTATTGAAATCGCTATTTGGGAATTGCTAATCACAATATACGTACCCAGTGATTTCCTAATAGCGATTCATACGGATTCGCAATTGGCATTAGGAAATCACAATTTAGGAAATTGTTAAATTGTGATTTCCTAATAGGAAATCACAATTTAGGAAACAGAGGCCCAAATGTAGCTGAAAGTAGGATGATGTTGTCCGAGCCCAGGTGCAGCCTAATTACAGGGTGGTGCTTAAAACCTTGAAAACAAGGAGAGGAGGCTCTCAGATTCAAAAGGTTGGAGCACCCAAAAATACAAGTATAAAAATATATGTACCTTTTGGAAACTGTTCTAAAATTGTTACTTCATTCATTACAAATATTCACATCCATACTTCTTCAGCCCCACCTCTCGCTAAATATGTTTGAAGCACTTATCATACAACAAGTTTGTGTCAAATGTATCTGTTTTTTAATGATCAATACAAGTTCATATAAAACATAAATCATCAAGAATAAAAACAATGCTAATAAAAACACAAACATTTTTTTCCATAGAGTCAGTTATGTATCCAGAAAGGAGAACACTGAGAGACAAACAATATGTCATACATATGTTAATTTGGATGCACAGTGGACGGTGTCAGGCACAAATCTCCAATCCCTGTCTATAGATAACTAATAACTAAACAAAATTTAACTTAAAACAAAAAAGCAAGCGTCGACGCGTTTCGGTGGCAGAAATCCACATAGGACCACCTTCTTCAGGACACAATAATTTTTTCTCCTTAATGTGTATATTCAAATATGGCACCAGTTCCACCGGTGCAGCGGCACTGCGGTAAGGATATCTCCTCTCATTGGGAGTACATCTATAATGCTTCAGGGGAAGCTGAAATGTTACGATAATGGCTTGCTTATTAACGAGTGAAGCATTAATGATATTTTCTTTTTTCCTCTTTTTCTTTCATCAATAATTATAGTGGCCGGATTCAGTCTCGGTCTCTTTTCTGTCAGGAGTCCCACGCAATCTTTCTGAGTTTAAAAACAATATCTCTTGTTTCCTTGTTGCATCTAGGGGCGATCATTCAGTCTATCATCTCCCTGGGTCATCGGTAGTCGGGATCGACTTTTCGTCCCGAAATTTCACATCTGGTCGTGGATAAGTGCTTCAAACATATTTAGCGAGAGGTGGGGCTGAAGAAGTATGGATGTGAATATTTGTGGTGAATGAAGTAACAATTTTAGAACAGTTTCCAAAAGGTACATATATTTTTATACTAATTACAGGGTGGACCCAACAGTTAGAGGCCTAACACGCTTTCTGGAAGCAGGGAGTGCCCCTGCCTCACTGCTGGCTGTATCAGACACACCAAATAAACCATACCATGGCTGTTGAAGAGGGGAAGGATGATGAGAGGAGCAGAAGGTGCAAGGTGACATTTTCGGAGAGGGAGCTGATGGAGGAGTGTGCTGCCAAAATAGACCAGCTTTTTGGTAAGGCCTCATTCACAATCCCTGAGGCCCAGAAAAGCAGGATCTAGAAAGGGATCCTTGATAAGCTGAACTCCCTTTTTCCACAGATCACAACTCGGACCGGTCAGGACCCGTGGCAGCCAAAGGGGCTACTGGCAGGGAGGTCGTCCCTGAACCCATGACACCACCATCCCCTCAGCCAATCATAACAAGCCCATCTTGCAGGAGAGCCACCATCTCCCAACTACTCAATGTTGAGAACAGCGATGGTGGACAGTCACATGGCAGGGACCCCAAAACAGCAGAGCCCAGGACACTGCAGAGGTGCACAGACACTGTGTCGGATGTGTCGAATATATCGACTGTGTATGATGGCCTGGAGAGGTCCATTCTGAGAACACAGCGCCTGCAAAGCAAAAGATTAGCGCTGTCAGTAGGTCGCTGCAGCACATGACAAAGTCAAAATAGAAGGGGCACTGGGTATCAGCAATGGAGTGGGAGCACTGTGCCCAAAGGCTGTGGCACGGGCAGCACTTGACCCACTTTGACACCTTTAACAGATCAATCTGATGTGCATGTTGTCCCACACAGATCCAAAGCCTGATTCTCAACGGACCCTTATGAGTGATAGCTAGTGGCATGATCGCAGAATCCTTACAATGTAGCCATATCACTTGCCACCCACTGCAACACGTAGACTGGACTAACTTTGGTGCCATCACCTTTATCCTGGGGCATATAGCTAACACCAAGCTCAGCCTAAGCCATGAAAGACGTTTACTACATTCTTCAAGCACTTACTGATGGTAGCTCTTTACGGCAGCCTGAGTTTTCTGGCAGTCTCATCTCCCACCAGCATTGGCATGCAGACCCTGCTACACAACTTCACCCTTGCTTGAATACTGAAACAAGAAGAAATAATTACCTTTTCAGCAACTCATCTCAGAAAGCAATGCGACTTGCTGCAAGACCACAATATGCAAGGATTCTCACAGAAGCATTAAACTCTTCAAAGTAATCTAACACCATGTGAGCCCCATACTGTATCATCCAATCAAACATTCCAAGAAACGTTTACAGCAGTAACCTCTTCATAGATTAGATTGACAAACTTCAGCAGCACTTTAACAATATAGCAACACCCATCATGGCCCTGGCTATCCCACACTGCAGTGCACTTAATAGACCATCTTCAACCTCTCGTCTGATGATCTGGCAAGTCTCTTTTTAATATTTGAAGTACCTCATAGGATAACAATGAAGTTATCAAATAATCTATAGTGAAGAAAATCTCCAGTGAATCACGTTGCCTCTACCTACCACTATCAATACGACACACACCCAAACCTACTTTACATAAGTCTTAAAACAGGAGCAGAACCTCCTTCTCCCAAACAAGCCCAATCAGGACTCTGAAGATCTTTTAAATTACTGTTTGGTGTACCATATGACATTCCTGTGGAAGATCATTGAGAAGGCCTTCGTCAACTAACTCGGTGAAAATATCGAAAACAACTCACTTCTTCAAGACTTCCAGTGTAGCTTCAGACCACCAGTTTAGTATGGATGTAGCAGTTATGCAAGTGATCGTTGTCCTACTGATTTATGACAAGTGCTACCCCTATCTCCTCTTCCAACATGGCCTTGCCCAACTTTCTGTTTTGTCAACCATTGAGTCCTACTTGGTGTGGTACCAGAATATTGTGGCCAGAATATCATCCTACATAAATATTATGGCCTAAATTTAGTTTGTAGAACTATTGCTCCCCTGGAGTTAATAATTGTGAATCTCCACCCAAGGGGATGACAATTTTGAAGGCACAATATTCAGGGCAGATGATATTTCTTTCAGCGCCATTCTGACATAAAACCTGTAACATTATACAATAACACTGTCTTGCAATGACATTGATCACATGAAGGGTTTGCTTGTTTTGATCCAATCCTCTTTGGTCCAGGTCTATCTCAAACTGAACCCCACCAAGGTAGAATTTGTGCACAATGATACTGACAGTAAACAACAGGATAAAACGGGCTCTCTGAGATGAATCCTGACTGTTATACTATTTGACTTGTTGATAGCACCACTTTCCTAGGCTCCTGCTTTGACATCAAACTCCACTCAGAGCTCACAACAATCCAAGACAAAGACTGCCAGGCATCAGCAGGCTTGGGTCTAAACAAAAACCTCTTCCTACAGAGGCAGACTTTAGAACTGCTGCATGGGCTACCCCTTCCTGGTAGAGACAGTATTTTGCTCTCCAGCTTCTCTGAGATTAAGTTGTTCCCACTGATGAGTGTACTCCAAGCAGCGCTTTTCCCCATCCAAGGCCTCTGCAAGTATGACAGGATCACTCTGACAGTTTATTCTGTTTGTCTGTATCATATTTAAAATGCGCCACAGGGTCTAAAAGGTAGTTGCATCTGAAATCCCACCGATCTTGGTGACCAAAATTAAGATATCTGGTGGGGCACCCACAGCATGCAGCAGCAGCATCACCAGACAGGAAACCAGAAATTGCAGGAGTACAAAGAGGGGGAATCTGATGTCCTGCGGCTATGCTTGTAATAATATTAGATCAAAAGTTAGAATCATATATTTATATGAAGCTGAACGTTTAATCAAGGTATGAAACTGTCAATTGCACCTTAAAAAGACCAATAGTTGAAGAGGGCTTGACCAAAGCCCTTCAATATAGGTACTCACATGTATTTTTATTATACTTTTTTATGACATTAGACTGGCACACAGGTAAAGCTGCCTCAAGACCAAACCTAACAAAACTTTTAGTATAGTGCATTGGTGCCATGCGAATGGTCTGATATTGTTAAAATGTAATACATTCAATTATTCTCCAAAAGTCCTCAAAAGGCCATAAGGGTGTATTCTTTCGACAGTGTGCACTACAAGAACACATCTAGGGGAATATTACGCACATGTGCATTAATGGCAGGCAAAAAGAGGATTCTGCACATCATATGTTATGTTGTTATGTAATGTTATGTCATGTCATGTTACGTTACATTACTGTATGTTATGTTATGGTGTCTGCTAGGGAGGGCATGGTGCATTACTGGTTGGCTATCTTGCAAGTCTGTTCTCTTTCTGTTAGTGGAGGTGCCAAGTTACAGGGTGCCTCGAGACAGGAAGTAGTGGTTTCTGAAGCAACTCGAAACTGCTGATGGCAGTCTAGTCCCTTTGTTTGTCTTCATGAACATGAGTCATTGGTTTGCATTATATTGGACAGTGGGACTTGCAAGTGAATAGGCGCCACATACAGACGGATACATCAAGTTGATAAGTGGGGGGGGTGTACATAGGTCTCCTGTGGTGTGGGATATTTTTCAGATTAGAAGCTTTTCAGCAGTATATTCAGCAAAGTGTGTGGGGATCTGCCCAAGTGATAACTAGCTGAAGGAGTCGTTCAACTACACGATTTATAACTTTTCAGAAGAAGAAAAGAAGGCTGTATTTGATCAAAGCAGGATCCAGAGTTTCGGGTCTGGATCCAAGAAATGTACGACTTCACTCTGTGTGAATGTATGCAGTGGCTGGGGTCTTTGGCTCTATGTAAAATTAAATGGAAGCTAACTACCTCCGCCTTGATGAGGGTGAAATGGAGCATTGTGATCATACCTGATTCCCTTAGAGAATCCAAGAATGCACCTCTGAGTGCCCCAAGGTGGAGATAACTTTCATTGCACCTCGAAGAGAAGGGTACATCATAGAGTGCTTTATTTGACAGTCAGATGTCTCTAACCTGTCAAACGAATAATGTGATCTCTTCGACTAGTTATCACAGGGTCGCTATTTCTAGGGCCATGGTGAGGGCTCATTTACTGTGATGCTGTAAACGCAAGCATGAAAATCCAATATTAATAAATTCCAGACCCTACAAAATTGGGCATTCAGAGAGGAGAAACATATTACACTGAGAAGTTGAACCTCTCTTACTCATGAAGAGCTACACTTGCTGTCAGTGAAGGAAATAATGCAATGTCAACCTTTCCTTTTGTGGCTCAAAACTGTTTATGATTCATTCCCTGACTATGTGAAAGATTGACTACAGATCTATTAACCAAAAGGCATCTAAGATCCAGCAGCAAGTTTTTTTCTCAAGCAGCCCAGAGTAAACAGAACCTAGGCTGGTAAAAACACGTTTTTCAATGGAGTATCCCCTCTTTTGAGCAAAACCTGGAAGAAGTGACTCTGTACTTGAGTCAGCCTCCTTATAGAGGGAGGTTGTAAGCGCACCTCTTCTAAAATGGGAGGATTACCCTCCATCTAGTGCTTGGCAGTCCCAAGGCATAAAAGGCACTTTACAAATGTTGATTATATTGGGGTGTAGTTGTGCTAAATGAGTGGGTTGTGGCTGGTTGTATTTGCGGCTTAATCTCGTTGTAGAAGTCAGTGGGGTAAGGATACAGGGAAGTCTAAGGAAGTGCTGATGTGTTTTCACTTCTTCACACCTTTTGACAACATGATGCAGGCACTCTGCATTTTCTGAAGTCCACTCAGCTGATTCTCCGTGCAGAGGTTTGGAGGAATTCTGCATGAGTTCACATTGATGCTGGTAGCAGAAGTCAGTGATAGAGGTGAGTACAGGGGAAGTTTCCTTAGTTGACTTGAATTAGTAAAAAACACTTTTTCCTACCTTTCCAATTTTAGTGAATTTCCTTAGGTTGCTGTTAAGGTTAACTCAAAGATTCTCGATGTGGCAACAAAAGGTACAAAAAGCTGGTGGTTGATGATTTTGGGAGGGAAAGCTCAGTAGCTACACTAGACTGAGAAACATAGTTCTGTACTGTACAGCATTTTAGGTGGTTTCTACTTGTTTGTCGTTTATGGTATTGAGGTTCTTGTAAGTGAATGAGAGGTTCTGTTACGGGCCACAGACGTTGATGTGGACCTACATGACGTCTCTGCAAGAGTGGAGGGAGAATGTCTGCCTCCCCAGGAGTGTCAAGATGAGGAGCAGGAATATATTCTCGAGAATGCATGTGAGTGGAAGCTTCAGGAGACCCCTCAGGCTACAAGAACGAGATTGAATGTGGGTTTGACTTGTGGATGAATGCAGATTTTATGTTAACTTGCTTTACATTAACAAGTAGTCCAAAGTACAAAGTCTTGACAGGGAGTGAGTTGGACACATACAGCAAGCAGGATAGGCAACCCAGCTCATATAATGGTTGACATGCCTGGGTTGACCTGGGCCAGAGCTGTACTTACAGGCAACATCCATAGTGTGCGCGTGTTTGCTCTGTGTGTATCAAGTGTCTAGCACATGCACCCATTGCACAAACGATGATGAAGGGAATGATGGCAAATAGTCTAATCACTGGAAATCAGACAGGGTAACATTCCAACCCAGATTTACAACACTGAGTAAGTCTGGGAATGCGTTAAAACCGCCCACCTCCCTAGAAGTGGCATAATGAGGAGAAATAACATTGTTTCTCCTCGTGTTTACCTCTTTCCATATGTGCTGCACTCAGTTTGAGGATACCACCTTCAAGGTATCCCTTCCTGCATAAAAACAACCATGCCAACAACACAAACACCTTTGCATCATGGTACAAGGGTGCCTGCGTTGGCGCACAGTTTTTAATTGTGCGCTGCAGCTGGCTGAAAAGACAGATATGCACCGTATATTTTAAATGCGGTGCATTCGTGCCCTTTCAAATTGGCGTAGGGCAACACAGCAAAATGACTTGCAGCGCTGCGCTACACCACTCTTTGCAAATATGCCTCCAAGTTTCTACCAGGTAATTGCCAGCACCCTATACTCCCATCCGCGGACAGTAAGCTACTGCCATTTGTCCATTACATTACATTATTGGGAAGAGGAGTTGGCCTAACAGCTAGGGCGTCTGACCTTGAATCTAGGGAACCGGGTTCGAGTCTCGGCAATGACGCTGAACATCATGTGATTCTGGGCAAGTCACTTAATCTCCCCGTGCCTAACCAAAAAAAAAAACTGAATGTGTCCTCATGTAATGCAACTGGTGCTATGTAAAGTGCTCTGATACCCGATTTGGGTCAAGTTTGCGATATATAAAACTCTGTAAAATAATAAAAATAAAAAAATTACAGCGATCAGCCAGTTTAAACTTGCCAAACGACACTACCCAACCAGTGCATGTAAAGCTGTCATGTTATTGCAACAACATTTACAAAAACAAGCTACAAAAACTGAGTTGGAACAGAATGATTGATGAATGTATGCATCTGCTGTCAAATCCCAGGACAGAAAACTATTGTGATCAATACCTTCAAATGTTGTAAAATATCACAAGCATGAATCAAACATTAATGAAAATGCCTATGATGTCATTCAAAAGCTATGGAGGGAGGCAAACTTCAGAACACAATTCTCTTCTGAGACAACGATGAGAAATGGAATACGAACTGACATTATATAAGGTTTTTAGGTCCAATATAGTCTTTCACGTTCCCACCTCTTTGAAGCCTGTACCTGACTACAGGCTTGTAATAACTTTAGTTGTATTGGAGTCATTAAAAGCTGATATAAATAAATGTTATCAAGGATACAATTACCATTTGAAACTTCAAATAAATACTGATTTGAATTATTTTGCCGACAGAACATGGTTTTATGACTGTGATTCCACTGTGACCAGAAGTTGCTGCAATCTACTGCAAGCAGAGGGGACGTCATGCATGAGGGCTCCTCTGCCCGCCCCCCCCCCCCCTTGTCAGTGGTGCCCCAAGATAGGGGCGCTGGAAGAAAGGGTTTGTAAAACAACTTAGGCATTCCGCTGCAACGTTCATATTTATCAGAAAGCTAATGTAGCCGTCCCTTCCGTGCATTGTTGCCAGCAGTGTGATTGGAGTTTGTTTCTTTCAGTTTGCATCTATTAGCATTTAGAGTGTTTTTTTAAGCAACTTCAAAGTATTGGATGGAAAGCGTAAGTAGCTACAAGTCACACCTCATTAGTACGGGTTGATTATCCTATTAATTAATGTGAGATCTGCAAGTACACATTAAAAGCTGATGCACTTAGCTCTATAAAAATGTGCCTCAGACTTGGCTTGACTAACGGGTACCGAGCAAGCAGGCTTCCGAGCTGCCTTTTTATACCATGCTGCTTTCATCCACAAAGATAAAAGCATGAACCTGCAAACCAGTTGGTAAAAGGAGTACACAGGTGTGGTATTCTGTACCTGCTTAGAAGTCCTGGGATAGGAATTCCACTGCTTCAAAGAATTATTGAAAATGGACTAGATCTAACAACTTGCATTCCCTTGCATGGACTCGAAGCTAAATCTAATACACTGTCTCTTGGTTTTTATGTTTAAAAGATAACAATAAAAATTGCTAGATCAAAAAAATAATATTTTGACTAGATCTTCATGTGTGATACACCGCGGATGAAACAGCCTGGCTTTGGAATGTAATTTCACTCTCTGGGTGCGCCTCTGCTGAACCGGAATCATTGGGGTTTCATGATTCTTACAAATTCGAGTAGGTCACCACATGAACTAGATTCCAAATATTCCCCAAATGTGGGGGACATTTTATTCCATTTGGCAAGGATACCGTTGCCTCCGGAACAGGAAACAAGATGTCATGATGGAAAAGGAATCAACATTATTGAAGGAAGTGAAAGCCCTACCACCAGATCATATTTGATTCTATTGGTTAAACAATATTTAAAAATCTGCTTTAGCTGATGACGGGTTCTTCTGGATAGCCAATATATATACCATCGAAACAGCTGTCAGTGGGTTTGTCACCTAATGACAAAGCTGTCAATGTGTACCTAAAGAGCTTAAAAGAGGCAGCACCATCTTCACTCCTTCTAAGCCTACACTGCATCCTTTTCAGGTTCATAGTTAACCTCAGCCTCAGTTTGGGCATTATTGTCCTTATTTCCTTCTAGAGCCATCTACAGCAGTCAAATCTCCTATGCCATCCAGGTTTCACTCTATGCTGGGGAGAGAGACCACATTGCTAACCTTACAGGATGATGTGTGAGTTGTGAGAATGGACAGCCAAATCTGTATGGCTTACGCTGTATGTAATATTTGACTCAGTAGGTCATTTTATCCTTTGCGATCACCTCGCTTTTAGGCAATGTAGTGTCACTGCCCAGAGTGTGCAGTTGATTAACTGAACAAGAGGGCAGAGCATCAGTTGACGATCACTGCCCAGCACGTTATAGAAATACGATGCATTCCAAACAGTGATAGCCTGTTTCCACTTTGCATTTTGCTTTGGCTAATTGATTACACCATCACAAGGTCCATTAAATTGGCTGTGACAACATTTTCTACAATTATGAGGACTTTCTAGGCTCTTTGCCACATTCTATACTATCCATTTTAGATCCATTTTCCACTGCAAGGCCATCTTTATGTTGATTAATGGAATTACACACCCCTTGGTCAAAATGTCAACATTCTCGATGAGGGAAAATGAGACACCTGGGGGGTCATTAGGATGGCGGCCGCCCGCCATCCCAACTTGATTTACCCCCGCCATATCATTATGGCGGGGGTAATCGCGACAGACGCAAGTGCTTCCGCCACTTTTCCGCCGGTCGGCAATCGTTACAATTGCCGGACGTGCGGACTTGGCCACTTCTATGGTGGTGGTGCCTACCAGGCACCGCCATCCATATCAGAATGGGTGCGGTAACTGGCCTTACCATGGTGGTGATGCCGCCATGGAAAGGTTGGTGGGGATGTGCTTCGGGGGCCCGTTGTGGGCCCCCTGGGGGGTTCACTTGGAGGGTACCCATGGTACCCCCCTGCATTCCCATGCATAAGGTGGCAGACACCGCGCGGTGCTTTCCACGTTGTGCATGGGAATGCACAACCTGTCAATTTGGCATTGTGGTGGGTGCTGCTGTAAGCAGCACCCGCCGCAATGTCAAATATGCAAAATGTGACCGCCAGGGTGGCGGTCGCATCCTAATCAGAGGTGCGGGACCGCCGCACGCAGGTGGCCCGCCCCAGCACCGCGAGGATGGCGGGCAGACTGAAGTCCCCCCGCCATCCTAATGGGCCCCTTGGGATCTAAATCCAGACTGACTCTGTTACACCAGTAACTTAAAAAACACATCTCTCCACTTGTTCTCATTGGAGTTCATTGTTTTTCAATGTTATACTACTTCTCACGTATCATGGAGGTGTGTGATACTGAGCACACACCATCCACATGTCATCACTTCATACCCCATCACAGAAATTCTAGGAATTAAATGCAATGACCTATTCCTGGTCATCATCATGGTTCCTTATAAAGCATTACAAACCCTATAGGTCTCAACGCTCTGTAGATGAGAAGCACACAGCGTCAGCAGGTTTCGCAGATCTGTCTCCAATGTCATGTGATATTCGACTAATCTCATAGCCTTGGCAGTTCCGTCATTATTGGATTGAAATCAGAATCCTGTTTAGTTCTCTTTCCTTTTGGTAATGTTGCCAAGTTTTAGGCACAGAGCGTTAATGCTTTTTCATGTTGTTCTTTTCAGTATGTAAATTAATTACCACAGATAAATTTGTGAGCATTTGATAAAATTAAATTTCACTCTAGTCTTTATTGGGAAAACTGTGTACAAGTTTCTAGGTTTTACCACATCAAGGATTACAAGACATAGTAAAACCCAGATACCATTGCGCCTGTCAGAGGAAGGTGGAATTTATGCCTGCTAAATAGCCTCGAAAGGAAAAAACATGCAGAGGCACATTCTGTAATTACGCATCCCACATGTTATTATCCTTTACCAGCTCATGAATTCAGAATTGCATGGTAATGGTGGGGTAATATACTAGGGTACTGTTAATTGTAGGTGTGACATTAAAACCCCACCATTACCATGCACTTTGTGATCGGCCCCTTAATGTTTTATTTCTCTCTATGAGTTTAATTACAGAAGCGCCACCTGAGAAGGTGGGGTATTTTATCATTCACTTTCCTAAGTGTTATTGTGAGAACAGCTTCTAGAGGGAGAGACATGCCAGCACCAGTATACCCGGTACCAACTTAAAAGAGCCCTGGCATCACAAAATGGATGCTGCAGCCACAGACATGGGTCTGGCCTCCTGCTGCTGACCGAAACTCCAGAAGGGGAGGCCTGGACAATAGGTTTCCTGTCACAGGGAGGTGTACCCACCTCCTAGACAGGCTCATGTGTATTGGGGCTGGGTGGGAGCACTCTCAGAGTGCTTTGAAGTCCGGCACTGGGGCACATTTGGTGTCCCTGTGCATAGTCCAGCTCAAGCCGGTTCAGGGGCTACCAGCCCCTGCTCTGGCGCAAAACTGGACAAAGGAAATGGGTGTAGCCACCCCTCTTTCCAAACCCTCCCATAGGTGGGTCCCCTGAGTTAGTCCAACCCCTTTCTTAGGTATAAGTAAGGAACCCCTGGCAACAGGACTTTAGATATCCCTGGACGAAATTCTGCAACTGAATTCTGGAACTTCGACGCTCTACTCAAGATTAGAGGACTGAAGTTATCTCCCTTGGGGTCAAGGAGTGACTCCCCTGCTTGGCAGGCACCAACGAAGCAATTGCCGGTCTGCATCGCCGAAGCTCCCGCCAAACTCCAAAGTATCTGCAGCCCAGGAAGAGGATTTTCAGACTTCCCAAAGGCCGACCCGAGTCCCCAGCAAAGCTGAGACCCGCAGCCCTCGTGAGTAACGTGGAACCGGAACTCCTGGTCACCATGCACATTTGCAAGTGCATTGACTTCTCGACGTCTCTTGAAGTTGTGCTTTGGGTTACGTGTAGCCCAAGCCCCGAGCACCTTCTGCACCGAAGATTGTGGGCCTACACTCCACGAGTGTTCTGTGAGCCCGCTTCTTGCATTTCCGCTTGAGGCTCCTTTGCGATCCCTGATCCGTCCACTGGTGGGTACCTGTGAAGGCAAATTTGATTTTCCTTGGGATTCCCTGGTTGCTCCAGACGTGCCCTGACTCCCCACTGCGTGGTGAGTCCCTCAGATCTTCTGGTCTGCGCCGAAGCATCTTTCTCCTTTCTGCGTGGGTTGCTGTTACTAAGGCTTTTTGTGTCCAATTCGGGCACCGACGCTGCAGCACTCGACATTCTTTGTGGGACAGCTCGAATCCAGCTCCTGGTTGTCCTCGATGCCTCCTGGTCCTCGTGGCTGAAGAGTCAAGCTTCACCTTCTTCACCTGAAACACCCAACATCGGTGGGCATTCGTCTATCGTGCCCCTGGTCACTGGCAAGTGACCCAGACTCTGTCCCCTCTGCTTTCAGGTTCTTCACATCTTTGATCCAGTCTTGGATCTCTTTGGACAATTCGCATCTTCCCGGCAGCAGCACTTCTTCGTCAGCTCCTATTGAAAAAAACGAAGCAACACCATTTGACACCTGGGTGAGGTAACTCGAGTACTCCAGTGCTCCCGTGGGTGTTGACCCTAGAACCTCCCAAGTCCAAAAGGGTTTGGTCCTAGCTCATCTCTAAGTGTCCCTAATCTTTATAAATCTAACCGTGACTTTCCCCATAGAAGCTAATAGGAGC
The DNA here is from genome assembly GCF_964204655.1 of Triturus cristatus. NCBI lineage: Eukaryota > Metazoa > Chordata > Amphibia > Caudata > Salamandridae > Triturus > Triturus cristatus. The sequence continues at coordinate 1,153,323,680 of NC_140581.1, read as the reverse complement.
TCGCTGCTGTGTTCTCACACTGCACACGGCCCCCGTGGGTCCCCTGCGTCACTACCTTGGGTGGTTCCTTGGGGTCCCAGCGATTCTACAGGCTCTAGGCCTTCTGTCTAGTTAAGTCGTGGTTCTTATACCACTATTTTAGTATAGGGTTTGGCTCGCCCCTAGGGCCTAACGTGTATTTGTGCTATTTTTACTGTGATATTTGAAGTGTAACTTCTGTGTTTGGACCTCTAGCCTCATAAAGAGACTAGTAGGGTGTGTTTAGAAATAAATACATATATTTTATATATATACCTGGTGTGGTTGCCTTTCATTTAGCCATTCAAGAGATTATAGACTGGTAAAACAAGCTGCTTTACATTCCTTCAAGACTTAGCCTGAAGGCTGCTCTCCATAGCTACCATTAGGATAGCTTTCAATAAAGGTTGTCTTTAACCTATCATCAATAAGGGGTTGTTTGGACTGGTGCAAGGTGCCCACTATAACTAGTGGACAGCATATACCAGGCCAACTTCTCACAGCTGCCAAACACCCGCCTTTACCACTTTCAGGCTCGCAGCCCGGGAAAAAATGAGGAGAAGGAGGAAGAGAAAGGATATGTGAATCTCCCCAAGGGGCGGGTCAGAAGCAGGTTCAACTAAAACATTACACACATGGAAGAGTCTTACGTGCATATCCGGTATTTTTCTATTTATATTTAATAAACTCCCATTTTGGATCAAAAATATTTAATGATTTGAGGCCATTCCATATGGTAAATATGCTCCGTCCCCCCTCCGCCGTTGCACGGACTCCGAGTGAAGTGGGCGCTCTATTAATTAAAGAAATCTGCGGACACTTCCGCCATTGTTCCCCCTCCCTCCCCCATTCATGCCCTTCATGTAGCTTGTTATTTCATTGAAGCACAGTCTCTGAACGAGTAGACGGTAGTTAAAACAGGTGAAGTGGCTCTTTGATTGTGTGTTCTTGAAATTTTAATAATTGTGTCACACTTAATTGGTTTACATGTTAACTTGCATTCAGATTTCTTTGTGAAATGCTAAAAAAAACATTAATCAAAAGGGTACACTTCTTTTCAATGTGCAGGCTTCAAGACAAAAAATATGCAAATTGTTTATTCGAAACAGAATCATTGGTTTGAATTTAAATAACCATAACATGTTGAAGCAACAGAAACATCTAAGTATTTGTTTTCCCTAGTAAACAACTTGCAACCAAACAACCACAAATATTAAACTTTAAAAATACAGGCGGGAAACATAACCTTGCATGCAAAAATAATACGCAGCACTATACCAAGTGTGTTACAGTCGTTGACTATGTTTCAGCAATATCGATGCAGCCTATTAAGAGATGTGTTAGCTCACTAAACAGCCTGTCCACAGTAAAACCTTGCTGGTCTACATACGCTACTGAGGGAATAACGCTCATACTGCGTTTTGCAAGGATACGTCTAAACATCCACCAGTCTGCGACTAATAAGTATTTCAGCTTTACGAATAAATACTAGCACCTCTGCCATTACCATGGCCTGCCTATCTCAAGTGCACCCTCAAGCATACCCACCCCTCTTGTTAAATACCTTACTCCTTTTTGCCATTTCACTTTCACCCTTTCCTTATGTTCCTCTCTGAATAGCAGCCTCAACTCCCACACACATATTTCGCTTTTGACTCATAGTTTTCACTTTAACCCTCTCATTCAGTTAGTTCTTCCCCCCCCCCATTACTCTTTCATGTTTCTCTTGGGCTTTTGTGACTTCTTCCGTCCTTGTAGCCATTTCCACTCTCCTTTGGAACTCTTCTTCGCTTGTCCCAAGTTCTTTACTATTTAACTTCCATCCATTTTCCTCCCTCTCTCCAGTTTTATTACTCCAGAGTTTTCACCATCTTTCTTTCTTCCTCAGCTTTTTCCTGTCCTTTTTCCTCTGCTCCCCGACCCTTTTCTACTCTCTCTTTCCTCTTCCTCTTCTTCTCAATCCCTATACCTCTATAATTCCTTCATCAAAGCTCTTTGTTGAACACTTTTACTAGATTGTACGCACTACTTAAAAGTGTGCTCCTCTCGTTTTTGGGTCACTGTCTCGTGCTAATAGTGCTACACCCTCTCCTCCTTTATATAGTATTCTCTTGCTCTCTCTCGTTGCATTTTTACATAGTGCAAACCTGGCCCAAAGGCTCATAAGCACCAGATTACATTACACAGGGTCAGTTTTTTAGGCACAGGGTGATTAAGCGATTTTGCCAAAATTATACGATGTTGAGTTCAGGTCGGGACTCAAACTTGGTTCCCCAGTTCCATGCTAGGCTGTTCAGGCCTCTTTGGAACCTTGCAAACTCTAATGCACTCGCCCCTTCTTTCTTTCCTCTTATCACTAACTTCTTGCTTTTCTCCTCCTCACTCTTAAACTCCCATTCCTTTGTCACTTACTGCCCTTTTGTCTTTTGTGTGAACTGCAAGTCATCTCAAGCAACACATTCGCTCATTAATGAGCTGCTTCAGATAATTAAGACTCAAAAAACATATGCCTACACACAGAAGGTTTATTATTTCAACTATGGATCAAACAAAACTTAACAGAATCAATTGAATTCCCAAATACATATAAGGTCCCAAGGGCGAGACCTATTGCATTGCAAATGCTTGTTTAAGCATGTGGACGAGGCTAAAATGCATGAAACCAAGTTAACCAGAGGGTGCAGCAGTGGCCAATGATTAGGAGCATTAGGGCTGCGAACCCTCCACCCATTCCCTGCCTCCTATTTTTTTAGGTTGAGCCTAGAGCAGCGCATGCGCTGCTTGCTCGACTTTTAGTAAGGGGGTTTCCAAAGTGCTACCAGAGGCTTTTGCTGGCCTCAAGCTTGTGTGCATGTGCGCATGAACGTGCACAGGCCATCTGGCTTTTTGTAATGGCTCATTAAGCCTTACAGCCTTACAGCGCGTGAATCCCCTCCCCTCACTTACCCCCTCCCTTCTCCCACTCCCTCCTCGTCAGCTTTATTTTCACTCCTCTTGCACGTCTGTATCTTTCTTCTGCCTGTTCCTCTCTCTCGTCCCTTATCTTTTTCTCTCTTTCCGTTCACTTTCTATCCCCTCCCCTCCCCTACCCCCTTCCTTCTCCCACTCCCACCTCATCAGTTTTATTTTCACTCCTCTCGCGCATCTGTGTCTTTCTTCTGCCTGTTCCTCTCTCTCGTCTCTTATCTTTTTCTTTCTTTCCTTTCACTTTCTATCCCCTCCCTCCCCTACCCTCTCCCTTCTCCCACTCCCTCCTCGTCAGCTTTATTTTCACTCCTCTCGCGCATCTGTCTCTTTCTTCTGCCTGTTCCTCTCTCTCGTCTCTTTTCTTTTTCTCTCTTTCCTTTCACTTTCTCTTTGCGCTTGTTAGCTTCTGTAGTAAGGACTTCCCATTGCGAATTTGGTAACAATACTGTTTTGATGTGCTTTAAACATGTTATTTTTGCGTGCACTGTCAAATTGATAGACAAAGAATATAATGTGCATCTTCATCCAATAAATGCAAGACTTCAAAATAAATTGAATTTCTGAGGACAGATGAGCGAGTGAAGTTCTGAAAAACCAGACACTATTCCCAGGCAGTCTTGCTATAAAAGGTGCAGGAGTTAAAGCCAAGCACTGTCATTACAGTAACAAAGTCCCCTTATCAGCCTAACTCTGCTTTGTGATTTGGAGCCTTCCCGACTCTCTCTGGCGCTGGCTTATTTGCTTTCCCAGCAGGACGCGACTTTCATACAGCAGCCTTTCCCAGCAGGACGGGCTCATTCCACAGAACATGTACCCGCCCTTGAAGTCATCTCCCACCGGCCGCATTTTTCCCATGGGACAGCAAGCGGCTGAAACTGTCCCCATTAACAAGTTTAACTTTACGAGTCTAGTCTAATGAATAATAGGCAATTTACTTGTTGAAGCAGGGAGGGCAGGGTGACCGAGCAGTGGGGGGGGGGGTTACTTTGTGCATGCCGTGCTGTTCTCTACTGTGGCAGCATTCCCAACAGAAGGATTTGGGGCTGGTAATTGGAGCCCCAGATAACAAGCATGTTTGCTCTCGTTTCTTTCTGGTAATGGAGTCCCTGTCTGGTGTGTAATGATCCTTGTGGGTAGATCGAATGAGGCATCTGTAGGAAAACATTTGGCAAAGAATGATGGCACCAACCAGCAAGCATTACCACGGTTATCTACTGTCTCGAGAAACTTTTGCTGTGGGCACCGCTCATATCAAAGGGGAAACAAGCATTGGCATAGCCAATAGCTCTCGCCTTTGAGACCTTATAAGTATTTAGTTATGCAGCACAATATCCTTACTGCAACAACATTAACTGTTGCATGGCTAAACACTTATAAGGTCCCTAAGGCGAGACCTATTGGCTATGCCAATGCTTGTTTTAAAGTTGTATTTTAGGCAGACGCATTGAAGTTCTAACAGACACATTCGCTATTGCGCATGCGTCACGTTGCAGCTTTTTCTGGGCTAGTCTAATATCAGCTCCAGTGCCTTTGCATCCAGCAATGCTTCGAGCCACACCCACCAGTGATTTACATCGCCCTCACTGATTGAAAACAACACAAGCACTGTAGGCTTAAGCCTGTGCTTCCCGAGGCTGTGTGTCATTCAGCCTGAGTCCACCTTTCACAACTTGTCACTGGGAGCGGTATCAGCAGCCGTCACTGAACGTACGTGCACCTGTGATAATCTGGGAAGGGGCTCACACGAAGTCCTCGAAGCTTTTGACGGCCTCTCACTGCACTCTACTCAAGTTCTGACTACAGTCGCTTCTCGCTGCCAGGTTAGTTCAGTAACAATTATCAGCTGTTATTCCTAGTGATTTGAAACTGTGTATGTTAAAAGCTAACGCTGATGAATTTGTTCATCATAGAATAAAGGTGAAAAATAAATAAGCCATGAAAGTGAAACTCTCGCTATTGCTGTGGTACATGCGTCCTGTCTGGAAGTTCAACATCCTGGTTTGTGTATTGACTGTCCGGTTTTGTTTAGCCAAGTGAGGGGATTCAGGGGGACTGGTAGCAGTCTTGTGTGGAACTTTCACAGGCCTTCATCGCTTGCCATTAAGCAATGGTGCTAATAAGCTCACCACCCTCTCAGTGGCAGCTGGTTGATGTGGAAATTGGTGGGGAAAAATAATCTGTCCTGGGGATGCAGGGATTATGTACCTCTGATCTCTCCATGGTAGTGGTCTTTTTTCCAAGTCCTTCAGTATCATGTGGCACAGGTGGTATCAGGGTGCCTCCGCAGCTTGGGTTACAGAGCTGATGCATGGAAGCCTTGTATTATATTCAAGTTGCCAGCATTGGACTCGACACGCCCTTGCAGTCAGGCACACCACGGTTGCTGGTGTTTTGGGAGTACTGTAAGGCGTTGCACACCGCGGATCCCCCCCCAGCAGTGACAGTTAGGTCGGTACCATACCCATGGTGACTGGATGCTGGGCAGTGTGGTGGGCCGATGTGTACTTTAGTATCTTCTATTGGGGAGAGAGGAGAGCGGTATTTTACCACAGAATGGGACACTGGCATTTTTTATTGAAGTCATCACACACGGACTCCGGCTCAGCTGGAACAACAAGGTGCAAGCAATCTGTGCCGGATCCATTGAAGGAAATGGTTATTGAACTGTGAGAAACCTGAATGGCATATGAACAGTTTACTCAGATCTACTGCAGATTTATATGAATTGTAATCTGCACCATGTCGGAAAGTTTTCCAACTTGTATTTTACATAGATTGTGTCAGTCACCTTTCTATGGCTTTGAAATTGCTACATTGAAAATCATGCACGGAGTATTTAAATTGTGTAATCATCAACACCATGCTGCTTACCTGCATTGAGATAGGCGTGATTGCCAACATGCGTCTGTGTGGTATTTTAATAAAAACAGTGGAACAGCATGGTATGGGCATGTCCACACCTGGTGCGAGTTTGGGGAAGCATTGAGGAGGAACTCACTGAGGTGTTGGGGTGGGTGATCCCGCACGACCCAAGACACGCACTGTTGGGCATCACAGACGGGTTGGATGGGACCAGGAACGAAAAACTCCTTTACACCACGGCTATGGTAGTGGCCAAAAGGGACATAGCTGCCGCCTGGAAATGTCCTGATCCACCCACTGTGAGGAAGTGGCAGGCCGGGGTGGATTGGTGTGCTGTGCAAGAAAATACATTGTATATAGCACAGGGTTGCCCCAAGAAATACCGCAGGGTCTGGGGGAAGTGGATGGGGGGAATGGTCTGATGTCGGTGGGGATGTTCCAAATCCGTCCTTTGAGCTTGTATGTCTTTGGTTCTTGGATTGCTCAGATTAATGCAAATAATCCTTTGTCCTTAGGGTATCTTGGTGATTGGCTGGTACTTTTTGTGAAATCAATAAAAATGTGTTTATCAAAAAAAAAAAAACAGTGGAACAGAGGAAATCTGAAACCTTGCGTGGTGTGGTGATTAATTCATGCATGGTGAACTTGAGTGGTATCGGAGCCCGCACCAGAGCGGATATATATATATTACCTACTGGCGGTCGCCAGTAGGTCGTTATAGTTAGGACCTATTATCCATAGGAAATCCGCAACATTCTAGTTGGAATAACTTTGGCGCCGGTTGACGAATCTTCGCGAAATTTTCAAAACTGGTGGGGCGCTCCGGTCTGCTCCTATCCTGAAAGTCTCGGGGTGATTCGTCAAGCAGGGGCCAAGAAAAAAGGGGGGTCCCAAAACGTGTTTTCCCCATGCAATTTTCCATAGGAACCTTTAATCGCAGCTACAGCCCGAACTGCTGAACAGAATTACACCAAATTTGGCAAAGAGGTAGCCCTTGGTTCAGAGTCATGCTTTTTGGTTAAATGGTGTAAATCCGTTCAGTAGTTCCTGAGAAAATCAAAAGTAAAATCACATATATATCTGGGCGGAGCCTAACCACACATCTCATCGTGAGATCTGATTGGCTGTCAGCACTTCATTCAAGAAGTGTTGGCAGCCATCTTGGGACCAATATACATGATAGCACCTCATTAAAAAGCATTGCAGTTAATAGAAGGTTTTAAGACTTTAGTTACATTATAAATCATTTGTTGATGGTACCATACTCATTTTAGAAATTGTGGTGTGTTCTAAGGTGATTTTACCATGTGAGAAAGCCTTCTGCTGGGATATCATGAATCATGTTTGAGAGAAAACTATTTTCTAATGCTTTTCCCAAAGAGGTTTGGAAGGTGATCTATAAGCTACACTGAGAGCATATTTTCTGTAAATTCACACTATCTTTCTCAGTCATGTGAGAATGAAGTCTGACATTCTCAGTAAAACATGTACATCCAACAAAGGCAGAGACTGTCAGTTGATTCCTTTGTGTTCTACTGCAGCTTCCCAGAGTGTTCTAAAGAACAACTTGAGCGCTAACAGTCCTACTTATGACAAACAAATTGCACACCTGAAGCCATCTTGATTGGAATAAAGTGGTAACTCTTAAAAATGTAATTTAAAAAGGAACAAAATGAGGGGGTTCATTTTGCCATAGAAAGTATGATTAGTGCTGCGGAAAGAAAAATTAGGGCACATTTTGAGTGACTTCTCAAATCCTCTTCTATTTCATTAAAACATTCTGACATGCAGACTGAAACATGCACTTTCAATACCAGCAGCAGACGTCCCTGGTGAGCAGTAGCTTTACTACAGTGATCTAATGAGCAACTAGAGTGCTAACATTCTGAATTTATGGCAAATGTGTGACACATCTGAATGCCTTCTTGATGGAACCAAAGTAAAAAACTGAAAGTATTTCCTGCTGAGGAGACTGCAGAAAATGGGGAAATTAGAAAACTTCATAACAAATAAGTTTCCGAAGATGGCCGCCAGAGACAAAAGAGCCCAAATGCAGCACAAATATCACCCAGATGTAGCCCAAGTATAGCCCAATGACAGAATGTCCCAGGGTGTTCTTAAGAACAACTAGAGCGCTTACTGTCTTACTTATGACAAAAGTATGGCACACCTGAAGCCATCTTGATTGGAATAAACTGGTAACACTTAAAACATTTAATTTAAAAAGGAACACAATGAGGGGGTTCATTTTGCTATAGAAATTATGATTAGTGCTGTAGACAGAAAAATTAGGGCACATTTTGAGTGACTTCTCAAATCCTCTTCTATTTCATTAAAACATTCTGACATGCAGACTGAAACATGCACTTTCAATACCAGCAGCAGACGTCCCTGGTGAGCAGTAGCTTTACTACAGTGATCTAATGAGCAACTAGAGTGCTAACATTCAGAATTTATGGCAAATGTGTGACATATCTGAATTCCTTCTTGATGGAATCAAAGTAAAAAACTGAAAGCATTTCCTACTGAGGAGACTGCAGTAAATGAGGAAATTAGGAAACTTCATAACAAATAAATCTCCCAAGATGGCCACCAGAGACAAAAGAGCCCAAATGCAGCACAAATATCACCCAGATGTAGCCCACATGTAGCCCAATGACAGGAGTGTGCAAAAGACTTTTTATTTTTTGTGTTTTTGCAGATTTATATAGTGCAGACTTGTCAGGTATTGGAGTGCTTTACTTGAGAATTGGTTACATCACACAAGAACAAATTAAAAATTTGCGAACATTCGTGACAAGAATTTTCAATTCTATTAAGGACAACGGAGGCGAGGATTATGCTTCTCATTTTCTTTGCTTTATTACAGAAGCCAATAAAAACGATTTTTTTTATTTAACATATCCTAACAAACCACAAATCCCATGAGCACCCTGTACTCCATAACCATAGGGACTGTGCCTATATAATATCCAACAGAGGTACACACGTCCTCTTTCTTTGCGAAAACTGCAACAGGTACGTCCAACATTGTCAATTTAGCACTTTCTTGCAGTCAGACCGTGAGGAATTTTTTTTTAGAAGAACCAAACAACCGGAAAACCAACAGGGAAAACTTCGGGTTCGACAGACCAGTTCCTGTTTGAGAATCCTGGTGAAGGAACACCATGTTCGTAGAAGGAGATTACTCTCCGAGGTAACCTTAAGCCAACACGTGCGATTCTCACTTGCCATTCGAATCTGAAATAGAGAACAAATTACGTAATAACGAACATCCCCGAACTATGTGCAAACAGCAAAATCATATAATAGGGGGAAAAGAATATCCAACATAATGTCATTAGAGCGCTATACAGACAGTAATCGTACTTTCACATTTTATGAATCACATAGATAAAGACATAACTGCCGGGTGGGATAATTCTCGCCTCCGTTGTCCTTAATAGAATTGAAAATTCTTGTCACGAATGTTCGCAAATTTTTAATTCTATGTCAGGACTGGAGGCTCCCATTATGCTTGTTCAAAGCTGAGCCACCACCACTGAAGCAACATCCACAATAGGTTTGTAATAGAAAGATTGAAAAGTAGATTCTGTTGACCAATCGGCCGTATTCATGATGTCAGTGAGGCTTACTCCTAGTAAAAAGGATTTAGACGCCATTGCGCCTCGAACAGAATGGGCGCCAAACTTAGATATATCAATGCCTGCTTCATTCATGAGCCAGCGTACCCATCTTGCTAAGGTAGCTGGAGTCACCGGCTTAAAAGGCTTTTGCAATGCAATAAACAGTTGACCTTGCATATCAGAACGAAATTCAAAGGTTCTTACCTAGTATGCTTTTAGGCATTGCACCACACATAATTTGGGGTTATCTGGAAACATTGGGTAAGACACTGAGGTAGAGTTACATTTGGTGCGACTAGAAATAGTAAAAGTGACCCCTTCCGGGGAGAATCGACGACAAGCCAGGTCTAAAGCCCTGATGTCAGAAACTCTTTTACAAGAGACTAGACATAAGAGCATAGCCAATTTGGTTGAAAGTTGCTTTCGTGATAGATACTTGTTCGCCGGACAAGCCTCTAGGAACCGGAGGACTACTGAAACGTCCCACAGGAATGAATATTTCAGACACAGTGGTTTGACCATCCGAATGCCTCTCAGTAGTTTACAAACCAAGGGATGTTCTCCCACTGGTTTGCCCTCAAGTTGGGTGTGCCCTGCCGAAATCGCAGACCAAAAGTTATAAACTGTCCTATACGCAGAACCCGAGGAAGCCAAAGAAGCTAGGAAATTCATGACAATGGAGACATTAGCTGTAGTGGGATCGACGTCCCGTCGAACACACCAGCTACACCACTTGTTCCATGCTGATGAATACCACTTGTGGGTATTAGCTGACCATGCCTGTTTTATGAATTCAGAAGCGTCTGCCGAAAGGCCTGGGACGTGCCATCTGTCCCGGAAACTCGCCACGCCACTAGGGTCAGTTGACCCGCGTCCATTAGTGGATGAGTGGTCTTGTGAGGGTCCAGCAACAGATTCCATCTCTGAGGGAGGAGGACTGGTACAGCAGAAGACATTTCTAACACAATCGGGAACCATGCCTGTGCTCTCCACAAAGGGGTTACTAACACCAGTTCCTCCCGTTGATGCCTGGCGTGGGCCAGGACCCTGGTGATCATGACAAAGGGCCGGAAGGCATAACAAAGGACTTGGGGCCACGTCTGAAAAAACGCATCCGAGGCCATAGCCTCCGGATCTGGGCGCCAGCTGTAGAACTCCGGGAGTTGTTTGTTCAGACGTGACGCAAATAGATCCACCTGACAAGGACCCCATAAGAGGTTCAACATCCGGAAAACTCGAGGGTGTAAGCGCCAATCGCTGTAATCTCGTAGGTAACAGGAGTGCCAGTCGGCAACTTCGTTCCTGCGTCCTGGCAGATATTTCGCCACCACCGACAGTCTGTGCTGTAGACAGTAATGCCAAAAATCTTTGGCAATTTCCACTAGGATACGAGACCTCGTACCTTCCAGCTTGTTCATGTATCGAACCGCCGATACGTTGTCCATTCGCAATAGGATGCAACAGTTTGTCTTCTGTGGGGAAAGGCTGCAGATGGCGAACGAACCTGCCAGCAACTCCAGGCAATTGATATGGAGAGAGAGCTCCTCCGGAGACGAGCGGCCCCCCATTGAGATCGGACCGCAGCGGGCATCCCAGCCTCAGCGGCTGGCGTCCGACTCGATCACCACCTCGGGCTTCGAGCCGAAAATGGCTCTGCCATTCCACGACTCCATGTGATCTAACCACCACAACATCTCCAACCTCGCGTCCTCTGAAAGAGGAATCTGTTAGGCATAACCGAGGCCTTTGCGGAGATGCTGGATCTTCAAGCGTTGGAGTGCGCGGTAGTCAAGGGGGCCTGGGAAGATTGCCTGGATCGACGAGGCCAGTAACCCCACTACTCGGGCAATGGACCTCAAGGACACAATCTGCCTGCTCACAATCAACTTCAATTCTTTCTTAATCGCTCTGATCTTGTATGTGGGCAGTAGAAGCTGGCAGCTGCGGGAATCCACTTGAAAACCCAGAAACTCTATGGATTGCATAGGGGTCAGGACTGATTTCTGGGAATTCACCACGGATCCTAGGCTCTGAAGGAGATGGATGGACCATTCCAGATGAGTAGTCACTAGCTGAGGGGACTGCGCCATGAGAATGATGTCGTCTAGATAGATGATCAGTCACTCCTTGCGCGCGCAGGGACTCTACCACAGGATGAAGGAGTTTCGTGAAGCACCAGGGTGCTGACAAAAGTCCGAAGGGAAGGACTGTGTATTTGTAATAAACGCCTTGTCAGAGAAACTGAAGGAAACGCCGATGTGGGGCGTAGATGGGAACGGACAAATACGCGTACTTCAGGTCCAACCGGACCAGCCAATCCCCTTCTTGTAGAAGGTCGCGTAGCAGATGAACGCCTTCCATTTTGAAGTGGCGGTAGACGATCCACCCATTGAACTCCTTGAGATTCAGGACTAACCTGGACCCGCCCCCTTTTTTTTTAACCAGGACTACATTGCTGAGGAAACCCTGAGGGTGACATTGAGTCATCGCAATCGCCCCTTTCTTCAGGAGGGAACCTATCTCTTCTGAGATAAACGTCTGATCTTGTTGGGAAAAAATTAAGGGGAGGGGGTGGAGAGTTTGGGAGGGTGTCTCGTACATCTCCAGCTTGTACCCTTGCACCGTCTCCAAAATCCAAGGATCTTGCGAAAGGGTGCGCCAGTGTTGTTGAAATAACCGAATACGTCCCCCCAAGATAACCTCTGAACCTGGGATTAGTCTCACCTGTAGATCTGGCGTCTTGGTGGTTTCCCTGGTTGCCTCCAAACCGTCCCCTGCGGAACCGGTTCCTCGCTCTTCGGGAAGGATAGAAGTTAGGATTGCCAGAGGAGTTGTCTTGATAGCCACTTCTGTGATGTTGTTGGCCACGTGGGGCGCCTTGGTTGTTTCCTCGGCCGAACGACCGCCCTCGACTTCGTCCGGCCCTGGTGAAAACCGGTTTGAAGGCACGGCGAAGTGATTCCTGCGCCTTGTCCAGGCCACTAAAAGTGGCCACGAACTTGGTCAACTCTTTTAAGAATGGTTGGCCAAAGAGGAGACCTTGGGCCACAGGACCTGCCTCTGACGAGGATAATTCAGCCAATTTAGGGTCTAGCTTGAGGAGTATAGACCTCCTCCTCTCGCTTGACATGGCGCAATTGGCGTTACCTAATTGGCACTCCACCCGTTGCGCCCATCCAATGAGGGCATCAGGATTTGTCGGTGATCCAGATTCCTTAGCATGGAAACCCATTTCCGGGATTTTTGTTAGGGGGCCTGAAAGATCCAGCAGTTTATCCTGGCATGACCGCCAGGCGCGGTCTATGCCTTTTTTGGGATCCTTGGCATACTTTTTTAAGTAAGTGAGCATTGTCGGGTCCACCAATGGTGTGTCCGCGACCCGAACTGCCAGATCTGGTCTGGGACATTCCGACCAAAGCCGGGCTCTGACGTCCTTATCAAAGGGTCGGCGGAGGTGGGAATGAGCATAATCCGCCACCTCTTGCGGCGGGAGCCATGCTGTAGAGTTAGGGTGGACAATGTCCGCTGGGTCAAAGTTTAACACCTTGGGTTGCGGAGGCTCGGTGTGATGTTCTTTCCTGAGCTTTTTCGCCAGTTGAGGACTCTCTTCCTCATCCGAATCCGTATTGGTGTTGAAGGAGGAGGAGGCATCTCCCTGATTGCCTTGGGTACACTCCGTCTGATTTGCTCTCGCAACATACGCGTGGTCATTAGCCAAGGCTTGGAGAGTCTTGCAAAGTCCTCAGCATGAGGGTTGGCAGCTTTAGGTTCTTTAGCCTTTTGACGACCGGCTGCAGCCGGGATCCATCCCTTCTGTATTGCATACTTGTTCAAATGGCGCTTAAGAGGTGCAATAGCCCGCACCAGGGAAGAGTTTACAGAATGCTGCACACCAGCATCCAGGGCCTCCACGAGGTCCTGCTCCAGGGAGCCTGATGGCTCTGCACCATAGTAATCATCCTCATAACTATAATCAGCCATGATAGGGTGGACGCTACCAACTGTATTGCTGAGACAGGACAGAGGAGTAAGGGGGAGAGACACAACCCCAGGCAAGCCAGGCCAGACAGCCAAACAAACTTCAGGAGTTGAGGGAGGGCCTGCCTACAACAAACCTCTCTAGGCAGTGCCTATGCTGAATGTTGCAGCCCGCAGCACATTAAGCTTTGGGCGTCAGTGGGGGCATAAACTACAATGGGCTGAAAGTTTCAAAACTGCAGCTTTCCCGCTCCGATCTGCTCCGTAGCGGTAGCGGTGAAATTTGACAACACAAAATGGCTCCCGCGCATGCGCGGTATCAGGCGCCCGTTGAGGCAGAAAGAGGACCTAGCGCGAGTCTTAACGCGCGGTCTTCAACCCCCTGAGACTCACGCCCGGCCGGGGAGACTGACGCGCTCTCTCCCACCGCACACCAGACCAGAGGACCGATCAAGGGGCTAAAGCGGACGAGCTGGCTCAGCGCTGCGAGTCCCACCGATTCAGGTACGCGCCAGCCGCGAGCCCGCCAGAGCGCGAGCGCGCGCTAACAATGCCAACACAGCAGGATAACGCTAGCAAAATACAATAGATACATATACATGAGTATAAATGCGCAAAATACAAAGCGGTGCCCCCAAACCCATACACCACTAATGCAAGCAAAGTAGTAAGGGAGAGGCACTTAACTGGCTGCTGAGCAGCAAAGAAAGAGGACATGTGTGCCTCGGTTGGACACTATATAGGCACAGTCTCTATGGTTATGGAGTAGAGGGTGCTCATGGGATTTGTGGTTTGGTATGATATGTTGAATAAAAAAGATCGTTTTTTATTGGCTGCTGTAATAAAGCAGCCAATGAAGGCATGAAGGGCAGTGGCAGCACTACAGACTATGGAGGGCAGTGGAAAGGGGGGTAGGGGCAACAAACCAACAATACAGGACTGGCAAGAGAGGCTGTGGCAATATAATAGACCATTGTGGGCAGAAGGAAGAGGCAGTGGTAGTATAACCATACATGCCAACAGACCCAATTCAGCCAGGAAACGTCCAAAGTTTTTAAGCTCAAATGGGCTTTATTTGATCTGTCTCCTGTCTACAGTCTCCTCTTTTTCAATGTAACTCAAAGGGGAAAATCAATACCCCAGTTTTTTTCAAAATATCCCTCTTACCAAGTTCAAAATGTTCGCAAGTATAGTACATTGGATCATGGAAGGGAGGAGGAATTGGGGTAGGGACATGGACTTGGATAACAGAGGACAGGAGGGACATGGAGAGGTGCACCAAACTGACCCTGCAGGGCAGGCATCAGGGTTTGCAGCAGCACAATACACCACACAGGGCATGCGGGACGGGAGTGAAGCACAACAATCCATAGAAAGCAATAGGGAGGGGACAGGACCATGCACATGGACAACAGAGAACAGAGGGGAAGAGGCAATGGTAGCTAGCTGACCATGATGGACAGACAGGAGAGAAAGCTGTAGCATAACAGCATAACAGACCATAAAGGGCAGGAGGGATGGATCAGGGGCATTACAATGGAACAGACAGGCCAGGAGGGAGGGAATAGGGGTCTACACATGGAAACAGAGGGCTGGGGGAAAGGGGGCAGGGCAGGAGCAGCAAGAGGACAATGGAGGTCAGTCAGGATAGGCACTAGCAGCAAGACACACCATAGAGAGCAACAGTGAGACTATGATGGAATACACACAGACCATGGAGGGAAGGTGGGAGGGGGTCAGGGGCAGCTAGCTGACCACACAGGGAAGGTGGGAGGATCCGTGGCAGCACATAAGACCATGCATGGCAAGCGGGTGGGTTAGTGGCAGCACAATGGCTATGATGGGCAAGAAGGAGGGTGCAGGGGCATGCACAAAGGACCATGGACGATAGAAGGGAGGGTCAGGACCTGGGCACAGACAAGAGAGTTCAGGGGAAGGGGCCTCACAACAGACCATGCGGGGCAGGCAGGAGGAGCAGTTGCAGCACAACAGACCAGGGAGGGCAGAAGGGTGTGGCAGTAAAATGGACCATGGAGGACAGGAAGAAGGGGATAGGGCATGGCATGTGGACAGGCAAGGTGGAGGTGGCAGGGACAGGTTACAGTCATCTGACAATGCTAGGCAGGTGGGAGGGGAGTGGCAGCTCAACAGAACACTCGGACTAGATAGGAGTGGCAGGTCCATGGAACATGGAGGACAAAAAGGATGGAGCAGGGGCATGCACAAATACATCGGAGGGCAGGGGGAAAGAGAATAGGGGCAGCAAGCTAAGCACAGAGGCTAAGCAGGAGGTCAATGATGGGGCATAGAATTGGGCAATGGAGGGTAGGAGGAGTGGAACGGTACATCATGCTAAATGGAGGGCAGTGGCAGCACATCAGACCATGCATGGCAGGAGGGAGGAGGCTAGTCCATGGATTCAGACAACAGAGGATAGGGAGGAGGGGGATGGGGCAGCAAGCTAACTGTTCAGAGAAGGTGGGTATTAGGAACTTTATTATTTTTAAAATGTGTGTCTGTGCGAACTACTTAAAATATGAACAAGTATGCAGCATAATCTCACTTTTATTCAGGAAGAAGAGGACGTTTGTGACTGTGACTCCGGGCTCACTTGGCAGAAACACCCCCTGACCCTCCACCCCCATCGCAAAATGTAATGCCCGTGAAAAGGGTAGGTGAATGCAGTGTTATATAGAACATAGTCCTGAGAGCAAGATTGAAAATGAAAACTAGATATAGTGTAAGGTATAAACTATGCACCAAAAAGTGTGATATAAGATGAACCGGGCGTGAAATATAATATGCAATACATTGTGCGTAATGACAGATTCATTGGAGAGCGCGAGATAGCACAGGCACTAGCGCGTGCTATGCGATATGCGCTTGGAGTGAAATATGCACAGGGCAGTGTTGTGTAACCTAACTAGTCTCTAAAGTTGTAATATGAAATATGTGCTGGGGAGTGTAATGTTGCATATGCACTGTGACAAAGATATGGATCCCAGAGTGTAATTTGTATGGCATAGCGCTGTGCGTTATAACATAGGCATCGAGGAAGGCACATTAGATGGGGCAATATAACCCGTGCGAAGGCAAGTGTGGCATGACATAGTCACGGGGTGGTGTTACAGTGCACATGGGCTAGAGAGTGTCATAGCATACGCACTAGCTGGTGGAATACAACACAGAGGTGTGTGGCACTCGGCGGGCACTGGTGGGTGTAACACAGCATTGGGCTCAGCCAGGAGCGCGCTGTGACTCTCAAGTGAGGTTCGTCTCCTTTCCAGAGAGTAAAATAAAAAGTATTACACATCTGGCGGTGGATGTGTGTTTTATTAACCGTGAAGTGGTTTCTTGAATAGTTTTGGTCAATTTTTTGTCGAATCCCCTTTGAATGGCTTGGTGTGCGTGTGTATTAAATTTTCCCGTCAATAGCTACCCATGTTTGTATAAATAAACAACAAGGGTGTCTACTTGGAGAGTACCCACCGGCGGGGGCGCCAGGATTAGGCACGGTAGGGCGTCAGACACGTCAGAGCTTCACTAGCGGTGTAAATACATTCCACGTGGATTCATTGTATGCATAGTCACCTTTTAATGAATATCACGCAAATCGTCATGGTGATAGGTACGTACGGTTTGTCCAGCATGTCCTAGGTGTTTCTATAAATATATATATTTTTTAAATAATAAAAAACAATGGCCGGCCCCGGGGGATGGGGTCCCCGGGGCCATAAGTGGCCTGAGGAGGGGGGCAACGCAGCCCCCCTCCTAAAGATATATATTTTTTTTAAAAGGCCATGCCCCGGGTGTTGGGGTCCCTGGGGCCGATTAAGGGGATGTATGACGTTACAACGCATGCTTTTACAACGCATGCCGTTACAACGCATTTTTTACAACGCAAAATCTGGTACAACGCATGCCATTACAACGCAAGTCTTTACATCGACTTGCAGTAGATGGCGTGCTAACATTAAAAAAGGGTAATTTACTATTCTAACTCCAGTCCACGTTGCAGTAGGGAAGGTGTTTGGATAGTAAACTACACTATTTTTAATGTTAGCACGCCATCTAGTGCAAGTCGATGTAAAGACTTGCGTTGTAATGGCATGCGTTGTAACAGATTTTGCGTTGTAATAGTTTCGTTGTAATGGTAGTGCGTTGTAAAAGTTGCGTTGTAAAGGTTGTTCCCCCGATTAAGGCCTTGGGAGGGTGGCCACCAGCCCCCTTCCAAAATTTGTTTTTTCAACCAAAAAAAAATTAGGAGGCAAACCCTGGGGGATGAGATCCCCAGGGCCAATACATTAGAAAAAGAAGGGGGGCCACACAGCCCCCCTTCTTAAAAAAATAAAATAAATAAAAGACCGGCATCACGCCGGAGGCCACGCCCCTTCCTTGCAGCACTCTTCAAACGCACCCCCTGGTGAGTTGTAAGTTTGGGAATTAATTCCCCTTCAATACTGAGGGTCCCTGAGGCAACTAGCCCAACAGGTATCTCCAGTATGCGCCAGGGAGCTGCGTTGCAGACAGGTGTTCTGAGGCCACGCTCCTTTTTACACCTCTCTGCAACGCAGCTCTGTGGTGCTTACTGGAGGTATCTACTGGGCTAGTTTGACCATAGGGACCCTTAGGATTCAAGGGGACTTAATCTCTCAACTTAGAACAGCCACAGGGTGCGTTTACACAGTGGTGAAGGGAGGGGACGGGGCCTGAGGTGACGTGTGCAAACACGCCATGTGGCGCGTTTTAAGCTGGGGAAATAATTCCCTTTCAATCCTGAGGGACCCTGGGGGCCAACTAGCCCACCAGGTGCTTCCAGTAAGCATCACTGCGCTGCGTTGCAGAGAGGTGGTGCAGGCCATTCCCCTTTTTACACCTCTCTGCAATGGCGCTTACTGGTCGTACCTAGTGGGCTATTTTGCCCCTAGGGACCCTCAGGATTCAAGAGAACTTAATCTCCCAACCTAAAACGGCCACAGGGAGTGTTTACACAGTGGGGAAGGGAGGGGACGGGGCCTGAGGTGACATGTGCAAACACGCCCTATGGCACGTTTTAAGTTGGGGATATAATTCCCCTTCAATCCTGAGGGGCCCTGGGGGCTAACTAGCCCACCAGGTGCTTCCAGTAAGCGTCACTGAGCTGCATTGCAGAGAGGTGGTCCAGGCTGTGCCACTTTTTACACCTCTCTGCAACACAGCTCTATGGCGCTTACTGGAGGTACCTAGTGGGCTAGTTGGACCCTAGAGACCCTCAGGATTCAAGGGGACTTAATCTCCCAACTTAAAACTGCCACAGGGCGTGTTTACACAGTGGGGAAGGGAGGGGACGGAGCCTGAGGTGATGTGTGCAAACACGCCCTGTGGCGCGTTTTAAGAGGTAGTTTTAATCCTCCTGCCCTATTATATACTAGGGGCTTACAGAGGAGGTCATGCTAATCACAGGGGGACCCCAACGCATAGTGTTCCCTAGTGCATGTAGGTGTTTTCACTGTATTCTAAGTGTCTTTTAACATAGCACTGGCTCTAGGACTGGTTAGTCAGACTCAGTTACCACCAGTATCCGTCTGAAAAAGTTGAGGGTACAGGATGATTTTGCAACAAGGCTTCTTTCTGCTCTTCTGTTTGTTCTTTCTGCACGTTATCCTTCTTCCTGCACTTTTCTTCGTCTTTGAGGACTTCTGTTTCTGCTTTCTGCATTTCTTTTTTTTCTTTCTGTGCATTTTTTCTTCTTTCTTCACATGTCCTATCTCTGTAGGCATAGTTAGAAATCAGCATTTAAAAAACCTTTGAAATTCACTGAAAAAACCATAGGTTTCAGGCACGTTATAGTTAGGAATTAGCATTTTAAGACCTTAGAAATTCACTGAAAAAAACCAAAGGTTTCAGGGGCGTTATAGTTAGCTGGACTTTTCACTCGTACAAAACCATTGAAATTCCCCCGTTATAGTTAGTTCAGTTAACTATAACTTGCGCGCCCGCAATGCACTGCTGATGATGTCACATATTACATCACTCATGACATGGTCAGTGACATCACTCATGACATCACTGATGACATCACTGATGACATCATCCTTGTGATAGAGTGGCAGACCTCCTCTAACCCTAATATAACCTTTGATACACACATTCAAAAATAGAAACAAAAAATTTCAAAACAATGGACATACCAATACCAGTTACAACAACCTATTCAGTAATTCTAAGATCCACATACACATCCACTCATTCACCATCAGTCCTATACAGTCACTCATACATGTACTCACTCATCATATGTACTCATATACCTATACATCCTGTTACACAACGCCACTCATCCATAGAGTTACTCACACACATAGTCACTCATGCTAATAAAGAATCAAACATCCATTTACTTGCATGTACAGTTATACACACACCACCACACTTACTTCTAAAGAATCTTACACATACTTAGTCTTTTAAACAATCACTTATAGAAACACATACTTATTTATACAGGAACTCTTCCAATCTCTCACTCTCACACATACTCACTTACATACACCAATAGTCACATATACTAGTTTAAACATATGTAGTTACTCATAAAGACACTATTGAGACAGTCATTCACTCACTAACACACCCATACACACACTCATCCACCCATACAGTCCTGCACACATGCTGTCTTCAACACATACAAACAGCGAGTCACTCATTCATGCACCTATGCACTACGTAATACCCCCCACTGAACCATACAGACACTCAGACACTCATACTGATATTCAAAAAACCAACTAATGACCTATATAGACACTCATGTAGCTACTCACCAACCCATGCAGCCACTTGTACACAAAGTGAGAGACTGATACAGATATTTACATATTTAAACATTACTCACTAAGCCATGTATTCACTAAGATACACTTAATCAGTCAGTTATACAATCAATTTTTCAAAAACAAATCATCCATTTAGACACTTATATACCCATGTATTCTTCCATCAACCTTGAGATATACATATATAAAACATATTTAATTTTCAGAAAAACATACATTCACTGGATGATGTCATCAGTGATGTCATCAGTGATGTCATTTGAGATGTCATCAGTGATGTCATGAGTGATGTCACTGACCATGTCATCAGTGATGTAATATGTGACGTCATCAGCAGTGCATTGCGGGCGCCAAGTTATAGTTAGCTGAACTAACTATAATGGGGGAATTTCAATGGTTTTGTACGAGTGAAAAGTCCAGCTAATTATAATGCCCCTGAAACCTATGTTTTTTTCAGTGAATTTCTAAATGCTAATTCCTAACTATAACGTGCCTGAAACCTATGGTTTTTTCAATGAAAAAATATATATAGATATATACACACACACACACAAATACAGTGGCGGCTGGATGACTTGGAAAATGCAGGGATAATGTGCTTCTGATCTCTCCATAATAGTGGTCTTTGTTCCAAGTCCTTCGGTGCCATGTGGTACGGGTGCTATCAGAGTGCCTCAACAGCCGGGTGTACAGAGCTGATGCAGGGAAGACTTGGTAGGGAAAGCATGGTGGGAAGGCGGGAGCAGCTGATGCAGATTTTCTCCCCCCTCCTTTCCCTCCCATCCACCCATCCTGTTACACAGCTGTTTAAGTCATACGCAGGGCACGCGTGTACCTATCTCGTACTGAGAGGGAGGGGAGGTAGAGGGGAAAAGACTGCACTGAAGGAAAAATCTTTGTGAATCAAATCCTTTGAGTTTGGCTCAATCTGCACAGTCAGAATGTGTTAAAGTATCCCGTCATGGCAGTCCAATTCCTGCTCTCGGCCTAGTGCCATGCTGACGTCGTGGTTACATAAGTTAACTGTTACTGAATAGATGGTGTTTTTTTCTGTCTTGTTTGACACTGAAAGATAACCACACATTCTACTCTACGCTGCAAAAAGAATGCTAAATATTGCATATTCTGCTGTATTATTTCTAATACTGTTCTGTAAGTCGCAGCTATTTCAGAATTGTTAATTGAAATCTTTACACCTTTTGGTGGCACCTTTGAATCAAGCCCGTATAGTCCCCATGCGCCTCCTTGTCTGTTTTATTGCACAACATCTGAATACCAATACAGAATGAAGAAACGCGCACCCTTTTCAGTAACGCTTTTTAAATTTCTCGGTTTTCACATATCAGCATCTACAAGGAGAGAAAACCTCAGAGGCTACAGCCTTACCTGCAGCATCACCGATGTCTACAGTGGGGACGGCCAGGAGCCAGGGAGGGAGAAGATGCTGGGATGTTGGCCATGAGGGGAGAGCACCAAGACATGCAGCGGAGAGGAGAGGAAAGGTGGAAGCATACCTCATGCCCTAGCTCTCCTTGCGGCCAGAGGACCTCTCATTTCTCCCAGGGGAGGTCTCTCACACTCTTTTCTGCCTCACCTGACGACAATTCCCCTAAACCAATCCTGGTGCTGCTCTCATGCTTTTAACCAGTATGAGAACACCGCCACCATTGGAGGGAGTGGCCTCTCTCAGCGCTTCTGAGGGTACTGGAGGCCTGAGCTTGGGCTAACCCAGCTGTCTTAAGGCAGCTGGGTTTGAGCGGTTTCAAAGTGGGCATATCTGGCTGGCCGTCTCAAGACAGGCGGCCAAAGGGACATGCGCACTTTGAACTGCCCAGGCAGCCCTCCTCGCTGCTGCTGTCGCTAAGCAGGCCCGCTCCGTCCTGACACTCTGTTCGAGACAGGTGGATGAAAAATGAAATGGTAACAAATGAACTTCATTAGCATTTTATTTTTCATCTCTGGGGCTTTTGGGGGCATTTTGGTTCGCAGGTCGTTGGCGGGGCGATATATATATATATATATCTATATATATTATATATTATATATATTATCTCTCTCTCTCTATATATATATATATATAGAGAGAGAGAGAGAGAGGGAGAGAGAGAGAGAGAGAAAGAGAAAGAGAGAATGGAGATCTGACCATTTACTGACAGTTGTACTAAGCACTAATGGACACTAAAAGCTTTAGCATTGCGTTCATGAAATATTCTATTCAATTAGGAATTTTCCTTAATGAAAGCGTAACTACTGTAGCTACATTAATCAAACTCTAGTGTTTATTTGAAAGTGAGTGCCAAGGGCAACTTACTTTTATTAAGCAGTTCAAAAGAATACATCAAATGTTCAAAGTCAAATTTAATGGAGGAATTAATGCAATCTTACATTAAATCTTAATGTTAGGAAGTGCACAGTTTCTGGAACAGAACTCACAGAACTGTATTGTAGCTTGAAAAACTCTTTGCGGTTTCAGATGCCAGGCGCCCCACAATCGACCTTTCATTCATGCACCCCCAGCAAAGAACTTTCCCATTATGTAAATTGAGATGATTCGGTGTCTTTAATTAAATAATGTCTAGTTTAGGAGTACATTTTCGGTGGTTCAAGCTGTTCTCCGTTCCCCGTGTTTTAAGGGGAAGTGGTTGATTTGGCAATGCATGAAAGACGATTCACGTCACCCTCAACTCGACAATATAATTGGTAGATGTTCTGATGGGTGGTGTGCACAGTAGCCTAGTGCCAGGCTAAATAGCTAGTTTATGGAAACTTTGCTGACTGACATAATTGTGAGGGTGAAGAAGGACTGAGTTCGAGTGGGCTGTTTGTGAGTGTGATGCTGAGGATGAAGAGGGGGTAGCGAGCAGTTTGTCTTGGCATAAGATGGTGTAACTGGCAGCTTGAGTACAGGCTGAGAAGGTCTCCAAATAGAGAAGTGCTTGCGGGGATGGGGGATTTGCACTTTATTAGGGAAGGTTCTTTTATTGTTTTTGACAACTGTTGGTTTTTCGTGGTGTCTAGGAGAGACTTGCCACATGCACCCAGAAAGGCAGGGTTCTAAGATTGCTTTGGTGACCAGGTAACTGTCCTAATACTTCTTATTGCCCCCCCCCCCTGACCTTCTCCCTGTCGAAATTAGTCACTGAATCTAGGCCGGAGAAGCCAAACGCAAGTATTTAAAACTTTAAATGTTTGCAAACTTTACAATAACCAATGCTTGTCCGCGCTTTGGACTCAAGAGCTGCGATTTATGTTTTGCTTAAAAATCTATATCTTCAGAACCCTCCAGTGGATTTTGTTCATTTGGGTGTCTAAAATGTATAAAAATTCAATTGCTTTTTACAAATTGATGATGGATTTCTTTTGTGTTGTGTGACTTTCTTATTCTCTTGTTTGGTGCATCTAAATGCTTTACACTAGTTTCTTTGTTTAAGCCTTGCTCCTCAAAGCCACAGCTGAGCAAAAGATTTTACATACAAGCCGAATGGACCAGGACAGTTTCATGAGTGTATTACATGGTGAGGTCACACAGCCACACCACTTATTACACCATAACCCTTGCAATCACACACAGAGGGATTAGCTAGTCCAAAACATGGTGTCCAAGTGTAGTGATTTCCCATACATCTGTGTACCTGCATGAGACACAGGAGGATCTCTTTCTCATAATTGTTCACATTCAATTCAATTCCGGGTGAGTTATAGAGCACATGGCTACCTGGGGGCCTCCCAGTGCTAAACATGCTGAGTAGTAGCAGTTCGTCTGTGGCACCATCAGTCCGGCTAATCAAGGTAGTCCATTTTACAAACAACCTTACTTTTAGGTGCTTCCTGAAACTAACTTCATTTTGGAGATTACGAATCCTAACTGGGAGGGAGTCCCATAACTTTGGAACAAGATATGAAAAAGACCTGCTGCCTGCCCTTGCTTTGCAAATTCTGGGAATCGAAAATTCCATTGAATTGGCATACCTTAACGCTCTGAAGGGGGTATATAGCTGTAATAGGGACTGAAGCATCTGGAGACCTCTTTTGTGGGAGATTCTACGAGCTAAGCAGAGGGCACAGCATGAGATAACCCTTAAGTACGACAGTCAAGGAGTGTGGAAGGGCTCGGGTGTAAAATGAGTTTTCTCAAATATCAGGTAATGAGTGATTTGGGTCTAAAACAAGTGAATGTGAGGCAAAGAGAGTGATTACTCTGGAATTGTGATTGCCATTTGCATTACCTGGCTTTTGTCATGCCTGTGGTCTTAGCCTTATAATGTATATCGCTTGTATCTCTGTAGCCGGTGAGTTAATCAGAATAGCCCCCTTTGTATCTTACATTGACTGACAAAATGTGGAAACATGATGTATTGGTAGCCCTAAAAAGCATTCTTTAGTTGTAGTTCCTGACCATGTGACACCAGGTTTAGGCCCAAGTACAAGTATGGTTACCAAAGTAATTCTCTGGGTGAAGAATGTGAGCTGGGGTACAACAATAGCTGAGGTGCTTTCCTATCGAATTACCTGGGGGGGGAGGGGGGCGACTGTCTCACACGAATACAGACTATCAGGGCAAATATTACATGTGGCATAGTGTTCACAGTATACCCTGCTCCGTAGGAGATGCTAAGCCCAATGCTACACCCCTAATGTATTAAGGGACCAGTACAGGTACCGATATAATCCGCACCCATTTCCAAAATGAGGTATCTTTTGACCTCTTTAATGTACAGGTGAAAGCCAGCCAGCCCCCGCAACGTGCCGCACAGAACGGGTAACGGGGTAACTCTAAACAATATATCTTAGGTGCTATCCTTGATTCCAGTTCCCAATCCAACAGGAGATTTTTCAAAGTTGAATTATATGTTTGCTTGGTACAAAATTACCACAAGCAGGACATTTTAAAGGTGGAAAGTGTGTTCTGTGGGTTATCGAGCCATGAGTGGAGCAAAAGTACCAGCATCCAACCACTAAGTTTATGGTAAGGATGGGTGGCGAACAAAGAATGGTTCTTTTTTTTTTTGTTGCTTTTTTGCTTTGGCATGCAGATATAGGGCGTGACTCATGAGTAATTACTCACCATATTTACAATTGATTTAGCCCTGAAAATTTTAATTCAGGCTTAGCATTTTTTTGTTTTTTGTGAGAGACAAACAACTGTTGTCAGGATCGTTATGGTTGCCTGTCAAGAAGCTTCGTTTATCTGGGCTTCACGTGGGCAAAGCCCCTCAGGTCCAGATCTAGGGATCAAAAATACCAGATCAAGGGGGCGTGGCTTGGTGCCCGCGGAAGATGGCGGCGTCCGACTGAAGCTCCGAGAGACCAGCTGGTTCCCGCTTTCGAAACACGGAAGAACACAGCTGAAAATGCGTCGGAATCTGCCCTGACTTCGGTGGTATCGATGGATTTCCTCACTTCCTTCCACGACGCTCCAAATGCCGCCTGTAAGTTCTGACAGGCTTTTTCTCCACGGTGACGGCCGCCATTTTAGACTCTCTGAATAACGCGCGTTACATTACTAATGTCGCGCTGTTATTTAATTGTTGGTGCAGGACTTTCATTTTTCAATTTTATCGACGTTGTGGCACTAAATACTGGCGCTTGCACGTTTTGATACACAGCAGGTGCTATATACTATTTTTCGAGTGAGTCGTCGCCTGCTGTGACCGCATCATATTTACAACATTGTGATGCATCTTACTCATGTGGCTATTTTGCAAATGACTGTGACCCGCGCTCGTTTTCACCACACACTTTCTCCTTCCAGTCTTTATCTTTGACACCGGGAGCGCGCGGGGAGTCACACTCTGGTGTCTCTTCATCAACTCAAGGAAGTAGCCCTATCGCACTCTGCAGCTAAGAATCACTCATTTAAGGTTTTACTTGGTTGCCCCAGAACCCTTCAAGAGGACTCACAGAGGTTTGACCGGGATTGCTGCTCGGAAGGAAGTTATGTGATACTGCGCATGGACCCTACATACAAGTAACCATACAGTGTCTTTGGTCGTTTATGGTCAACTCCACTAGTTGTTTGGTCCTTATATATTACCATTTCGAGACAGCATTGACCAGAATATACTCCTCTCTATAGCGCCCTGGTGATAGCACCACTCAGGTTGTCTGGAGTTGGATTCGCTCCCTCACATTGTGCTTAGTCACCCTCATTCGCCTGCTGTGTCACGTCTGGTGTTCTCCTCACTTTGATCCTTTGCACCTGGCTGGGCTACTAATCTCACGGATTGTTGCATGGGCAGACTTAAGCCAATGTCGCATTTGCCCCGCTCGACCAAAACACGCATTGTGAAGAATTCCAAGGTTTTTTCTGCCTTCTCGCAATTGGAGGACTGTCTTACCTCATCTGCTTTGGATACACCAATGGATCCTTCCAGATCTGCGCAGGACACTTCTAAATCCAATACGAAACGGCTCAAGTCAAATTCTCTCTCACCTCCAAAGCATCCGGGGCCAGTCTCCATGGAATTATTGTTAGAAGAAATAAGATCCCTACGTCCTTTTATGGAAGAGACTAACCTCAAGCTTCATGTCCTTACAGACAACTGGTCACAAATGGAAACAAGAGTTACCTCAATTGAAAATTCTGTTCAGTCATTCCAAGAGACAGCTTCTGTTGTCTCAAACTTGAAATCCCAAGTTTTGGACTTACAGCAACACGTGGAGCAGTTGGAAAACAGGAATAGGCGTAACAACCTTCGTATTTACGGCCTAGTCGAGGGGACGGAGGGGTCTGACCCAATTGCTTTCTTCAAGTCATTCCTTCCCAAGATCCTGCATTTGCCACAGGACAAACCCCTCAACATCCAACGTGCCCATCGACTGGGTCGGCCGCCCTCCTCTGCTTCCCCCTCACAAAAACCTAGAGGGGTCATTCTTTACTTCCTGGAATACACAGATCTCCTGATGGTTTTGACAGCAGCCAAGTCCCTTCCACATCTCACTTGGTCTGGTTCATCCTTGTTTTTCGCCCAGGATTATGCCAAGGCTACTGCCAACCGCCGCAAGGCTTTCCTAGGATTCCGAAATGATCTACGGGCAATGGGAGCGCGATATGGCCTCTACCACCCATGTCTCTTCAAAGTGACTTATAACAATCGCACCACCACTTACGAGGATCCAGTGCGCTTACAAAGCTTCATCAATGCGCACAGATCATCTGCTATGGATGCCTCCGGTCCATCCTCCTCTGCTCCTGGTTGACTATTGATCTTTTGTTTTTTTTTTTATTTCCTTGCTATGATTACATCTGAGTTTTCCTACTCTCCGGATGTATACTATGCTAGTCCTCACTGTATATGCTTAATGGTTTGTCCGTTGCTTTCACTGTTTCTTATGGTCTTATTGCATTTTCCTAATTCGCCTTATTCCTTTCTTCTCCATTTGTCCTACAGGTAATTTTGTTTTCGTGTTCTGATGATGTCTCCCGGTCCTTGCCTCGTTGCTCCTGGGTGTGTCGCCTCATCCAACTGGCTCCTTCCCTCCTCCACCCTATCTCGCACCCTTCCTCTGTAGGTATGTCTTCTCTATTTCCTTATTTGTCTCCCCTGTCCATCCGCTGCTCCTTCCTTCGTTTCCTCCCCTTCTCCCCTCTTCTTCTTGTTCTTTTCTCTGTTAACCTGTCATTATTTTCTCTTCTCACCTTTAGTCGGAATTTTTTGCCTCTGTAAGAGTCACATTTTCTGTTTTTCTCGATGCATTTGTTTTTCAACCTTTTCTTCTTTTTTAACTCTCTATTTCACTTTCAATACTACTGCCCTCCATTCTCATTTTCCTACTATTGCTCCTGTCCTTACTTACTTATTCCTTTCCTTTTATTTCAGCACTTCTCCATTGATCTTCCTCTTTTTTTATCCTTACTCCTTTTCAGGAATCTTTCTTTCCTTAATCTTGTTTTTCATACTTTTTTTGGCTAAATTATCGTTATGTCATTGAATTTATTGTCATGGAATGTGAAGGGTATCAATTTTCCGATCAAACGTCAACGGATTTTGTCACACTTAGCTAAATTGAATGTTGATATTGCATTTCTCCAGGAAACGCATTTAACTGATGTTGAATCTGTTAAGCTTAGACGTGGTTGGGTGGGTGAACTCTTTTACTCTCAGGGTGATGGCAAACGTAATGGAGTAGCAATTTTGTGTCGCAAGTCTCTCCCCTTTCAAGTCCTTACCCACGAATCAGATACTTCTGGTCGGTGGGCTTATGCCAAGTTATTGCTAAGAGGTGTTCCAATTTCTTTACTCAATGTCTACGGCCCAACCACGGGTAAACCTTCTTTTTGGGCTGTTTTTTCTCCACTCATAACCAAATTTATGGATCACAATTTTGTTCTGGCGGGGGATTTTAATCAACCACTAGATCCCTTTATTGACAGGTCGTCCAAGGCTCCGCACATTCCTAACAGACCTCATAAGTTGTTCAGTTATGCCATTTCACAGCATAAGTTAATAGACTCTTGGCGCCTGTGCAATCCAAAACTACGGGAGTACACTTTTTACTCTCCCTGTCATCACTCCCAATCACGACTCGATTATATCTTTGTCTCCGATAATCTTGCCCAATCACTTTTACATTCTGAGATAGGCCCCATTTTACTTTCTGACCATGCTCCCGTTCTCACAAGTATTGATGTATTTCCTAAACCTACCGGCCCCAGAAGATGGCGGTTTAACAATTCTCTTCTTGCCGATCCCAAGTTTACGATTTCTTTCACCTCATTTTTTGATGAATTTTTTCAGATTAATGATGATGCCACTCTCTCTGACCATATTATTTGGGACGCTTTTAAAGCAGCTGCACGTGACTTTATTATCAGTTACGTTGCAGACAAACGCAAGACTACACGAAGGTTCACCAAAAATCTCCTTTCTGACATTAAGAAATTGGAACATGCATATTTCACCTCTCACTCTGCTGATAGCTTGACTGCCCTTGTTGCTGCAAAAATGAAATTTAATGAGAAGTCCACGGAGGACGCCTCCCTGTACTTGCTGAAATCTACTGATAAGTTTTATGGGGGTAGGAACAAAGCAGGAAAGCTTTTAGCTAATTATTTAAAAATTAAGCATAATAAGTTAAATATTGAATCTGTGTATGACTCTGAAGGTGCCTTGAAGCATACGGATGTTGATATTCTTGCTGAATTTTCACGTTTTTATGAAACTCTGTACACATCTGAAACTCAATCCTCTCCCAGCTCCCTTGCACATTACTTCTCCACCATCCACACACCATCTAATTTCCCCCCTGATCTTTCTTCTTTAGAGTCTGACGTCACACAAAAGGAATTACTCACTGCATTACAACACCTTAAACCCAACAAAGCTCCCGGCCCTGACGGTTTCACCGTCGAATTTTATATTCATTTTTCTAAATTGTTGATTCCTCGACTGCACTCCCTTCTTCGCATTTTTATTGCTCACGGTGCCTCTTTGGGGACGTTTTCCGATGCCCATATCTGTTTCATACCTAAACCTGGGAAAGATGTCAAACACTGTAAAAATTACAGGCCTATATCCTTAGTCAATATTGATTATAAACTCTTCGCTAAAGCATTGGCGATCCGATTGGATCATCTTCTCCCGGACCTTCTTGGTGAAGAACAATCTGGGTTTGTCAAGGGTCGGCATATCACGGATAATACTAGACTTTTATTTAACATCCTGTCGAAATCCTCCCGTTGTCAACATTCGCTTGCAGCAATCGCCCTTGACGCTGAAAAGGCGTTTGATCGGGTTGAATGGCGCTATCTCTTCCATGCCCTCACTTGGTTCGGTTTCGGCCCTAGATTTATCTCTTTAGTTTCCCTGTTATATTCACACCCTAGAGCTGCAGTCTTTGCAAACGGTCAACTCTCCCCTTACTTCGATTTAGGTTGTGGTGTTCGCCAGGGTTGCCCTCTGTCTCCCTTTCTCTTCAACCTTGCTCTAGAGCCTTTTTTATCTAGGCTGCGTCAGAATCCTGCTATTCACGGCTTCCAGATTGCAGATTCCCACATCAAACTTGCTGCTTATGCAGATGACATTTTACTTTTTCTTTCCAATCCTGCAGAATCTGTTCCTTCCTTTCTGAATGAAGTCCGTAATTACTCCTCTATCTCTGGATATAAACTTAACCATGACAAATGCGAGATCCTTCCCCTGACCAAGTTCACTTTCAAACAAGACTTTCATGACTCCCAGTTTACTTGGTGTCCCTCCCATATTAAATACCTGGGTTTATATGTTACCTCCTCCATTCCAGCTACTGTATCTTTATGCATGTCCAAATGTGCGCAAAAAATTGCTGATCTCACTACAAGGTGGCATCCTCTATACCTCTCCTGGTGGGGTCGTCTCGACACTATTAAAATGATGATTTCCCCTATTATTCTTTATACACTTTCCAACATTCCTGTACCTATCACCACGAAATTCTTTACAAAAATCAATTCAACGATATCTTCATTTCTGTGGAACTCCTAAAAACCTAGGATGTCTCTTGCCAGACTTATACGTCCTGCCTCTGAGGGTGGGGTTAATTTTCCTGATTTTCCTGCGTACCAAAGGGCCTTTCTATTACGTCAAGCTTCTCTTTGGCTTCAAGATTCCACTTCCCCTTGCCCTCTATGGATTAAGGTTGAGCGTGCTCTTCTTTCCCCGTTTTCTTTTGCAGAGTATTTGGCTTTTTCTTGTAAACCCTCTTTGCTTCCTACTTCTATCCACAAACATACTCTCAAGCTCTTATTATCTGCTGCCCCTGGTCCCCCTCTCACCGTCGCTGACTACCTTTCTTCTACCATCTGGCATAATAAATATCTCTTAATTGGCCTTAAGCCCTTTTATTGGAGATCTTGGAGGATTCGAGGATTGATTTGGATCTCGCAGCTCTTCTCTGGTTCCACTTTCCTCTCTTTTCCTGATCTCCGTTCTTCGTTCGACTTACCTCTATCTTGTTTCCCCAAATATCTCCTACTCAAGACTGCGGTTCTGGCGGTTCATGAGCGACTCTCGGTCTCTTCTCCTTCCCTTGTTTCGCACACCCCTATCTCTCGTCTTCACTCTCTCTTGCGTACCACTCCTACTGCGTCTCTTCTTTATAAACACCTTCACGCTCATGACCTGCTTAGACCCAAATCCAAGGTTGAATCTCAGTGGGAAACCGATCTTGAAATAGCTTGGCCGATATCCCTATGGGACAAAATTTGGATAAAATTACGTAAAACTTCTAGAGCGGCTTCCTTGACACAATCCTTATTTTTTATTTATAACAGACTTCCTCACACTCCTGCTACGCTTCACAAACGATTTCCCAATACCTCAGATAAGTGTTGGTCATGTGACTCTCCTAATGCTAACCTGTTCCACATGCTTTTCCTTTGTAAACATGTGCATGCTTTCTGGTTACAGGTGTGGGCTCAAATTAATGTTATCTTTCATACCTCTATCCCTTTTTCTCTCACTCATCTTTTTTTGGGCAGTTTATCTCCTAGTTGGGATAATGTAGATATGTATGTTCGCATTATTGATTTATTATTGGCCATTGCTTTTCAACAGATTACTGTTAATTGGAAAGATACGTCTAATATTTCCTTCAAAGCGTGGTGGTACAATGTTTGTTATAATCATAGACTTGACAATGCCTTTGTTTTTCCTATTCAAGTAGCAGCTAAGCGTGCGGAGCTCTGGCTCCCCATTACGTTATACTTAGATAATTGTGTTGCTCGTTTTTCTCGCCCATCACCTGACCAACAAGAAGTTCCTAAACCCCCATGATGCCCTTCCTCTGTCCATAATTTTCTAACATATTGCTTGTCTTTCACTTTTTTTGCACTTAGATGTCTAGGTTATGATCAATGTAATTTTTATTTCACTTTCTTTCAATTGTTTATGATTACTGTTTGGTTGTACACTTTCTCTTACATTTTGTATTTCGCACTCTTATTCCTTCCCCTCCCTTCCCCCTTTTGCCTCTTTCCCCTTCCCAGCGGATACTTTGTACTGCATTCTCATTTTTTCATTACCTAATAAAATTCTTTTGAACTTATAAAAATACCAGATCAAAAGTAGAATTTAAGATGAAGGGTACTTGGTCCTCTCTTTCGAGATTCTGCTAGCCAGGTTATATGCACGAAAATAGAATGCCCCAGCCCTGTGTCTCTATCTGCTGGATAGTACCGTTTTAGAACCGCTCTCTTGATTGTGAAGATGACACCCTTTTGCCTGACCTCCTGCAAGCAGCAGACTTAAGCAAGGTGGGAAAAGTGCGACTTATCATTCTTTTATTTAGCTAAATACACGTTTTTCATTCTGTAAAGTTCAATTAGGAAATCAGTTTAACATGTCATTTTATTTGAAAATAACCCCACATTGTTCATGTTTGAGTTGGTATGGTTCAGTAGCAATAAGTTAATAAATATGATTTTTTTTTATTAAGCACTATTTCACTGTCCTACTCTAAACATTTTACACATGAATGCTTGCATTTAGGATCACGTGTGGACTTGCAAACTCCTTTATATGTAACAGTTGGAGCAAGCACAGTGCCAGTTATAAAGGAAGTTATTAAGGAAATGAGATATTGGGAAGACCACGCTGTTCTCAGCCCTAAATGCTGCACATTCCCGTCTACTACTCCCAAGAAAAAGGATTTTGCAGTCAGTTAGCTTTCTTGTACTGCAGCGTAAAAAAGAAGACATCGAAAGGAAAGCTTCTAAAATTCGTGTAGGTTGAAGCTGTTTACATTTTGCAGCATTGCGGTTTGCTTAGCAACAAATACGTTGGAACTTGAAGAAAGGAAATTGGCTTGTAAAGTGGAACAACCATTGTCAAAGCTAATCGTTTTGACTTTTGAATAGCGCATACAGGCAGAGGCACAGAACATACGTACATAACACAATATATATGCAAAACGGTCATCCATACATACAAACATAGAAGCACATACGTCCCTTTGCCTAAAGACACTTGTGTGCACACACAATCACAAAGGCAAAGATGCATATAGGCTGCTATGCACATAGAACATCAGGCATAAAGGCCTTATTCATATAGAACCAAAGACATACTGATAGCCATGCTCATAAATCAGTATACAAAATTACACCCACACTTACACTCGCAGCTGTACATGCTCCAATACATGCAACCCATCAGACATACATGGTCCCATGTATCCCAACTTGAATGGATCGATACAGACAGAACAACGGACCCATCTACTCAGATAAAAGGGCAGCCCTTAAACATTCCACTGCCAAACTCCCTTCTCCCTTCTGCAGTCACAGACACCTCCCTACTCAATTCAAGTTACTTTATTCGGATACTTTGTAAGCATACCATAAAAGCACATATCATAATTTATACAATTTAAAAAAGAAAGAGAAATAACAGGGAACAGTTTATAACACGATCATATCAAAACACAATTGATTTCCGCAATTTAAAAACATTTTTTTTAAAAGCAGTGATAGTGGCAATTGTATATTCACTATCCGAGAATTGTAGTGCTAGTAATGCAGGACAGCACCTCCCTACTCAAACGTTCCTTCCGAAAGAACTGTGCATTCCATAAGTGAGTGTGAAACAGCAAGCCAGTCCCGTTATCCACATAGAGAAAAGCTCAGGCCGCCCCATCCTAGGACGGTGTATCGGGCATGGAACAGGGTGTTTGACACACCACCACTGTATTAGTTGAGATGACTGTGAGGAACATCGCCACAGCGTGAGTTACTCATGGTCAGAGTAGAAGAGCGTTTGTCACAGGGGCTCACCAAGGTAGATGGTCATGAGAATAAGGTACATTTATAGTTTCTTACATTTAGTCATTCAGAAATATTACATTTTTAATATTGCTTTCAATATCGAATGCAGATTTCAGTAAACTTCCTATAGTTCTAAGATGGAACTGGAAAAGGGGCGTGTTTGGTGTATCTTTCACAAACCGAGATATTGCCCACATAGAGGCCCATTCCAAGCAGAAACAACCATGAACTAGAATGTGGCAGTCATCTTTTGTCTCTAGTATATCAAGGTACTAATGCTGGAGAACCTTTCTTCCCCATGGCTGTTTTTCGTCTGCTTGCCTCTAACTCAGTTTGAAGACTGAATAGCATTGGGATCTCCTCAATATCCTCTTTGTGGAATCTGCTGAATTTCTTCAGTGGAGCTTAATCTTGTTGTAGTGTCACCATCTTTGTTTGTATGGACTGGGACATTGCCTTAAAGGCAGTATTGTTTTTTTGCCATATTTTGTTTGAACTAAAAACACTTTTTCATCTGGGGGGGGGGGGGTGTCAGGCGGGGGGGGGGGAGTTTTCAATTTCCAATTCTTCTAAAGGCTTTGATTCAAATACTAGATGTGGTTTCCTGGATGTATTATGAGCTGTGTTCGATATTACTCATGGGATTAACTTCTACAAGAATATATCATCACACTGAAGAAAGGTTACACTTAGACTAGCCTTTTACATTATATATTCCAGGTGACCCATTTATATTCATAAGCACATTTAGCTGAAGAACACTGCCCAACTCTAAAATGTATATCATGCATAGTATATTACATAATTTGAGATAGTTCAGTTTAGAAGACAATATAGTAAATGTTCTTTGTTTATTCTCTTCAGGACTCAAATCCATGGGATGAATCCATATCAGGCCCTAGAAAGAGTGTTTTGCAGTGAGGGCTTTCCCAATTAATTTTCCATTTCACCAGTGTTCTCAGGAGTGGCTCTTAGCCTACTTAGAGTACAAGGTGGGCAAGATGGAGGGAGTGCCGTTAAAGCCCTGGTAAATCTGCTGCAACAAAGTTATGGAAGGAATACTTTCATTATTTTCAGCCAGAGGTGATCATTCAGAATCTGCATTCCAGTCCATCGTTTCTATGCCCACTATGCTCTTCTAGGCTTACAACTGCCATATGCAAATATATCTTGGTCCTGTTCCAAAAGAAACAGTCCAGCCTGGCTGAAACCAATCTGCCATTGTTTGGGTTACCATCTGGAGGGACCAAGGCTGGCGGATTGGGCTGGATTTTTCCATTTGGAGCAGACAACCAAGGCTGATTTGTGTATGTCCAGACTTTTGAGTGACATAGTGTTCATAAAAATGATGGACTAGAGTACGGCCCAGCTAACTACTAGTGACTGAGATTAATTCAAGCATTCTACCCATAACTTTTTTGTTTTCCTCAGTAAATCAGCAGCAGTTGATCCTTATAAGGCACTTGAAATCAGCAGGCACTGAGACAGGCCTGGTGAGTAGGATTGAATATGAGCAGGTGAGATTGCAGGAGACATAACAGCTGCCATGTGTATAGAAGGAAGTAATGAGGGAGTGCTTACTTTGTTCCAAGAGTCTTGGGCAAATGAGGACTTCCTAGAACACACCAATATTCAATGTTGAAATAGCAAGACAAAGAAGTATATAAAAAGTGAACACAAAGGAAAGTAAGTGGAATTTGAAAGTAAAGAAACAGGCACTCTATAATGAAATATTACAGTCTATTAAACAGATATTTTGTCTGCCTCCTAGCCCAAAATCAATTAAGAAAAGCTGACTTTTAGACTTATTCAGATTTTGGTGGGCAGCCTGCTGTCCAACTAGGGAGCAGAGGTCATAGTCTCTGCCACCTTGGTTGAAGGCCGCCTGTCGTGTTTAGAGACCCCTGCCTCCCGGAAACAACACTTCCGTGAAGGGAGCCACCCCCATGGCAGCTCCCTTCATAGCAGTGAAGTTTTACAAGCAGGTATCATGTTTAACGCAAAAACATTTTTTGTTCAAGTAACACAAACTCCCAAAGCTGGAGTTTTTTTTTGTTAACTAAGAGTGTATGGCCCTGAAGCACAGTGATCTTTTTCCTATGCATTTAAAATTATCCTGTACATTTCTGTCATGCCTTTCATGGCAGAAGAAGGTAAGTAAAATAAGTGAAGACTGTCCTGCCCTTGATAGGTGGGACAACCGTTACCGTTAGGACTACCATCACTGAGACTGAGCTGGCCTGTGGCAGAGGTTAACAAGGCCCTGCTGGCATGAATCCAGTGGTTTTCACATCTCTAGGGTGGGAACCAAGGGTTTGGAAGGGAAGGTTATTAGGAACTGAACAAGGGAGAAATGTGTGGTGGACCAGATAGGGTAATGTACTGTTAGAAGTGGTGCAACATGGCCTTTTGCATGTTTCTAGATCAGAGAAGAGATGGTGACAGCCCATGCCAGCAGGTCTACCTGACATGCTTTCTGTCAATTAGCAAACACAAGGAGATGATGGATGGGGCACTGAAACTTTCTAGACACTCACCCCCAGCAAGGGCCCACGCCTGGGCATACCCTGCCAACCTAGGGCGAACGAAGCAAACACAACCTGGGTGGCGAGGTGAGCTAAAGAACAATGGTAGATTCAACACAGATCTGTCACTGAGGGTGAGTGTCTAAAAAGTTTCAGCGCTCCGTCCATCATCTCCTTGTGTTTGCTTTGTTCTGTCAATTAGCAGTACCTGGTCAGTTGTGTAGCGAGGTCTGTGTGGGCCTTAAAGGAAGCAATGAATGTGAATTTTCATTCTCAAATCTCTCCTCTAACACTCTCTCTTGACTCACTATATATATATATACATCTTTAAACCAGCCCACAACCACTACAGTCATTCATGCCTCTTGTTGTAAAACACTTTATGCATTATGCGGCCATCAGAATGGTAAAACACTGGACACGTGTGAAAGACACCTGTGGCTGTATTATCCTAAATAGTGATCTATCCTTGCTTTTACCTGGTGCCTCACCACTTGGGTGTGCACAGCATAGACAGGGGCAGTGCATCTTATGACATACAAAATGTGCCGAAAGATAGAACAGCCTTCCAATGCATCTTTCTTTCAATGCACAGGGTCACACAGCACATTGGGGTGGTGGCAGGGATCCACTAGGAGGCTGTGCCACTGCCCACACCTGGACTTCTGCACTATTCTCCCAGAGGGCGCCTTTGGATAGATGGTGCGTCAACTGTGCTCCACTGCAATGTGATGCACAATCCGTGTGCCTTCTGATGGGTGTCTTTCCTTTAACTACTATTTCTGTCTTTTTTCAGTTCGCCTGACTTGCTTGCTCCCAGGGCCATGGCTACGTGCAGTAAAACAGATTAAAAAATGAACACTGACAACTTATATAAGCCATACCAATAACTGAATAGAGTGCACATACTTGAATAGTATATGCTATTAATTCTGTCTAGACAATGGGATAGTGAGTGTTATTGATAATTACCAAACCAATGTATGCTCATTTACCACCTTCTCATTGCTGAAAGTTTGAACTAACCAAGCCAAGAGGCAAATCTGTAGCCCTGAGGACACTGGGTTGTTTTCCACCCCACTAGGCTATCAATAACAACACTTGTGATGGCTACAAACCAGACCTTAAAGGAAACAATGTTCTTCCTTCGTCGCAACAAGCATGAGGAAACAAAGAATCTCTGCTTTGGACACTTTGCCAAGAAAATCACAGGTGTTCCAAAATTAATAGATGAACACAAGATGTAAATCACCCTGGGTAAAACTGTTGGATGGCAAAAAAACTGCAGAGAATCTGCCACTAACGAATGTGTATGATGCCCAAAAATCATAGGCACACTACTGAGTAGTCAGCAGTTACTGTCAGCACAAGATCTTTAACAGATCACAAGAACAGACAGACGCGGCCGGTGCAGGTAAGAGTGGTGCTGCCGGGTGGGGGGAATTTCGACAGACGACGAAGGAAAATTAAGTAAATAATTATTTTTCTCTCATCATCGTCAGTCGAAATCAATGCCCCACCCCTCTTACCGGCAGGGGCTACAGCTGCATGGCTGACAGCCAGTAACAAAGGCTGTGATTGACGGCTCAGTACCAGCCTGGAATTAATGCAATAAAATTGTTGAGGGGGCGTATACAAATATAAGTGATACTTTTCTCGGTCTATATCATGTCCCATGGTATATATATGTGAAATAAATCTAGGCATATTGTAGATTCATGTATCTTACATGGTAGCCTTACAGCACCAGATACAACATCATGCATTACTGCAGGCAGTTACTTAAGTTCTCTGAATAGTAAGGTGTAGTACAGTTTCACATGCAATTAACAGATGTCTCTGTGAATTGAGGTATAGTATAGTACTGGATTTAGGAGAGTGCAGAACCTCAGGCAATTATCAGAGGTCTCTGTCGTTACAGCACAGTACCACAGGTAATGAAGAGATGCCCTCCGCAGAGAGGGACAGCACTGAGATACATGCGGAATCAAACAACACTGGATGTGCATAGATCCTCCCCTACAAACACACAGCACTTTTCATAAAGACAATTGCCCACAAAATTGGCTCAGAAAAGTGCTTCTGCAGTAGGCTCTCAGAACCCAACACCGTGCTAAAAATTGGGAACAATGGAACATGGAGGGGATGCATTATTCTCCACTGAGTTGAAGATACTGTGCTTTGAGATCAGTCCATCCAGAGCTAATATTATAATTTTAATTAACATTAGGAAATACTACCAAACATTTAACATCATCACTTTAGGCTCTTAAAATAAATGGGGTCCTGTAATAGTGGGCCCGATATTCTGTTAAACTGTCTGATTTTACCCTAATAATTGGGGTTATTTTACATGGAAATTCCACGTGAATGGGATTTATAATGAGAGCGTATCTGCTTTGGACGTTTTAGGAAGAGTCTATGTGATTGTAAGGAGGAGGATTTGGAAAACGTACCTGTCATACCACTACTCCTGCCGCTGCCTTCCATAACAGTCCATGATCGACCTGAAAAAAAAAAGAAATGTAAAAAATAGAGGCAAGACTAGCTAAGATGGGAAAAGACTAGAAACAAAAAGAGACTTCCGTTTTTTAGGTCGAGGCTGGGAAGCACATGCGCTGCTCTGCGAGACATGCTGTCTTCAGGTGTGAACTTGAAGCTCTGCTCACTCCCCGCCCATATTTTTCATTGGCTTGTGTTGTTGTCCTTTGTAAATGCTGACTTCTGATTCATTAGAAGGCTTGTTAGTGCCTCCTTAGTTCCGCCTTGTCTTCATTTGTAACCTCCCATGAGGACTGGCCTTTTTACTTCTGTTGTTACACGGTATGTTTTATTTTTTTATTGTGAGCACTATTTTCTTTAATGAGTTTCTCCTACTGCAGGCACGACATGCTTTCCTGCAATGGTGCCTACTTTTCTTACACCACTTGGGGGACGCTGCTTTCACAGTGGCGGCCTCTTCATGTTTTTTATGTTCAGCGCACCATGTGCACTTTTAATTTCAAAGCAGCCCGAGACAATGGTGGACACTTCTTGTTTTTTAAGTTCAGGACGTCATGCCTACTTTTACTTTCAAAGCAGGCTGGGACCATGGCTGGTGCTTCTTGTTTTTTATGATCAGCTTGCCATACGCACTTTCACTTTCAAAGCAGCCCGGTACAATGGTGGCCGCTTCTTGTTTCATTTCCATTAGAGCTCTATCACATGACCTGAAAGTATGGCATTGCCCTATGCTACAGTGCTGGATGGGTCTTTGGCTTACAGGGCAAAGGAAGTACAGATACAGTCTATTTGCAAAAATGCTTTAGTCTCTGCTTATCCCAATCCACAGAAATAATAAACCAAGGTAAGAGAGTACCATGGGCAGAACAGGCCAGGCTTCCTGAGTGTAGAATACAAGGGGGAGTTATTTTTTTAGGGGCAGGTGGGGGGGGCTAAGGCATCAGATTCCTGTGTGCACAGAGGCGGAGTGAGCAGCAGGTTATTATAGCATACACAGTACACAGAGCAGAGCCTCACTGTTAAAAAAACACTATACAGAGAGCGGAGCATCACTGCCAGCAACACGCTACATGCACCAGAGTCTCACTGACATAACATCATGCATGTGCCCCAGCTGCTGAGAAAACAGCTAAAGTACAACAGAGCCTGTAGTGAAGATTGCTATCTATATACGTACAATGCTAAGTTAGCACAACCGCGTTAGATGTTAGAAAGCCATCTTACCGCTTTTGCTGCTTTTGCACACGACACTGTAGTCACATGTTATTAATTGAGAAATGCTTGCTCGACTTTGCTTCACATGAGAACGGTCTGTTGTTCACAGTGAGCAGCGACCTTGGTCTGCACATTGTGTAAAGAAACAGTCTGGGTCGCTAGACGGTGCATGTTGTTGGGTTCGGGTTGATCGGCCCACTATTTAGCCATAACACGCACGCAGCTGCAAATACCTGAAAGTCGAGTGCTTTTAATATTGCAGGCTACATGTTTTAGACACATTCGGAAGAAGAGCTTTCCCAGGAACAGAGTCTAGCTGATCCTATGATGTGATTCCACTAAGCTGATCTTTACAGTATGGGGTTCCCCATTCAAGCCTAGAGACCTTTTATTAGTAATAATAATAATATTAGTTTACTAGCGAAAGGAAGGTGGCTGTCATCCACTGTCATTTTATTATGATTACTCCTTTCATTTTCTATGGTATTGTAACTATGCTGATGGTTTTGATCTTAATCATTTGTCTGCTTATGTTAGCCAAAGTACTGCATCTTAGGACACGAGGTTTATAAAATAAACTCTTTAAACTTTACTGTGTCTCTGTTTATTCTGTTGTGGACTGATATGAGAATAATTACGAACAGGTATTTCTTATTCCCACCATTCCTGAGAATACCCTAAGTCGCTTGTTCTGGGTTGTCTATACATTGGGACCGCCGAGATAACACTCGGATAACGAATGGGACACTGATGCTGGTCGGATAAGGGGTTCTGGGTTCTGAGGTGAGTTTTTGGTACACCACAATTCACTGAGGTCCTGGTTTCCTGTGCATAGTTCTTTGCATAAGCAGAATCCCTGCAACATGGCGCACCTAACATTTGGTCTATTGATTTGAAACGCCTTAGTAGTGCTTATATTAGTCCACAACGCCCTCACTCTGGTTTCCGGTTAACGGGAGTGGCGGTTTAACCTACCTGTGTATCGACTAATAGGTTCTTTCAAGCTTGCTCATTAAAAAGGTTATTTTTTACTGAACCACAGTGCTACTGTCGATATCGTTGTTACTCTTTAGTGTGTCCCTATGGCGGTTGATATAGCCGCACATAGTCGTACACCTCTGCGCCATCATTTGACGACGTATGGGGTGCCAGATGATGGGATGGCTGTTATTTTTGTGGTGAGCGCTGATGCGTCTTACCCATATGAGTTGTTTTACTCTTGGGTGACTTTTCCGGCGGTGGATGACAATGCTACCTTTCATTCCTCTACTCCCACGCAGCTACCTGCGGTCTATACACCGTATAGGACACAAGAAATTCCTATCTCTGCCTGGCAGCATACCATTTGGTTTAATGGCGCACTTCCCCATGCGGTTGCACCGGCCAGAATGGGCCCGTTGTCTATTGCAGGGGCCACATGGCCGGTGCTGGCCGGCTTTACGCCTCATCCCCGTTATCTCACGGTGGCGGTGGCTGAGTTGCGGGTGCTACACACAGCCCTGATTACAGTTCATAGGGCTTTGGTGCAGTACGTGTCATGCAACGTGCAGGTGGGGGCACCTGCTGTTGCGGGACAACCAACGGACCACCATGCGGTGGTTATTAGTCCTGTTATGGTTATTTCGGTAATGGGCAAGCGCCCCCAAAGTAAGGATGATTTTCCTTATTGGCTTGCTGAGAAATTTGACCAACTGGAGGCGGTTTTTCCGCACACCACTCCTGTGGAGAAACACAGGATTCTCACCATTAGTTTGCCGAAAGACTTGGTCCCAGATATGGCCGATTGCACGA
This sequence comes from Triturus cristatus, assembly GCF_964204655.1. Classification (NCBI taxonomy): domain Eukaryota; kingdom Metazoa; phylum Chordata; class Amphibia; order Caudata; family Salamandridae; genus Triturus; species Triturus cristatus. The sequence continues at coordinate 1,153,281,637 of NC_140581.1, read as the reverse complement.
ACTGGGGCAAGGTCTTGCCGTGACCTACTCGAAGTGCTTCGGCACTCCGTCTATGTCTGTACTACCCTCCGTCATTAAACGTGTTCAAGAGAATCACAGAGCGGAGGCTGCTGTTGAATTAGGAATGAGGCTTGTCGGAGTGTTCGATGTGGTGGCTTCCATGGTAATGGGCAACCTCAAAGGCGATGCCATGCAGTTCCAAGTAGCCAATAAGCTGGACCGCGTGGATGAACTCGACAGGCCTAAGGAGTTCGCTAAAATAATTGCGCAAGCCTATAGGACCGTGGGCCGAAGTGCCTTGGGTGTTAAACCAACTGTGGTAGTTCCTGATATAGTACAGCAAACTAAGGTGAGCTCGTCTACTAAAGACGAACGCCCACATTTTCCTAAACAAAGTTGGCGAGCAAAGAAACAGGGGAAGCAGCAACAGAAACAGGGGTCTCGTCCTGCCTCGCCCGTGCAGTCATCTAGCGAACGCACATATGATCTGCGCAATCGATCTCGTATTAAGTCACCTGATAGATTTCAGGTTTCTGAACAACGCTCTCCTCGTTCTTCACAGGAAACATCGGCTTCACAATCCGGTGGCGGAGACCGTGGGAAAGGAAGGGGTGCCCAAAGTCGTGAGCAACCCCGTCAGACTGACGGCAAAGGCAAGTAGGACGAGTCTGCACGTCAACGACCCCCGTTTCAGAAGAAGAAAGTTGCTGCGCTAACAGCGAGGTATGCCACAGATGGTGCGGACGCAGCTTCAGAACCTGACATGGGCACTAACGCTGCTCGACAGCGCGGCGGAAGTTACAGTAGTGCGACAAACACTGCGTCCATATCTGGTGGCGACAGCAACTGATACATTCATAACTGTAGAAACTGCTGACACTAGAGTGGCTCCCCCTGACAGACTATATAATATAGTCCTTTTAATTGAAGGTGACATACAATGCACGATTAAAGGGATTTTTTGGGATAATCTGACCTCTTCATATGATATTCTATTGGCAGAGGCTGATTGGCCCCCGGCTTTCGTTTTAGATGCTCCTAGAGGGGAGGAGGTGATCCTCCCGTCCTTTGCGCACACAGTGCCAAAGGACCAAGCTAAGAAGTTCGCCGAGGAGTGGGCTCTGGTGCTTGCACCTGCGTTGTATCGTAATCAGGTAGGCTGGGATAAATTGTCCCCCAGCCATGAAATTCCATTGCGGTCCACGCCCCAGCCACAACCCCAATATCCCATGCGTCGCGAAGCAAGACCTCACGTCGCGGCTATCCTTGAACAATTGGAATATCAAGGTGTAATTGAAACATGTGTGTCACCAATGAATAATCCTTTATTCACTGTGATGAAGCTTGACGGGTCGTACCGCCTGGTTTTGGATTACCGGCATTTAAACTCTCATTGTCGGACATGCGCAGTACAGAATACCCACAGTTCGGCCCTCGTCGATAGTCTCGTGAGAAAACGGTTCAAAACCACACTTGACATTTCCAATGGCTTTTACAGCCATAACCTATCCTCTCTCAGTAGTGAGTGGACGGCATTTACCTCGGGTGGCAAACAAAAACATTTCAAAAGATTACCGATGGGCTATAAAAACAGCCCTGGTGTCTTTGCCGCTCGTGTAGTCTCTCTGTTAGAGAGCATAGACCCTGATGCGTACTCGTATGTGGATGATATTTATCTCACAGATGACGAGTTATGGCCGCATCTGCGTCACGTTGATCGCATCATTGTTTTGTTTGCAGACTTCGGTTACAAATTCAACTTTGCGAAGTCTCACATTGCGGAATATACAGTGTTGTTTTTGGGATACGAACTCAACAATGAAGGTCGAGGATTGGCTCCGCACTTCCTAGAGAAATGCGCATGCCTACGTGCTTCCACGACACTGAAGAAATTACAATCTCTGCTGGGTTTTCTGAATTTCGGTCGAACTTACATTCCTGATTATGCCCAGCGTATCAAGCCGCTTTACAACCTACTTTTTCCAAATCATGTTGGCTGCCAGAGCATTCAGCTATATTGCATTCATTGCAAGCTGACCTTCTTGCTTCAAAATACTTACTGACGCGTGATAACCACACTAACCTGGTCATAAGAATTGTGCCGGGCGCAGTGGGTTTCACATACTTAACGTTCAATGAGGGCGACACCGTCCCTATTGCCTACAAATCACACCTGTACACTTCGGCCGAACTGCGATTTTCCGCTGTCGAGAAAGTTCTGACGGCAGTGCAGATGGCGATTCTGAAAGAGCGAGCGCTATAGCAAGGTAAACGCATGTTGGGGGTAACACCATATCCTGCCCTTGAGGCGGTGACGAAAGCAAGTGTACCTAATTCTAAGGCTTTGCATCCAAGGTGGATACAATGGGCAACTTCCTTGACATCGCCCGACGTCACATATATCTTTGACGCGGCTCTACAGACTCAGGAGTTCTTGCAGTATGAATTCGTTCATCCAGCTCCTCTGTCTTTGCGCCCGCTTGAGGATTACCATTGTGTCATTTACACTGACGGTTCTGCGCAACCGGCGATTGGATCGAAGCATCCCTACTCAGCGGCCTGCGCAATTGTGGTCGGTACTTTCGTGAATGGTGAATTCCAATCCGATGTCGTGCATACGCAGTCATTGGGTGATTGTACCGCACAGTTGGCGGAGCTTCGTGCTCTGGTGCTTGCACTGGAGTTTGCTGATCCCGAGTCACTACTCTTATAGTGAGTGACTCGTTTTATTGTGTTCAATCTTACAACGACAATCTACATTTTTGGTCTTGGAATGACTATCATGATTCCAAAGGTAGCACAATTAAGCATAAAACGCTTTGGGTTCAAGTGGCAGAACTTAAAGAACATCTGCCTCTCGTGAATGTTATTCACACTCTTGGTCACCAACGAGTTGGTGTCCATGCTGTCGGCAACAGCCTAGCTGACGAGGCAGCAAAAACAGCAGTGGCGACATACTTAGTAGCACCAGTTACAAGATCACAAAGTAAGATCGATGATGACATCTTGGCAGCTATTGCTGCTACGGAGAAGGGAACAAAATATCCAAGAGGTTTCCCTTCTCGTTACCATTATCGCTTAAGTCCTGATAACGTCCCATTAGTGAGGATTAACGACGTTGGTGACAGATTGATTCCCAACGTGGACTGCAGACCATCTTTGATATTAGCAGCTCACGAGGGTATGGCGTCCGCGCATGCCGGCGTTGCAGCTACTGTCTCTCTGTTACAACAACGTTACTGGTGGTGCGGTTTATACAAACAAGCTCGCGCTTATGTTCTTAATTGTGACATTTGCCAGCAGATAAAACTTTCAACTGCGGCGCGCCCACCACACACTCAGTTGTACATATCTAATAAACCACTGGGTTGTGTTTATTTAGATCATTGCGGTCCATTTACCTCTGATACTGCGTACAAATACATCTTGGTTGCAGTGGATTCGTGCACACGTTTTCTGTGGGTGTGGCCACAAAGGAGTGCTGATGCCCGTACTGTCATCAAGGATTTGCATGTCTTTGTTGGAAGTTTTGCATGTGGTACCTTTCATTCTGATCAGGGCCCTGCGTTCGCCTCTAAGGCGTACAAAGAAGCCATGAGAAATTTGGGGGTCCAAGTCAAATTTTCATCTCCATACCGACCAGAGGGTAATAGTGTGGTGGAGCGAATGAACCGTGACTTAAAGCAATCTTTGACAGCCAGGGTTTTAGGTACTAGCCGGAACTGGCTAGCCCACTTATATGACGTGCAACGTGCACTTAATAATCTCCCTAGAAGGTCTCTGGGTGGGCGGACCCCATACATGATGCTCTTTGGCATACGAATGTTTGTCCAGGACCTTGATGGTCTAGACATGGCGGCGTCAGCCGCACCCTTTGACGTAGATGATCACTGTGCTGTATTGCAGAATCTTCAAGAAGCCAGAGACAGTCTAGCGAAGGAACACGTACCCTCCACATCTGATGCTGCGCTTCAGATTCCGGTAGTCGGCTGGCTACCTCGAGTTGGTGATCTGGTCCGTGAGAAGGTGGAGAACAAGAAGGAGTTTGGCCCCTCTTATCGTTCACCAGTTCCGGTGCTTGGAGTACAGGGTACACGTACAGTCATTTTACCTCCACTCCCTGGTCGCAAGGATAACAGGTACATCTCTATTGACAATGTCAAGCTACAGCGAGTGTCCGATTCTTCTTAGTATGACACCAGCGGTTTCTTGCCCTTTGATGCTGAGAAATTCTGTTGTGGCCCCAGCTTCTAACACCTTGCCTGATGTTGCCGTTGGGATGCATACAGTTACTGGTCCTTTATTGCCACCGACACCTGGTGGTATACCTGAAGATATTGAGTATGCTTATCCTGCGGATGTCCCGTTGCCTGTTTTACAATCCACCACAGTTACCCAGTCGCGCTACTCCTTTGACACTAATTCAATGACTTCCATTGCCCCATCAAAAGTTTCGATTTTTGTTGCCTGGTTCAAAAGACATTTTTTAATTCCCCCTTGGACTTACATTTGGCTGGTGCTCATATGTATTTTTTGTTTATGTCCATTGGCTTTGTGGTAGTGTTTTTTAGACTTATAAATGGACACTACCTGAAAGAAAGATCTACAATTAGACTAATTGATGGAACTTTGGCTCCCCACTCCTCATCACATATTATGAAAAAGGACCAGACTTTTGTGAACATTACTGCCTGGCCTGTACGTGATGGGAGCGATTGGGATGCTGTAAAATTTCAAATTCATGGCCCCACTGAAGTAATCAATGTGCCAAATGTATTTCGTGTTTCTATGGGTGATGTAGTTAAGCAAAACATCCACACGGATGACTGGGATGTTCAAGCAATAGAAGCACTGTTTTCTGATTTGAAATATTATGCTGCATTTGATGCTGAGGATTTGTATTTAGATACTGTTAATTATGATGAGCAATTCTGCTATCAACATTATGGCACACATTTTCTACATAAAGCGAATACGTTTCGAAATTTTGTAAATTATACACAATGGGAACACTGTCCAGCCCCTAGGCTGGGCAGCTCAACCACTTTAGTGGACAAATTCACATATTTTTCTGATTTCAGTGTGTCGAATCCAGCCTCCTTTTATTTTAAGGTTGCGGCTGAGTCTGCTTTTAAAGATAGACTGACACACACCAAATTGTTATATTCCAAGTCCGTTATGGCAATTGGAGGATATGATCTGTGGAAAGCTACTATCGATCTTAAATCGGTTTGGGGTTCTAAACCGTGGCAGGTACAGGGAACAGAAGCTTTGCATCGTACCTGCCTCATCCCGAACCACATGTTATTTTTGAATTCGTCAATTTTTCAGACCACCTGTTTTGGATTAGCTACTTCTAAAAAATTAAATTCTCCCTCCACTCCGGGTCTGGGTGCTTATCCTAATTGGGATAATCATACGGATCTGTCCCTTGCTACGTTGCAGTCATACATTTCCAACACATCCTTCAATATTTCTGAATTGAATCCGGAAGGGTGGTTAGTATGGCAAACAAGCTCAGATTCCTGTCAACATCGGTTTCTAGATTTAGCACCGGGGTATATACAAGTTCGTGTAGACCCCCGTTTTGAATCTTCTCACACTGTAACTACCTACTCAGTAGGGAAGTTATGCCAATCTTGGCTGCAACATTCCACCTTAGCATCTGTTAAACTTCATTAATCACAATTGAACGACAAAATAGATTTGAATGATTTTGTTAAGGGTCCTGCAGTTGGCAGGTCCAAAAGATGGGTATATGCTATTTACAACGAAGTTTGGAAGCTATCACAGATTGAAGCTGCATCCAGATTACGAGCTATTGATCAAGCTAATATGGAAAAGGTATTGGCTGTCATAGATAATTGCATTAACACCCTGTCTTCCAGAATGTATACGTTAGATAATATTGTTTCATCTGTGGTTGACATTGTGCAGGATGATTTGTCTGTTTTGTATCATGGTCAGAATCAATTGCGTTCCATTATGCAGTTTGCATGGACATTGCAAACGTTAAAGGCTGGGAAAGTCCCTTAGGATTACATGAATACTTCATCTTTGTTCCTCCCTTTTAATTTAACTGTGAAACAACAATTCATGTCCATGAAAGATGCAACATATTCATTGCTGCACATTGAAAAGTTAGAACCTTTACCTTTCTCTGTTGCCGAATTAAACTCCGCTGTGTGGCTTATCCACGGGTTGATCACGTTACCATTCCCCCTGTTTAAGTTCAGTTCGTGCATGAAACATTATGCCCTTGGCAGATATGAAAAACTTGGTACTGCCTTCCTGCACGAAGTTTGGTCACTCCCATTCACGTATAGATGCGTGAGGGATGGAAAAGAGGTCTACTTAAAAGGTGAAGAGTGCACTTCCACTCCATATCACTCTGTGGTATGTAGGCACATTCAACTGCATGGTGCATGTAATGTGCACGCTCCTAATTTAGCTTGTGTCCTGAAAGGGATTCCGGTGCCAGTTATAACACCGTCTTTTACGCTGCTTGCTAACGGTAGTTATTTCCTATTAAATAATTAAGCTTGCTGTGGGATGTTAGTGGGAATTCCCTACATAGTGACTGTATCACAGAGAGTAGTCTGCTGTAATAACGTCCTTTTCCCACCCCCGCATGGACGGCTCGATGTATCCATCTGGCCTTCCATTCCAACCTTGAAAGCAGAGTTCAATAAGATGAGCAGAATAAGGGCTCTATTGTCTCAAAAAGAAGTCGCGTTGACTTCGTCCCGGGGAACATTTGTCCTTCACGTAGCAAATACGCGCACAGAGGTGCAAGCGCTTTTGAATACTGATCTCCCACTTCATTTTGGGGCCCTGATTCAGACTATCTTTAATGCCTCGTCAACAAGTGGCCTGGCTCCTTTTTTTAAAATTGTGGGCTCCGGCCTCGTGACCTCCTTTCAAACTATTTTTGGTGTGATCCCGGCATTTTTTCATTCTATTTTTTCCAGCGTCTTCGGAGGTCTCCCGTTGATTCTCGCCCTCATAGCTGGGGTCGTTTTTGTTGATCTGCGTACTACGCTATGGATGCACAATTTGCATCACACGTCAGCATGTCCCGGCTGCTTCATCTTCGTAACCGGATGCTTGAATACTATGGCACTTTACCACTGGCGACTTTAAGCATAGCCTATGGATTGTCCTTCCGGTTTCCCTAGTTTACTTGTGTGCAGCCTGTCTTTCATTTCCTAGATTGTCCATTCCAATGGGCTCTGGATTTGTGCCTGTCGAACTCGGTATCTCCTGCCCCGGATTATGATCGGCTAATGAGCCCCTTAGTGGCTCATGAATTGGACTGTTCTGGCGTCAGGATTATGGCCTGTGGAGCAGCACATGGAGTCCTAGGGAATTGGGACATCGGAACGGCTGCAGCTGAATTCTTAGCGAGAAGTTATCTTGAAGAACACACCATTTGTCCTCGAATGGTGCTAGAGGCTCCGGTTGTTGAGGAACATGTGTGTTCCTTCCCCTTGCTGAACTGGATGGCAGATAATTTTGCAGAACGTTCCAATGATTTCCTCTTGGAAGCTGTTGCAACTTATTGTGCTTATACCTTGATGGATTGACTTTTTTCCCCCTTCATTTCGTTGTACATCCATCGATGATATTTTTTTCCCCTTTAAATGGTTTTTTTCAATCCTTTTTATTTTTTTTCTCTTCGAACTTTTCACTTACCTTATATGGACTTACAATTTATGCCCTTGGTTCCGTTCTATAAAACTCGAACTCTGCGTTCTTGCAAGTGCACCCCTACTGGTTAGTGGTCCGATGAAGGGGGGGGTGTAGTGAAGATTGCTATCTATATACGTACAATGCTAAGTTAGCACAACCGCGTTAGATGTTAGAAAGCCATCTTGCCGCTTTTGCTGCTTTTGCACACGACACTGTAGTCACATGTTATTAATTGAGAAATGCTTGCTCGACTTTGCTTCACATGAGAACGGTCTGTTGTTCACAGTGAGCAGCGACCTTGGTCTGCACATTGTGAAAAGAAACAGTCTGGGTCGCTAGACGGTGCATGTTGTTGGGTTCAGGTTGATCGGCCCACTATTTAGCCATAACACGCACGCAGCTGCAAATACCTGAAAGTCGAGTGCTTTTAATATTGCAGGCTACATGTTTTAGACACATTCGGAAGAAGAGCTTTCCCAGGAGCAGAGTCTAGCTGATCCTGTGATGTGATTCCACTAAGCTGATCTTTACGGTATGGGGTTCCCCATTCAAGCCTAGAGACCTTTTATTAGTAATAATAATAATATTAGTTTACTAGCGAAAGGAAGGTGGCTGTCATCCACTGTCATTTTATTATGATTACTCCTTTCATTGTCTATGGTATTGTAACTATGCTGATGGTTTTGATCTTAATGATTTGTCTGCTTATGTTAGCCAAAGTACTGCATCTTAGGACACAAGGTTTATAAAATAAACTCTTTAAACTGTACCATGTCTCTGTTTATTCTGTTTTGGACTGATATGAGAATAATTACGAACAGGTATTTCTGATTCCCACCATTCCTGAGAATACCCTAAGTCGCTTGTTCTGGGTTGTCTATACATTGGGACCGCTGAGATAACACTCGGATAACGAATGGGACACTGATGCTGGTCAGATAAGGGGTTCTGGGTTCTGAGGTGAGTTTTTGGTACACCACAATTCACTGAGGTCCTGGTTTCCTGTGCATAGTTCTGTGCATAAGCAGAATCCCTGCAACAAGTCTCGCTGTTAAATAAGCATTGGCAATGCAATGGGTCTCACATTTATGAGTGTTTGAGCTATTGGCATTGTAAATACCAATGCTTTTTATTTACGTATTTTGAAAACACGCACTTTGTACTTACAGTCGTTGCTTACGAGAAGCAAGGCTGGCAGTAACTACACCACTTTTACTGCCAGACTTGCTTTTCTTAAGCAAGGACTGTAAGTACAAAGTGTGTGTTTACTCACTGCTTGCAGCTTTTCAAAACATATAACTAAAAGGCATTGTCATTTACAATGCCAATAGTTCAAACACTCGCAAATGCGAGACCTGTTGCATTGTAAATGCTTGTTGTACAGAGGGAGATCAGAAAGGAGAGAATAAGTGGGGTTAGAAGTCAGGCTGCGGAAATGCATGGAAGAAGACAGACTCGAGGAAGGAAAGGAGTCTGCACGAAACAGGACTAAACCTGAAAAGGACTGGCTCATGGAGGCTTCCAGCTGAGAATGACTTGCCTAGCCTGGAGAGGAGGTGTCCAGCATTGGAAGGCACACATTCAGCTGCAGCTCCTCCCCACAGCAAGAGGGACCAGAGGGGCACCTGGCTTCAGCTATCCAGGGAACTTGGCTCATGGAGGCCAGTGCTAGGATATGCACGTGGAGAAGACATCCGCATTACAGGGAAGGGGAGGGAAAGCCATGAGGATGTAAATGATAGGAAAAAATAGGACTCCTTATTAGTAGTCTACTGACACTCATAGTTTTACGTTGTCACGTTAACAAGGGAATCCCCTATGCTTCTGAAAGATTTAAAAAGAGTTGGAGGGCACCAAGTGAGCTTTGATAACAAGCTTTCTTTTTGTTCTTTTTTTCATTTTCCTTTGTTTGGGATCATTTGTTTATATCATGAGAAGATTTAGATGAGGGTCGAGCACTGTTAGGAGTGGGAAAGCTAAGTAGATTAAGAAAAGAGAAGTTAAGGAAAGAACAAGCATTTGTAATGCAATAGGTCTCGCATTTGCGAGACTTTGAGCTAGTGGCATTGTAAATGCCAAACCTTTTATCTATGTGTTGATTTTTGAAAACATATCAATAAAAGGCATTGTCATTTACAATGCCAATAGCTTAAAATTTTGCAAATGCGAGATCTATTGCATTGCAAATGCTTGTTTTAATTGTAAAGCGTTTACGGGGATTTCAGGGCTGGATTAATCTAACAGTATCTTTTCATGCAAGAAAAAGCCAAAATTCTCAGGAGTTTGAAAAAGGAGATACCATTATGTGGGCTAGTGCAACAAGTCGAACAGGACCAGACCAACGCCTATGGTGATTCCTGTAATTAGTGGGGCAACAGCAGACATATATGGGGGAAAGTGCAGTTTTTGAGAGCGCATTTATTTAGTGGTAATATTGTATCCTGCACCAGAAGACGAACATGCAAAAAGTATTGAGGCAAGTTGTGAAGGTTGCCAGGTTTATCTTTAAGCTTGGGGTGGTACTACGTGTCAGCAGCATACATCTGATATCTAAAGGTGCATGTTTGTAAGAATTCAATAGACGGTGAAAGGACAGAGCACAAAAGTATGCCATATTTGATGTTGGTTATTCTGCAGAGAAATGAAATGGACAAAGCCAGAAATGTAGTAATTCTGCCAGATTAGAGAAATGTGCAACATGAGCTGGACTGAAGCAATAACTGAGGAAGTAGAGAGTCCTGCTGAAATACAAGACAGTGTCCGGTGACTAAATCGGCAGAGGTCCTGAGAAATGTCAACCAGTGTTAGTTCTGGATATATCACACGAGGAGCTATGAAATGCTGGAGATAAGAAAGGTCAGTTGGAGCTCCGGTAGAATCACACGAAGAGCTAATAAACGTCAAGCAGTGATAATTCTGCACACACTTTTCCAAGGGGTGTGAGAGGCAGTCGCAGAGCCGCTGCAACCACCCCAGGGGCAAGGTAATGTTAGGCTGTGGGTGATAGGAGTGGAACTCTCACTTCGGGTGAAGTAACATCGAGTAGTGCTGAGCTTTGAAACCAGCACCCCAGGAGCTTAGTAAAGCTGCCCTCGCTCACTATGGCTGATTGAACAAGATTTCATGCAGAGATTCATGGATCACTCCCCTCAAGGAGCAGTCGGAAGTGACCCGTGAATCAGTCACGGGCAGGAGCACAGGGAAGCGCAACGGGCGATATGCTGAAACACATTAAAAATCAGTGACCGGTCCGGGCTCATGGTAATGACTTGCATTTTAGAAGGATTGGGGGGCGAGGGGAAATCCGAAGTTATTGAACCTCAGCACCCTGACCTTGGGGAATCCTTACCTTGGATGGCAACAGACGAAGTAACCATCATGTTCAGGCCATTGATGTCTCACGCTTTTTTTCTGCTGAAGTCGGCAAAGACCTTCCCACAATACATAGCGAATGTCTGCTCTACCGACAACTTGCAGGATCTGCCTAGAAGGAACACACTTAATGCCCAACTGTCAGTGGGTGTGGCTTATGCTGTCCAGCGGGTGCCTGCAAAAGCACCCGCCTTGCTTAAAGATAAAGCAGCGCTGTGGTTTGCTGATTAAAAGCATAAATATAACCCACACACGTTCACGTCAGCTCATTAATAATAATGAGCAATGGGCGAGGGATAGTGAAACAAGCGGGAGCATGCAAAAGCGACGCTGTACTTAAAGATGAAGCGTGGCGGTCGCACTGATTATAAGCAAAATGGAACAAGTGAGCAGTGCAAAAGTAGCTGCAGTGCTTTTAAGTAACACAAGAAGGAAACTAATATAAAAGAGTGGCCCAGGAATAAGCGGGCATGTGCAAAAGCGGCTGTTGTGCTTTCAAGTAACACGAGAAACAAGGAAGTAGTCCCTAAATGGAATAATAACAGCCCAGCAGAGTAACTAAACAGTAGTTGGTCTGTGCTGCTTCCTGCAAAACGGAAGAAAAACGGAAGTGACATTTCTCATTGCTAGCCAACCATAAGCAAGATAACAACAGCAATGCAATGTTAAACAAATGGTGAGCAGCAGGACATATTAGCCGCCAATAGGCGGAGTTTCACTCAACAATACAGATTACTTGCTGTCTCGGAGAGACAGCACATGCGCGTTGCCTAGGTGAGACATAAAAAATGACCCTGTCTATGAAGCAAACATTGAAACTTTCCTGCTGCATAGTTCTCTTTTCTTTTTGAGTAACTCTGGTCCAGACCGAAGATCTGCCTACAGAAGAAAAGTAAGACTGGTTATTAGAGCACTGGTATAATAGATTGACGGACACCAGTCATAATTCTTTTCACTGACTTAAATAAACAAAAGGTGAAAAAAGCAGAAACAAGACTGAAAGCGTTTCTCTCATTACTGGGAAAATAGAGAACAAAAAGACACATTTGCTGCATTTCAGCATCAGAAGTGGGATCTGCCTCCCATCTTATACAAAATGGAAAACGTATACCGCTTTGTAGAATTCTAGGTATATTCACACCTTGTGGATACAGAGGATACACACTCGATAGGTGAGATTGTATTTATTCCAATCTGCACATTGATAAAACATTCCTTAAAAAAGAAAATTAAAAAAAATATTTTTGTTTGCACTTAGTACACAGTAAACACCGATGCAGTAGCAACACAACAAGAAGGTCCTGATGAAAGCCAGGGACAAATAGTCCCGCAGGCTGAAACATGTTGACCGTATAAGACAGGCGGTGATGTATGAAATTGCCTGGATGCACTGTTTTTAATGAGGATTATAACCAGATACTTCAATAAATTCTTTCTCTGCTATAAATCCTTTTTTAATCTGCACTTACACCTTTGCACTGCACTCAACATTCCCATCATAACATCTTTTTGTAGGACCATTTTTGATAGGGTCTTTTTGCACTTGATCTATCCCTTTCGTTGCGGTCTCTTTTAAAGACCCCCTTTATGATATAATCCACAGCTGAATCCTCATTAAGCAAGAGGAGAAGTGGATGGAAGGTTGGATACCCAGATGATAAGATTGATCAAGTTTGCGATTTTGATGGGAATCCAACTACTCATAAGGGTTGTGTTTCTATTCTACAGTTTTTTGGGGTAGTTATTGGTTCATGATCATTGTATGCGCACTTAGTACAGACTGGTAGTTAGTATATAGACCCTCGGGTTCTTCTGTTTGTTGACAAGTATTTTTAATCACATCTTGACATGCTGTCAAGAATGTCAAGTGTGTCAAAAGAAAAACCCATATTGACCCCCAGAAGTTTCACTTCAGAAAATGCCAATAATAGGAACACCCGAGAGGATAAGATTAGATTTTGCAGGAACCTTGAACCCTTCTAGTAAAGGATACAGGTACATACTTGTGTTGGTCAAGTGCCCCACGTGGTATCCAGAGGCTGTCCATCTTAGAGAGGCTGCCTCCAAAACAATTGCTAACAGTATAATTTATAAATTTGTCACAGAAGTCTTTCCAAAGGAAATCTTGACTGATCAGGGTACCCCATTTGTTTCTAAATTAATGCAATAGGCTTGATAAGACCTAGGCATTAAACATCCATGTACACCTGTTATCATTCACAAACAGATAGTTTGGTTGAGAGGTACAATGGCACCATAAAGTTGACATTAAAAGAAACGATAGCAGGTGAAGGGAAAAACGGGGACCAGCATTATATGTCATCTTTAGTCAAGCGCAAATCAGTTTAGGAAGCTCCTCTTACGAGCTTCTCTAGGGTCATAAGCCCAGAAGCCTACTTGAAATTCCATGTGAAGCCTGGCTGGAGATCTCTAAGGAAGTAAGAACCTTGCTAGACTAGAGTACTCAATGTAAGACCCATTTAGGGAAGTTAAGGGAATTGCCCAGATAAAACTAGGAAAAAGCACAACAAAAACAACAGCAGGTTTTTAATAAGGGTACCAAGTGGAGGGAGCTAAAAGTAGGTGACTGTGTTCTGGTATTATTACCTACTACCAATAACAAGCTTAGGTCCGAATGGCAAGGGCCATACCCAATAGTCAAACGAATAGGGAGACTTACATATAAACTATAAATTTCGAGAACCGGAAAGCAAAACTCATATCAACCTTCTCTAGAAATGGCTATGTCCCCGCTCCGATAAGGTAAAAGTAGCAATAACCTCTTTGTCAGAAGAAAGTGCACTAGCAATTATCTCGATGGGGGATAGCCTCAGTGAAGATGAAAAGAAAAACTTCAACATAACTTTATTGCTTTTTACTAAAATCTTTTCAGTTTTACCAGAAATGACACGTTTAGCCTCCCATGCTATCAAAGAAGAACCAGGTGTTGTTATAAGACAATAATGCTATTGCACATCAGAATCTCGTAGAGAAGCTATTCAAACTGAAGTTACCTAACTGAATGGAATTGGAGCAATAGAACTCTCTTCCAGAAATGGTCCACCCTCATAGTTGTAGTCTCCAAGCCTGATTGGAGCCTACACTTTTGTATTGACTTCAGAGCAGTTAACAAAGTCTAAAAATGTGATAGTTACCTGTGGCCAAGAATCGATTAGCTGATAGAACAAGTGGACGAGGAAAAATATGAATCTATAATAGCTCTTGCAAAAGAGTACTAGCAAATCCCCTTAAGGCCAAGGGATAAGGGAAAGGGAGCTTATGCCACCCCACAGGCTATATCACATATAAACAGATCGTTTTGATGCATTACTGGGGGCCGTATTGTCACAATTGAATGATAACAAAGAGGAAAAACTATCCTATTCATAAGCAGGAAACTGTTCTCTAAGGAGGTACAATATCTGCTATCTAAAATGAATGTCAGGTGATAAAATGGGCCTTTGACAAGTTCCTATATTATGTAGAGGGTGGACTGTTCAAGATCAAGCCAACGTGGACTTCTTGTCCTATTTCCCTATTTTTGCCACTTGAAAAAATATAACGGGGGGGGGCAAGGAATTGTGAGAGGAAGGAGAAGGATTTGGAAAATTTACCTGTATTACCATTTACCCCTCCTTCCATTATAGTCCCCAATCGACCTTAAAATGAAAAAGTTAAAGAAATAGTAGCAATAAAAGAAAGACTACCTGCCCCGGCCGCTGCTGCAAGGGATTTGTGTAAACATACGTGAGCAAAACTCAAACTGCCTTTGAAGTGACAGGGCAATGCAATGTCCTAGTAGTTAAACTGATCTGTGGGATTCACACAAAAGCAAAAGGCAGCCCATTGGGGTTGCAGCAAAATGTACTAATTTGAATCAGTTAGTGCTTTTTGCTTATGGTTCTTGGGTAGACCATGTGACATATAGCAGAAACAAGTTTTCCAAAGTTATTAATTCAATCATTGGTTTACCACAGCCTAAAAATACAGCGCTCTTTAAAAAACACAGTGCATTCCGTACGCGACATATGGCGCGGAAATATGGGGACACACAAAGTGTAACAATATTCAGCTTGAAGAAAACAGATTTTGTCGAAAAATATTGGGAGCCCCGAGCTCCACCTCACAGTTTATTTGCCATGCTGAATTAAAATTACACTATGTTGAAGACTATATAAAGGCACGACCCGCCCTTTTTTGGCTTGCGATTTGGAAGAATCCTGCAGCGTCACGTACTAGAGAGATTATTGGAGACTGTCTTAACTGTAATAAGGGAAAAGAAATACCATGGCTTGCTGCATGAGGGATAGTTTGAGTAGTATCAATCATGCATTGATTTTTACAAATCCGAATGAAATTGTTGGTGCGAACAAAAAAGTAATCCGGGGGGCTCTATATGATCACTATAGAACTCTAAGATATGAAAGGGAGGTCCAGAAAAAGTCCATAGAAAGTTACTTGCCCATCACGGATAAATCAAATACCCCATCAAGTTACCTTTTAAAATCAATTGGACGTTGGGAGAGAGGATTACTGTATTGTTGAAGGGCCGGCACAGTTACATTTTTATCGTGTTTCCCTTTGGAGTATACTGTTAATCTAGATCAATTACCTTGCCCATGTGATGAAAGGAGTGGGCAGACAACACTCCACTTTTTATTTTTTTTGTAAATTTTATAGACTATACACTAACCCGTTTTTTATTCCATTTTTTAAGAGTACTCTACCTATACACTTAGAGAAAGCTTACTTAAAAATTCATAAGTTAGAAGATGATGAACTAACTGCTTGTGTAGGTACCTTTTTAAAAATGTCAGTGCGCGCTCAAAATTCAATGTGCCCTTTATGATGTATTGAATCATTTGGTATATGTTGTGGTTATGCTCAATATGAATTTGATGGAATCTGTTTTTACTTAGTGCTAATTGGCTTACAATACTGGAAACTATTTATGGGGTCTCTTCTGTAAATATTTTTATGCAAAATTGACTATTATGTATGATTTTGCTTTATTGTGTTTATGTTAATGGATTGTGATACACCCCTTTTATTAATATACGATTTGTGCTTTTATGGATATATCTATATCCGAATAAAGATTTGAATTGAATTGAAACAGTTAAAAAGGCCTTTTGCAAGGATTTGTAGAATTTGCATGTTAAAATCCACCCGTGCAATTCCCTGCGAAAATTATTTTCATGGCTGCAAATACAGAGAAGGAGACACGCAAGAGACAGCAGAACTCCATTTTACATTCCCATTCTCAAAATGCGGTTATTGCATCTCTTGTCTCTTTAAGAGACAAAGGTTACATTACCAAACATTAGCAATGCCAATGGTCTCACGTTTTTGACCTATTGGCTTTGACAATGCTTTTTGCTGATCCTGTACAGCATTGTCAAAAAGGTAAATTGCCGATCTGTACAGCATCAGGGAAAAAAGTGCAATGACGTGGCTGCAACATTCCATAGGTGTGCCTATCTGTGATGACATATGTGCAGTATGCGTCACACAGATATGCATGCTTGCAAAGTGATACGTATGCCATTTTCTTTAGTTTTTTTATTTACTGATACAAGATGGAAGACGTCTCTTGGATCGGTAAGTCAAAAAAGAAATTAAATTACTCTAGTAGACTTGGTGAAGAGGACGAAGCATGCCGTGGTGAGCTCGAATTTGCATTTGCACATTTTTACATGGGGACTGGGCCGGCAGCAAATGGTGGCTGCAGGGTCCACCAAGAAGCAAAAAATATATCGTTTTTAAAAAGGAAAGCGAGAGGTGGGGTAACAACTGAGGAGCAGGTGGGGGGATTGAGAGAAAAGCAATGGAGAGGGGGTGGTAGAGCAATGTAGGAGCTTGACTTTTGGAGAGGGAAAACTTAAAAAAGTAAGGGAGGGGTGGGAATAGCGATGGATACGTTTGGGGGATCAGGGAGCAACATGAAGTGCGCATGTGGGAAAGATGCTAGTCGAAACGAAGCAGCACACATCAGTAAGAGCTAGAAAACACGCACACGCTCAAGGATGCTGACAGAAAAAAGTAGTTCCCTAAAGGTGAGCAGTGCAATGATACAAGCCACCCAATCAACAGGATGGTAAAGAGACTATGCTCCACAGGAGTGACAAGGGCAAGAAGAGGAAGGCAAGCCAATGAACAAGTGGAATAAGAAGCAAGCAAACAAGAGTGACAAGAAGCCGACCAATGATGAGCAGTTGGCGAGCTCTATGTCCACTGTAAGTTTTTAGTGTGGTCCACAATAGGCCTTTCTCAATCAGACTGGTAAAGGCTGTCTGGTAAAAGAGATCTAAACTTCTGGTCACGGTACAGGGGAGGGATGCAGCAGTCTCATGGACTGCTGTCTGCTTCCGATGGTCATTCCTGGCATTCACACATTGGAAGTTGGACAATATGGACAGTTCCACTTTGCTAATAGGTACTGACTGATTTCAACAAGAACTGGTTATCTCTCCTGCAGTATAAACGTTTTTAGCGAGTTACGGGGAAGGGGGGGTTGTCCTTTTAATGTTTCCTTTTCCTTGTGATACGCAAGGAATCTCAGCCTGAAAAATGAAAATCCCAAAGCCATTTCATTCACAATGTACTTTTCTGCTTTGAAATTTCTTTTTGTGTGCTCCCAAAGCCTGCCACTCAGCACAGCACTTGGTTTGCATGGGCAGCAAGCTTTAGTTCACGTTGATGCATGCTTGAGTTTACTGATATATGTCCAAACCTTCTGCTAATTCTTTAATAACAAAATCTGAAAGGCAATGATAGTAGCTGAGTTTATGCCTTGAATGGCCTAGACTAACTGTCTCACACATGCGCACGTATATATATATATACTTCATGTCTAAAATGCAGGAAATGCAAAGCTGTCTATTAAGAACATGTACAAGCATCTAAGAGGATATGTTTGTAATAACGTACAGTATTATTACTATAGTATTTTTACTATGTTCATGAATTATATGCACTGGCACTTTAAATAGCGGGACGATATGCTGAGTGTCGTCATGTGATCAAGGCCGCTTGAACGGCCGAAACGCGTTATGGCAGAGGACTAAGTTAAATAAAAACTATTGGCACCATTGGAGGTCTGCACTCGTCATTGATGCGCAAAGCAGCTACAAGCTGTTACGAGCTGGAGATATATATATATATATATATATACACACACACACATACATACATATACCCAGCACAAAGCAATAGACTTGATGCTAACACACAGTTTTATATCTGCATCGTGGAAGTACAACTCTTTTACACACATCACTGCGCATTTGTAAATGAGGACTGCCACCTGCAACAAAAAGCAGCAAGCAAGCGTTTGTTTGGTCGATGCTGGCTGTTGGTCGCTGCCTTCCACTGCGAGAGCCAGGAGGGCGCTCTGCCGCATTGCCTCAGAAGGCAGCTCTCTGGATCATCGCTATAAACCAGCCTTTGTGCTTTAACAAAAGAGCCAATGATAGTGTATTTCCTTGCCTCTTACAGGAGACAAGGATGAATGGGTCCCCCAGGTGAAGGTGACGACTGCCCGCCGGGATAAGTATGATGGATAGCAACCATTAGGCCAGAGGTGCGGCCTTTCGGCTAACCAGAACAGTGTGAGGCCAGCTCGAAAACTGGAGTCTAAAATGAAAGGCAGGACGGTTTCCTCAGGAGTGGCGACCTATTTTATTGTTTGAAGACAGAAAGAAAATGTAATTGTGTTCTCCTTCTCCAATAACAATAGGACCCCCTGTGGTCGATTAACCTTACTATCCAATAGAAACTCGGACGCCTGTAGCCCTTGCTCAAGATATTCAATTTGTAATGGATTCCTTTGTTTGAAAAAAATGCTTACATTTCTGTACTATGTTGATTTAATTTCGACGGTGCTTTAAATGCTTTTATCATTATTTTTGCAATATTTTCATTTTACCTCAATTGCCACTTTTCATACTTAACATAAGGCAGACTTCCTCACCGGTCTGCTCGCCGCGAACCTCTTTCTCACAGTTCATAATGCACTTTTTTCTCTTCCTCATACCCGGTTACTCTAGATGGAATTAACAGCGAGTATCCGAGTATACTCACCTTAATATCCCAGGTGACAGCCGTACAAGTAATTGTGTTCAGCTTATATAAAAAAAACACAAATTCCAGATAAAATGGACAGAAGGCAAAGATATGCACACTACCGGCCCCTCACCTCACTCCAATCCAATCCACCCCACACCAATCCACCCACCCCACTCCAATCCACCACACACTAATCCAATCCACCCCAGTCCAGCCCATTCCAATATACTGCATTACAATCCACCTCACCCCACTCCAATCCACCCCACACTAATCCAATCCACCCCAGTCCAGCCCATTCCGATATACTGCGTTCCAATCCACCTCACCCCACTCCAATCCACCCCACACTAATCCAATCCACCCCAGTCCAGCCCATTCCAATATACTGCGTTCCAATCCACCTCACCCCACTCCAATCCACCCCACACTAATCCAATCCACCCCAGTCCAGCCCATTCCAAAATACTGCATTCCAATCCACCTCACCCCAATCCAAGCCACCCCACTCCAATTCAAAACGGGGGAGGGCCAGCACGGCCTGGCCTTCAACAAGGCCCTGGGGTCAGCCCATCGCGATTGCCCAACCCTGGCTACACACAACCCCCAATGTGCATGGCCATTGGCTCTAACCCTGTGTGGCATTTTTTCTCTTTATTTCTCGTCCTCTTTATCTCCCTGCCTCATACCTCTGTCCGTTTCTGTTTTTTTAACCCCTTTAGAAAATTGCAACTCAAATTCAATTCACAATTTTATTCACAAATGGCCGACAAATCAAGTACTTAAAATTGCTGCAGTCGAGATCACAATCACATTTTGTGTCACGGATCAAGTGCAGTTTTCGATTTTTATTCCTGGTCTATTACTCTACATTTCCACACCTCAGGGTTGTCCATAACAAATCTGTGTTGTCAAACACTTGTCATATTGCCTCCCATTTCCTGTGGAAATATTTTTCCACAGCAAGAAAGTTGAAAATCAACTCGATGTCTGATGTTTAAGATCTCGGAAAAAATTGTATGGTGACATTCACCAGCCAACCACAGTTGTCTAGAAATTCAAATCTGATTGACAGAAGTAATGATTACCACAGCAGAGATATGCAAAAGTGTTATCCTGTACCTTTTTCCAACACTTATTTCTCAAAAATTATTGAACAGGAGCAGGCTTTCTGAGTAGCGTTCTCATTCCATGCCAGTTTGTACATCCATTGAGCAGTTTTTGCTGGAGGAGAGAGCTAATATTCCTATGGCAAGTAAAAGGAGAAAAACATATTTTTTTCTCCTGCCTTAACTTGTTTTCTTCTGCACAGATATGCAAAAAATATGGCATTCTGGACCGTAGCTAACTTTGCCTTTTGTTTCTGAATGTCATGCTGATGCATCTATGGGAGGAACAGTTATAGGCCAATCAAAACATGTATTTTCAATGGATATTTAGAATAACTCAACGTACACACTTTTATACATGTGTTACTACAGTACAAAGGTCAAATGTGAGTTTATGACCATAGTACAGCAAACCTGACATGAGAAACACTTTTTTTACAGTCTCACAGATTGCATGAAAAAATTCCTTTACACAGTAAAATAACTCTCTTACCATGCAGCACAAATGTACCTCCTTACATACCAGTGTTGATCAAAATACCTTTTGTTAAAACAAGCACAAATATACCTCCTTACATACCAGTGTTGATCAAAATACCTTTTGTTAAAACAAATGCCCATGGAAAATGCTAGGGCATAAATCATATATGAAGATGTGCTGAGTATATTATGTTATTTATTACCACTGGCACCATGATCACTCGAGGCTGCATCTCTTGTGAGTCATGACTGGCTCAGAGTGTCTGTAAAGAGAAGACACGTGCTGCCGTACCTGGCGTAGCGGCAGTTTTCTGGGAAAGGGAGATGAATGCGCTGGGAAATGGATGTGACAAGTTTATACAGGCCTCTGACAGTCTCAGATGTTAAACATTGTATTTTCTGCTGCAGCTGTAATGTTTACAACTCGGGTCATGGTGATCTTGTACACATGCGCATGTTTAACAGCCCAAATAAACAAGCTGCAGGAGTTGGAGGGAACAATGCTAAACAAGCAGTTCGAAGTACATCCGGCGCTAATAAAAAGAACAGCCTACTAGAAAACGACTCTTTTTTTGTGTGTTTAGGTAAAGCAGGCTCTACAGACCATTACGAGATGAATGTAGGTATCTATGTAACATTTAGTAGTCAGAATGGTCCATCAATAAAAATAGTACCATAAAGCCCTCTGTCCTAACAAGGACAGCCGACGGGGGGTTGTGACCTTGAAAGGGATGATTCAGGCTGCAGTGAGAGGTACCTGCAATGACGATTGCCATTGGGTGACCATTCTGATGCTACGTGTCGGCGTGATGACGCAACGGCGCCTTGTGCTAGTTTATCGGAACGCACCAACAATCCTGTACTTTTTTATCAACCCTTGAGACAAGTATTGCTGGTGCCCGGGAATCTTAAATGCCTAGACTTCTGTTATGTTCACTTAATTGCCAAAAGCCTCCTATTTAGACTTGGGCTTTTGAGGGTTAGCAAGGTCGAACAGTAAAGTCTCTTGCAGCATAGTGTGGAGCAGAAGGCCCAGTTCAGCTAGTACATATATAATGAAATCACTAAATATGCCCAAACAGTATTTTGTTTATTAAACAAAGGTTTTGTTTAAGTTACGGAAATGTGTTTAGCATCTTCAGAAACTTTTATGGTATAATGACTACTTTTCAGTAAGTATGACAGTTTTTTTTAAAAAAACATTTTTATTGGCATTTTTTGGATTCATATACAACAAGACATGCTTGAGGTATATGATAGAACAGATGGTTTCCAAGCCGCGGAGTGAATATTGCACCTATGACCGGGGGAGGGGTGTGCAGCAGGAGGGGCGGGGGGGGGAGAGGGGTAGAGTTTATAGTTCTCGTTATCAATTTATTAAAAACAGAAAAGAGATAATGACATGGGAAATGTGGGGACTTTGGTTAGTAATAAGCAAAACATTGTTAATAGCCTATGTTGTATGATCATATATCCTGATTGACTGACACCAAGAACACTGTAATTGCTATAATATGCGGTTCTTGGGAAAGTGTTGTTGTCATGCAAATGTCAATAAAAATATATAAAAAAAAAAAATACATGACATGCTTACAAGAATCCATAGTCACTGTTCTTTACAAATCAACAACGGATTCAGCTGAGTTTTCAGCTTCTAAATGACAATATGTGTCATGCCATAAAAAATAATAACCCCCTCCTGCCCCCCCTCTGTGTCGTTCAGTAGAGTGCCCAATGAAGTAAGAACATTCTGATTCACATGGTCTCATTAAATGTCATGCAGTATTTCCTTTCTAAACCTTTCCCATAGCTCTATAAGGGGCTGTGCACACGGGGACAATCCCTCCGTCATCAGTGCCATTCACCCTGTCCAAGGTCTTTTCCTCCTTTTGCTCTGATATCATATGGGACCATGCCTGTAGGTCCTCCTCATGCTTTTCATAATTTCTCACAAATTTCATTCGGACCCGTTTTGCCGTGGCCCATTCATGCATACCTCTTACCCAACTTTCTGCTCAGTTTCCTGCCCTTAGGTGAGGGTATTAAGCCTAATAATACCTGTCTGATCTCTTCAGGCACCAGCCATCCTGTGGCTTTCCGTAGGCAAGCGAGAACCTCGCTCCAGTAGAGTACAAACCATATGCAGGAAATCTGCTGCGCTCTCTTGGACATTCATCTTTACGGGTATGGTATATGACATGCAGCATCCGAGGGCTGAGGTATGTCGATGTACTATATCGTATTGAAGGAGCTTGAAGTACGAGTTAGAACTCACTGTTCGTACCCCCTCATGTACTTTCTCCCATTCCCTGTCTGTCAAGGGTTCCTCTAATAACCTTGCTCATTCTATATGGACCTGAAGCACTCCTCCTGGTAGATCCTCTCTTATAGCCCTCTAGAGGTGTGATATCAGTCATCTGCCCTGTGCCATAGAGATCACTACTGATAACGTCTTAGTGCTAGGGGGTTCTTCAGGAAATGGTGGCCAGATTTCCCTTGCCACACTTGAAATTTTATCATATTGCAGAAATTTGCCGGTCCTCAAATTAAAAGTGGCTTCTGCCTCGGCTTGTGTGATAAATCTACCTTCTGTATACAAATTGCCTAGTGTGAGGCATCCTCCTTCTTTCCACCTGTTTACAGACATAGAATCAGCTATGCAAAAGGACGCAGTGCCCATATAGGCATATCCTGTGCGAATGGTGCTCTTTTTATCACACGTCACACCACCGTGTCCCACACCGTAGCCAAATGACGTACGACATATAAGGTTGAGGGGGGACCACCCCTACCAAGCATCCATAACTCTGGTAGCGGGTGGCTCTGATGCATACCCAACAGCAGCCTTCTTTCCCAATTATCATGACTGTCCAACCAATGAATTGCATGTTGCAATTGGGAAGTCATATAATAAAATTCCAGACAGGAGACCTCCAATCCCTTACCAGCCCATGTTCTTTGCAGTGTCCTTAGTTTCACTCTTCTCCATTTAGTGCCCCATAGGAGGTCTGTCACTACAGCATCTAATGTTTTAAAATATTGTCGAGTTATCATATATCCAGAATTCTCCAACAGGTACAGGCAACGGGGTAGGATAATAATTTTTACTAGTGCAATTCGGCCCATTAAGGATAATGGTAGCTCCTTCCAAATCATACAGAGCCTTTAATACCCTCAATCACTCTCCTGATGTTAAAATCCAGATATGTAGAGGCAGTATTAACTAGTCTTGTCCCCAGGTTCCGCGTTCCCTCCCCCATCCACGGCAACTCAACTTGTGGCAGCTCCGCATGCATCAATCATGCCAGGCGTCCGATAGGGATCAGTTTAGATTTCCCAGAATTTATATGGAGACCAGGGTTCTCTCCAAAACAGCACATCACTCCAAGGAGCACGTGACCGAATGTTCTGACTGCCGTAGATAAATTAGTGTGTCATCGGCATAGAGGGAGGCAACGTGATTGGTCTACCCCAGCCGGATTCACCATCGTTCCAATGTTTTCCGAAGAGCGGCTGCCAGAGGTTCCATAGCTATTGCAAACAGCAGGGGGGACAAAGGGCATCCCTGATGGGTGCCTCAACACAGAGCAAGCTGTTTGGATACCACCCTATTGATTTTAACTCTTGCCACTGGGTTCGCATATAACAGCCGAACCCAACCAAGGAACCTCGCTCCCACTCTGACCCTTTCCAGCACCTGCTACATGTAATGCCAATTTACAGAATCAAAAGCCTGCTCTATATCTAACAGTGCGAGCACACAGTCGTCTTCCATCAAGGTCGGGACATGCCACACATGGGCCAGTCGACGCAAGTTATGAACAGTGCTCCGCCCCTGGATAAACCGCGCCTGGTCCATATGAATAAGATTGGACATTTTAGGCATGAGACATGCCGCCAGTATTCCACTGAGTAGTTTGACATCTCAATTAAGTAATGAGATCGGCCTATATGAGTTATGAAGTAAGGGATCTCTATCAGGTTTCATTATCATGGCAACTAGCGTCTCCCGCATAGACGGTGGCAGAACGCCCACCCGGATTGCCTCGTTAAAGACCTCTAACAGCCTCTCAGCCAGCAGATGGGCAAATTGCTGATAAAAGTCTGCTGGTAGTCCATCGTTACCTGGACATTTCGATTATTTAAGTTTTTGAATTACCAACATCACCTTCTCCCTTGTTATCTGAACCTCTAGGGCTTCGACTGCGTCTTGGTCCAGTCAGGGGAGCTCAACTAAGTCTAAGAAATTTGTAATCTCTTCCTGGCTGGGCGACGATCCACTACTACACACCCCCTTGAAGGGTCCCACTAGGACCTCAGCAATTTCATTTTGGGAGCATACCAGTTTTCCACTGCTGTCACATAACTGTAGAATGGAGTCCGACGGGGATTCATTGAGCGCTAGATGCGCCATCAACGCTCCTGTTTTATCGCCTTCTATGTGTAGCCTTTGACGATGAGCTGTGTAAACGTGTTTCTCTAGTCTCCGGAGGTCTGTTAAAAGAGCCTCCTTTGCTGCGCACCATTCTATCATTCTATGAGGAGCCATAGGGACCACCCTCTCTAACTGACTTAATTTTTCTTCTTGGGTAGCAATTTTTTTTCTAGTTGCTGCCGCACACCATACGATCTTTTAATACATATTCCCCGCAACACTACCTTCATGGCTTCCCACTTGAGTTCACAGGTTGAAGATGTGCCCCAGTTTTCCTCAAAGTTCTTTTGGAGAGCTTCTGTTATCTCAGCTACGAATGGGGGGGGTCTGCTAATGCTTCCGCATTCAGTCTCCATAGGGGAATCCTGTACCGAGGTCTGGATCCCTCAAAACAAAGCAGTACTGGCGAGTGATCCGAGAGGTACCTAGGCAAATATGTTATCCCCCTTACCACGGACCCAAGTTCAGCTGATACATACCAGCAATCTAAGTAGCTGAACATTTCAGAGGCTGGAGTATGACAGGAAAAGTGGTGAATAGTCAGGTGACACTCCCGCCAAATGTAATAGAGGTGTAGACCTTCTAGTACGTCTCCCAATCTCTTTGTCATTCGGGGTTTGGTATTTTGAGACTGGGGTTCACGGTCCAATAGTCTGTCCATTATACAGTTGACATCCCCAGCCAAAACGAACAGAGCCCCCAAGTACGGTACCGCTGTCTCCACTAGATTAGAAAAGAACAGGGGGCAGTGATCATTAGGAGCGCATACATTGATGATGCATAATTCTCTACCATCTAGTTTACCATGCAGAACAATGTATCTCCCCTAAGGGTCTATGACATGATGGAGATGCTGAAATGGAACTCCCGGGGCCACCCAAATTAGAGCCACTCTCGCATAACCGGAGTATGAGGGGGTGTATATCTGACCCCTCCGACATTTTGGTAGACATGGAATTGAATCCCCCTCCATGTGCGTCTCCAGTAAGCAGGCCACAGCAATGATATACCTCTTCAGATAGGCGAACACTCTTCTACGCTTTTCAGATGCGGCCATACCACGGACATTCCATGTGATCATTTTAGTCACGGTGGCCATCATATCGCACTTTCTTTATGCATCTTGCGAATCCTTGGCGACAGTGTCACCGGCCACTTATGCACTAACAAACCTATTAGCTTCTCTACAGGCACAACATCATGAGATACTAGTGGAGGTACCCACCCCACGCTTCCCCCAACATTAACCAACTCCCCCCTCCCCTTGGTCAATGCTGCCCCTCCTCCCACCCTATAAGTGACCTGGAGAGGGAATATTGCCTTTGCCCCACTCCCCAATGGATCCCAAAGCACAGAAGAACACAAAACCAAACTTTCCTCTTTTGGCATTTAGCTACGCTAGTAACCAGTCTGCCAGTGGAGTGCAAAGCAATGCCTCCAGCTCCCCATCCGGGTACTCGTCACCAGGGGAGCTAATCCCCGTCGACCAATATCTAAAGTGTATAGATACTCCCCATTAAAATTCTTACCTCACCTCCAGTATTCATGAGAGAAGGATACCGGATCTGTCTTTATCAGGAACATTGTACATTGCTTGATTTCTTAGTCTTAATCTTACTACACTTTCAGGTTCCCGTAGAGGTTAAACATTAGCATCCTCATTTGAAGGACTGCCTGCAGACTGTGACAGAGACGACTCTCCAGAGTCTGGGATGGTGTCTGGTAATTGCTACGTCCCATCTGGGCACACCTGGATCCGGCCCACGCCGCGACCCCCACTGCCGGTGAGCCTTTGGTCCTGAGTTTTCCGAGTTCTTGGCGGTCTCGCCGAGCTCGATGATCCAAACAAATTTGTTGGTGTTACCATCTCCTCTTCGGACTGTCCACAAGCATCCAGCCAATCGCTTGCCTCAGCCACTGAAAAGAAGAACTCTGCCTTCCTGTTGCTATCTATTCTCAGTTTGGCCAGGAAGAGAAGGCTGTATTTGAAGTTCAAGTCTTGTAGGTGTCTTTTTACTGCCACAAAGTTTTTCCGTTGGTCCTGTACCTGTTGTGTGTAGTCGGGGAAGATAGAGATCTGATGCCTCTCAAATAGAAGCTGGCCTTTCACACATGTGATTTGCAGGATAGCATCCCGATCACTGAAAATAAATAGTCAGGCTATGATTGCTCTCGGAGGTGCACCCGGTCGCGGCGCGGCAACCAGAGCCCTGTGCGCTCTCTCTAGTGCCGTGGTGAGCCAGTTTTCGAGGAACAGTTTGGCGGAAGGCCCTTTCGCCTTTTCAGGAAAGACCAAAGAACGTAAATTGTTTCTTTGCGATCTTCCTTCAGCATCTTCCGTACGTTCATCGAGGAACACCACCCATTTTTGGAAGGACATGACCGTATCTCGTAGAGTGCGGACCTCTGCTTGTAGACTGTCCGTTGTTAGCTCAGTAGTTGTTACTCTGTCAGAGACCTTGCGCAAATTGCAACGGAGCAGATTCACATCACTAGCTATAGAGTCAATTTTATGGATCATTTCATCCCGAGTGGAGTGTATCGCCGCTAAAAAATATGCTATTGAGGGGTTTGGTCTGCCTGCTGTTGTGGCCCATCAGCACACTCATTGGCACACTCTTCCACCATGTCCTGGGTTATAGGCGGGGCTGTGCATAATTAAGTATTTTGTTGGATTGGGCTGAACGATTTCCTTTATCCCTCACCATAGTGCTTGACCGCATTGACTCCAGTTGCTCGAGGGAATATTCAGTGCCACTTTACACCTCCAACCAGACCCACCTCCGGGTACACTCAATTCTGCGATATATTGTAGTCAGGGCCTGATTCCGGACAGCGCTCTGCCTGCCCGCTATAGCCCGGGGTAAAGTTCTCCTGCAGAACAAACAAGCATTTGCAATGCAATAGGTCTCGCATTTAGGCAAGTTTGAGCTATTGGCATTGTAAATGACAATGCCTTTTATTTATGTTTTGGTTTTTAAAACATAAATAAAAGACATTGTCATTTACAATGCCAATAGCTTAAACTTGCCTAAATATGAGACCTATTGCATTGCAAATGCTTGTTATAAAGTCTGTGTTGACAGCGCAGCTGTCTGCAAGATGCATTGTTGCAGATTCTTTAGAATGTACAAAGATTGTGCTTAGGCTCCATCCAGGGGTGTATCAACCTCGCACCCCGTTCTGTTGGCTATCTTGTGTATAATTCGGCCCTCCAGGAAGTGCTCCATTTGGAACATGAGGGGCTATTTTACATCTGAGAAATGCACACATTCATCATGCTGTTTGTCACATTAAATTCTGTATCTCTTATATGCATTCTCTGCTGAAAACAACCCATTTTCGCTACTTTTTTCAAGCACTGGCAAAGCCAATGGGGCAAACTCAAGGCCTCTTGAAATATGAACACAAGGTGTCTGTACAGGAACAGTTACTTTTTTGCTCAGATTACGGGCGTTGACGGTCTGTGAAAATAAGCTCACCCATTTTGTGAGCCCAGTCACCTCATTGTGAAGCGGGAAGAACAGAGGTCAAGGGGCATTGGAATAAAAGGCTGATTCCTTCCAAATTCAAGCAGAGATCTTCAGTGACCCCGGGGAGGGCATATGTAATAGAACACGGTAGTAGGGGAAGTGGGGAGCCCCCTTCCAAACAGAAGAAGGGGCAGAGCAGAGACCTGATGGGGTAAATTGGGGAAAAAAGGGAGTTAGAGGGCAAAGAAGGGGTCAGGTGGCATGCGCAGTATGTCAACGGACCGTCCATTTATCCTTACACAACCTGATAGTCCAGTCTGAGGTTCTAGGAAAGGCATATATCCCTGCAACTGGGTCCCACCTCTCACCAGCTGTGCCCAATGCTCACCTTTGTAATCCAGGGGCCAGCATTTTTCTTAAGAGTTCATGGCTCCTTAACACCAAGGTTACTGTAATAATCCCACGGCTGCCTAATCTTGATTCAACACTTCACCACTTTCTTCCTCCAACCTTCAACCCCCCGCCTCACCTCACTCCCTTCTTCCAACACCCTGCACCCCCTCCACGTCCCTCCCCTCATATCTCACTCTTGCTGCTTCTTTGTCATCCTTTCTTGCTTTTTCACTGTTTTCAGACCTTTCTCTTCGTCTTTCTTTCTCCATTCTCTCCTTTCATACTTGCTTAAGGTCAACACTGAAAATAAGTCCCCGTGCCCATCATCTGCAAAAATAGAGCTGTGGCCAGAAAGTATCCAAAGAAGTTAACCTTTTCTTGTAAATATTCTGATCTTGTATGGATTGCACGGGTCTGATGGCCTTGGGGACCCCGTGTTCGGGCCCTCCTCTCTTTTAATCTTTTTCTAGCCATGTCGACGCCATGTATGTTGTCACTCTCTCAGGCTATGTACATTTACTCCCGAAAGTCTGCAAAATAACGCAAAATAACAAATTCTATGAAAATATGAATTTACCTTTGACTGCACTCCTGCTCACATTCACTGCTAGACAATACCCTGTAAATCAGCTGTCGACGAATACTTTTGTTTAAAATAAATACTAATTTGGGCTAACGCTCCAGTTGCAGCTGTCCCTGTGATCGACCCTTCACTGGGGGGCTGTGGAGCCCAAAGCTGGCGGCCTTGTCCAAGCTTCTGAGCGATCTGACTCCCGTGGTGATGTGATTTCACAATCAAGAAGCAGAAATAACCAGGTCTCCTTATCAGCAGATTGATCCTAAGTGGGGGTGGCAGCGTTGAAACGGGTGCAGACTCGGCGGGTGTCACTGTGCCAGGTAGGAGCCCCCTGGCACCGCACTGCATATGGCGCTCTGTGCCGCAGGCCGGTTGAGCATCACTGGGCAGAGACGTAGGCGCTATAATGAGCTATACATCTACATACCAGTATCATAGACGGGACGGGAAGCATGATTGGTGCCATGTTCAATAGGGCACCGAATTCAAGGGAAAAACAAGCATTTACAATGCAATAGGACTCGCCATTTACGCATGACCTATTGCATTGCATCACAGACATTGGGAGGGGGCAGCACGAACAACTGGAGTGCTGGCAGGGGAGGGGGGAGAAGGGGGTGAGAAGGCACGGACAAATTAGTGCTCACAGTCTAAATAACACGTACCATACTGTGTAACACTCGAAGTAAAGGAGCCAGTAGCCATGGGAGGGTACAAATGATGACATGGCCATAATAAGGAGGGACTAACAAGTCTCATAAACAATCGGAAGGCAACATTTACGAAAGACAATGACACAAGCCAATTAAAAACATGGGTGGAGAGTGGGCGGAGCTTCCACTGCATACTCCATTACTGCATGCCTCACAGGTTGAGCAGCGCATGCGCGCTGCTGCTATAGGCTCGACCTAAAAATGGACGTTGACTATCAACCTATTATCTCTCTAAAGCCAGAACTGGTGTCTCCTGACAAATCCAGCTTTGTTAAACACTCCAGGCATTTAATTATATAGGCCACTTAGGTCCCAGGTATGTCGTCCTGTAGATATGCCTCTTTTTTAATTTATAACATAAGCAGTCCACTCTTCTGGCCTGCTGTGGACATCCAGAGTTCAACCTTCCTAACTGCTTACTGCTGGTGCCATTCTACATTTACCATTCAACTCTGGCCAGAAAGAATGTTCCGGTCTCCCCACCGACCTTCCGTTTATGTTATGCTGCACCACGCTGCCATTAAACGTCTCGCTGTTCCTGCAATGTTACAGCTCCGGGCCCCCACTCTGCACTGCATTGCTGATCTTATGCTGCGTTGTGGCCCGGGGACCACACTTCGCCCCAGCCGATATGCGCCGCGTATCCCCGGTCACTCACCGCCAGTGTCTTGCCATCTTCCCTCTGAGCCTGACGGACTTCCAGGAGCAAATGCGAGCGGGCTTTGTCACCTCCCAAGTGGCCAACACCAGTCCGGCTACTTTACTCCGCCCATCAGGGCAAGGCTTGGTAGGAAGCCCACGCCAGTCGGTGATGCACAATGCCGCACACAGGCTCGGGGTCTTGCAGCAGCTCTGCCGCAGCGACCGCACGCGGTCCCACAGCCCTTCGCTCCGACGACACTTTCCCCAACAAAACGAGTCAGGGGGCAACACCAGGCTGTGCTCACTGTCACAATTATGTGCCTCTGGCAGCAGCGGCCGGCAAGACGACCGAGAGAAGATGTCCGCCAGCCAGGCCCCGGAGCACCACCAGCAGGTACGGCTAGTCCACAAACCTCCCGGCATTTCTCAGTTCGCGCAACTGCACCTCCGTGTCGGGTGTTCATCTCTGTCCCGATTCATGGAGCTTCGCTCACTCAGGTCATCTAGGATAGTGGCGGATAAGTAAGGTCGACGGGAGCTTCAATAAGACACGTCTATTCGGCCATGTTGTCAGGCCATGCCCCTCAACTATGACAGTTACTGTGGTCTATCATCAGCTAAGGGAATCCAAGGCTACGCTATTTCTGCAAATGTAGACTGAATCCTACAGTCGAACAGCAGTGTCTGGTTGTAGTGGGCACGATGGGATAATTCCATTTGCTCACTCACTTACTTAGCATATGTTCAGCACAAGTGGCTCGGCAGAACATCTTCAAGACTGCATCACCCAGACATCATTTGTGTAAGGTGGAAATCACTCTTTCCTTCTCTACAGGCTGCGGGCAATCAACAGTTGCAGTTCTGGTGGTATAGCTGTTTCTGGGGTAGAGGAGGGATGGTGAAGCACATGGCTCTCACTCTTGAGACAACATTGTTCACAGGGCAGCCTTGTGTGCGGAGCTGTCGTGTGAAGAGATCACAGGTGCAAGGATGAAGTGTGAAGGCATATTGAACTGCTTAAAAGGGTCAGCATCACAGAGGGGGTCATCACAGGAGCAGCAACAAAGCAGAGGCACACATGCCCTCCCAGTCACGTTATCATTGCTCGGGGGTGACTGCAGGCGAAGTAATGAGGTGGAGGCACATGCCCCCTCACAATGGTGTCTTTGTTCACAGGTGATCACAAGTGCAGCAATGAAGTGGAGGCACATGGGTCTTCACATCAAGGTTGGTATCACTCCTGGATCACAGGTGGAGCTAGGCAGCGGTTTCAGGCCTCTGATCTCACCAGGTATCATCCGACCAAACACCACCGGGTCTCTGGGCTCAGCTCTGTTGCAGAGTTAGGCAGCTTATCTACACAACAGGCTAGCAGAGACGTTTTAAGGCATGGGCAAAGTGTACTCTGGCCCAGGACACCAAACTTCCAGGAGCACCTCTGATGCAGCCACCTCTGATCTGCAGAGTCTTGCCAAGATGACCTTGAATAATTCTTAAACAGATTGTTTGAAATACCGTTTTCCTTAAATGTATTACTAATGTGGGTAATACGGGAGAGTCTATTACAGACATTCTGCAGAGAAATGTTTGTTTCATCCAACATCCATAAAAAAAGTTACTTTAGATCAAATCAGGACCTCGCATATAATAAATGGGACAGTGTCTCAGTGATTACTTGCATTAATATTTGTGTGCTGCTGCTGTGTTACAATATGAAAAATGCACGTTTATGTCCCCTGAGAATTAGATGTAAACACATTTGGAATTTGTACGAGTCTGCCTGTGCACTATCAGTGACCTGGCCAAAGAGGGAATGAATGGGGGGACACGCCTGAGCTCTCACCAGGCCAGCAGCAAAGAGGAAACTCTCTCCCTGCGGGACGGCGGACCGGGGGCAGTTTGTGACGGAGCTCACTCACCGCCGGGACAACCAAGCAGCGTGGGGGGACTACAACCCCCATGAGCATCTGCTCCTCGTGACGCCTCTCCCGGCGACAGCGCGCCCGGAGGCGCTAGAAAACCGACAGCTCCTTCCGCGTCGCGGGACACGCGCGGACGGCGCCGGGCTGAGCCCGGGCAGAGGGCGGGCCGTCTGTGGCCGTCCGGGGCCGGAAGAGGCCGGGCTGGGCTACGGATCCTGTCCAAGCTCACTGGGTTCTGGACTTGTAAGTAGGCTACCCTATTGAATATTGGCATTGTTGTGGTTTATATACCCTGTAGTTGGGTGCGCTGATTGTATGACATTTTTGAACACCAGGTGAAGACCCTGCCATTTCATTTACTTGTAAGTTGTAATTGTTGTCCGCCTTGATGTCGAAGCTCAGGTCCACCAAATTACCTGCCACAAGTGATAACAGGACTATGGACAATTATCTTGTGAAAGTGGTAAACAAGATCAATAAAGATAGGAGACTCTCCCTGGGCAGATTGAGCCCAGAAACTTCACCAACAAGGTCTATCAATTCTAATACGAGACCTCTTGTCCTTGAAAATAGTTGCGATAATATTAACATCACTGATATAGACATAACAAACGACCTGGTAAACGTTGAAAGTATGGAGGAGCATGTAACCCTAAATGATTCAATTTCCTCCCAGTGTCTAGCATCCTGTTCTAAGGACATTCCATCTCCATCTCCATCTCCCGCGCATAGTAGGGTGCGTGCTTGTAAGAAGGCTCCAGTAAAGAGGATGGTAAATCGAAAGCCCAAAAAACAAGGCTCTGTACAACCAAGTAGGGGGGTTATATCTGAGTCTCCACACGATACCCCTGAGGCCATTAATAAAGCTGAAGGGAGTACTCTCCACCCGGCCCTTATAGATCTCCTGGTTTCAACTTTAGAGTCCAAACTAGAGTCAATGCTTAGACCTTTGTTGGAGAGGTTAGATCTAGTCTCTTCAGAGGTAAACAGTCTGAAAGGCCTTTTGGATTCCTACCTGTCCTGTTTTCCCTCTTTGATAACGCCCCAACCTGACTTGTCCGGCCCCATGGGCCATAACTCATCGGAATCCATTTCTCATCCCACTGTTAATATTCGTGAGGGAGGTCCGGGGGGCTCTGGGGGTAGTAGTCAGACATGTCTGCCTGTAATTGCCTTGCCACCCCCTTTGTCACCACATCCACTAGGGGCTATCCCACCAGCTTCAGTACCTACTCAACGACAACCACATTTAGTACAAAAAAGCTTTCAGAACACCTAGATGAACTTAGCCGAGGGTGAAGCGCCGGGGTTTAACAAATACAGGAGAAACAATGCTGTTAACCTCCCACCACAGTGTGTTCCTTACACAGTGGTACTGATCAACGTCCCTGAGGTTGACTCCTGTATGTCGAACTCTAGGCAGGAAACCCATGATGCCTTAAAAAATAAATCACTTGCTTGGCTGAATAAAAAATGTGGTTTTCCGTTGGCCCTTTCAAACGATATAATATCTACTCGTAGAGTAGGATGGATTGGGTGTGGAAGGAAAACCACAAGAGGGGATTGTATTATAATCAACTTCAAATGCCCTCAACACGTGGCTACCGTCCTCCTAAGAGCCGCCTCTTTACCCAGTCAAGATACCTCAGTTGCTGTTAGACCTCTTGGATACTTCTATAGCCATCTGATCAGCACTCAGCAGCGACGGTCCCACCTGCCTGAGTATTATGGAAATGGCATCACCAGGGGTGGGCCTGGCTGTCCCATTACATGCCACTGAGAGCTCCTATGCACCTTAATGATGGGGATTTTTACGGCCAGCAGCCACCTAATAGGCAGTGGGATCACATTTTTCCCATTTCTAATCGTTACTCTGCTTTGTCCTCATTGGAGGAAAACGATTGACTTCCTGATGCAACCAACAAGCCACCCGAGTTATCAGCTCCATCTCTTAAAATCGCCACTTGGAACATTGCTGGTATAAAGAATAAAATGGGGAACCCGGATTGGTTATCGTCACTTAATGCATTTGACATCATTGCGTTACAAGAGACATGGGATCTGACGAATAGCTTTTCCTTGGATGGCTACTGCTGTTTTTGCATCCCAGCAATCAGTAGCGTGGCTGGTCGACCCAAGGGGGGCCTGTTAACTTTATTTAAACTAGACATAAAAGGGATACTTACCCAACGTTCATCTGGCTCCGAAAATTGTCTGATTGTTGAACTTGCTTCGAATGATAAGGCCAAGATTCTCTTTGTTAATTTTTATAATTCTAATGCTAATGATTGCACCAGTCATAATCTTGATGTACTGGGTAAATTTATGTCAGCCTACAGTACTAATGCTCATACTTATGAATTAATATTATTGGGGGATTTTAATATACATCCATGCCCTCTACCATGCACTAGTCAGGAGGTTGATGTCCCCCCCTTCTCCTCCCTAGTGCACTTTGAGCATACCAGGCGTGGTGAACTTCTAGAAATTTTTCTAGCCAGATGGAACTTACATGAATCAGCCTGTGGGGATGGAAACAACAGAACCCCCTCTTTTAAAGGAAATGACAAGGGTACTATTATAGATTATATATTTTTGACTTCATGTTTGTTGTGTAATGTTATTAAATATCATACGGAGGTATCAGTTTTTAGTGACCATAATCCGGTTCTTTTAGAGTTATTGTTTGCCAATATATTCTCCCTTAAATCAGCTAAAGGTAGAGGGGGAGCAAATCTTGTGGCAAAAGATCAAAATCGCAGGTTAAAATGGGCAAAAATAGTTCCTGAAAGCTTCCTAAAGGAGGTGTTGCACAGGACCGAGGACAAAGTTGCAATTTGTCTAACAAATAGAACTGAATGCAACGAGGTCATAGCAGCCTTTGATAACATTTGCAGAGAAATTGACCGTAGTCTCCAGAAAAAACCTAGCCCGATGGTGTCCGTGGGAAAAAGATGGTTTGATAAGAAATGTTCTAACGCGCACAGGGACCTACTAAAAGCCCTCAAGGCTACCCCCAAAATTCGTGCGGACATTGTAAGTGCAAGGTCTATATATAAGAAAACTATTCTAGAGAGGAAGAGGGTTCTAAAAGATAATGCGTTAGCGCAGCTACTGGACCCTTTAACACTAAAAAATAGTGGCCTCTTTTGGAACACTATAAATCAGCCACTTTTTTCTGAGGACTCACATACCCCTCTTGAGGCTAACATCCCCGATGAGGGATGGATTAAACACTTTAGTGAGATCTATACAGATCCCTCTGGCACTGATATTATTGTTGCCCCTTTAGGAGTAGAAGGAGGGGTTTTGTGTCCTACTAAGCAAATTGTCATTTTTGCACCGGCAGAAGTGGAACGGGCAATTGATTTGTCCCCGAAAAATAAAGCCCCAGGCCCTGACGGGGTTCCTGGAGATGTTTTTAAACATGCACCTAAATTTTGGTCTAAAATTCTATGTAACGTTTTTAATGTTCTTATCACCGATAAAATTCCGGATTCATGGAAAAAATCGATTATCATACCGGTCTTTAAAAAGGGTAACAGGCAAGATCCATCCTGTTACAGACCGATATCTTTAATCGATTCCTCGGTGAAAATCTTGGGTAGGGTTATCCTCTCTAGGTTGAATGAATGGATAACTGAGAAAGGGGTACTATCTAACGTCCAGTACGGTTTTAGACCCAAAAGGAGCACAATCGATCAAAGTCTTAACTTACATCTATTGGTCGAAAAATACACGAGGGCTAGAGAGGGGCTCATGTACCTGGGGTTCATGGACCTCTCGTCTGCCTTCGATTTTGTTAACCGCTCCAAATTGTGGAATATCTTGCTTAACTTAGGATTGGACAGGGCTTTAGTTTGTCTTCTAGCTGATCTCCACTCTAACTTAACTGCTGCGGTTAGAGTAACCACGGAAGGGCGATGCACCAACCACTTTAAGTCAGAAAGAGGGGTGAGGCAGGGATGTATCCTGGCACCCCTTCTGTTTACAATTTACATAAACGCCTTGGAACCCTCGCTCAAAGCGGCAACTCTCGATGTCCCACGTATAGGTGAACTTGGTATTCCAGTTCTCCTATACGCGGATGACGCCGTTTTGCTCTCTCGTACCGGTATGGGTCTCCAAAGGCTATTGAATGCTTTTGAGGCATTTATGAGTTCCCTGGACCTAAAGATCAATGCCAAAAAATCACAAATTATGATCATGGGCAGGGTCACGAATAATAGGCCTTCAAAAACATTCTTCTGTGGGAAACAAGAGCTTTGTAGAGTAGCCACCTTCCCATACCTAGGCATAATGTTTGACGAGAAAAGTAGCTGGGGGCCGAATATAAAAAGTAGAAATATTGCTCTTGCTAGATCTTCTTCCGCTCTCCAGTGTTTTATAAAAAAACTAGGAGCAAGACCGATAGTCACCCTGCTAAAAATTTATGAAGCCAAAAGTTTAGCTGTGGCAACATATGGCAGCGCCATTTGGGGTTACTGCCCAACGGAAAGCATTCAGATTACTGAAAATAAATTTTTGAGATCAGTCCTTTCCGTCCCCCAGTCAACTCCTACTTATATTGTACACTCTAAACTTGGCATGGGTTATATCTCTGACCGGATAAAAATGGCCCCTGTCCTGGCTTGGTTGAGGATCTGGCTGAACCAGGAAATTCCGCTCAACCATACTATCCTAAAAGACTGCATGCAGTTAGATAGAGCATGCAAAATACCGTGGCTAGCCTACATTAAAAATAGCCTATCCAAGATAGGGAGATCAGACCTTTACTCATCCCCGTCCACAATAACTGCAAAAGATCTAGTCCAGATCAAAGCTCTGATGGGAGATACGTTACGATTAGCCAGGGAACAAACAGAATTGGAGAAACCTATGGTTAGGGCGGGCATTATCCTGAGCAGCCATGATGGCCCAGAACCATATTTAACTTTCGTTAACCTGCCTTATCATCGCTTTCTCTTAACTCGATTTCGGCTAAACCTGATCCACTTAACTTTGGGTCACTTTCCAACTTGGTGTTCTCCCGAAAACGCCCTGCCATGTAACTGCGATAACTTCTCGACCCAGAACACTTTGCACTTTTTGATGTTCTGTGAGCATTTCATGGCATTAAGAAGAAAATACTTGCTTCCAATCCTTAAAGAGGTTGGGTTCATACAGGTTAAGCCCGCACTCCTCTTCTTACAGCTATTACAGACACCAAGGATAACCTTCCACGTTGCTAACTTTTTAGTGGGGGCCATCAGAGTCAAGAAAAGGATGTCGAATGACATCACTCTGAACGAGGGTCTCTAATTGCGTTGATCTGTATTTTGCTCATTGTTATTGACCATTCCAAGAAAGACTTTTAATTGATTTTATGTAAACGCTTTGTACAGTTGATTTTATCTTAACTGACCTCTTTTTAACACATACTTAGGATCGAATTTTATCACATGTATCTATTTTAGTATTATTTTTGTGTATATTATGATTGAATGTATATAAGACAAATATTTATTTGGTATCAATTGTATTTTTTGTTTGAGTGTACATATTTTGTTCCCTTGTCTTTTTATGATATTGATTTATCGAAATAAAGTACTTTGACTGACTGACTGAATGAAAATGCTGAAATTTGATCATAAATTCAAAGCTGTTCCAAACAGGGGCCCCCAAAACCGTTTCACCCAGGGCCACCAAAATCCTTAGGATGTCCCTGGGCTATCACCAGGTTACAACAACAGCCTTCTCAGTTCTAGGGGTAGATTTCTTATCCTTTTAGGGGAGGCAGCTAAATAAAAGAATATCAATGGACAAGACCTAGGGGCCAGATAATATCCATTACAGTGGCAGCTGGACTCTAATCAACGGGCTGCTCAAATTTGATATCAGTCCCAAACATTTAGAAGGACCCGACCAGATAACATTCAGTTCTTGTCATGGAGGGCCCGATTCACAGAACTAATTTAAGACAAAATCCTAAACTTACTACCATTTTGGTATTCACAGAAGGCACTTACTCATTTTGGTATTCACAGAAGGCACTTACTCATTTTGGTATTCACGGAAGGCACTTACTCATTTCGGTATTCACAGAAGTTAGGAGTCCTAACTTTAGGACTCCTAAATGCCTTCTGTGAATACCGAAAGTCTTAAAGTAAGGATTTTTCTCAGTTTAGGAGTAGTAAAGTTAGGACTCCTAACTTTAGGACTCCTAAATGCCTTCTGTGAATACCAAAATTCTTAAAAATAGG
This sequence comes from Triturus cristatus, assembly GCF_964204655.1. Classification (NCBI taxonomy): domain Eukaryota; kingdom Metazoa; phylum Chordata; class Amphibia; order Caudata; family Salamandridae; genus Triturus; species Triturus cristatus. The sequence goes on along the minus strand of NC_140581.1, from coordinate 1,153,242,520 downwards.
ATTTTTCTCAGTTTAGGAGTTGTAAAGTTAGGAGTCCTAACTTTACTACTCCTAAACTGAGAACAATCCTAACTTTAAGACTTTCGGTATTCACAGAAAGCATTTAGGAGTCCTAAAGTTAGGACTCCTAACTTCTGTGAATACCGAAATGAGCAAGTGCCTTCTGTGAATACCAAAATGAGTAAGTGCCTTCTGTGAATACCAAAATGGTAGTAAGTTTAGGATTTTGTCTTAAGTTAGTTCTGTGAATTGGGCCCGGAGTGTCTTAACTCCATGGCAACTAGGTGCCAGGGAAACTGTCATTCTTGTGGATTGGTCAATCAAATGTTGTTACTAGGTGCTGACGTCTTCAGCACGACACAATAGAGAATCTGGGGATGGGCAGGCGCTCTATATGTTTTTTACACAAAACTCCGGCAACGGAAACTGATATTTCTGATGTGAGCACACAAAGGGACTATGGTCAAAGTAATTGTACTGGCATTGATGTTTCTGAACGTCAACAAGGGTGAAGAGGCTAGGGCTGGGCCAGCATGGAGGATTTGCTAAGAACTGCCAATGCAGCAGGCTTCTCTAGAGCATGGGTCGACGTGGGAATCACTAAACTGCACAAATAAGGATTGTTGTGGGGGTAAATGATGAATGGGTTGGAAGCACAGCTAATGGGGATTGACAGAGGTTTATTATGAGAGATACAGTTTAAAAGGTTTTCAAAGTTGGCCTGTGATTGTTATTACAAGAGGTTCACCTGAGGATTTAAAATAAAAGACAAGTGCATGTTACTAACTGTGCATATAATGATACCTAAGCATTCTAGTGCTTATTTAAAAGAAGAGAGACCTGCAGGAAAAAGGAATCCTTCATATTGTTGCTGCAGGGGTCCTTACCAAGGAAGAAAGACTGATCAGTGATCCGCGTGGGCATTTGGGACAGAGGGGCCACGCTTATGTGCACATCAGGGAAGGGCTAAGCAGTGATGGGTTAGTGGAGTCCGGTAGCCTACCAGGCTACCCAAAAGCCAGTGCCACAACTCACAGTCTACACACACTGGATGAAAGCTGACACTAGATCACAAGCTGGACATGTAGGCTGTACGTATTTCTTGTACCTTGCTTAGCAGATATAATCTGCACACATGGAGTGAAATCCACGAATATGTGAATCATAGTTTGCGAAAAGGGCATTTTGTGCTACTGAGTAATTTAGAAACAATCAGTTCGCTACACTCTGCCCCTTCAGATGCTGAAAATTGTTGGTTAGGACCTGTCTTCTCCGTGTGCTGGAGCACTGCAGACATGTTGCAAAGAGGATTGTTTCTGTGTACAAAAACAATCTTCTCAGGAGCACACATTGAATGAGGAAAAAAAGAGGAGGACCAAGCATAATCACGCCTCGTTACACCTCCCCTGAGAAAGTGTAGCATTGTAATTCCAGGTCTTCCACTCTGTGGCAAGAGCCATCAAGGAATCTGTGGGATACCCACGTTCCACCCATGTAACACCTCCCAGGGCCAAAATAATGCAAGGCAGCGACATGCGCTGCCTTGCATTCCTGCAGATTTGCCAATCCACGCAGGACCACGCAAGATGCCTTGTGTAGCTTGATATATCGTGTTCTCTTATTTTAGGTCTCGTGTCCCATTGCATGGTGCAAGGGCAACGCAAAACTTTTGAGAAATGTGCCCCTTAGTCTTTTGAGAGCTGGTTATAGGCTGAGGCGTGAATGTGTTTATTGGGTTAGAGCTAGCCAAACACAAGTAGAACCCTAGGACTGAGTTTGTTGGTAGGTCCCCAAGCAAAACTGTAGGGGGAATAATAGACAGAGTTTTTGGTAAGAATTTGAACAGGGTGAGAAGTAGGCTGACAGGGAGTGTTGGGAAAGGATGTTCATACGCAAGGAATACTGATTTGATGGACATATGAGGTAGGAGAATCAACAGTTGTTCAGATTGGGACTGCTGATAGAGAATGAGACAGCAGACTGATGAAGAGACGATAGCAAAGGTACCAGAGGCACATCTGAGAAATAGGATAAGACCATGTGCAATTTAGATTAGAGGGAAGTTACAGAGAAAGTACCATCTATTTGTTGTCAGTAAAAGCAAATCAGTGAACATTTCGGTGATATGCTTGACTATATATAAAGTATGAGAATCAAAGAGAGAGGTAGAAGCGTGCATAGGGTTCCACAAAGTAATACTATTAATCAAAAGGGGAGTGAACTCTACTGGTTTCCAGGTGTCTTGGTATCTACAGTGTTGACCCGCAACCCTCAATCAGTGGTTACCACTTGTGGTGCAAGGAATCACCACTGTGGTGTTGTGTTGGGTGGAATCATCATTGGGTTTCACACCTAGGTACTCACTTCACTAGGTGAGTCCAGCATACTGCCTCCTTCCGAGGGAAAGTACTGGTGGGATCCATATTGCGATGTATAAGATGACCCCCTATAACTAAAAATGTATGTTTAATGTAAGTAAAGTGAATAGGGTATTGTTAAAAAGGTGAATTAGTGTTGTTGTTCGACGTGCAATTTATGTTTTAGCATCACATTTCGCTGGTCAACGTGTTTAGGCCTCTGTTGTCCAAAGGGGTCCAGGCTTTCATCACAACATAATGTCTTAATTTAACAGGTCCCTTCTGTTGTTGTTGGGTCGTAAGTATTCACTTACGTGTCTTATTCCCGATTATTTTAATCAAAGGTTGTGTGGGCTTCTTTGATCCTATAATGTGAAGGAAAGGAAAAATTCACAACACAATATGTACATCATTTTTTCACTTATAATAACATACAACATTTCTGTTTATTCTATTGCAAGGTTTTCATTTGGTATGTGGGGCGTGGATTGGATTTTGTTTACATCGAAATTAGTATATAACCATATGGTGCGGCGGAGCGGAATGGCTGCCTGAACGCGCAGCTCCGCCGATCGAGTGAATTAATCCGTTATTTATCGGCCTTGCAGGTGCTGGAGCTCGGCCCTTCTGACCCCGATCAAGAGCGCTTGGTAGCTGCCTTCTCCGACGGAGTGCCTGGGCCCGAGACTGGAGCGACGGCGGAGATCTGCTGGGAAGCTGGTCGGCGGTGGTGCGGCCTGCGACACACGCGGACGCCGGGCACTTGCGTAAGGCCGGGTCCGGGCTGTCGGCGCGCTGCGGGGTGCGGGCCGCTGCTGGGGGCGCTGTCTCCTTGGCTCGCAACCCCCCCGCTGGCGGAGTGGTGATACGGCTCAGGCACAAGTATAGTGCTGGGAATCTGCCTGCTGTGACGCGGGGAGGTGTACCTGCGAATTCAGACCGTTGCGGACACGTGGACCTCCAGAAGGCGGAGTGGCTGGACCCCGGATCGGCGCCCTGAGCGGGTTGTTGCCGTGCCCGGCCCGGAGCGACATGGACTTGTCGCGTGCCTGTAGTGTGTCCGCTCTCCGAGGTCTAACAATACGGCATATTGCCCGCGCCGAGCGAGAGCCCTGCGACGAGGGCCTGGAGGAGGCGGTGGACCGCGGGGCCTACCTGCTCCCCTCCGTGGGGTCTGGTCGGGACACGGGCTGCTTCTGAGGCCCCGATCGCTGCGGTGACCCCGCTGGTTGGGCCAGAGGCTGGACGGAGCTGGCGTCCGAGGCGACTGGCGAAGACTGGCTATCGCTTGGACCGATGGTTGCCCGCGCTGGTGCGCTGCTGTGAGCGGGTGAGCGAGCTGCGTGGGACTGCCTGCTGAGACTGCGTGGTCTGGACGAGAGGCGACCCGGGCCTGTCGGTGCGCCCCATGGATGTCCCATCTTGTCTGACCTGGTCCCCTATCTTGCGGGGGCAGTGGCTCTCTGGCCTGCTGTGGGGGCCTACCCGACGTATACTCTGCTGCGGGTGCATGGAGCGAGGTGCCTGGTGAGGTGCAGAAGCTTGGGGCCTACTGGTGTTTATCCGCTGGCCGAGCGGGGAGGCGATCATGGGCAAACCGGATACGCGCCAACCGAAAATCACATTCGACAAGGCAAAGCAAAAAGCCTCGGACCAAGACTTTAGAGACGCTGAAGCGGCACACCCGGAGAAGTGCGGCCCACCTGAGGCTGACATCAAATCTATGTTTCAAGAACTGAAGGAGGGCCTGCGGGGCATAGATTGCAAAATGGACGCGCTGGCGGCACGAATGGACGGCATCACAGCACGAATGGACAAGCATGAAAGTAGAGTGGAAGCGCTCGAGACCCGTGTGGCCGACACGGAGGAGGGTCAAACCGACATGGTTAAACAAATGCGCGGCATGGACAAAGTACTTGAGCTAATACAACAGAAGAACGAGGACTTAGAGGCACGATCGAGACGCAACAACGTTCGCATCACGGGTGTGGCGGAAACAACAGACATTAATAATATGGAGCAGTACATAGAACAGATGCTAAAGGACTTGTTCGGATCTGGCCTATCCGAGATGTTCCTTGTGGAGAGAGCGCACAGGACACTGGGGCCCAGGCCTAAGCCGGGAGCGCCGTCCAGGCCAATTATTGCGCGCGTCCTGAATTATAGAGACCGTGACACGGTGTTGCGTATGGCTAGAGACATACCGGACCTGCAGTACAAAGGCAATCACATCGCCATTTACCCGGATTATACTATGCAGGTGCAGGCAGCTCGCAAAGAATTCATGCCTGCAAAAAAACTTTTTCAACAAACAGGAACGAAATACTCCCTGATTTACCCTGCGAAGCTCCGGGTGCAGGGCCCTGGCAAACCGTCTTTTTTCCTGGACGCGAAAGCGGCGCTACAATACGCTAAACAACTTGTAAAGGAGCAGCGTAATCAACCGCCTGCTGAGGGTCAAGATCGTCAGGACAGGCTAAGTGACATTGAGTGAATGCATACGTTATCTGTTTGCGGCTCTGTTGTTGGCTTATGAGATGGACCAATTGGGGGCGTATAAATTGTCCGTTGTCGGCTGTATTCCGCTTCCTGGGCAGTGAGGGTTATATAACTCACTACGATTCCGGGGGGGAGGGGGTCCTTGAGCCGGTACCCTGAGCCGGCACTCGATCGCCCTGGCATAAGTACAGGGCTAGTTGGCGGCCAACCTGCGTACCTCAGGGGATGATTCCCAATCACTTGCTATTGTTGTTGGGTTTAGTCGTGGGATTTATGCCATGGCAAGTAGTTTGGGGGGATAATGCACAACCTGATTGGGGGGTTGGAGCGGGCGGGGGGTGGGATCACCGGAGTTTGGGGGGTGGTCATGGGGTAGGATTGTTTTGTAGAATAGAGTCAGGGGAAGGGAATGTGACTAATATACCGAATGCTAACTCTGCTGTGCTGCACTGTCAAAATCCACGCTGCTTACTGTACTATGAGTGCCCATGTACCATGTGCCCCGCGGTACTGTTGTGTTCTACTGTGCGCCTCAACTGGTGGGGGTTGGAGGGCATGTCGTGTGGCTTGGATACACTGTCTGATTGTAGCTGTCTCAGGTCCCTATCAATATGGCGCACATAAACTGCCTTACCTGGAATGTGAGAGGAATGAATGATAGCCGCAAGGCTAGATTGGTGCAGACCTACTTGCACAGAAAAGAAATAGACATCTGCCTTTTGCAAGAGACTCATTTGACGGCCAATGCGACACAGATGCTGAGACATCACAGATGGGGGGAGATACTGCATGCATCTTACTCCACCTACTCAAGAGGAGTCGCGGTATTGATAAGGAGGGGTCTCCAGTGGACGACACATGAGGTGCTCAGGGATGAGGGAGGCCGGTATGTGTTGCTTGTAGGAACGCTGTGTGGCATGCGGCTGATACTGGTGAATGTGTATGGTCCTAACGATGATAACCCAGATTTCTTCGGGGAGGTGTGGCATATGGTGCGGGCGCGGGGCCCGGCGGCGATCCTGTGGGGGGGGACTTCAATGTTGTGCTGTCAGGTAATATGGATAGGCAGGGCGCTGCGAGAGAACACCACCCTAGGGCGTCAGAGATGCTGGGCTGTATTATGCAGGAGACAGGTTTAGTGGATACCTGGCGACTATTGCACCCCGCGGATCGAGCGGGCACCTGTATCACGGCTCACAGAGCTGCCTGGTCCAGGCTGGATTACTGGCTGCTCTCCAGGGACCTGCATTCGTCAGTGCGGTCGGTGTCGCATTTGCCGAGATCATTGTCCGACCATGCCCCGGTGCTCCTCGCGGTAGCCACGCCATCCCAATATGTAAAACCATTTAGCTGGAGGTTTCCCTCTCGGGCGCTGCGAGATCAGGTCTTTCAGCAGGGACTGCGCGACAAACTGGAGGAATTTTTTGAGCTTAATGAGGGCACCGTGGATTCTCCGGGTACGCTCTGGGAGGCTTGTAAGGTGGTGACGAGGGGGCACTGCATGTCGCTGAAGACGGGCGTTCTGCGTTCGATCCGAGATACCTTGAGCAAACTAGAAACTGACCTGGCTCGTCTAGAGTCTGAATTGACCCATGCGCCCACAGATAGGATACGTGCCGAACTGCGTTCACAGCTCACTAAATACCAGGAGGAGGCGGACAGGGAAGTCGCGTACCTGTCCAAGGACAGTCGGGCTAGGCGATATGGCGAGGGGGATCGTGCCGGACGTACACTGGCCTATATGCTTCGCGGGCCGCGTGGGTCGGAGCACATACTGGAACTACGGCGTGCGGAGGGGGATGTGGTGCGTGAGCCGCAAGACATCCTAGACTCAATGACCGACCATTATAGAGAGCTATACACCACGAAGGTGTCGCCAGACGATAAAGTGCTCGACGATTACCTGGATACCATAGCCTTAGCGTGGTTCAGCAATAGTGCCAGACAATATATGGATTTGCCGTTTACGCAAGACGACATAAGGACGACGATTGCTGGTCTTCCACTCTGTAAGGCGCCGGGCCCAGACGGGCTGACGGCAGCCTTCTATAAGGAATATGCGGACATACTGGTCCCGAGGCTTCATGGGGTGTTTGAAGAGGCTGTGGAAAAGGGTGTCCTCCCTCGGTCACTGCGGGAAGCAATGATCATTACACTGCTTAAACCTGGCAAAGACCCCAGTTACCCGGACTCCTATCGCCCACTGTCGCTCATAAACCTGGACGCCAAAATATATGCCAAACTGATCTCTGACCGTTTAAAATACATGCTGCCACAAAAAGCGCTGTCAGATCAATCGGGTTTTGTGATGGGACGTTCCACTTCCCATAACCTAAGAGTGCTGTTTGGACTCCTGCATTACCTGGATCCTAGAGTCCCGGCCGCTGCGGCACTGTTGGATGCGACGAAGGCATTCGACTCGCTGGAGTGGAAGTTTTTACGGACATTATTCACCCGGATGGGATTTAGTCCGCTCTTTGCCAGGAGGATAGGCGTATTGTATAATGACCCATCGGCTAGGGTGCGAGTGAATGGCCAGACGTCTGCCCCGATCTCTATAACCAGGGGGACCCGGCAGGGATGCCCGCTTTCGCCGTTACTGTTTGCGATTGCGACGGAACCGCTGGCGGCCCGCATGAGACAGCACCATGCTGGGCGCAGCATAGGTTTTACGTCGCGTGGCCTGCTGGTCTCTATGTATGCCGACGGTATCACAATATATATGATGAACCCGTCGGACAATTTTGACCCGTTAATGCGAGAGGTGACACGGTATAGTGGACTCACTGGCATAGATATCAACTGGTCAAAGTCGGCAATGCTCCCACTAACGGACGGCACGCAGAAGTGTCACACGGAGTTCCCGATCGCTTGGGTTACGGACGAGGTCAAATACTTGGGTATACAGATGAGCCGCTCCACTCATTAAATATTACTGGCTAACTTCGGTGTGGCTATGGAATGGTTGGAGAGCAAAGTGCAGAGGTGGAGGACGTTGCCGCTGTCTCTGACAGGCCGCATAGCCATCGCAAAAATGGTCGTGGCGCCTAAATTCCTCTACCTGTTCGCCAATGTCCCCGTGCCGTTGACGAAGGCATTTTTTCGGCGACTGCTTGATCTGGTTTGGGCAGGTAGACAACCCAGGGTGGCCTGGAGCCTTCTTACACTCCCCTTCCAGCAGGGAGGTCTCGCTGCCCCAGACCTAGAATTGTATGCATACAGTGCACAGGCCCAATACTTACACTATTGGCATCATCCGATACCTTACCAGCCCCACGTGGCAATAGAAACAGATGTGGCGGCTCCTTGTCCCCTGCGGACAGCGGTATACCAAAAATATAAGCGGCAGAGGGAAGACATTGACACCGTAGAAATGGTGCGCTGGGCCTGGTCAAACATCGCGAAGCGAGCGGGCGTAATGGACCTGTATGCTCCGAGTATGCCCCTGGAGGCCAACCCCCTGCTGGGCCCGCTTACGGACACGGCGGTAGCACGCCGTGCGCACGCCTGTGGCCTGAAGGTGGTGGGGGATTTATATCCGGATGACACCATTATCACGCTGCCGGCCTTAACGGCAGCGCCTGAGCCGACGGCCTCGGAGCTCCTCTTGTATTATCAGTTGCGGTCGGCATGCAAACACAGATACCCCATGTTCCCTAAGGCTCCGCCGACGCTGGCAGCTTTGGAAAATATTCTATCGAACTCTTCCCCGTGCAAATTGATAACACGCATATACAGGACCACACAACTCACGGCGCCTGTCGCACACATTGATTCCAGAGCCTTATGGGAGGAAGACGCTGGCATAAGTATCACAGAAAAGCAGTGGGAATTCTGCTGCACCCAACTAGAACACCTGTCGCCTAATTACCGACTACGACTGATACACTTCAATTACCTGCACAGAACCTACCGCACACCCATACAAATGTTTAGGATGGGTCTCCAGGCCGACACGACGTGTTGGAGATGTGGCGAGAGCGAGGCCACGTTCTTCCACCTTGTCTGGTTGTGCGGACCGTTACGCACATACTGGGACAAAGTTTTCAACATTATTGGGCGGATAATAGGAGCGGCGTTGGCACCGGACCCGCTTGTTGCCCTCCTGGGATTCGTGCTGGGGGTGCCTAGGACGTCACGTAAGCTTGTCGCCCTCTTGTTATTGCTTGCCAAGCGCCAAATAGCGATCCACTGGAAGAAGAGGGCCCCCCCGAGGGTGTCTGGCTGGATGGGCTCTGCGACATACTGCAGAGAGCAACTGACAGCCTATTGGGACCAAATGCCGCAGCGGTCCAGACCAGTAGATGTGTGGCAGCCGCTGGTGGAATGGTTGGCTGGGACGGCAGTTGAGGAGGAGGACTGAGTCACTTGGGTGGATGGCTGCTGAGTGGTTCGGGATTGCATGGGTCGGATTGTGTGACGCGCGGGTGATGTTGGCGCCGGCCTGGTCCGAGCGCCACTTCTGGCTGCTGCTGTGTATGGTGGGGATGAGAGACGTATCGTTTGGAAGACTCGGATGGTGCGGGACCACACGGTGGAGGGCAGCTGCGAACTTCCACCCTCCTGTTGGAGGGTTCCTCCCTGACTCTGGTTTCCAGTTGGTATTGTTTTCTTTTTCATATAAAATGATGTTATTATGCCTTCTACGAATGTACACCGTGGATACGATTGTGCGATTTATTGCACTGAACCCATGCTGCCTGCCCCCGGGTTATTGGCTGATTAGCAGTGTACGTTTTATTGAGAAAATAAAGGTTTTTGAAACATCAAAAAAAAAAAAAAAAAAAAAAACATATGGTGCATGCATCCAGTCATGCAGTGTCTTGTATGGTGCTTGCAAATAAGTTTTAAAAGGGGGAACAATAAAGTCCTCCTATGTTCAATCAAAAAGTATGTTGGTGGAGAGGATAGGGGAAAAGGCAATGTAACTGTAAAACAAGCATAGGCATAGCCAATAGGTCTCGCCTTTGGGAGCTTATAAGTGTTTAACCATGATGCACTTTAACCTGGGTGCTGTGCTGCTAGGGATTGAAGAGCAATTTCACAATCATCTAAACGGATGCATTGGCAGCAATGAGGCAATGCTTGGATTCACCGTTCCTAGGGAGCAAAAAAGACATTAAGTGCATCAACACTGTTTTGGGGTAGTAAGCACTATATAATTCCAATTTAATTCAATTGCCAACAAAAATAATGCGGATAGCTTTGTCTGTCATACAACTTTTCTGTTTGTTTTAAAGAATTACAAAAGTTTGGAATGTGCACGCATTAGCTTTGGAATTACGTACTGATGTGCACCGGTATTTTCCAGATGTAGCATTATTTTGCCAGCAGTCTTTTAATGGCATGAAACCACCTCTGGTTGCCATCTCCTAACTTAAAACACCGAGTGATATTCTTCCCAAAATATGTGGTGGCTAACCTGGGATGTACCTTAGCCCAGGGTCACACATGGGGTCAGCGTGAACGACTCTGTTCATGAACTGCTACAGCCTCAGACACTCCCCATCTCAGGTCGGCTACAAGAAAACAAGCGAGAACTAGAGATTGTTTGTTTTCTTCTTTAAGAAAAAATGCAGACTAAAAACCGAGGCCAAAAATGGTGAGGAAAAGTGTTATACCAAGGGCAAATTTGATATTATTAAAAAAGTAGTAAATCAAAGTAGTAAAGTAGAGGTTAAACAACTGTGAAGAAATAAATGGCAAGTATTGTGGTACGTTGCACTTCAGACCTAACACAGACAGAATTATTGCCTATCCAAAGTAGCCTGTGCAAGAAAAAAGTTTCTGGGAAGAGAACGACCATCTTTTGGGGGGAAAGTGGCTTACTTACTCGCCTTTCATTTTTTTGCGAAGGTCCTGCAACTTCCCTTTTTGCGAAGGCCCTTCAACTTCCTGGAGGGCTAATCTCCAGAGCCAACGAAGTACATACACATATAAGTACATACTAAAGTATATACAAGAGGTCTCGAATGCTCGACCTAAAAAGGGGCATGGGAGCTTATTTTCCTTTCTAGCATTAGGACCAAGGGCACCTGTGCAGAAAAAAGGGAGACAACCAGTGGAAGCTCTTTTTTTCTGAAAGGTTCAGAGAGCCTGATTCAAAATCGAAGTGATGGTCAGGCAGGCCGGGAAAGAAGTGAAACATGCAGAGGAGATAGCCTGCTACTCAAGATTGCTGTATAAATAATGCAGCAGGTGTAGTTATATTGGGGTCCAAGACTGTGAGGGGCTCAGAGCCCCACAATCATGGGGAGCAGTAGTTTTGGGACAATACAGGTTTTTGTTTGATGCATTTGCTGCCTTATAAGACTCATATTTAGTGTGTTTTATGAACTATAGAAAAAGTACTCCTGAAATCATCTCATAAGCCCTGCCCCCCGCACGCAGCCATGTCCCTCCAGCTCCCCCAACCCTTGCCATAAAGTTTTGGAGGGGGGCCCAACCTCAAAACATTTTGCTTAGGGGGGGTTCAGAGCAAAACAGTTTGGAGACCTCTGCTTTAAGTACATGTAATGTACTGGAAACAGTGGGTCGTGCCACTAGTCAGCTAGAGGCGTCTGCAACCGAGACCTCAAGTCCTGTCAGTGATGTGGTACAGTACTGTGTGTAAAGGTGCCTGTACAGAAGGACTCTCCTGTTTCTTTGGTTACACTGGGATGCCCGGGTGTCCACTGACTGGCGTAAGGAGATATTCAATTACAGACATATGTGTTGTGTTGATGGTGCGTGTGCACATCTAAGTGTCTCATGTGTAAACTAATCCCCTTTGAAAGGTGCTGAGAGGTGCATTTCACCCAAAGTTTCAAAACCTGTCACTTTTCTTTAGAAAAGGGAACCTTCTAGAGGCGTCGTCAACTCCCACCCCCACCCCTCCAGCTTTAGCACCTTCAGCGGGGGCCTCTTCTGTCCACAGCTTGGCCGACAAAAGCTGGTAAATACTGTGATAAAGACTTGCTGGAGCAAGGAAGAGCAAAAAATGGGTAAATAGAGGAGGAAACATTGAAGGAATAATGAATGGAAGAATTAGTGGTTGACAGAATGCAAAGGTAAAATAGTGGACGTCAGCGGGTGAATGGAAGGGTGAAAGGATGAATGGATGCATGCTTGGATGGAAGAGACAAGGGAGCTCTAATTTTCTCGCTACTCCTCTGCTTACCTCTGCATAGGAGTTCAGATTGGGCTCTCGAGATATCTGAGCACATCTAGTAACAATGTGCACACATGTGACCCCAAAATGATCCTTAAAACATGGCCCAGCACCAAAGTTACATGCTGAGAAGATTTTTACTCAAGGAGAGGGGACGTAATTAATACCTGGGGTCAGTGCTTAATTTGATCCAGTGATTTATTGTCAACATTTATGACAGCTGCCTCACGGTGGTGCTATTTATGCAATAAAAAGATGAGCAGAACAGTTGTTTATTAAATCAATATACATTACAAACAACGAATACCAGCCACCCAAGCCATTGTTACAGCTTTGGGGGCCTCGAACAGTCTGAGATGTCGCACTTGTAGGACTGTGATGGTTACTAGTTGTGTTGGTGCTGTCATTGGCAGCGTTGGCAGGGGCAATGGGTGGAGCAAGCTGGGATGATCTCTTGACGAGGGCACTTTATTTTTATTATTTTTTTTACAAACTAAGCACTGTCTGGGGTCTTCACGGGCAAAGAAAACCAAGATGGCGGCACGCATTTTGACGCCGCACCGGGTGGCTCACGGCACGCATGCACTGGAGAGCGTCCAAGAGCAGGTGAGGAGATGCGGGAATGACGGAACTCCAGGGGTCTGTGACGGAGGTAAGTGCGCGCCTGCTGGCGCTCGCGGCGAATATCCCAACATTCAAAATTGCGCAAAGCATGGCAAACGGCTACAAAGCCAACGGTCTTACCCTAGAAATGGCACAAGTACCACAAAGCCGATTAGAGAACACACGCAGCCCCACGAACATCAGCCCACACGAACCCACAGCGAAACAGGAGCAAGACGCAGACCAGGAGCAAAAAGCCGATCAGATGGCTTTGCGTTCCGCTGCTCCAAACAATCCCAGTTTGCCGATCTCTCCACGGAGGCACCCAGGCACTGCAGGTCTTGTAACTGTTCCAATGGCTTGAGCTGCAAGTAGCTCTGCGTCACACCAGCCAACAGAATAACAGCCGATTTCCTCACCAGATGAATAAAGCTTGTTCACTGCAAGATGCCTAAAATGACACCAGAAGTCTCTCTCCCTTTTTTTAAAACGACGCTGCTCTCACAATGAGACTTTGATGGTAATTCCCTGAATGTGCAGACTAGACACAACACTTGCAGGCAGGCTGGGGCTGAAATCAAGTCAGGAACACCGCAGGCTTGTTACCAGAGAGACCATTCCCCCATGAGCTCTTACAAGAGACAGGAGGCTCCACAGAGATGTGAAAACAAACGCCCAGGCTGCAGGCTGTCCAGATGGTACAGGACACTGGTGGGGCTGACCAGGGCGTAACTTTTAAGTTTCAATTGACGGCTTGAAAGTCCATAGTTCCTTGTCTTTTGGTTCCTTAGTTCCTAAAAGTCCTTACTCCTTAGTGCACGCATCAGTCCTTAAGATCGTCGCCAAAATGTTGTAAAGAAGATACAGGGGTCCATTGGTTCATGTAAGATACTTCTTTATATTCAGGCTCCCTTGAGCCGGTGGAGTCGACGGGCTCATGGTTACGCACCTGCGCGCTACGAGAGGTACTAGACCTGATAACGATTTTAGCAGCTTACACAGCAACCCCACACATTTTCCTACTCCCTGCTGACGAGAGGCAACTACCTCGAAACACGTGTCCAGGGATGGCACACGCCACGCATACTTGCATTCACACTCGAGCATAGGTGTATCTGCCGACGCTGACCTTCAGGGACCATTTTCATTGGGGGAACACGCCTGGTAGGTGTAGCAGTGTGCGACCAATCTGGTTTAACTTTATATTCAGGCTCCCTTGAGCCGGTGGAGTCGACGGGCTCATGGTTACGCACCTGCGCGCTACGAGAGGTACTAGACCTGATAACGATTTTAGCAGCTTACACAGCAACCCCACACATTTTCCTACTCCCTGCTGACGAGAGGCAACTACCTCGAAACACGTGTCCAGGGATGGCACACGCCACGCATACTTGCATTCACACTCGAGCATAGGTGTATCCGCCGACGCTGACCTTCAGGGACCATTTTCATTGGGGGAACACGCCTGGTAGGTGTAGCAGTGTGCGACCAATCTGGTTTAACTTTATATTCAGGCTCCCTTGAGCCGGTGGAGTCGACAGGCTCATGGTTACGCACCTGCGCACTACGAGAGGTACTAGACCTGATAACGATTTTAGCAGCTTACACAGCAACCCCACACATTTTCCTACTCCCTGCTGACGAGAGGCAACTACCTCGAAACACGTGTCCAGGGATGGCACACGCCACGCATACTTGCATTCACACTCGAGCATAGGTGTATCCGCCGACGCTGACCTTCAGGGACCATTTTCATTGGGGGAACACGCCTGGTAGGTGTAGCAGTGTGCGACCAATCTGGTTTAACTTTATATTCAGGCTCCCTTGAGCCGGTGGAGTCGACGGGCTCATGGTTACGCACCTGCGCGCTACGAGAGGTACTAGACCTGATAACGATTTTAGCAGCTTACACAGCAACCCCACACATTTTCCTACTCCCTGCTGACGAGAGGCAACTACCTCGAAACACGTGTCCAGGGATGGCACACGCCACGCATACTTGCATTCACACTCGAGCATAGGTGTATCCGCCGACGCTGACCTTCAGGGACCATTTTCATTGGGGGAACACGCCTGGTAGGTGTAGCAGTGTGCGACCAATCTGGTTTAACTTTATATTCAGGCTCCCTTGAGCCGGTGGAGTCGACGGGCTCATGGTTACGCACCTGCGCGCTACGAGAGGTACTAGACCTGATAACGATTTTAGCAGCTTACACAGCAACCCCACATATTTTCCTACTCCCTGCTGACGAGAGGCAACTACCTCGAAACACGTGTCCAGGGATGGCACACGCCACGCATACTTGCATTCACACTCGAGCATAGGTGTATCCGCCGACGCTGACCTTCAGGGACCATTTTCATTGGGGGAACACGCCTGGTAGGTGTAGCAGTGTGCGACCAATCTGGTTTAACTTTATATTCAGGCTCCCTTGAGCCGGTGGAGTCGACGGGCTCATGGTTACGCACCTGCGCGCTACGAGAGGTACTAGACCTGATAACGATTTTAGCAGCTTACACAGCAACCCCACACATTTTCCTACTCCCTGCTGACGAGAGGCAACTACCTCGAAACACGTGTCCAGGGATGGCACACGCCACGCATACTTGCATTCACACTCGAGCATAGGTGTATCCGCCGACGCTGATCTTCAGGGACCATTTTCATTGGGGGAACACGCCTGGTAGGTGTAGCAGTGTGCGACCAATCTGGTTTTACTTCTTTAATGGTAGTTTGGTTCCATCACAGGTGGTCAGGATAACAAGAGGAAGTTAGATAGTACAAGGATAGCCCCACCAGGAGCAAGCTCCTTTCAGCTCAGCCTGAGTACATCAACTGACAATCTCCCCTAGAGAGGCACCCAGGGATTCCATGATGTCATGCAACATTCCATCAGAGCACAGTGAAGAAAAGCTAACAAGTAATTTACCACAGAAAACCTCGTGAGAACATACATCACTTTTCAGATAAAAGTTTTCTATTCTGGGTACATAGCAACCTGCCAAATTCCCGAGTCACCGTGGGAGCTGCAGACACACTGAGGCATCTCTCACAGCAGGGAATTCTCTCTGAAGGGCTGATGTGTGCAGAGGATAACACGTGGCGGTGCCTCGCCTGAAACAAGCTTCGGCTGGTTCTTGTTTCTCTCCTGGTGAGAGGAATGGGTAATATCGGGCCTTTAATTGGCTGGTAAATGAGTAACTGAGCGAGTTTAGTGTGTGCACGGAAAGCACCGAGTGCTCCTGTGAACAGGGCGAGGTCACGTGCAGGTCAAGGGCCACGAGTGGCAGAGTCCAGGGGCCTGGTGCAGGCCGGGAGCTTCCCAAAGTGCTGGTGAATGTCAGTCGGTAGTGCTCGTAGTATAGAGTGCAGGGGGAGGGGGCTCAGAGCTCGGGGGCTTCCCAAAGTGCTGGTGAATGTCAGTCTGTAGTGCTCATAGTATAGAGCGCAGGGAGAGGGCGCTCAGAGCTCAGGGGCTTCCCAAAGTGCTGGTGCACGTCAGTCTGTAGTCCTCATAGTATAGAGTGCAGGGGGGAGGCTCAGAGCTCAGGGGCTTCCCAAAGTGCTGGTGAATGTTAGTCTGTAGTGCTCATAGTATAGAGTGCAGGGGAGGGGACTGGGGCAAGCCGGGAGCTTCCCTAAGTGCTGGTGAATGTCAGTCTGTAGTGCTCGTAGTATAGAGTGCGGGGGGAGGGGGCTCAGAGCTCAGGGGCTTCCCAAAGTGCTGGTGAATGTCAGTCTGTAGTGCTCATAGTATAGAGTGCAGGGGAGGGGGCTCAGACCTCAGGGGCCTCTGAGCTCACTAACTATACCGGCCCCCCTACCCCTGTGGTCTAGTGGTTAAAATACAGACATTGTTTCAGTGTAGCGGGCTCCCAGAACCATCATTTTGGTGCAGCTGGCACCTAGAACCATCATTTTGGTGCAGTGGGCCTCTAAAACCATCATTTGAGTGCAGCAGGCCCCTAGAGCCATCATTTTGGTGTAGCTCGCACTTAGAACCATCATTTCGCTGCAGCTTAGAACCATCATTTCGCTGCAGCTTAGAACCATCATTTTGCTGCAGCGGTCTCTTAGAACCACCATTTCAGGGTGGCGGGCCCCTAGAGCCATCTTTTTGGGGCAGATCGCCGCTAGAACCATTGAGCCCCTGTGTCACTGCACCTTTTGATTCCTTGCTAGGTACGGCCCTGTGCACCCAGGCACCAGCCTATACTGGTAGGTGTCCTGAAGGCTGCCTGCAGCTCTGTCATATAGTGCTATTTGACAGGTCAGCGCTATAGTGCTTGTTTCCCCATCAGATGGCCTCAAGGCACCGAGGGTCTGCGTTTAAAGATGAGGAATCAGCAGTGATACTTTTGGGATTGTTGGACTTTTTACATGTAACAAAGGACCGAGGGTGCAGGGGGCGAGGGTCACATAGAGACCACACTTGATCTGATTAATAAAAATGATGCAATTACCCACGTGAAACGGCATCCATTTCATCGACACAGAACGCCGAAAGTCTGCGTTGCCTGTCTCATGTTCCCACTTCTGCTTGTTGCGCACAGACTCCATATCTGTTAGCAGTGGGGTTCGTTTGTACCCTCTGTGGTCAGATGTCCCTCAGCCGGCAGGAAGGCATATGAAGAGATGTGGGAGTCATCGGGGGGCCCTCAGCCGCCCAGGCTTTTCTCAGAGCCCCTCCATGGCCTGGCGGCTCGAGGTAAGATAAGACCTGTCTGAACACCTGGAGCCGACTCTAAGTGTGATGACGTCCACCAGCATAGTGACAAAGCGCACTTCTCAGCCGCGTGCTCTCTTGGCGCTTTGTAATCCTCGTGCGGAAAACATCACACAAGAAACACTAGTGAAAGAAACAGAAGGTGCATACTCGATTGACGCCAGCACGTGTTTACCCCAGGCTGCCCTTTACAGTTAGGGTGTGTCAAGGCACTATATGCCCCTGACAATATCAGGACGTGGCCCCTGTCTGAGGTCCACAAAACAGAGATTGCATTGGCCTGTCCAAATGGGCCGTTCTAAAATTGGACAGGGCGGTTACCAAAAAGCCCGATTTCCAATCACGAGCCATTGTTTAACATAAACGATGATGCGAGCCAATGGAAAAGCGGGTCGGGGCTTCAAGTCCCCTTCTGGAATCGTATAGATTTCAAAAGGCCCTTGCATGGCGAGGGCAGCGCATGCGCGCTGCTAACGCGAGGTGAGACCTAAAAAGACATGTCTCCACTTATCATTGGTTTATGTACCTTAAATTTATTGCCTCCAATAGTCAGCTATGGTTGTGGTTTTCGGGTTATGGGTCTGTTGCCCCAATTCAAATAGCTGAAAATAAATTTCTGTGGGGCTCTTAGGGGTTCCACAAAGTACATCTTCTGAGATAGTTCACGAAGAGTTGGGCATGGGTTATGTTAGAGATTATATTCTAACATACTTAATAGGACTTAATAGACTGATCATGCAAGATGGCATGATTCTGGACAACTACTTATGAATCCCTTGCATGTCCTATGCTTTTTCCAATATGAAAACTTTAGGGAGACCAGAGCTTTACAATGATCCAAGTTGTATTTTTAAAACTGATCACATATGGTTAAACAAGTGTTTAGAGGTAAGAGGACAGGAGAACGTGAGGCAATAGTATTGAATAAGCATTCAGTACGCCGTGTGATATTGGTGAAAACGGTGAGTGGTCTAGAGCCTTATCTTACTTTAGACATGTCCATCTACCATCAAAGATTATTGACTTATTTTAGGCTTGATTTATTTCCACAGTTTTTGCCCTCTAACCATGGTTGTTATAAGGATTCCATATTGTCCTTGTGTGAATGCGACAATGTTTCTATTAGAGATACTTTGCATATAGTTGTGATTTGTCCGATATATAACAATTTGCGCTATAAAATCATACATCCACTATTGATGCCCATGAATTTTAATGAAGTGAGACCTGCATTATTCTTTTTACCGCTTTTAACTACCCTTACCGTATGTTATTTTTTAGCATTCCGGTGTCTTAAAGCAAGTTAAACTGTAATTCATGTTGATGTCATCATGTATGTAATGTATCAAACTGTGTTTGACTTTTATGATTTTATTTTTAAAATCGAATAAAAAATATTTATTGGTATCCATTAGTGGCAGAGGTGTCCTTGTTTTGCTATAAATAAGAAGTGCTTTTTCAGAGGAAGTTTGTGAGGGATGATGTGCGCAGGTCAATGCCCAACTGAAGCAAAGGATTTGGAAAACCATAGCCAGGAAAGTGAGGACCCAGGGAGTCTTTTGCCGGCGCATCTTCCATTGCCAGAAGAGGTGAGAGGACCTCAGATGTTGGAGCTGAAAGATCACCCTAGGACGTGTTTGAAGGGCCATCCAAGGCCCCCACACTCACCTGACTCTTGCAGCAGCTAGCTGGGGTAAGACTTGGTCCCCCAGCATTCCATTGTGGCGTGGGAGGTGGAGCCAGTCCTCCCGAAGCTACTTGACTCCTCTAAACTCCCTCTGAGTGGGAATGCATTTCAAGAGCCATCTGAGGCCCCCACACTGACCTGACTCTTGCGGCAGCTAGCTGGGGTGGGACTCTGTCCCCCAGTATTCCATCTGTGGTGCGGGAGGCAGAGCCAGTCCTCCTAGCGTAACCTGGACTCCTCTGTACTCCCGCAGCATGGGACACACCTGGGCTAAGCCTGGTCCAAGGGCTGGCCCATCAGTGCCTGTCTGCGGCTGGACGAGGCTGGGCTGGGCCACCCCTCTTGACCTTCTTCCTCGGGACATCACATCTGGACAGATCATCGCCGCAAACAATATTGATTGAGGCAGGAACGTGGGGAAGAGGAATTCGGTTATGCCGGCCACCAAAGAACACCCCTTGACTGCAACCATCACTAGCTTTTTGACCACTGTAATGGGGGCAATTAATAGTGAAATTGAGTGCGTGGAGGAGAGGTTGGGAGCCACAAAGAAAGCTGTGCAAAATAGCTCTTTGGAAGGAGTTTCTAATGTTACTGTTGCAGCGCAGAAAAACTAGGTAACGGGGAACAGGACAAGACCCGTACCAAATATCCTCCCTTCGTCACAGACCAGAAATCACATTAACGCTTTCACACATGCAGTCATTGGTGGGGCCCATAACACTAACATTCACACATCATTTCACACTGGTCTGCACATACAGGAGAGATTAATGTTTCATGCGCTGACATGAGAGGAATACCTTATAACCTACAGGAAGAAAAGTTATATCACATATCTATATATTAAGATCCCTACACCTACAGATCTCAATCCTTAAACATCAAGACACTCCTCCCACGTGATCAATGGATCATTTAGTTGGATCAGTTAATGGTGATTTAGAACCAGCTAAACACATTTAACATTTTGATCTTCCCTCCCTCAATAAATCACAAACGCATTTGCTTGTTAATCGATATTCGTTTATCTACTTTATCGCAAAAGGTTAAATCTACATCTAGAAAGTTTTATTAATTTTTATGTTGAATCACAAAACACCATATTTACCTAATCTGGCTATCGGGCGTCCTCTAAGTCATCAAATTAGTCATCAGTCAGTCAGAATTTAGAAGTTCTTCATGCGGCACGCTACAGTCCCAAAGAAAGGCAAGGACCAGAGACGTGCAAGCATCTATCAGCGCCCGTAAGTTTTATAAAGTTCGTAGTTCGTCAGGAAATGGGCAGCATTCGGACTGTCAAAGATTCAGGAACGCAGCAGTCACCCTAAATAGTAGCGTCGCGTAGCGTCACCGTCGTCTTCGCCAGCATAAGGGAAAGTATAAGCAGCAGCCTCTCTATTCTACCATAATTTTTTAAAATAAAAGTAAAGTCAAGATGTAACAAATTACAAAATTTGGGCATTCTTGATTGGTCAGTTGGGATCGTCCGGTGAGGTTTCACACAGTTCAAGAGGTTATGTAATGGTTTTTGGATTTTTCCGGTTTCTTGTAAATGTCTATTGTGTGGCACTTGGCCGACTTCCCACCGTGGCCTTGTTCGGGCACAGTATGACATGGGTCAGGACGAGGCCACAGGAACAAATTGTTGCGCAGTCACACTTCGCCCGAAACCTCGTGAAATGGTGGCCATCACGTCATGTCACGTTGGCGGCCATGTTGTTTTTAGGCCCAAAGGACAACTTAAGCGAAACAAACACAAAGAGTAATTAATACATAGAAATAATGAATAAAATGTTAACCTATTACTAATCCCTCTATGTGCTTGTAATTATCTAGCGTATAGCGACATTTAAAGCGTTCATATTCACCCATTTGATGTCATCTGGAGCAACATAATGAAAACGTCACAAAAGCCACATATATCATGGAGTATTCTATTTACTACATATACTACTGTTAGTATGCGTACGTATTTTAGTAATTTCAATTATTCAGCCATGCAAAATGCAAATCCCACGTATATTTCGTATATGAATAAGGTTGATTAATAGACATGCAAACTTATTTAGTAATATTATAATTAATAGATTATTCGACTAGTATATTCAAGCAGAATAGGCGGGGTATACTAAATTTTTGTAGTACCCGCTCCGTCAATCCCCCCTTTGGTGATTTTTATCACCACACCATTAACATTTTGTATTAATCTACATGGAGTTGAAATGAATTCTTGCTTTAATTTTCATCTCTGTCTCCCCAATTTCTTCTCTTCTGGCTGTTTTATACATATTCTCCTTCATCTCTTCTAATTCTACTTCTTCAAATTCCCTCTCTTATTTCTTATCCTGTCTTCTCAAATTTTCTCTTTTTAGCTTTTTCTGGATTTTCTTTCTTTTACGACACAGACATCCTAATCTTGATATTAATACTACAAAAATCACACATGTTAATGGAAATAAGAATTTACCTAAAAAGGTACTACCTAGGTTTACTAAGAAATTTTTAATAGAAGATATTTTCTTTCCAATCTTTTCCCAAACACTTTCAACCTCCAGTGGTGCAATTTCATCATGCAGATCAGTTATATTTTTAATAGAAAATTTCCAAACTTTACTTTCGTCCGGAATGTAAGTACAACAATGTTGAACTTTCAGCATTTCACAGACTCCACCCTCTTTTGCCAATAATATATCAAGGGCAAGTCGATTTTGCATTACCATGGCACGCATGGCAACCATTTCAGTATTTACTAAGAAACATCCTCCAGCGGTGCTTGTTGACAAGCGATCCACTACTGTTGATAGCCTTCTAATTTTGTTTGCATTCAGAGATATTCCCACTGCTGGTATCAATGCTCCAAAGATGTCACCTACAATTTCTGACCAAGATTCTCTCTTTCTACGTGCTAAATAACTACTTAACTTATGTACACCATTTTCTCCTCTTCCCATGTGAAAAATCTTTGGGAAAACCAGGCCTAAATAACATGGCCATACCATGGTCAGGCAAAAGATAATATGCCTTGATTCCACAAATAAAATATAACCCAGGAAAAACTGGATCATTTCCTCCTTTAAATCCCCATCCACCCATGATTCGGTATGTATCATGGCACTCACTGTTACCTACAAAGTAATTATCATATGCAGTCTGATTCCTTCTAATACACAATTTTCCTTTCTGAGGCCAATCTAAAGCCATAGTTGGACTCGCTTCTCCCTTCAAGTGTTTTTCCATTTCTACATCCCAAACTGTCTTTTCCACTTTTCCTTCAGATGCTTTCCTTTGCATTTTCAATCTCCTTTCCTCAACCATATCCAAAAACGTCTTTTCTTCTTTCTTTAAACTGCAAGTCAAATTATTTCTAAATATATATTCTAATATTAGTTCTTTAGTTTCTAGGAAAAATTCACCTAACACCTTTGCAGGTTTTACCTTATTTAGCTTGTTAATTGAGGGTACTTGTGAAAATATATTATCTACATCTGAGAAATAATATTCTAATTTCCCTGTTTGGTAAAATAAACTAGCTATTACAGTACATATTATTCCATAAGTTACTGGAAGGTGGTGATAAGTCACTCCCTCGAATACAGATGCAGGTAACTGCATACAAACGTAGCAATCCCTTACGTCCATTGTCTTTACATATTCATACAGTAATTTCGAAAATACATTGTTAGAAAAATCAGTTATAGACCTGTCTTTATGCAAATAATTTTCATCTATTTTAGTCGGAACCACCTTTTGAATCTTCTCTATATTAGTCTTGTTCTCACTATGTCCTTCTATTGTGTCAATGGTAACCTTAAATGAGATCATCAGAGCTAGTACACTCCACAGAAGCATTAGTAATCCTGTACAACAACAACACATTTTACACCATCGCTTTAAGAATATACATCTATCTTTTCTACTATTTGTGTTTGCCATTTTTGTAAAAATGAACAGTGTCTTTTGACTTAGCCTCTTCTACTTCACAACTAGTTTGTCTAACCCAAGGCTCTAAGCACCTACTTGGTTCTACCAGTTTTGTCTTTTCCCGTATTTTATTGTCTTTCCATTAGCAGCATTCTCGTCTTATTCAGTTTGTCATCTCATCGTCCTTCACCTTTCCGTCGTGATCTGAATACAGAATTTCCTGAACATCCGTTTCTTCTCCAATGTCGGACAAGATAACTCTCAGGATTTCCGATTCTTCGTCTTCCTCAACCACTTCCGGTACAGTCACTTCTGGATTTTCTTGACTATCCGCCTCTTCTGTTATCTCAGGCAGGGCCACATATACGTCCATTCCGGCGACTTATACTTCTATTTAGGTTTTCTCGTTCTTTTGCTTTCCTCAATTGCAATTATTTCTTTGTCTTTTGATTTATCTTGACTAGTTACTTCATTCACCTGTTCAGCTCTTGGTGAAATTACTCGTGTCAGTCGATATCTCAGCCTCTTTATTCTTTTTTGGCCACACTTCATCTCTTGCTGATCTTTTCAGTTTACTACCTTTATCATTCTTTTCAGTTCTCCATGCTCTCTTCCTTAAGATTCTACCTTCTAGTACTTCGTCTTCACTTTCCTCCGATTCTGTTTCAACTTGCTTTTTACTTTCAAAAGCTTTTCTTTCCACCACGTCTTTCGTTTTCCCTACTTCTGTCCCTCCTCTGGTTTCTTGCGCACAATCTTCCTGCTGACTACTTGTCCCTTCCTCTAACTGGATGTTGGAGTCCCCTACACCTCCTCGGGGGTCTTCCACAAGAATCTTTCCCTCTCTCTCTGTATCTGGCACCTGTCCATCTATTCTTGTTATTTCAGGTGGAATCTCTCTCAACCTTTCATCTGGAACTTCTTTATCAACAATTTCTTTAATTGTCTTTTCACTGTCCTTTTCTTTTCTTGAACGTAGAGTTACTTGTTCAGTCTCTGAGTCTGAGCTGGTATCAGAAATCTGTAACCTTCTTCTCAAGGAAATACTTCTTGGGACAAAAGTTAGATCTGACTCTGTTTCCCCCCTTTCAGAGTTTTCTCTTGTTCTTGCTTCTTCATCATCCGATTCAGAACTTGATTCTGATTCATCGAAATATTCTTTTTCTTTGTTATCCACTGGATTTGGAATCCTCAAAGTGTGACTCGCATGAATCCAGTTCTTGATTCCGGCACACTTCACAGCTGTTGTTGTAGTCAAAATCACCTGTCGTGGTTTTCCCCACCTTGGGACCAAACAGTTCCTCCTTCTGTGTACCTTGATTCTCACCCAGTCCCCTGGGCTCAGATCATGAGCTTGCTTCTTTTCAAGGGTAGTGGCATCCGCTCCAACCTGATGAAACACAGAATGAACTGCGTCAGCCAGGCCCTTACAGTAATCCAACACCATGTCATCAGTTATAGGCAACAGCTTGTTGACTGGTATGAACACATGACGCATTGCTCTGCCCATGATAATTTCATGGGGACTCAACCCTGTAGTTCTATCTGGAATTGATCTGATAGTCATGAGTACTAGAGGCAAGACATCAGGCCATTTCATACCCGTAGCTAAACCCATTATCCCTATTCTGTTTTTGATAGTACCATTTATTTGTTCTACCACACCAGAAGCCTCTGGGCGATAGGCACAATGTAGTTTTTGCTGTACATTCAATGCTTCGCAAATCAATTTTACAATCTCATTATGAAAATGTTTTCCTCTGTCTGATTCAATTGTTACTGGAAACCCAAATCTGGGAATGAATTCCCTCAAAAGCAGTTTTGCCACTGTAATCCCATCACTTCTTCTTGTTGGGTATGCTTCTACCCATTTAGATAACAGACAGACCATGACTAGAACATGCCTCAACCTGTTGCAAGGAGGCATCTCAATGAAATCTACTTGCATTCTGGTGAAAGGCCCTCCTTCTCGACCTATTGTTCCTAAACTCACCACTGTTTTTCTTCCAGGGTTGTACTGCTGACATATAAGGCATCTTTGACAAAGTCTTTCTGCTACAAGTCTAAATTTTGCATTGTACCAGGTTTGTTTAAACGACCTTATCATGGCATCTCTCCCTATGTGTCCCTGTCCATGATACATCCGTGCCATGGCAGACACCATGCTATCAGGCATAACTGGTCTTCCATCTCGATAGACCCACACATGATCTTTCTCCCTTGGTGCACATCCTGCTTTTACCCACTGCTTAATTTCCTCATCTCCTGCTTCTTCCTGCAATTGCCTCACTTCCTCCCAGGTACCCACAATATTAGTAAACATTAGGGTGCAAGAATTCAAATCTCTCTCCTTCGCCCGATTAACAGAATTCTGATTACGTGCACAGTATTGGGCCATATCGTTGGCGTATTTATTGCCGATGGCAGTATAATCGCCAGATTGACTATGTGCAGTACACTTTACAATGGCCAATTGCTTAGGCAGCTGTATCGCCTCAAGCAACTTCCCAACCACTTCAGCATTCTTGATGGGAGTTTCACTCGATGTCAAAAATCCTCTCTGTAGCCATATTTGGCCAAAGTCATGCACCACACCAAAACCGTACTGCCTATCGGTTATCACAGTCACTCTCACGTTCTTTCCAATCTAGCATGCTCTAGTCAAAGCAACATGTTCAGCTACTTGGGCTGATCTTACTCCTTTCAGGTAGGATGCTTCCATTACTGCTGCAACTGTGCATACTGCATATGCTGCACTCAGCATTCCGTCATCTGTCCTCAAGCAAGACCCATCTACAAACATCACAAAATCACTTTCTGGCAATGGTACATCCTTCATATCCGGACGTGGTTTGGTACAGAAGTCGAGTACATCCAGACAATCATGATCTGCTTAATCTCTGACTTCCACATTCTCAGCATCAGGGAGCAATGTTGAAGTATTCACATTCAAGCATCTCTCAAGGCTCACATTCGTTGCACCTAATATGACTTTTTCATATTTAGTCAGCCGACTATGTGTCATGAACTGAGTGCGACTCCTGGTTAAAAGGAGTGCCACATCATGGGGTACAAACACTTTCACAGGATATCCCATCACAATTCCTTCACTCTGCCCCAAACTCCTACAGGTAGCAGCCACTGCTTTCAGACACCCAGGTAGAGCTACAGCTACTGGGTCTAGCATAGATGAAAAGTATGCAATTGGTCTCCTCAGTTTTCCATGCTTCTGTATTAATTCAGAAAGTGCACATCCATTCCTCTCACTGCAGTACAACTCAAATTCTTTCTCGTAATCAGGCATTCCTAATGCTGGTGCTTCACACAAACCATCTCTCAATCGTTTAAAAGCTGCCAATTCCTCTTTATTCAAATCAATGGGATCCTTCACATCACTTATTGTCAAACGTACCAAAGGCTTTGCAAACAGGGAGAAATTGCTTATCCACTGACGACAATATCCAACCATTCCAAGAAACATTCTCACCTCTCTTTGCGTCATGGAGGCTCTCATTCCTTTTATGATCCTGATTCTGTCTATTGTTATTTTTCTCAGTCCGTTTTCGTTATTATGGCCTAAATAATGTACTTCTTTTTTGCAAAATTGTAACTTTGATGGTGACACTTTTAGTCCTCCATTGGCCAGATGATTCAGCAAGGCTATAGTGTCCATTACACAAGCTTCACAAGTCTTCGATGCCACAAAAAGGTCGTCGATGTACTGTACTAACACTGAATTTTGAGGCATTTCTAGGCTTTCTAAGGACTTTTTCAATATCTGATTAAATATTGAGGGGCTTTCTGTATACCCTTGTGGAATTCAGCACCAAGCCAAAATACGTTCGCCAAAACGAAACGTAAAACTTTGCTGGCTGTCATGGTGCAATGGGATGGAAAAGAAAGCATGGCATAAGTCAATTACAGTATACCATTCTGCATCATGGGGAATCTGATACAAAATCACTGATGTATTTGGTACAATAGGACAACATGACACACCAATTTTGTTTATCTTTCTCAAATCTTGCACTATCCTGAACTTCCCATTAGGCTTTTTCAGTCCCATAATTGGGGAATTACATGGACTACTCATTATTTCTCTCAAAATGCCTTGTTTTATCATTTTCTCAATCATGGGAGTAATTCCTTCAATTATCTCAGGTGTCAGCTTATACTGGGAAACATTTGGATAGCTTATTCCTTCTTTCACTGTTATTTTTACTGGGTCCACATTTCTCATTAGTCCCACATCTTCTCCTGTGAAATCCCAGACTTCTGCCTTTACAGTCTGTTTCAATTCTTTAGGTAATTCATCAGGGTTAAATACAGCATAGGCTTCAGTAACCTCAGTTTCCCTGTTTGCCATAGTCATCTTATACAGCACATCTTCATCAGGGGTCTCAAATGCTATACCATCAGGGTTACAGAATATAGTGCAATTCATTTTGCACAACAAATCCCTACCTAACAAATTCACAGGACTCGTATCGCACACAACAAAGCGGTGCATTTCAGAGAATTTCCCCATGCTAACTTTCACTGGTTCTGTCAGATACGTTTTAATCTGTCTGTTGGATACACCAACTACTTGGATTGTTTCATCCGAGAGAGGAAGATTCTTAACATCAGCTGACCTAACAATTGATCGAGTAGCACCAGTATCTACCAGGAAAGTAATTTTCTCCTCATTTACCTTTCCGTCCACAAATGGGCCTGTCTAGTCTAATTCTAGAGTTGTGCCAAGTACGCACTCTTCTTCCTCCCCTCAGCACCGTCAATAACCTTCTTCTGACTCACTCTCATCGCGTTGTAGCCAATACTGCGAAACAGCGCTAGCGCGCAGCAGCTTAGTTACCTGTTCTTCATTGTAGAATCCTGTCTCATTACTGTATTTCTGTGAGTTTTTGCTTTGTGGAAAAGGTGGTTTTGGCACCTGATTCTGTTGGGTAACAACCTGCTGCTGTCGCTGCGGTTGACCACTCATCTCATTCTGCACCTGTGGATTCAATGATGCATTTTCATTATTAGTACTTGGGGGAAATTTACACTCGGATTTCCAATGCCCTACTCTTCCGCAATTATGACATGAGAATTTATTTTTAGCTTCTTCTATATTAAAATTTCCCTTACCTTTCCCAGGAATTAATTTTGATCTGGGTCCTGTATTATTCGCTTGTTCCACTAACTGAGCTTCCTGTCTTTCTGTCACCTTTATTTGTGCCCACATAGCTTTCTCTTTTAATTTACACTGTTGGGCTTCAATATCATCACTAAAATATTTTGCATGTCTCAATACGTCATCTATTTTCTTGTTTTGCCAATCTACGGTATGTTGCTTGATCACTTCACTAATTTCTGGACGTAAACCATATACAAATCTGTATACAAAATGGCTCAAATCCTTTTCACTCAGATTTTCATCACCACTGAACTGTTTAAAGGCCAGGATTAACCTCTAGTAATATGCATGTACTGACTCCTTACTTTCCTGATGAGTTCTGTCAATTTTTACCCAATCAGTTTCTTTGGGAGGTACTTTATTTTTCAGAAAGGCAATAACCTGTTCATATTTCTTCATAACTTCTGGGTCAGGGGCTCCTGTCTTTGGATCCCTAGGGTACTCTTGTGTAGGCCAATTTATCATTAGCTTGCACTCTGTCCATAAATCTGCTGGTACTATTATGTCAAACAGACTGTTTAGGTCAATCCATAATACCTTAGATAATTTCCCAAATCTGTCAACTTGCCTATGCCACACGACAGGCTTTTCGCGTAGTCGAGGGAAATCATTGGTAAATGACAAAATATCTTGCCTAGTCCATGGAACATGTACATATCCTCCTCCTGGAATTTCTTTCATGGGGCATTCTGTTACTACCTTTTCTTTTTCTCTTACAGGGAAAGCTGCAAACGTTTTATCTAAGGCATCATCTCGTTTTCAATACCACCTGCTTCTCCATTTATCCACATCTCCCCATTTTCTCAACAGAATAATTATTTCCTTAATCTGACTTATTCGTCCTGTGGTATTCAAATGTTCAAATGTTCAATATCTTTTTCAGTAAAATCTATTCGATATAGTTTCTGTAGAGCCTTTACCTTTTCAATATCTATACCCATTTCATTTGCTACTTCTTCTAATCTTTCATGCAGAGATTTTGCTCTCCAAGTTATACTTTTACACAGAAATCGTAACTCCTCATCCTGATAAGTTTTTAACTTCTCTGTGGGGATAGTCCCTACTATTAATTTTTCCATAACCATTCGGAGCTTGGCCACATCTATTGATTGGGATTCTTTGTCTATTCTCTGCAAGCTTCTCAACCATTCACTTAATTCCTCCGAAGTAGGGCCTACTGGTTTCTCTACATTACTTTGTTCTAAATCTTTTTGAGTTTCTAATACTGATTCCATTGTCTTTGTATGTCTTTCTGTTATATTCGGACTTAATATCAGGTTTCTAGGAACATTTGGCTCGATCGCATTCACTGTTTGTCCCCATGGATTTTCATCTATACTTTGCTTTGGCCTCTCATTCAGTTTATTACTGTTATAAGGAACCGTTAAACAATGTTCACTATCTTTCTGTTTATCAAAAATAGGCATTACAGGGCATATAGTCACTGGAACAGTCACGGCTTCTAGATTTTTAGTCAATTCTCTTATCTTTTCAGTTAATTCCAAAGTTCTTTTTGCTAATTATGCTGAATTTTCACCACTCGTTGTATCATCTGATTTTCTCTCTATCTCTCTGAGGGAATTATTTTTTCCTAATTCTTGGGGTACTAGTTCAGTCTTAATGATTCGCAAAGTTTCTCTCATTGGGGCACTTGGTGTCAACATTGCAGATTCTGGTTGATATGGGGGTGGATTTTTATAAAACATGTCATCAAGAACATCATCCTCCGATTCATTCACTCCATACCCTCTTGATTCTATATTATGTCTCTTTTCCGTACATTTTTTACCTCCAATTTCTTCAACATTTCTTACAGGAAACAACCCATCAATCATACTTGCATTTCTCCACCTCCTCATTCTGTCATCATGATTTTCATGCCCATTTCTCCCAAACATGTATCTGTATCTTCCACCATCTTTCTCTGTCATGCATCTCATCTTCCCATTCTGTCAGTGCTTCAAACTGTGTTGGTCTAGGTCTTGGTTCTAGATTCATCATTTTCTCTCTTAAATTTCTCAAAACCGCTAAATTAAATGAACCATGCTCTGGAAATGCCAAAACTCCATCATTCTTTGTGTAATTTACCCAGTTATCTAACCAAATACAAGCATGATATCCGTATTTCGCAACCATAAAGGATGCGCGGGGTTTTGGTGGGGGAAGCAACTGTCCCTCCCTAGTCACAATTGGTTTGTCCCTTTTAAACAACTTCTTGATTTTCCCACACCAGGACTTTTTCTCCTTTTCAGGTGGATCGTAATACATCATTTTGTCTTTCGTGTATCGTTAGTCTTTTCCTTACGACTGTTCTGTTATTTTAACCAATCGTAGCGTGACTCACACCAATGCACCAATCCGGAGCGTCTATGTCACTTTTGTAATTCTCCAATCCCAGCGCAACTCACACTTACGCACCAATCAGCTGCGTCTACGTCACCCCTTAATTCTCCACTCCTAGCGCAACATACACTAGTACATCAATCAGGGGCGTCTACGTTTCTCACTGACTAGCCAATCCCAGCGCGGCTTTTCTGACGTCAGCTCTTCTCACTGTCGCAGCTCCTGCTCCTGCTGACCCCTCCTTTACAAAATGTTATCAGTAATTTTTCTTACGTTCTTTTTATTTACAAATCTGTTAGTAACGACATAAAAACGCCACCATTGTCCACTTCGCTAACCAAAGAATAGGTAATGACCTTTCTCACAAGAATTCCGTCTTTCCCGAGAGCAGCGCTTACCTCTGCCCTACTACGGAATCGTTACTTCCGTTGATAAAGTAGCACATCCCTCTACCTTATCCTTCTAGCAAGCATTACCTAACTGTTTCTCCAGAATTAAGACACCTAGTTGGAGACCCAATGCTCCTGAGAAATAAAACCAGAGTTTCGCAATTAACCCGATTGCCTTTTCATTCACGCACTTTCACACGGAAAATGTAGTTCATTCACGCAGAATTCTGTCTTTCCCGAGAACAGCGAACAGTCTGTCCTACTACAGAATTATGACATACATTAATAAAGTAGCACTTCCCTCTACTGTATCCTTCTAGCAAGCTTAGGGAACACCTACTACCTTTCCAGTGATAAGCGTTATCAGAGCTCCTTCTGGTCTCCTGGTACCTAAGACCAAAATTTCACAGGTGACCTTCTCTACCATACAGTTCTTTCATACAGGAGATATTTCTAATGGCAATACGCGACGATGTCACCGAATCGAACCCAGACAATGCATCGTGCAACTTCAATCGTTACACGTTTCCCCTGTGTACCTACAGGGCAACAACAATTCCGTCTTTCCCAAAAGAAGCGCTTACCTCTGCTCTACTACGGAACCGTTACAAACTTCCGACTTCCTACCTCCCAGAAGCCGTGCAAACAACATAGAACCCTGACGCGACACAACATAGAATGTTAATACATAAACCAATACTTTCCAATAATCAATAAGCTATTTACAAGCAATAATCACCAAACCAAAACAATAATAACCATCATCCTGCTACCAGAAAAACTGTTGCAGCGCAGAAAAACTAGGTAACGGGGAACAGGACAAGACCCGTGCCAAATATCCTCCCTTCGTCACAGACCAGATATCACATTAACGCTTTCACACATGCAGTCATTGGTGGGGCCCATAACACCAACATTCACACATCACTTCACACTGGTCTGCACATACAGGAGAGATTAATGTTTCATGCGCTGACATAAGAGGAATACCTTATAACCTATAGGAAGAAAAGTTATATCACATATCTATACATTAAGATCCCTACACCTACAGATCTCAATCCTTAAACATCAAGACACTCCTCCCACGTGATCAATGGATCATTTAGTTGGATCAGTTAATGGTGATTTAGAACCAGCTAAACACATTTAACATTTTGATCTTCCCTCCCTCAATAAATCACAAACGCATTTGCTTGTTAATCGATATTCGTTTATCTACTTTATCGCAAAAGGTTAAATCTACATCTAGAAAGTTTTATTAATTTTTATGTTGAATCACAAAGCACTATATTTACCTAATCTGGCTATCGGGCGTCCTCTAAGTCATCAAATTAGTCAGAATTTAGAAGTTCTTCATGCGGCACGCTACAGTCCCAAAGAAAGGCAAGGACCAGAGACTTGCAAGCATCTATCAGTGGCCATAAGTTTTATGAAGCTCGTAGTTCGTCAGGAAATGGACAGAATTCGGACTGTCAAAGATTTAGGAATGCAGCAGTCACCCTAAATAGTAGCGTCGCGTAGCTTCACCGTCGTCTTCGTCAGCATAAGGGAAAGTATAAGCAGCAGCCTTTCTATTCTACCATCATTTTTATAATAAAAGTAAAGTCAAGATGTAAAAAATTACAAAATTTGGGCTTTCTTGATTGGTCGGTTGGGATCGTCCAGTGAGGTTTCACACAGTTCAAGAGGTTATTTAATGGTTTTGGGATTTTTCCGGTTTCTTGTAAATGTCTATTGTGTGGCACTTGGCCGACTTCCCACCGTGGCCTTGTTCGGGCTCAGTGTGACAAGGGTCAGGACGAGGCCACAGGAACAAACTGTTGCGCAGTCGCTCTTCGCCCGAAACCTCGTGGAATGGTGGCCATCACGTCGTGTCACATTGGCGGCCATCTTGTTTTTAGGCCCAAGGACAATTTAAGCGAAACAAACACAAAGAGTAATTAATACATAGAAATAATGAATAAAATGTTAACCCCTTACTAATCCCTCTATGTGCTTGCAATTATCTAGCGTATAGCGACATTTAAAGCTTTCATATTCACCCATTTGATGTCATCTGGAGCAACATAATGAAAACGTCACAAAAGCCACATATATCATGCAGTATTCTATTTACTACATATACTACTGTTAGTAAGCGTACGTATTTTAGTAATTACAATTATTCAGCCATGCAAAATGCAAATCCCACGTATATTTCGTATATTAATAAGGTTGATTAATACACATGCAAACTTATTTAGTAATATTATAATTAATAGACTATTCGACTAGTATATTCATGCAGAATAGGGGGGTATGCACTACCCGCTCCATCATTACACAATTCCGCATCTTGCCGGCAGTGGCAGGAACTCTTGGGAAATCAGGAATCTATGTGTTTTCAATGGTGTCTTAGAAATTGCGTCCAATGACGGTCAGAATACCCAGATTGAAGCCAGTTGCTCATCGCCTCCAAAAAGGCCAAAGGTAGCAATAAGCCACCACCAAAAGGAAAGTTGCCCCCGGTTGCGAAGAAACCAACCTTTAGCAGGGGAAATACTGTAACATTACCGAAGACTGCCTCGGTGAAAGAAGTTGTAAATGAAGGCCTGACACATATCCAGTTTGCAGATGTCTTAGATAAAACTTTAAAAATGTACTTTGATCCAGTGCTGGCCATTCTTAATAGTATTGACACGTCCTTGAAAATTCTAATTGGGTCAAGTTTAAGCAGCTTGTCGAGCAAACCTGAAAAACTGGTGGAACTGAATCAAATGTCACAGTCACAAACTGTTTTTTTAAACCAGGGAGGACTAAACGAGGGTGGTCAACAAGACCACTTCAAGGGAAATATTTTCTAACATACTGCACAAATTAATTCTGCAGGGGGGATTGTCTGTGGCACACACAGGTCCGCAGCCCAATTCATTAGTAAAAGAAGCAATTGCCAGTGCAGGTCAACAGGCAGCACAACCCAGCTCACAAAGAATCCTGCAGCTCCCGCTAGAAGCAAGTTGGTAATTATCTTAAAAATAACGTTCCACCCCAGTCTCAAGATGAAGATCCACAACAATTAAAAAACAAGGTTGTGCATTGGTTACAAAAATCCACATACTGTCACAATGTGAGGACCTGTTCAAGAGCATAAACAATGTACAGAGAGTATCCTGGGTTGGTTCCCAACCAAAGAAGGATCCTGGAGACTGAATTGTGTTTAATGTCATAAATAAGTATATGGCAGGTTTTCTCTTGGAAAGACTGTCCAGGTCATCTCTGTCAGGGGGTGGGATCATGGCAGTACCTTTGTGTTATTTTGATAAACCAAGCAAGAAATTTCCTCCAAAATTGCATTGTATCCACTGAGGTGTCAGGGAGTAATTTGCCATTTCGACCCACAGCTGTTTTTCTCCTCTGGAACAAATCGATTGACTGCACATCCAGAGGATATCTATTGTTCAGGATCTCACAAGAGAATACAGGAGGAAGATTAATCAGGAAGAAGTGATTTCTCCCTCAGTTTATGCCAATATGGTATCAGACATTACAAATATACCCAGGAAAGAGGGGGACAAACATGTTTTATCTGATCGTGAAAAAAGCGGCTGTGTTGGCGAGATACAACATATTGAACGAAAGTCTAATAAGTTTAAGTGCTTGTTTTGGAATGTGGCTGGGCTCGCAAGCAGGGTGAGAAATGATGATTGGCTAGATTTTATAAAAGGCTATGACATTGTCTTCCTTCAGGAAACCTGGGCCTGTGACAAAGTATACATTGATGTATTTGTGTCCATCCACTCACCAGCTGCTCACTCGCTTGAAGGCTATGATCCTGGCAGTTTGCTTACTTTGATGGCAACCACCATGGACAACAACATCTGTTACACTAAATTGGACTCACCACGCTTCCAATTTATCAATATTATGTATAATTTAAATGTCACACTTAAAATTGGTCATTTTTATCATAATAATTTTAGTTTGGCAAATACTGAAAAAGCCGTTATGCTAAAAAAGTCACCAAGTAAGCATCTCATAGAACTGAATAATGATTATATAATTTTATGGGGTGGATATTTTAACTGTAGATTATGTTCACTGTCAAAAATGTCTGCTTGTAATTATATGGGAAAGTCTTCGGAGAACCTATGCCTCTTTGAACGCAGCCCCTGTGGTAATGTTTTTAACTCTATACTATCCACATTTTCTCTATTCTTAACAATAGATTTGATTACTCGGGTTGGACAGGAGGAGATCACACATATTGGCTGAGGCCAGGGTAGTCTTATTGACTTCATTGCTCTCTCTGAATATATACACCAAAATCAGTATGTTTCTCCATCCCAAAAATACATTTTAGTGACGACTTTCCTTTGTGCATCCAGTTTGAAACACAAAGCAAGAAAGTGACCCCAGTAGTAGCACCATTAATCCATATAAAATCAAGGGCCTTATGTGTAAATGGGCGTCTATAAACCCCAATACTGTTCTCCAAAAAGTAGTGAATAAAAAAGGCCGCAAATATTGACATGTTTAGAATGTGATACAAACCCAAAATGCATGTTGGAATCCTTTGCTGATATAAGCAAAACAATAAATGAAATCCTAGAAACTGATAGAAATCAAAATTCCCGTAAACCCTTTAAATGGTTTAATAGTGAGTGCTCAAGCAGTCATAATAATCTTGTTAAGGCCTTAAAACAGAAGCCCAGAGATACAAGGACAGTGAGATCATGCAGATACCATTATAAATAGATCCTTGTGGGTCGTAGGGAGACTACTAGGAAAGAGGTGTTGGAGAGATGATATCAAGCTAGTGTTACTAAAGACTCTGGCCTTTTCTGGAAGACTATTAATGCCCCACTTTTCCAGAACAACCATGATAGCACTATTGATCTCACACTCCCCCCTGACGAATGGGTTGATCACTTCTCTGAAGTTTACAAGAGTGGAGGAGTCCATATCAGCACAGTAGTATGTGATAAACATATAAACGGGAGTATGCGAAATTTAGCCCCCCCAACAATTCAGGAAGCAGCTAAGGCACTGAATCAGATAAAAAAGAATAAGGCACCGGGCCCCAATGATATCCCGGCTGATCTTTTCCAGGCAAATCCTGCTTTATGGCTCCCCTTGCTGACCAACATCCTAAGCTTTGTCGCAATCTCAGCCCCGTTAAAATTTGTGTTGAGTGTAATAATTGTTCCAATTTTTAAAAAGGGAGAGAGATCAAACCTTAAATGCTATATCCCAATTTCACTGATCGACTCTACATGTAAACTAATGGGCAGGGTTTTACTTGACCGCTTAGAAACATGGATAGCCGAAAAAGGGAAATTCTCAGACATCCAATATGGTTTTAGGAGAGGCCTGGGAACCGTTGAGCAGTGCCTTAATCTTCATTTGGTGATAAGTAAATATATGCTGGCAAAAAACAGTAATCTCCATCTGGAATTTATGGACCTGACATCTGCCTTTGATTGGGTGGTGAGAGGGAAACTCTGGGAAAAGATGTTGGGAATGGGCATAGTTGCACCCTTGGTGCATTTCTTAGCTCAGATGCACCAAGATGTGACGGGCAGATTCAGATATGGGGCAGATGGTGACCTATCAGCTCCGATCAAAATAAATTGTGGGGTCAGACAAGGGTGCGTGCTAGCCCCTTTCTTGTTTTGTCTATATACCAATGATCTGGAGAGTTATCTGAATGAAGGGGTGATCGACGTTCCTAGGGTGGGTCAGAGAAATCTCCCCGCATTACTATATGCGGAGGATTGCGTATTGATTTCAAGAACTGGTGTGGGCTACAAATTCTTTTAAACAGATTCAAGGATTTTATGAGTAATTTGGGCTGAAAGACTAGCACCGCTAAGTCACATGTCATGATGGTAGGCAAAGCACATTCCAAAATAAGATCCCGTTTTATTAATAAGGTGAAGTTACTCCAGGTATCACATTTTTCCTACCTGGGTGTCCCTCGCGACCGAAAAGGCTCTTGGTATCATCTCCTTGAGGTCAGGAAGAGGAGCTTTGATAAAATCCTTGAAGCTCTATTCAGGTTTGCAAGGAAATTGGGCTCCAAACCTATCGAGGCAATAATTAACATCTATATTGCACGGTGATGTTCTGTCCTCTTGTATGGGGCCGTGGTCTGGGGATTTTGTAATGCGTCCACATTGCAAACTGCAGCAAAATAATTCTCAGAAGTCTAATGTCTGTTCCCCCCAGCCTCTCGAGTATATTATGTCACACGGAATAAGGCCTGACTCCTTTAATACATTGAATTCACACCGCCCCTATTATGTAGGGGATGGCGCCCAGGATCTGGAATGCACTGCCCACAGAAACGAGACTGAATCCCTCTATTGCATCTTTCAAAAAGGAAGTGAAATCTCTTCTCATGGATAAATTCACTTGAGCCATGTTCATAAGCGTGATACGATTCCTGATTTGTATTCAACATTATGTTGTGTACGATTTGCCTGTTTGTTTTCTATATTCTCCCAGTAAAGCGCTCTGACACCTGCAAGGGTCTTGTTCACGCTATATAAAACCTTCAAAATAAATGGTATGGTGCTTGGTTCGGACAAAGACGAACCAGCCCTCAAGCAAGTAATAATATAGGATTATTTAAACTGTGGCTATGCTCACAAAATACCCTGGCTTACCTACATCAAAAGGCAGCTGGATCTCATGGGGAGGCAGGACTGCTTTACTAATCCCCAACTTATCACATCCATCACAAAGTCCCATTTAAAGAAGGAATTTTTAAATGTCCTAATGGAGCGCAGGGAACGTATGGTACTTAGCAAAAAGTGTGTAGCTGATTACCTCCCCTTGGTTAGTACCGAAATAATTGAGCCATATCTCTTGCTCCCCTTTGGCCACTCTAAAAGATTTTATCTTATTAGATTTAGATTTAGCATTGATCACCTACCGATGTCTTATCCCAGCAAAGCATATTGTGATGCTGCCCTGAATCCCTGCCCTTGTGATTCCAACTCATCCCAGAATATGCTGCACTTCCTCTTTTTTTATATGATAGACCACAAAGAGAATTTATTATACTGCTACTGAGGGTGTTGAAGATTAGGAAATGCAGGCCAGCGTTATTTTACCTCCAGCTTTTTCAAACAGAATATATATGTGAAATGATTTACAAATGTATTTCTGCCACAGTGCGACTAAGGAAGTTTAGTATGGAAATGATTGGTTTTAATAATTAGTACTGCATTTGATGTTATAACATTGCCTACATAGACTGTATTTCTTTTTTAAAGGATATTAATTCTTACTCGTTCACTTTAAAAAAAATTCTGGCTATCAGCAAAAATATGTAATTTAATATAACTTGTATGATTGGAAACTTTTTAAACATTATATGAGCGTTATAGCTGAGATATCGGGACATTTTAATGTCTATTTTTTTAATCCATCGGAATAAGGACTTTAAATCCCAGATGACTTGATTTTGTTGGGCATTATGTGCTTTATGAATTTTTTAATCATATTGTCTTCTCATATGTATTCCATGTATTTTTTATGTGTGAATTTTATGGTTTGTCAAACCGAATAAAATTTGTTGTTGATAATGAAGAAGTGACATGGTTGTGCACAAGATTTGCCTCTATATGTAGAGACATAGATTAATTTGAAATACCTTATAATATTCTTTAAACTGCCTAATAGGTGTCGGTTGAGGCGAGGGCTTTTTAGGAAATCTTAACAAATAATGAATACAAAGAAAAATGTTTCTTTTGAACAGAATATTTTTCAGCAATATCCTTAACATACCTAAGGTGTTGGCATATGATGTTCTACCTATGCTGGACTACGATTGGTGTACCGTAATTCGATATAGTGCTTGGAGTGCCTTATGTTGTTGCCATGATGCTCATGCAGTGTTTGGTAAAACAAGAAGCCTTGTTGCATTTAAAGTTGACCCGGGTCTGTTAAACAAATATACCTCTTGTTGGAGTGTTATTTTGTGTGTCAAACCGCTGTAGTAGTTTTCCACAGCATGCTGTGGAAGCCAAACGGTGAATAGGTGAGTTGACTAGTATTTACCCCTGTTAGCATTCCACCAGTTGTGCATATGTTTTAAATGGAGCCTGTTCACTGCTGCTGTGGTGGTATATTATATGTCTTAGCACTACGTAACAGCTCCTTAAAGGTGGTACCAGTTTGGCTGTGTTACTATTTGTGCAAATTTAACATTCCTCAACTGATGCAAATGTGTATCAATGGGTTGGAGCCATAAAGCTGTTCTACTTCAATCAGCGGCAGTTTATTGAATGAGGAAAAGGGGCTACGCTATGATTAGGTAACGAGTTTGAGATAGAACAATTAGGCAGGTGAATAAGTGCATAAACAATGTTTTGTAGTTGGAACCTGAAGACACTTCTGCTTTAATTTGCAGTGGCCGTGACAATGTCGTGCAGTGACTACACTGCAAGTTAAAAGAAATCTATTTGGGAAAAAACATTAGCCGAGCGACGTGGAGTCTCCGTCGTCCTTACACTTATTTTTTTATCTCTAAGCCCTCGGTATGCACGTCTATAGCGTTCTCATCTGTCCTGGAGTGAGGACGAGTTGTGAAAAATGACAGCTTTTAAGCCGGGGACATGTATTTTCTAATTAATTTCAGTGATATCCCGTGTGTAGATAGGGAATGTCAACCTAAGAAATAGATCTAAAAGTTCCCTCTTTTTTGTAAAACGACTATGATAGTATATACAAGCTGTCATTATGGTGATAATAGACATAGAAGTGATTGACAGTCAATCAATCAATCACTGAATTTGTAAAGCGCGCTACTCACCCGTAGGGTCTCAAGGCGCTGGGGGAAGGGGGATCCGCTACTGCTCGAAGAGCCAGGTCTTGAGCTGTTTCCTGAAGGAGAGATGGTTCTGGGTCAGTCGTAGGTGGGTGGGGAGGGAGTTCCATGTCTTGGCCGCCAGGTAGGAGAAGGATCTTCCTCCGGCGGTGGTCTTGCGGATGCGCGGGATGGTGGCGAGGGCGAGGCTGGCGGAGCGGAGGTGGCTGGTGGGTGTGCAGAATGTGAGGCGGTTGTTGAGGTATGTGGGTCCCATTTCGTGGAGAGCCTTGTGTGCGTGGGTGAGGAGTCTGAACGTGATCCTCTTGCTGATGGGGAGCCAGTACAGGTCTCTCAGCTGGGGAGAAATGTGGCTGAAGCGGGGGGTGTCCAGGATAAGTCGTGCAGAGGCGTTCTGTATGCGCTGGAGTCTTTTCTGTAGTTTGGCTGTGGTTCCAGCGTAGAGGGTGTTTCCGTAGTCCAGTCGGCTGGTGACGAGGGCCTGGGTGACCGACTTCCTGGTGTCGGTGGGGATCCAACGGAAGATCTTTCGGAGCATGCGCAGGGTGTTGAAGCAGGATGACGAGACGGCGTTGACTTGCTTGGTCATCGTGAGGGAGGAGTCCAGGATGAAGCCCAGGTTGCGAGCATGGTCCGTTGGCTTTGGAGCGGAGCCCAGGGCAGGGGGCCACCAGGAGTCGTCCCAGGCGGAGACGTATGTTCCCAGGATGAGGACTTCTGTCTTATCTGAGTTCAGTTTCAGCCGGCTGAGCTTCATCCATTCCGCGACGTCTTTCATTCCTTCCTGGAGGTTGGCTCTGGCTGTGGCGGGGTCGTTGGTGAGGGAGAGGATCAGCTGGCTGTCGGCGGTGTAGGAGATGATGTTGAGGTTGTGTTGGCGTGCGATGGCTGCGAGGGGGCTCATGTAGACGTTGAAGAGGGTGGGGCTGAGCGAGGATCCTTGCGGGACGCTGCAGATGACTTCGGTGGCCACGGACCGGAACGGGGGAAGGCGGACTCTCTGGGTTCTGCCGGCGAGGAACGAGATGATCCATTCCAAGGCCTTTCCTTGGATTCCGATGTTGCTGAGGCGCTGTATCAGTGTGCGGTGGCATACGGTGTCGAAGGCTGCCGAGAGGTCCAGGAGGATGAGGGCAGCTGTTTCCCCATTGTCGAGCAGGGACCTGATGTCGTCAGTGGCTGCGATGAGGGCAGTCTCGGTGCTGTGGTTTGCTCGGAAGCCGGACCTTGAGGGGTCAAGTGATCCGTTGGTCTCGAGGAAGGCGGAGAGTTGTTTGTTGACGATCTTCTCAATGACTTTGGCCGGAAAGGGGAGGAGCGAGATGGGGCGGAAGTTCTTGAGGTCCATGGGGTCCGTGGTGGGTTTCTTCAGGAGGGCGCTGAGCTCGGCGTGTTTCCAGCTCTCTGGGAAGGTGGCGGATGCGAAGGAGCTGTTGATGATGTTTCGGAGTTGGGGTGCGATGATGGAGTCGGCTTTGTTGAAGATGTGGTGTGGGCAGGGGTAGGTTGGGGAGCCGGAGTGGATGGTGTTCATCGTGTGGGTGGTATCTTCGGTGCTGACCGTTGTCCAGGTGCGGAGGGTGGTGGTGGGGGGCGCCGGATCGGTGGTAGGATGCGCGGTCTGTGCGCCGAAACTGTTGTGTATGTCGGCAATCTTACGGTGAAAGAACGAGGTGAGTGAGTCGCAGAGGTCCTGCGAGGGTGTGATGTCGTTGTTGCAGGCGCTGGGGCTGGAGAGCTCTTTGACGATGCTGAAGAGTTCCTTGCTGTTGTGGGAGTTGTTGTCCAGTCGTTCTTTGAATGTGGTCCTTTTGGTGGTGCGTATCAGTTGGTGGTGTTTGCAGGTGGCGTTCTTGAGGGCTGTCATGTTTTCTGTAGTCTGGTCGTGGCGCCAGGCTTTCTCGAGGGTACGGCAGGTTTTCTTGGAGTTTTTGAGGTCGTTGGTGAACCAGGAGGTTTTCTTGCTGCCGTGTCTGCTGGGGGGGTTCTTCAGTGGTGCGAGGTCATCCGCGCAGTTGGTGAGCCGCTGTGTGAGGTTGCGGGCTGCTTCGTTGGGGTCCGTCGTGTTGGTGGGGGGGTTCTGGATGAGGGAGGTGGTGAGCTGGTCGGCGGTGATCTTGCTCCAGCTTCTGTGGGGAACCTGTTGAGGGTGGTTGTGGGTCGTGGTTCTCCTGAAGTTGAAGTGGACGCAGCTGTGGTCTGTCCAGTGCAGTCCGGTGGAGTGGCTGAAGGAGATGTGCTTGCTGGAGGAGAAGATGGGGTCAAGCGTGTGGCCGGCGATGTGGGTGGGGGTGTTCACCAGTTGCTTGAGTCCGAGGTTGGTGAGGTTGTCCAGCAGGGTGGCGGTGTTGCTGTCATTGTTGTTCCCCAGGTGGAAGTTGAGGTCTCCTAGGAGGATGTAGTCTGAGGAGGTAAGGGCGTGCAGGCTGACGAAGTCTGCGATGGCTTCGCTGAATTGTGTGCGTGGTCCCAGGGGTCTGTAGACGAGGGTGCCTCTGAGGGTGGTCTTGGGGTCGGTGTGTATCTGGAAGTGAAGGTGTTCGGCAGCGGTGAGGGTGTCGTCGGAGTTGGTCATGATTCGGATGGTGTTTCTGTGGACGATGGCGATGCCTCCTCCGGCTTGGTTGACGCGGTCCTTCCGGGCGATCTTGTAGCCATCCGGGATGGCTATGGCGATGTCGGG
The DNA here is from genome assembly GCF_964204655.1 of Triturus cristatus. Taxonomy (NCBI): domain Eukaryota; kingdom Metazoa; phylum Chordata; class Amphibia; order Caudata; family Salamandridae; genus Triturus; species Triturus cristatus. The sequence continues at coordinate 1,153,200,161 of NC_140581.1, read as the reverse complement.
AGCTGAGGAGGCGTTCATCCATGTTTCTGTGAGGAAGGCGACGTCTGGTGATGTTGTATCGAGAAGGTTTCAGAGTTCGACGGCGTGCCTGTGGATGGAGCGGGTGTTGAGCAAGATGCACTTGAGGTGGTTGTTGCTGGAGCCTGGCTTGGTGGGTGCGGTGCAGGATCGGGGGCAGGTGAAGTTGCAGGCATGGCAGGTGAATGCTCCGTGGGTGGGTTTCGAGTTGGCTTGGTAGCAGGCTGGCTGTCGGCCGGTGTTGAGTGCGTGGAGGGTGGCGGCGTCGTATCTCTGTCGGGTTGACTGGCTCCGGCGGGGTCCAGAGGTTCTGGCGCTGGGCGTGGTCCAGACGTGGACGGGCGTAGACGGGCTTGCTTTTGGCGCGCCTTAGGCGCGCTATCGGCGCGCCCGCTGCATGTGGCCGCTGCGCGTACGCGCGGTCCCCGCCATATATGGCGAAGTGGGAGGGAGGAGCAGCTGGGAGGCAGGAGCGAGGCGGCGAATGGGGAGCGATTACCAAGAGAAGGGGGCGGGGCCGCAGGAGAGCAGCGGCGGGGAGCGGAAGGGGGGTGGAAAGAGCGGGAAGACGGAGCGGGAGAGACAAAGGTACAAAGGTAATGCCCAGTGATTAGCAGTACCGCCCAGGCTCAGGCACTGTGCTTTCTCTTTTTTAGTGTGGTGTCAGTCTGGTGTGGACCAGACGGTCCTGTATATTTTTTCCGCATTTGTGGGCCTGTGTGTAGGCCAGGTCAAGGCGCCCTAGGTAATGATGCTCCAATGGCTATTGATAGTTTTCTTTACCTTGTTGGATGCTACACAGTAGCTTGTAACATGGTCCAGATGTGTCCGTTTGGGTATCTGTTGGTTTGTTCTAAGACATTTTCTCCGTTTTGATACCTTGCACATTTGTTGCATCTTTTTAAGATCTGGATCGGATATTTTCTTTCCCCAAGTTTCTCCATCAGGTTGCAAGCTTGTTCTGTATAGTCCTTGTTGGACTTGGCTCTTTATGCAGGGTTATTCACAAACTTTTTGCTTCTTCCTCCTATTTTTTCCTGACTTGTTGTTGTTGGTTTTAGGACTCTGGGCACTTTTCCACTTCTAATCAGTGTTAAAGTGCATATGCTCTCTGTGGAAATTGTTATTATGATTGGTTCTCCCTTATAGGCATACTGGTCAGTCCCTAGTAAGGTGCACTGGGTGTGCTGGGGCTGGTAAATCAAATACTACTAGTGGGTCTGCAGCACTGATTATGCCACCCACATGAATGGCCCTGAAAAGATGTTCCAGGCGTGCCACTGCAGTGCCTGTGCGCAGTTTGCTAACTACCATGTCGACTTGGCAAGTGCACCCACTTGCCAGGCCCTAACCTTCCCTTTCTTACCTAGAGGACACCCCTATTATAGGCCGAAGGTACCGCCCTGGACAGGGTGCAGTGTATGTGAAAGGTAGGACATGTACTGATGTGTGTAACATGTCCTGATAGTGAAATACTGCCAATTTCGTTTTTTACTATCGAAAGGCTATCATGCCCCATAGGACAGAATGGGGAAAACTTTGTAACATTTTACAAGCACATCTTCCCATAGGGATAAGATTGAAAAATAAAGTTTAGGCCCTCTGAACTCAGAATTTAATAACACATCTTTAACTAAAGATGGTTTTTAAATTGTGTGTTTGAAAATGCCACTTTTAGAAAGTAGGCATTTTCTTTTTTAACCATTATGTGTGCCTCTGCCTGTTTCTGTATTGACTGTCATTCTCTTAGACAGCCACCGGGGGGTTGATGTGTGTCCTGCCTCTCCTGAATGAGTCAGGGCTGGGCTAAATAGACCTGGGCTGCATTCAGAGTAGGGGGAGGAGTTCTCACTAGCACCTGAACAGGCCCAGTCTACATTTAGAGTGGTGGGAGATTTCCCTTGCACCTGAATAAGACCTGTCTGCCTTACACAATCTTGTCTCCACCTCCTGCGGGGAAGCTGCGCCAGAGATGACAGAACTTGTTTGGACTGGGCTCAGAGACCCTTGGACAAAGAGAACAAAGACATTTTGGGGTATAAGTATTAGACCTAAAACCCCTGAACTTTAGACTACTTATGGAACCAAGAGGAATCTCTGCCAGGAGTGCCTGTGGTTGTGTGTGACCTCTGGAGGTTGCTTCTGCTACTGAGAGCTGGAAAGCAACACAGCAACAAGAAAATCAATGCATCACTCTTCTTGCAACAGTTTTTCTGATGCAATGCCATGGTGCGAGAAGAATCTCCCCGCACCGCCGCGCCGCTGCTGAAACTGTTGCTGCTGCAAAAATCGGCTCATCGAGGGATCACGGCTGAGGAAATCGATGCAGCGCCACTCGACGCCGCTGCATCGTTCGCCGCTGCATCCCAGATTTCCACGCATCTTCCCTGTGCGGCAAGTTTTCCCTGACGCATCACCCGCGGATCAGAGTTGTCTCAGAATCAAAGCATCGCTCCCCCCTACAGACCGGACCCAATGCACCGCTCCCCTGTGTCCAGCAGAACTGTCGCAACGCTTCCACGAAGATCTCAGGAATCGACACATCTCTTTGTTTTTCGACGATTCCCATCGTTGTGGCTGTTTGGCTTGGTGAATTTTGTAGCAACAACAGGTACTTTGCAAGATATCACGCATCCATAGTTTTCTATGGACTCAGTTGCTAAAACCTTTTGAAAGTAAGTTTTCTTAATACTTGTATGTTGGATTTTTGTCGTTTTGGTCTAGTTAAGTTTAGATAAAGATACTTTATTTTTCTAAACTGGAGTGGTGTTCATTTGTGGTGTTATCACTGTGTTACTGTGAGTGTTGGTACAAATACTTTACACATTGCCTTTGGGGTAAGCCTGTCTGCTCGTGCCAAGCTACCAAGGGAGTGAGCAGGGGTTATCTGAAGTGTGTATCCCCCTTACCATGATTAGAAGCAACGGTCCCTATTTGGACAAAGGCACCTACCTCTACCAACTAGAGACCCCATTTCTAACAGTCCTTGAGGTTGCTACAATTGCGGTGAATCCTTAAAAATTAGCTATAAGGAAGGTTCTCTCTGAGAGGGTGAGTGTGGAAGCTGTCAAAGGACAAAAGGCTGTTCTTATCTGTGCGTTTGTAAAAGGTTTTGGTCCTTAGTCTGGTGCCCTCTGAAAAATGGTTACATCAAGGAAGGCTAGTTTGGAGTGGTGTTTTAAACAGGTACATTTTAGAAAGTTGTCTCGGGAATTGAGTCAGGTCATGAATTCTTGAAAAGAGTTTTCATCTCCTTGACAAACTATGAGCACGTTGTCGATGTACCATTTCCATAATTGGATCTCCTATTTATAGGAATTAGTGTTGCTGAGTATATGTATGTTTTCAAATTCACTCAATTAGAGTTCTGCCATGCTTGATGCAAAGGTGCTGGCCATAGAGGTCTCATGTTTTTGCAGAAAAAGGGATCCCTCATATTCAAAAAAGTTCTCTGTTAAAGCTATTTGCAGCATTTGAGAATGAAGTGTCTAGGGCTATTGTACTGCTAGTTTTAACTAAATAGTATGTTCTCAATTGTTTCCAGGGTGGCTCCTTGTGGTAGACTTGTGTACAGACTTTCCATGTCTAAACCGACCAAGATGTGGATGGTGGGGTTAAAATGTAGGTTCTCAATCTGATTTAGCAGGTCTCTGGTGTCCTTCAAATAGGTGGGCGTAAGTTGCACTAGCGGGCAGAGAAAATGGTCCATAACCTGCAATAGTGGTTCCAAGATAGAGTCTATGCTCGTTACAATTGGATATCCAGGTGAAGATGATGTCTTTTTATCCATTTTGGGAAGGGAGTAAAATTATGGGGTCTTTGGATTCGGAGTGAGAAGGTATTCAGCTTCAGTTGTTAATAGGCCTGGGTGGTAAATTCTACTCCACTTGTGGAGTTTGTGGAATTCGGGCACTCCGCGCTCTGCGGAGGAGCGCGGAGTTCCTGAATTCCTCCTTCCCGGGCACAAAATGGAGTTTTTTAGCATTTGCGTGCTCAAGATCTATTTTGGCACTCATGAGCGCCACAATAATCTTGGTGTGCTAGAGAGCTTGCGGGATACTTCGTGCTCGCTTGCACTGCTTCCAGCCAAACTGCACCAATGTAGTGTTGATCAGCAATGCCCTGCTCCAGCAGCTTTTGTCCTCAAGTAGCAGCCGAGAGGCTTTTTCAAGTGGAGTTTCTTCTTCAACGGGCTGTTGAAGTTGTTTTTATTTGTGCAAGAATCCATTTTCTAAAAACATTTTTCTTCCATCAGGAAGAAAGTGACTCAGAGACTTCAAATTCCTGTTCTGCTCCAGCAGGATCCTACCAGTGATTTGTCCATCTCCTGGTCACTTTTCATTTGGATTTAGAGGTGGAAGGATCACTCTCCTTTTCTGCTGCATACATTCCATTGGATTTAAGGACTTTGCATTTGAACATTTTCAAGTAAGATAAAAATAAATGTTGTATAAAGGTGTTGTTTATTTGATTGGGGGCATGCACCGGGATGTATTTGCAGTTTTATTCGATTTTTAAAATTTATTGTGGTGAGTGACCTGCAGTTTCAGTAGGGGCCAAGTTATTTTTTTAGCATGTAATTTTCCTTCTTTTGTAAAGGAGAAATGTTGCACAGTTTAGTACACTTTCTCCATACGTTTTAATATATTTGCAATATTCATTTCATTCACTATGTGGCCAGTAGGCCCAGTACTAGTCATGTGTGCATGCAACAACTGAATCTGGCTGTCTGTTGAATTGAAATATCAGTTAGGCCATATATAGCATTGGATAAATTACAAAATATGCTTTTCGAGGTATTTCACTTTTTTTCCCCTGCAAACAGTGTATAGGTGGGATAATATATTTTATACCTTTTGAGGATGTGTGTTGTTTTTTTAGCCTAGTTAATTTTCGTTTTTGGCATTGCTGAATTAATGTTGTGTTCTCTTGCGTTACCATGCCTCCATTGTCTGGCCAGTGTGTGAGCGTGTCTTTGTCTTTGTTCCCCATGATATGTGGCCAGGGGCCATTTTTGTATAGTCAGTGTCCAATGGCATGTATTTGTTTTCCATACCTCCTGCTTGTTGATTGACCATGTTGCTGGTGCCCATTTTATGTAGGCAGTATGCTTTTGCCAAAGGCCTGAATTTGTTGTTTTCCATGCACCGCTTGTTGTGTGACCATGTGGTTGGTGGCCATTTTGGCAGCGAGTGCGCTTTTGCCATTGGCCTGCATGTTTTTTTTTTCATGCCTCCTGCTTGTTATTTGGCCTTGTGGCTGGTGGCCATTTTCTGTAGGCAGCTAGTGTGCTTTTGCCATAGGCCTGCATGTTTTCTTTTTTGCAGCCATGCCTCCTTGCTGGTTGCTGTAATTGTGACCATTTAGCAGAGGCCATTTTGTGTAGGCAGACAGTGTGCTTTTGCCATAGGCCTGCATTTCTTCTTTGTTGTGGCCATGCCTCCTTGCTGGTTGTTGTCTGACCATGTGGCTGGCAACCCTTTTGTGTAGCCACCAGCCAGTGTGCTTTTGCAATAAGCCTACATGTCTTCTTTGTTGTGGATATGCCTCCTTGCTGGTTGTGACCATGTGGTACTGGCTGGCAGCCATTTTGTACATTCAGCCAGTGTGCCTGTGCCATGATAGTTGAGATATCAGACCAATAATATGCTTGAGGATCATTGTAGTATGTAACATTTGATTTTGATGAACAGTGCTTATATATATATATATGACATGCATTTTTTGAATTTCTCTTCTTTTGCACCTCCAATAGGTTTCTACTCATCCTCCCATATAAAAATCTGCAATTACTGATTTTTTTATTATAATTTTTATTTTATCTTTCAATTTTGTTTGAATTTCACTTATTTATTTAGATTTTTGAATTTTAATTTTTGAATTTTATATCTCTAATTTTTTATTTTAATTTTCTCAAATGTTCTACCTTTTTATTTTTTAATGTTATTTTTAAATTTATATTTTTCTTAGATTGAATATTTTCATTGTTTATACATTTTGATTTTTACAAAAAATGTAAATTACATTTTTTTTATTTTTCCTTTTTTTCTCATTTTGCCTTGGCCGATCATCCATCCATCTATACACCATAGGCGCACAGCTATGTAACAGCATTCAGTTTTTTAGATATATAATTCCATTTCCTCCTGGACACCCTGGCTGCGGTGCACTTTAGACACATCAGCATCATCCATTTGTGTAATGATGATTATTCCATTTCCCCAGGACCACATTACCTGCCTTAGCCACATACTAACCTCCATTAACAAAAAGAAAAATATATATATATATATTATTCCATTTACCCATGCCATTCCCTGAGTGCTACAGGTGTCTCCTTTAGAATATATGGACATAAAGGAAAGCACTCTATCATTCTGTATATTGTATGTTATTCTAATGGGGAATTACATTTTATGGTATGGGGTGGGGTTTGACTTTAAAGTGGTTATTATTTATTACCTAAGTAAACAACCACCCTAATATTGCCTTTGTCTGTACTAATTTCAAATTTACACAATGCCACGTGACGTTTCACACTAAGGGGGAGATTTATTAAGATTGTACGCCGTATTTGCATCACAAAAGTGATGCAAATCGGAGCAAAATCTTTTTTTTTCTGATTTACTTTCCAGCGCTAAACTTGTTTAGCGTTGGAAATAACATGAAAGTAACACAAAGCAGTGCATAGTGCTGCTTTGCATTAATTAGTGCCAAGGGAGAGTACCATGGGTGATGCACCAACCAAAGTTTCTGACGCTAAACCCTGTTTACTAAATAAAGTAGACAGGGTTTAGTGTTAGAAAACTGCTCTCTATTGAAGCAGGTGCAATGAAGGAGAAATGCTTTCATTTCTCTTTTCTTTCCTGACTTTGTACATGTGCTGCATTTAACAACACAAATACAAAGAGGGAAAAAGGTTAAAGTTACTCTAAGCATGGAATTTTTTACTGGAAGGCTATCTTTCCAGTACAAAACCTATGCTATAGTCACAGAGATACCCTTGCACTATGGCACAACGGCGTCTCCGTGGCGCACAGCAGCTGATTTCAGCACCGGCACTAGGGAAAGGGGAGGAGAGAGCAATATTTCTGTAAATTTAGTGCTTTCCTCCTCTCTCTTTTTCACACAGCGCAGCATTTGTGGCTGCTGCACTGCGGTGTGTCAAAAAGTGTTAAATCTGTCCCAAAATGTTTTTCTTGCTTGGTTGCTCTTAGGTGCACAAGAAAAGTGACATCACTCGCAGTGCTGCCAATCAGAAGGCCTGTGTAGTCACACATCAGTACAATCTTCCGATTGTGCAGCTTAGAGCAACTGCCAACTGAGAGCTTTAACATGGCCCCAAAGAAATATGCTTCCAAGAAATTGGTCAGTGAGAAGAAGCAACATCCACCAGTGGATGTCACCCGAAATCTTTTTTGTACCACCACGTTGTGCACCTGCCTCACCCGCCTCCGGGGAGCAAGTGGAAAGGAGCACTCCCACATCAACAGCAGCACCCCAACCTAAGACCATGTTTGTCAGAGAGGCGGCCACTGCAATCCTGACGAAGCCGATGAGCAGTGACAGTGAATTAGATGTATCCCTTTCACAAAGTAGTACACAATCATTTCAGGAAACAATGTAAAGTGGACAGCAGCTACAGCCATTAATAGTACATTATCCTGAAGTTGGAGCAGAACAGGAGTTTGAGCTTTTTTTACCAAGCAAGAACCTCCTCTTTTAGAATCATTGGCTCCTAGATCTCCAGCAAGGAAAAGGAAGGGTACTTCTCCCACATTTTCTCCAAGCACCACTTGTTATGGTGATGATAGGGACACGGAGTGGATCCCAGCAGAGTCCAGGAGACAATAGGTGAGACAAGGGAAAAGAAAAGTTCCTTGAAGCCTTAGGCTTATGGAATAGGATGAGGAGGATGACGATGGCAAGGCAGTCCTTGTGGAAGGTGACACAGCAGAATCCGACATTGCTATTTGACACATCCGAGGTAGCACTGCCAGCTTCCATATTTGCAAAGCCCAAGCTGCGATCTGCCCCTACCTCAGGTGAAGTATTCACTGCAGAGAGGCAACCGGCGACACACTCACCTACCTCCAATTCTTCTTCAGGCATTGGAAGGGGCACAGTAAAAAAGCACTTCTCCCCAGTTTAAGACTTGTTTACAGTTAGCACACAGGGGGAGCCCATTGCAGTATGTAACATTTGCAACATGCATGTTGGTTGAGGTAAGCCTGGTTCATATTATGGTACTGGAGGCCACACAACCCATATGAAAAAAACAGCACATTCTGGTGAGAGGAGAACCTTAAAGAAATTGCTGAACATGGTTGTGGTAGTGAGGAGAGCTTGGGAACATCAGCTACACATCCAATCATGGGTGGAGGTGGTGATGAGGAACAAGAGGGTAACATCATCACACAAAGCAGCCATGTCCCCTCAGTGCAACAGAAGAATCACCAACCTCAGCAACTTCACAATGTCACAAGAAGATTCCGAGTGGTGCAAGAGTTTCTCAACAAAGAAGACATGGTCAGCAACATATTGACCACCAGCAGAAGAATCTGCACTCATTTCAGCCATTTTAATAAAGCCCGGAAGCAGTTGCAGATTATTCATAGTGCTAATATAGCACCAGTTAAAGCCCTGATACAGGAGGTGCCAACACATTGGACCTCAACATGCTTCAACATATGTTTGAGCAGTACAAACAAATCAATGACTATGTCATTCAAAGAGGAGGGGATGCAGTTGGGAAAGCTATGACCATGGATGCGGACAAATGGGTCCTAGTCAAATGCCTTACATAGATGCTACTCCCTTTTGAGGTTTTCACACTGGAAGTTAGCAAGGAGGACAGTATGATGAGCCAAGCCTGCAAAGTAGCTAGTGGAATATTATTATTTTTGTGTCAGATTTATGCTGCCCCAGCATTTTCTATTCACATATATTGCCGGAACACAGTTGGACTAGGGTGCATTGAAGAAGCCGCCTCAAATCGTTTGTGACAATGAAGACAATGCCTGGCCCCCTCACATGCTTATACTTTTTGCATCATTTAGCACTAGCAGGCTGGCCCAGAAGATCATTGATTTACAAGAGTGTCAATACCAAATCCCAATGTGTTGCCTGTGTCAAAGATGAATTGTATACCTACTACCTAACCTACACGTGCTTGGATTGGAAGAGGTAACTACAGCTATTACTATGATGAGTGAGTGATTGTATGAATGATGATTGATGTGGTGGCAGACAGTGAGGGAGGGTGTTGAACTGTGACTTGGTAGCTTGCCTGAGATGATTTGCAATGTTTGGGGCCTGAATGATGGGCAATAATTTTTTTCCTGGAGGTGACTGGCCTTTACAAACGTACTTAGTGAAAATTAATTAACCTGTACAGTCCACTCCTATGATCCTTCTGGGTTTTTTTTTCTCCTAGGAGGGCTGCCCAGACAATCATTTGATTTACAAGACTGGCATATTTCAATCTGTTGCTTCCATCAAAGGAGAGATAGTGTACCTACGAACATGTTTTGATTGGAACAGGTAACCATTGCACCAACAAGTGATTTTGAATGTGAGTGATGATTGATCGTTCATGTGGTGGCAGACAGTGAGGGAGGGTGTTGAACTGTGATTTGGAAAATTGCTTAAGATGATTTGCAATGCTTGGGGCATGAATGATGGGTGATTATTTTTTCCCTGGAAGTGATCGGCCCTTTCACACTTAGCCAGATGTACTTGCAGGGTCCTCGCTTTTTTCTGTTTTTTCAGAGACCAGACCAGTCATTTAGTTAACAAACAAACACCAATGCAAAATTCTGCAATTCTGTTTTTCTACTTGTTCTTCAACAGCAGTGCACTACACGTCTATCTTGCTCGAGTCATGACTGGTCTGGAACAGAGTTGCTTGGAGTCAGGAGGAGGATGGAAGAACTCAGGGTGGGAACCGTGGGACTACCTCTTCAACAGCTAGAAGCAAGAAGTTTTCAAACTTCAAAGGGAAACCATGAGTCTGAAGCCTAGTGCTAAGCTATGTGGAAAGGAGGGAGGTGCGTTGATTTGTGAAATTCTGCTGCTGTGTGTGTGTTGCATTAGTGGCTAAAGTGAAACTCTGAGTCCCCCTATTGTTTTTTTTTTTGTTCTGCCTCAGAGTCCTCTTGATACACTCTTCGTGAAGCTTACCTTCCTCCTGTCCTTCTCCCTGACTCTAAAATACAGTTTCTGTTTTACAATCTGCAGGTCTTCTAGTCTCCTGCATGAATGAAAGGTGAAAGCTGCGCTCAACACTTCAGCTTATCTACTGGACCAGTCCAGACTGGCACCTAAAAGTAATAGAGGAGAATGCAGATGCACCACCTAATTTTGCGATACAGTATAATTTTTCTTTTAACAATCATATTTGGAGAACTGGGTGGGTACGTTCACTCCCAACCTAAAAGGCAGAACATTTAGATATCTGATAACTTGGGTGTCGGGGGCAGAAGGACTGTTTGCAATGCATTTACCTGTCCTGTGTCATACTCATCCCTTTGCTTTCTTCCACAACAGATTGATGACGAACGATATGCCGCTCATTGCTCAGATAAATGTTGTCCTTGTGTAGTGTTTGTCTTTGTCAAATCTTTCCTCAAATTCCCTTTCCCATCCATTCAACAAACCACTAACCCTCATCTCCGGGGCTATGTGATTCATTGAGGTGTGGCTTAATTTACACCATCAGTGGAGCCCACACTTGGTGGGCGGATGTGGTGAAAGCAACACCAACTTATTGCAGGATCTTCTAAGCAATAGCCTATACTAGCCCCATTTTCCCATATGTGCATAAAAGTGATCCGTATTTTAGAAATAGAACAAAGAACATCATTCGTCAATATCATCATTCAGGCTTTGTGCCCCGTAATCGTAAACGCCTAACCTAAGCTTGTCCACTTCAGACTTTGAGTCCATATGTTATGACTCGAGGATTTCATAACTTCTAGTAGCTCTCCATTGCCCAAGTTACTACTATTGCTCATTTTTGTTATTTTATCACTATCAAGAATTCTTGTTGTGTCATTATGTAGTAGTCTGGTACCATTTATTTTGTAAAGCTTTCATATAACCCACTAACTCAGTGTTTTTATTTCCATTTAGTTGCCTGCGATGGATAATCCTTCCAAATAATCCTCCAGTTGGAGCTCAATTGGGTGGAAATGGGAACATGCATGTGAAGTTGTGATGCCTTACTCATTATTGCCTCATCTATATTCAGGTAAGACAACTATGGAGTGAAGTGAACTAGTTAAGTTAGTAAGTAAGTAACTGCTACTACAAGTAATCCTTTATCTAGGTTGTTGTAGACAATATAGGTAATGGCAGCATCCCCCTAATGGTCAAGATAGTTAAAGATGTATAACTCTATAACTAAGCGGTATACTACACTCTTACAAGCACATAAACAGACTGCATAAAAATAGCAATGCAAAGTAAAAGTAAAACAAACTAATTCAGGCATAAATTTAGATACAATATAATAATGTTCCCCCTAATTTCATTTACAAACAAACCTACCCTCTCCACACATAACAGGCCCACCCCTCTCTCCAAACAAACTGACCCAACCACCAATGTCCAAAAATCTGAAATGTCCAATGAATAAAAGAAAAACGGGCCCAACTTCCTTCCCTCCCTCTCCACCCACAACAAGTCTCTCCCACCAAAACAGAACAGTTTAAAAAGGACTAGAAGAGGGCATTGTCCATTTGAGTTGGGAACTGGTCCAGGCTGTGCTCCATCCTGACGAGCTGGCTCTCCATAGCGTCCAGCCACTGCAGGATGCATCACAGTTATGGCCGGTCAGAGTGGGAATGAGCTGGAGAAGTTGTGGTCATCTAGCGGTGGTGTCGGCGTTGGGTTGGCCGGGAGGCTGGAGGCTGAGGGGGACCGCTGCACTGGGGCCCGGCTGAGACTGAGAGGCAGCTATTTCTGCCTCTTTTTCTTCCTCCAGCACCACCAGCTGCCAGAATTCCTAATGGATACGATCCAGCCCCTGCAACTGCAGATGAGATGCTATCTCCTGCATGGTGGGTGGTACACATGGACCAGCAGGATTAGCTATATTGAGAAAAAGAAAAAAGGCAATATGTAAAAAATGCTCTATGCAAACAATTGTTAATACATTAGTGGGTCCCACAGTAGCAGTACATTGCTGGTCCCCTAGGGCCATTAGAATTTGATTTGATTATTATTAGGAGAGTCACAAGTCCAATTCTATATTTTACCCACACATGCCTCGCATAAAAAGCACTGACTGGGGCCGATTCCGATCCTGGAAAAATTTTCCCCGTACGAATCGTATCTGGATTGTTTTCCGACCGAATCGTACAAGTCCCGTACAAACTGGCAAGTACGATTCGTATGGGAAAAAGTCCATACGAATCGCAGTGGGAAAATTCCCCCACACGTCCTCGGGTCGGGAAAAGTCTCCAACACGTCCCCGGACATTTTTACGTACAAATGGGAAAACTGAAGTCCGAATGCGCAAGTACGATCCGTCCCATCCGTCCGATTGTACAACTGTATGGAAAAAAGACCGTCCGGAGCGAACTCCCATAGCAACCATGGAGATGTCCAAACAGGTGCCCGGTACGCGCCGAACGGCCCCCCAGGCCCCCCCGTGTGTACGCGCCATACCCCCAGCCCCCCCCGTATGTACGGAGCGTACCCCCAGCACCCCGTATGTACGGAGCGTACCCCTAGCATCCTGTATGTACGGAGCGTACCCCCAGCCCCCAGTATGTACGGAGAGTACCCCCAGCACCCCGTATGTATGGAGCGTACCCCTAGCACCCTGTATGTACGGAGCGTACCCCCAGCCCCCAGTATGTACGGAGAGTACCCCCAGCACCCCGTATGTACGGAGCGTACCCCTAGCACCCTGTATGTACGGAGCGTACCCCCAGCCCCCAGTATGTACGGAGCGTACCCCTAGCACCCTGTATGTACGGAGCGTACCCCCAGCCCCCAGTATGTACGGAGAGTACCCCCAGCACCCCGTATGTATGGAGCGTACCCCTAGCACCCTGTATGTACGGAGCGTACCCCCAGCCCCCAGTATGTACGGAGCGTACCCCCAGCACCCCGTATGTACGGAGCGTACCCCTAGCACCCTGTATGTACGGAGCGTACCCCCAGCCCCCAGTATGTACGGAGAGTACCCCCAGCACCCCGTATGTACGGAGCGTACCCCCAGCCCCCCGTATGTATGGAGCGAACCCCCAGCACCCCGTATGTACGGAGCATACCCCCAGCCCCCCGTATGTATGGAGCGTACCCCCAGCACCCCGTATGTACGGAGCGTACCCCCACCCCCGTATGTATGGTGTGGACCCCCAGCGCGTAGCATACGGGGGTGGGGGTACGCTCCGTACATACGGGGTGCTGGGGGTACGCTCCATACATACGGGGGGCTGGGGGTACGCTCCGTACATACGGGGTGCTGGGGGTACGCTCCGTACATACGGGGGGCTGGGGGTACGGCGCATCCATCTGCGGGGGGGCTGGGGGTACGGCACAAACATACAGGGGGCGGGGGGGGTACGGCGCGTACCGGGCCCCCTAATCAGCTCGCATCGCCGCGTACTTAGCTTTTCCGGCACTTTTTGGGTGCCGTAAAAATATTCCCATCCTGACTGCAGTCGGTACGAATCGTACTTGCTGGTACGTAAAAACATGCCTAACTCCGTCCGGACGTCACGTCCGCGGTGTCCCGGATCACATTCGGATGTATTTTACTGTCGGTCGGTGTTTTTTCCGACTCGTACGGAAATGGTGTTTCCGTACGAATCGTACTTGCAAGTTTGTAGGGTTTTTTTCCCGGGTACGAGTCGGACGGAGAAAACGCTCCGACCGACGGTTTGTAACAGGTTTTTCCAGGATCGGAATCAGCCCCACTGTGTGGAAGAAAAGTATTAGGAAGAATAAGAATAACACTGGATTGAACAAAAGTGATTTTTTTTCTAGAGGCTTTTCAGTAACTAAACAGACACTTTGAGTGGAAAAATAAATTACCTCTCATTAGTGAGTAAGGCATTATGCATTATGGAATACAAGTTGTGTGTTGTGCTAAATTAACAGAGCTATGATCATTGCTAGTCAGGACTTTGGGTATTTTGCTGCTGTCTTCATCTAAGGCAGCTGTAGTTGACAATTATCTATTTGTAATTTCAACGGCCCTGCTCTTCTCCAACTGCCTTCCTCTTTCTACCCTGACTCCAAAGAGGCAGATGAATAATAAATACTACATCACGCACCTCACGTATGAAATGTGGATATTATCCACTCTGGTGTAAGTAGACTTTGGGAAAAATGATGCACTGCACTACAGGGAGAGGAACGGGCTATATAGATCATATTTGGCACATCTGTCACAGAGTATCCCATACACTTAACTAGACATCAAATAATGCACTTACTTCCACTTTACTCACTGGCCTCACCCACCGCCACATATTATTTCCAATAAATGAATTCGCTGGGCAGTATGAAAGGAAACTTGACTTACTCTACTGCAGGGTAGGGTAGAGGGATTAGGTGGGGAGGGTAGACCTTTTGATATAGAATAGAGGGGTCACTATAATGATCATTGATTAATCATCTTTGGACTTTTCAGTCACAGTACTAGTCGATGAACTTCGAAAGGGAAAATTCTGAACAGGAGTAAAATGTGTCTGTTATGGGAAACCATGAAATATATTTTGGAATCACTTCACATAGCTAAAGAAAATCAAATGTGGCACATGCCAAGAATGGATTTTTTAATTTTTTAGTAGACTGGGATGATGAACTTAGAACAAAATAATAAAAAGTCCTAAGAGGTGACTGAGTGGCCGAAGGAAAACACACCTTGTGTGTTCTGGTAGCAATGCATTGAAAACTTTGTAAATGCAGCTTTAACTGAAGCAAACAAACATTGCACAGTCAACACTGCAGTCCCGAATTAAACCATACTGCACTTCGGTCATAGATGGCAAAATCCCATTGGCGGGGAGGGGGGGTCGATGAATGATGGGTGGGATACATATGCCATGCATAACAAATAAAAAGGAGTCAAGGGAGTAGAACAAAAACATTTTAAATCCCCCCACTTTTAACTACATCTTTGAAAACCCTACATAAATAAAGTAAGCGAAGAAGGTGAGCATTATGCCCCTCTCTAGGAGAAGAGCTGCCTTGCTTATTCATCCAAGCAAACCAAAAATTAATTTGTCCTTTCATTTTAATTCACCCATAGCCACCATGATTAAGCTTTACTTTTCCTCATCCAGTCTTTCACCAAAATCTCCAATCCATTATCCATCCATTCAATATCCACCCTTTATTCCAACCATCCTTTCACCCATCCTTCCCTTTATCTACCCACGTACCCTTTCACCCACCCACCCTTTCACTTATACACAATTTTCCTTTCTTTTAACTTACCATTCTTTCACATTTAACCTCAAGCCATCACCGGTCATTGTGTGAGCTTTTGCTGCATTGCAGATAGAAGAGGCCATAATAACTCAACCACAGCTGAAGCTGGTAAAACTGGGGGGTTCACAGTCACGAGTTGACAATGCCCTGGTACTAGCTAGTGAGTGTATTAGTAATGGTCAATAGGCAAGCAATTATGTGACTTACAAGTACCTGTTCCTGCCACCGCTTCTCACCCTCCACTGGCGGTCTGTGTGGCTAGTATAGAACATTAAATACAGATGCCAGATATGCCTGACCTTAATTTTTCCAATCAAACAAATTCAACCACAATACATCACTGCAGTTCGATTACCATTGCAGTATCTACGAACAAAAATATCACTCCAGGCAAATGGTTGGTTGACAATGTTAGACAAGCCAACCAGTGAAGCCAACCAAAAACTCTTTTTGTAATAGAGGGGCAGAGCTATAACATATGGTGATCATGAATCATGATGACTCAGTCAATAAAGCACAATGTAGGGCTCGAATAATGGTCAATAACAGACATATGGGTTGGTTGGCAAATGCAATGGGATGTCATACTTTTTTCCAGCTATGCTGAACTGTCATGGAACCTGTTGGTATACTGTATAAAGAAATTACAAAGAACACAGCATGGGGGGTCCATATCCATGGCCACTCTCTCGTGACCTCAACTGTAAGAGCATGAGCAGGAAAAAGAAAGCCTTCTCAACAAAAGTACATAGAGAATATTATTTATAATACTAACTTACTTGGGCCTGCAATCTTTACTGTAGACAGTAGAGTACCAAAAAGGTGTTCTTAGTCTTACTCTTAAAGTACCTCAAGATATATAGGCAAGGGAAAGATTACCAACAAAGCAGAAAATAAAGTGAACTAGAGACCGGAAAAAGTCAGCTACCAAAAAAGCAAACCATGCAATATAAGGAAAAAAAAGATAACGCAGGGATAACAGGAATGAAACAATAATTGAATAGGAGAGTTAAGAAAAAAATTAGACAGTATAAAAAAAATAAGGCAAAATTTAAAAGTAGCATGGTTGGTAGAGGAAAAAGAGCTGATCCATTGTGCTTTGCATGAGTGGGTTTAGTATCCCGTCCTTGTCGGCACGTGAAAGGAAGACTGCAGGTAAGGGTGTCAGGGCAACTTTTTTTCTTGCCAGCAACACCAGCCTCCAGGCAGCAACTCCTATTTTTGAAGCCACCACCAACATTCCAATACCCCAAGATTCCATCTTAAGCCCACAACAATCAGAAAACCTAACATTAGGGAAATAATAATAATAAATAATAGGACTTGCAAGACTGAGTAAAGCACTCAGAAGCAGCGCTTGTGGCCAGCGCCTCCTCCTCAGCCCTTCCTGGACCCATCTCTGCAACGTCCCTCTTCTTGCCCTTGGGTGCTGATGTAAGAAGGAATTAAGAAGATAAAAAAGTAGATTTGTGCTTCAGTTAATCTCCACAAAAGTATTATGCCAGGTAAACACAGTCACATTGTACTTTTGTAAAACAGATCACCTATAGTTCTAATTTCGAGTCCATGGACTATTGTTGAGTTGCCCATAATCATCCTAAAATCCCTGTTCCAAGTTTCCTTAACAAAAACTACATTTGAAACTAGTTCCGTGCAATTAATGATCTTTGATTCTATCCTCATTTCTCAACCCCCTCGATGGACCAACTCAGTCTCCCTTTTTAGCAATTCATAGATGCATACTACTGTGAAATAGCGTGTAACTGTATGAGTTACATAAAGTAACAGAGAGAAAACTAACACACTGCTATGACTGATTCACTATGGTGACAGGAGGAAATTTTGCAATGGCGTCTTAATTAATCAGCCAAAATGAGCGCCAATGATGAGTATGATTAGGTAGTGCTGAGCACCTGCCTAGCAGAAACTAGAAACTTGATCAATAATAATACAATTCTTAGTGTAAACTAAATGTAACTTACCTCTAAGTGTGAGCTACTATCTGGATTTTTTTTTGTAGCATTATAGAAACAGAACTAAATAAATACTCACCGAGCTCTGGAATCTCGACACAGAGCAGGTCCTATTCCCGGTCAAGAATATCCACTCAGCAGTGCGTCAGCTGCTGGACGGTGAGCCGAACCTGGCTGGTGCACCGCACGCACACGCAGAGCTTCCACCAGCATAGCTGACATTCCCGCAGGGGGTATCCACTGCCTGGCCTGACGCCTGCTGCCAGCATGGTGGGGAGATGCAGCTGCACAAAAAAAAACAATTCTGCCAGCTCCTCCTCACTGAAGATGCACACCTGGGCTGAGTCGCTGCACACAAGGTAGGCGACACTCTGCGTTGGCGCTGAGTGGGGTAAAGAAAGATTAGAAAAGAAAGAAACAGGAAAAGGAAGGAAAGCAAAGTAGAAATAAGGAAGTAAGGGGAAAAGTAAATAAAATACAAAAAGTCGTGAAAAATACCAAACAAATCACAAGTAAACATAAAAAAAGAGATTAAAAAGGGATTGAAAATTAGGCCCAGCGCCATAAACAGAGTAGAGAAACAAGATGTTATAGGGTCAGATTCAACAAGAGGAGAGCTCTTGTTGAATCTGACCCTATAACATTTACCTCTCCTCTCCATGTGCTGATCTTTGTCACTTTTCTACCCAGTCACTTATCTTGTTTTGCTTGTTTTTCTCCTTTACATCCACCTCTACCCTTCCACTGTCCCACTCTCCCCAATCCTTTTACCAGTTGTGTCTGGTGCCTGAGGGCGCTAGAACATCGCTGCAGAGTATTGACGGGCACAAACATAAGCTACTTTGAACAGCTTTGAAAGGCACACAGTGTAAAAACCCAAACTAAAAGCCAGTTTGCATGTTTACTTTCACCAGTGCTATACTCATTCAGCATCCTTCAAACATTCACATGCCAAAGAGAAAGAGTGCATGCTCCCAGAAATTCAGCCCTGGGTAATATAGGAGTATGCTTGGGTGGTGATGCATTTGTAGCCATGTCGCTTAAAGCCCTATCAGAAGCCATGAGAGACTGAGGCTGTAGAAGGGTCAGCCCCTGATCCTATCCTGTCTTCTGGTAGGGCTGTCAGCAAGCTCATGTGCAGAGACACAGACTCTAGGACTGATTTAACCAGAAGTGCAGAGATGGTATGTAGAAACCTATCTCCGTACCAGTTGGTAGGTTGGACTGCCCACTGCTCGCGGTTTCTCTTATCTGTTTTGCTCACCACTGGCCAGGTATTTGTTTCCACGCTAAAGCCTTGGCATGCTATGCAGGTGGTCACACATTGTATCAGCTTTCTTAGCCTACATCACACTGTGAAAAATCTTTCAGCCGGGAATTACCTACGCTCATACGGTATCACATTCCTGAGAAGACTGTCACAGCCTGTTAGGTTTTTGAGTGTCCAATAATAGATCTTATTCACATGAAAATAAAGATGTATTCTCTAAGTAGTAACAATGATTGTACATTGAGTTTCTTTTAAAAGCTTGGACAATGGATCAGTGTGGTGTTTTGGCACTATTTTCCAATGTACCTCCTGTGCTGCATGTTTCCTATTTCCGAGTTTCAACTTAAACTTATTATTAAAACAATAAGAGCCCTTGGTGTAAATCAGACATATATTAATTTGATTGAACTATTTTAGAATGGCAATGTCTGCCCTTGAGTAGGAACACATTTCATGGGGTAGGAATACATCAATTTAAAGGAAAAGTAAATGGAACAATAACTTTTGTATATATAAATATCACACATTTACCAGTACTAAGATCTGTAAATATGTTTTATTGATAGCCAACTAAAACTTGTGACCTGCTGACCATTGCAATTTAATTTTAAATATTATTCATCCCCTACACAAACCCACATTCTGAAGTAAGTTGAAATGTCGAATTCCTGAATGGTTCCACTGTCTAACATAGAAATACACTTTGAGTCCAGACGGAGATAACTTTTAGCATCCTCTTTGGTCAGGGTAATTTTGACCCAGGTATGGCAGAAATAGTTGCAAAAATAATTTTTACCTGATTTCACAGTAATGTTTACATTAGGACCCACATGCAAATGGCTCTTGCTCCTGTTTTGTCCTCTATGAAAATAGGAAAAAATTCAGGTAGTGTACACATGGAGTTATAATGGTATACCAAAGAGAAAGGAGCTTAGAGGGCAGAATTGTGTGCACTAGAGAACAGTACACAATGAGGGGAGGTGATTACTGGGACAGAATGTTGCAGGAAGGAAAGTGTATTGATTGAAAGGGTAAAATGGAGCACATGGGAAAGTGGGGATTACAGAAGGAAGAAGGGAAAAGACAGGAGTGCAATTCAGACTGGTTAGAATAGATCACACATGTGGCTTCATGACCACTTTTTATGGAAACTGAGCCACAGATACAATCATCTGCCACTTTCAAAGTATTCTCGGGTAGGGTGAATCTCCCAAACAACTGGGAAGGGTAAAGGTTGCCTGGCACAACACAAATTATTGTATGTTTTATTAGGGACCTCTGCATTTCAAAGTTCACCAGTCTCCCTGCCTCTTACCTTTTTTGCGTGGATTCTGTTCCTCTTACATCGTTGTCTTTTGCATGCAATGCCCTTCACCTCATCTCTCTACCACCTTGTTTGCATTGATTCTGCACATTTCATCTATCTCTCCTCTTCCACCAGTCTCCCTTTCCACGAACCCAGGGCTTTAAGTGGGCTGAAAAAAACGGGTGGGTCTCTAAAAGGGGTGTGGACTTTGTAATTAAGGGCATAGCTTAAACAAATAATTTCACTTTCTGTGATTCCCATCTGACTGGCACTTTGGTTCCTCTCTGTGCTTTCTGTGATTGAGTCCAGAAATATAACACAACAACTGACATACACCTAAAAACAGCTAGGAGTATTGTTTTTGTCAATGGTTGTTAGCTGTTTAAGCTAAATGAGTAACAACAATACATTATTTTACTTTCAACTTGTTGTTTTGACAAAAAAGTAGCTCCTTCACATACATTTGCATAGAATCACAACTGGAATGCAGGGCCATTGCTCTTTGTGCTCTGCAGAGAGGCCATATTTTGAATGATCATGTAATCTGAACACCTTTTTGACCCACAGACAGGCACAGTGTGAAATGTGTACTGCCTGCAGCCTCAACTCCAAGGTGCTCAACTGTAGCCTGTTATAAACACCTGGAGGCGACTCAGTACAAAGGGTGCATCATCCAAGAGTAATATGCTGTGTAATGAAATACAGAAACACACATGCTGGAAATAGCTAGCACTCTTGGGGAATGCAAGATTAAGTAAAGCATGGGAAATATAAACAGGAACAAAATCACCGCCATGCATTACCTTAACATGAGGACCACTGGAATCATGCGGAAGCAGAGGGCTAAATTATGTGGCAGGGCTAGTAAATTATGTGGCAAGAAAAGGCAAATGATGCAGCATAATGTGGCACATTTTGAAATAGTATTCCTTAATTTTTTTGCCTTTTTTAAACTTGATAACACTGTTTGGGCATTGGTTGCACCCCATTAGTACCAATTTAACACCCAAATTTAGCAGTGGGAACGGAAAGTTTACTATTCCAGCGTTTCAAAAGGCCTTCCCACATGCGGCAAGACGAGTCGCTGCATTTTTAGTAACTTTTCAAACTGTTTGAAATAGAAAGCAATTTTGTTGTTAAAATCTGTAGATTATGCAGCAGATGATGGATTAGGTGGCACATGCGGCAAATGCGGCAAATGCATAATTATGCAGAAATCTCCGCCACTGCACAATCGCATGATTCTAGTGGCCCTGCCTAACATGCAGCATCAGAATGGGACAGAAAATAGGCCCCTCTACTGAAATAAAAGGGACCCCCATTAGTGAGTAGCTAGAAAATTGTCCCATGTTTGCAAACTAGGGCAGTTTTCAACTTGTAAAGACATGCTGTATAAGTTTTTTGTAAGGTATAGAAGACTGCACTGATTTGAGTTTGCGGCAGGCAATGTTTGCTTTAATATCATAAAAATCAACAGTAAAATACAGCTCACCTGACTATAAAGCAGGTCAACAACTAGCCAAAACAAGCATTGACATAGCCAATAGGTCTCGCCTTTGTGACCTTATAAGTGTTTAAAAATCAGATAGGAGGGAGAAAGAAGGGCTTAGGTCCACTCAGCTTCCTTATCTCAATATATAAAAAAATCAATGGGAGAGTGGATCACTGGTCCTGGGAAACCAGGGTATTGCATGGTTAGTACGTTGTACTGTTTAAGAAACCCTCATTCACGTTTGGTAAAGGATCGAGATTAGCGGTATATCTTGATTCTCCGCTAGATTTGTCATTAACGTGATCGCATAATCATTGGGTTAATCCAATGCTTCCTCCACCCGGAGGCTTTTACCACTGGTGGTCACAGTAGTGATCGTGAATAAAAAGAGGTGAGGTGATTGTGGCGAAAAAAGGTGTTTAAAAATCTCGTAAAGCCAGCAGATTTCTTTATTGGTACTGGATTCGGGATAGGTTTAAAAAAAGTTTTGTAATCGTGCACATCTCAGACTAATTATGGTCAAGTGCACTTTTTAAAATTAGTGTCCAAAAAAGGTCGACATGTTTCAGCCCTCGTCAGCCCCTAGGGGTCAAGTGGGCTTTCTTCAGGACCTGGTGCAGAACAGAGTGGCCTTAACTACAGGCACCCTTGTGGAAGTGCGGGAAAACATTTTTTTCTTTCTTGGTCGCACATTCAATCTGGTATCCTTGGTTACAGGCCACAACGGGTGCTCTAGGGGGGTCGCTTCAGCTTGTGCTGACTCTGCCTCCTAGGACCCGGTGAAGTGTTTAGCCATGCAGCATATTATGCATTACACTATATTAGCTATTAAAGACATCAAAGTTTGTGGCAAATCATCTATTATACACTGTCCCTATTATTACCAGGCATTAATTAAAGTCCTTTAATAGCGTTGGCACATCTTCAGTGTTGGTCATTTTGTAATAAAATATGAAATAAAAAAAAGGAAGACAGTGAGTGCATCACTAATGAGGAGGAAACAAAAGTAAAGGGTGCACTCTCCACTTGGAGCCTAAACAATGTGGCAGCGTGTCCTCTTGGGTTCTGCTTAGCACCTCAAGAGTGACTGTTCCAAAGGGAACACGCAAAGAGCATAAACAAACAATGACACTTTCCATATTTGTTTTACTGTGCCATTCTTTAATTAGGCACCGATTCAATGTGTTCATCCTTCCTGGTACTGATCCGCAAGTAACTTGATGACAGGACCTCGTTGGGCAATGGTCTATAAAGGAGCCATTTTTAAAAAGAACCCGAAAGTCCCTCCTACTGTTAACAGCATAGGAGAGCAAAGAGCGACACAAAAGCAGAGACTGAGAGAGTAAAGAGTGAAAGGAAAACAGTCATAGAGCACGTCAAAAGTTGAGCAAAGAGTAAGAGAGCAAGAGTTACAGGAAACTGGTCTCAGTAAGTTAAAAAGAGAGAGTAAAAGAAATATACCAGGTGGAAGATGTAAGTAGGGGCTCGAGGCTGGGGGACCTCGAACAGTTGTTGAGGTGGGTCTGCAAAATGCCTCAGTTGAGGGAAGCCCTGGCCCTTACAGTGAAAAGGCAGAAGACAGTGGAATAAAAAAAATAAAAAACACAGTACCATGTGGGCAGCATGCAGAGAGAATGTCAAAAGTTTAATCACTGACACAAACAATAAAGCCGATTTTGCAGCACGCTATGTGAAACTAGTGCAGCCGTAACCTATTGCTCTATTTAAGAGACAGCTCCACAACCCACATATTAAAAATATGCAGTTTACGTCCCAAGCCCGTAAAACCAAAAATAACTTTCTGGTATGGGACATGCAAGGACGAATAGCAAAGAAATACTTCTCCAGACGAAGCTTATAAGATTATTGCAACCTGAGGAATAGCACTGGTTGTCAAGATTCGAAAACATTGTGTATTTTATTGCATTGTGAATAGGACACGCTTCCAATATCTGTACAGCAACAAGTTGTGATAAGCCACGAAGGTCAGAGACCTCACAGCAGACAAAACTGCGTGAGATGTGACATGTTCACACAAACAAATGGATGACACCGTTACACATAATTCAGCACATTAAGTAACAGTAAAACGATAACACGTTTTTCAAAGCTTAAATGCACCGGATGACGGTTTAGTCAGAACACTCCCTG